>NC_091289.1:41170296-41842380 GCF_032444005.1 Ranitomeya imitator | reverse complement strand
ATATGGCTGATAGACACTCAGGGATTCTGGACAGCAGAGAGGTGACATCTGGGCCAGAGAGGTAGATCTGAGTGTCATCAGCATAGAGGTGGTACTGGAATCCATGGGACTTTGAGTCGTACCAGGCCGAGTGTATAGATTAAGAGTAGGGGTCCTAGAACAGAGCCTTGGGGGACTCCAAGAGAGAGGATGGGATGAAGTGGTAGTGTGGGAGTATGAGACGCTGAATGTGCGGTTGGAAAGGTACGAGGCGATCCAGGATAGGGCGAGGTCTTTGATGCCAAAGGATGAGAGGATCTGTAGTAGGAGGCAGTGGTCAACTGTATCAAAAGCAGAGGACAGGTCTAGAAGGAGTACAGAGTATTGTCCGTTAGCTTTGGCGGTAAGTAGGTCGTTAGTGATTTTGGTCAGGACTGTCTCAGTTGAGTGATGGGGGCGGAAACCAGATGGTAGATTGTCAAAGAGCAAGTTAGATGAGAGGTGGGAGGAGAGTTCAGCATGGACGTGCTGCTCCAGGAGTTTGGAAGCGAATGGGAGCAGTGATATTGGGCGATAGCTGGACATAGCAGTTGGATCGAGGGTTGGCTTTTTAAGGATAGGCGTGATTGTGGCATGTTTGAAAGCAGAAGGGAAGGTGCCAGAAGATAGTGATAGGTTGAAGAGGTGGGTTAGAGATGGGATAAGTGTGGTGGTGAGGTTGGGGAGGAGGTGGGATGGGATGGGGTCGAGCGCACAGGTGGTGAGGTGGGATTTGGAGAGGAGACAATTAAGCCCCCCTTCAGTGATGTTGGATAGGGAGGTTATGGGGTTTGGCATTGGTCTGGTATACAAAGGGGTTGTGGTGGTTGAACAATGAAGACTTGCCTTGTTTGGTCGATCTTATTTTTAAAGTGTGTGGCAAAGTCCTCAGCAGAGATGAGGGAGGTTGGAGGGGGCAGTGGGGGGCGGAGGAGGGAGTTAACGGTTTTAAATAACTTTGGGGTTGTAGGATAGCGAAGTTACAAGGGTTGTGAAGTAGGCCTGGTTAGCAGAGGTGAGAGCAGATTTAAAAGGGAGTGTTGCCTGTTTGAATGCTGTGAAGTCGTCTTGCGAATGTTTTTTTTCCAATGCCGCTCAGCAACCCTGGGCAGTTACTAGAGCTTTTTAGTGATGTTATTGTGCCAGGGTTGTCTATTGATACATTGCACTCTGCCATGAACGAGAGGGGTGACCGTGTCAATAGCTGATGCAAGAGTGGCATTGTAGAAAGCAGTGGCACGGTCTGTGTCGTGGTATGAGGATATGGATGCCAGTGGTAGGATAGAGTCTAGGTGTGCAAGGTTTCTGCGTGGGTGCGCATGTTGCTGGACATGGGTGACCGGTGAGGAGGACAGGGATGAGAAAGTGAGCAGATGGTGGTTGGATAGAGGAAGAGGGGAGGTGGTGAAGTTAGAGAGCAGAGACGGGTGAAGACCAGGTCTAGAGTATGTCAGTCTGTGTGGGTGGCTGCGGAGGACCACTGAGTAAATCCAAAGGATGAGGTAAGGGACAGAAGTTTGGAGGCTGTTGACTGAAGGGTATCAGTGGGGATGTTGAAGTCACCCATGATGATGGTGGGAATGTCAATAGAAGGTGAAGAAGCCAGGTGGAGAATTGGTCAATAAAGGCAGTGGCCGGGCCCGGAGGTCTGTATATGATGGCCACTTGGAGGTTGGAGGGAGTGTAGATGTGGACAGAGTGGACTTCAAAAGAGGGGAGGATAAGGAAGGGTAGAGGTGGGATTGGGTTAAAGGTGCAGTTTGAAGAAAGGAGAAGACCCACTCCTCCACCATGTCTGTTGCCGGGGCGAGGGGTGTGGGTGAAGTGGAGGCTGCCGTAACACAGCGCAGCAGGGGAGGCGGTGTTAGCCATGTTTCTGTGAGGCCAAGGAAGGCAAGCTTGTGAGAAAGGTCATGAATCATATGAAGCTTATTGCAGATTGAGCGGGCATTCCAGAGTGCTCCGGAGAGAGGGAGCAGGGGGGTGGGTGTGAGGGGCACAGGTTTTATGTTGGAAGGATAGCGGTAGTTCATATTAGATAGGGAGCTGTAGGAGGGGGTAGTAATGGGAGGTATGAGCTGTGGGGTTCCAGGGTTGGGAGATATGTCGCCAGCAGTGAGGAGAAGCAAAGAAAGAGAACAGATGGGAGGAGAGTGGCCGGCTTGTTTTATTAGGACAGATTTGAGGTTGAGGAGCAGGTCAGCTGCGGAGGACAGGTGGGGAGGTAGGAGTGCAGTGGAGACGATTATTTGGTTAGAGGGTGCTGGGGTTTGTGGATAGTGAAGGAGAGTGAGGATTAGTGGCGCAAACACTGTAAGGGCATAGGTAAATATGGTGAAGGAGTAAGATGGGGTAATAGAGAAGCTAGGTCTAAGTAATTAGAATTGCTTATTCAGCAGACATACCCAAAAGAGACAGATACATAGAGTGGGGTCCTGACTAGGGTTGAGCGAAACGGGTCGGTAATATTCAGAAGTCGCCGACTTTTGGCAAGGTCGGGTTTCATGAAACCCGACCCGACCCCAGTGTGGGGTCGGCCATGAAGTCGGCGATCTTCTGAATCTGGAATTGGAATTCCGATACCGATTCCCGATATGTTTAAGATATCGGGAATTGGTATCGGAATTCAGATTTAAGTGTAAAATAAAGAATTAAAATAAAAAATATCGCAATACTTACCCTCTGACGCGCCCTGGTACTAACCGGGAACCTTCCTCCTTCGAATCAGCGCTTCCAAGACCTTGCGGTGACGTCGCGGCTTGTGATTGGTCGCGCGACCAATCAGAAGTCGTGACGTCACCGAAGGTCCTTCAAGCGCTGATTCTTAGGAAGGAAGGCTGTCGGAAAGAAGCAGGGCGCGTCCGAGGGTGAGTATATACCTAATAGGAATATACTCACCCTTGGACGCGCCCTGCTTCTTTCTGACAGCCTTCCTTCCTAAGAATCAGCGCTTGAAGGACCTTCGGTGACATCACGGCTTCTGATTGGTCGCGCGACCAATCACAAGCCGCGACGTCACTGCAAGGTCCTGGAAGCGCTGATTCGAAGGAGGAAGGTTCCCGGTTAGTACCAGGGCGCGTCAGAGGGTAAGTATAGCGATATTTTTTTTTATTTTAATTCTTTATTTTACACTAAAATATGGATCGCAGGGCCTGAAGGAGTTTCCTCTCCTTCAGACCCTGGGAACCATGTAAACCCAATGCACTGCATTGGGTTTCGGCCGACCCCGACTTTTTTATAGGATCGGCCGATTTCACTCGACCCAACTTTTGAAAAAGTCGGGTTTTGTGAAACCCGACCCGATCCTATAAAAGTAAAGGCCGCTCAACCCTAGTCCTGACTCCTGCCGTAACTAACTGCAGTTGAAATAACTGCGGCGTCTCTATGCTTAGCTGCGTGATGCTTTGCTGCAGGGATGCGCATGCCTGACCCCACATGCGTGCCCCCCTTAAGATGCTACTAAATTTATAGGACTGAGTAAAGGATCAGGTGAGAGGGATTGTGGGACTTGATTGGGCATAAATTAGCAATTGGCCAACACCCCAGGAGAGGTTACATGATCAAAGGCACTGAGCCTCTGGCTACATACATATGCTCTAACACCTCTTTACTCAAGATATATCTCCTGTGACCCCAGCATGGATGTGCAGCAGTATTTAATACAACAAATGAATTTAGCAGGCACGTTAAAGGAAATGTTGCAGGATGATAGGCAGCAGTTGACAGGAAGCAGAGATTGTACCATTAAAGGAAATGTGATGAGACTCGTCTAATGGAATTGTCCAGTGTATTTTGGAAGTTGAAAATGTACCCAGGCCGATGTGATGTGCCCTATGCAGATGTTATCTGGTCTTTGTCAGATTAGCGCTGAGGCCACCAGTGGGCTCCCGATGTGCTCCGCTATGGCTCCAGTACCCGCTATACCCCGGACATCACACAGGAGCTGTGGTCTCATGTATTGTTCAATACTCTGATAAATAACATATCAATATAAAGCGTGCATTGTTGTGGGTATATTACCTCCTCATGTGTAACCATGCCTCCTGCTGCAGTATCCTCAGTGGTATAGAAGATAAATACCTTACAAAATGTTTGTTTTTTTTCAAGAAAATATTGTTTCTTTATGTCCTGATTGTTTCTAGTCTGATCCATAGCGCACACAACAGCTGTTCTCTGCCCCATTACCCACAGTGGTGGGCACACAGTGATATGACGGTGAAGGGGCCGATAATACGTGGTGGTAAGAGGAGAAATGTAAGTAGTGGGGAGGAGCAGGATACAGACCATGGCTCAGCGAGGCTGTGCGCGGGTCTGTTCTTCACTGGGAGACTCTGCTGCTTCCTGGGTGCACAGGACGAGCTGCTGCTGCAGGACGAGGCCAAAATCGCAGAGGAAGAAGTAGAGGCTGAAAATGTTATGATTATGTTGATGGGCATTCCTCTGAGATTTTTTTTTTTCTCCAATGTATCGATAATCCCACCAAGTTAATTACCTGTATTATATGCTCTTTACCTAGTGACTAGTGAGCATGCGCGAATAAGGTGTTATCTGCATGCTCGGGTGCTGACCGAGTGTCTTCAATGTGCTTGAATACCATGTTCTAGTCCCCGCGGTTGCATGTCTCATGGCTGTTAGACAGCCGCTACACATGCAGCTGTGGGGACTCAAACATAATATTTGAGCACACCAGTGAGCTCCCTCATCACTTCTACTAACCAAACAACATTAAACCCTGAGGAATCTGTAGTACCAGCGATATGCATGCTTCTGGGTGATCCTACCATTATTTCCATGGTGCGCTCAGTTATAACCACAGATGACGCATTCCACGTCTTATGTTTTCCCTTATTTTAGGCATTACGTAGGTTACTTGTGAATCTCTTGTTTTATACTATTTTATCTGTCTTATTTGGGGGACTTCTATATACCACTCCTTGACCTGTGGGGGTGACCCGGTCATTAGCATCTACAGGGTTTTATGATGACCACTGGATAGACCGCTATACATCTATACAGGGTGTGTGTGTTATGTATTGGGGATCTCCTTCCCTGAGTGCACAGACCTATTAGACATGTTCCTGGTAGATTTGTATGGATCAGTATATGTATGGCTCTACTGTACAGGCCACCACTAGCCTCGGTAACATCTGTTACATATTCTGCTCTACACCAGTTTATGATGTTCCAGTGCATTTTTCATTACGATTTGTGTTTCTCGGATACTGTGCAATTTACCAATTGATCACCTGTAATGTACAGACTTGGCTTAGCCCATGATACGCGGTACTCCGTGTGGTTTTATGTCACTTAGTCCTTTTCTAATAAAATTCTTTATTCAGGTGTGCACATTACCAGTATGTTTCTATTCTCGTTTGGCATCTAATTGTGATACATTACCAGAGCTACCTACTGTCTCCATGCCCACCATCCTGTAGAATGTAAGCCCGCAAAGGCAGGGTCCTCGTCCATCAGTCTCATTAGTTTACTGTAAGTGATATCTGTAATTTGTATGTAACCCCTTCTCATGTACAGCACCATGGAATCAATGGTGCTATATAAATAATGGTGCACCCATCGTTATATAATGAATGTGCCTCTTTACTTATAGTATGCAAACATGTTATTGTGATTAATGGTGGTCTCCTATTCTGATTAATGAGCGCTGGCATCTCCATGTTGTCACAGCAATTGGTTCATAAGTCAAATTCTAAAACAGATTTAATATAACTACAATAATCCCAACCAAGCGTCTGGCAGCAGAATTGGACACATACAGTCTGACATCAGATAAGTCAGAATACATCTTTTCCCCTGGACCAATAGCCCGGAAGCTTTTAAAGCTTTTGCACATGGACGCCTTTCGGTCCATACATCAGTATTTGTAAGCACAAACTAGAGGAGTAAGTTGAACACAGAGGACAACTTTTTAAAACTTTTTTCAATTTCAGATGAGAGCAACACAGGCAGATTTGTGTGCAATAAAACCTGTATCCAAGCTAAACAATTGCCATAATATTCATTCTATTTACTAGGTAAAAAAAAAAAAAAAAGGACCTGAGCGGAGGAGAGGGCCCTCCCAGAATTAGGACAAGATCATGGAGCGGTTCACTTTTATTTTCTTGTGAAAAGGACACTTGGTTCTGCCATCATCACTACTCCCACACAGTCTCTGTGCTCTACTTTCTAATAAATATAGGTTTTAGCTAGAAGAAGCTGCGTCTGGCTGGTCGGCCCCCGACAGATGCATGAACAAGTCTCCCAGTTCAGCCACTTCATCATCCGTACTGGGGACGCTTCGATTTTCTCGATCTTCAATAAAGTCCCAGAGCCTGACCGCATTAAAGAACTGTAACGAAATAGAACAATCAATTATATGGTCGTATACGACGTTTATCAGCCATGTAGTCATGCGCCATCTATTGTGAAGCAGTGACCGGTAAGGTCCCCCATACACAGACCAAAGTTGGCCGACCATCAGACTAACATGTACGGAGACTGAATCACGACTCATTGCTGAATAATCATTCTGCTGCCAGCCATCTCATGTGGGGGTGACGGGACTTTAGTGTCATCAGTGTCGGAGTTTTAGTGATACAGTAAATTAAGAGATTTTGCATAAATATACACACCCTCACTGTGCCCTCTGATCCAAGCTGTTTTCTTGGCTTCTCGGGGTCGGCTCTGGTTCCATCTGGGTATGCATGCAGGTACAGGCACTTACCCCCAAAGGGGCAGGTGCTGCGTCCCTGATCAAAATACCTGCAGGCCTTTTTACTAAAACAGAAAAATAGGAATATTTTACAATAATACACACATTTTCCCCACATACTCTTCTGATCAGTACAGCCCAGCAGTGGCCATACAGCCAATATGATGGCTCTTTATAAAGCACGCTGACATTGCACGAGTTGTCAGATGGGTGAAGGGTTTATTTTCCCCTTCACACATTGTTCCTCACATTGAAATGCCAGTTAGGTCATTATATTTCATTTTTATTATTTTAATTGGATCTTCCCTGTAACTGGAGCTGGCAAATTAGCCCAAATTACAAGGGAACTTCAGCCTCCTGGCTGCACAGCACGGGTGACTGGGCATCTCCTGCTTTCTCCCTACATCACCGCTGAATCCAGAGGAGGAAGCAATGGCACCGCTTCCTACACTGTATACACAGCACTTGTTCAACGCTATGTATACAGAAATCAGGAAGGCAGAGATGATAATAAACCCTCTCTGCCTTCTCTATGTAGAGTCGGCTGTGCCTGACAGCCGGCTCCCACCATCCCTCCCGCAGCTGCATCATCTCAAGCAGTTTCGTTTTAATACATGACTATAGAGTAGAACGTGGCATCCTGGACCTGCACGAGTCCTCTTCTATTTAACACTTCCCAGGTGGCGCGGCACGCAACCCAGGCTGCGGCAGCATCTCTCCAGGCAGCAGCACCTGCACCCACCCAAGATGCAGTATCTCTCCAGACCGTGGCACCCAACCCAGGCAGTGGCATCATCTCTCCAGGCCCTCTCTCAGATTAGGTGGCAGACAGACACTTACCCCATGCCTTGCTTAAAAGCCTCAATAAGTTCATCCTTCTTGCTCTGATCTTCTACCCAGTACACGCTAGGAATCACAAACTCGGATATAACACGACATTCTGGGCACGACCTGATGAGGAAACAAGAACATTACAGAGGAATAGACACAGGGTTTATGTTAAAAGTGATGAAATCAGACGGGTATTATACTACTTTGATTGCATAAAGGTAATTAAGATTTCGAGATTCTCAGCCTTCACATTATAAAACGTTCTAACATCCAGTGATAGAGCGGCGGTGCAGCTGATCTAATATCTGTGTGCTGTCGGATCACCTTTTTTGGGAGCGCGTCGTGGTCACACTTACTTTATAACCGGATTCTCAAACTGTTTGGCACATCGCCACTGTCTGATGCAGGAGAGGCAATATGTATGGCAGCAGTTCGACAGGATTCCAAACCTCCGCTCCGAGGGGGAAGGCTTCTCATACACCACCTCCATGCAGATACTGCACACTTTGTCTTGGCTGGCCTGGAAAGCAAAAGCCTTTTCCATCTCGTGTTCAAATGCCGCCATGCACAACTGGGGAAGGAAGCAAATACGGGCGATTATCCGCAGTGCTGTGCTAGAAATAATGCATTAACGGGATCTCAGGAAAGTGCTCAACACTAATGTAATAGAGATAGAAAATGTAAAAAAAGAATATGTGAGCGGGCACCACTGAAATAACATCTATGATAGATGCCAGGTGCTACATATGTGCTAATAAATACTTGTACAAAAGAAAAAGAGAAAAGAAGCGCAATAAATGTGCACACTCAGCTGTAATTTAGAAAATGTGAACAATGCTTTATTGAGGCCGAAAAACACAGTGCCTATACATATAAAAACATTTAAAACAGCATGTAAAAACATACCCAAACATATCACTACCGTACCCTCTGAATAAAGGAATACGGTCAAAAAGCAGACCCCATAGGGAGAAATAATCCCTCAAGAGTAGATGGTGAGTATATAGAAAAGATGTTTTAATAAATGGTGCACTGTTGTGAATTCTGTGGCTGAGTTCACTCCTGTGGTCACAAGTGGTATTGCAGTCTCTGGGCTTCCTCCCTCAGGTGTTTTGGTGAGCTCGTTGGCTGCCTTGCTATTTAGCTCCACCTGAGTCTGTCTTCCTTGCTCCTTGTCAATGTTCCAGTGTTGGATCTGAGCTACTGCATCTTTCCTTGGGCCTGCTGCTCTGCTAGATAAGTGCTTCTAGTTTGTTTTCTGTTTTTTCTGTCCAGCTTGCTATTGTCTTTTGCTGGAAGCTCTGAGAAGCAAAGGGGTGCACCGCCGTGCTGTTAGTTCGGCACGGTGGGTCTTTTTGCCCCTTTGCGTGGTTTTCGTTTTAGGGTTTTTTGTAGACTGCATAGTTCTCTTTGCTATCCTCGCTCTGTCTAGAATATCGGGCCTCACTTTGCTGAATCTATTTCATTCCTACGTTTGTCTTTTCATCTTGCTAACAGTCATTATATGTGGGGGGCTGCCTATTCCTTTGGGGTATTTCTCTGAGGTAAGTCAGGCTTGTATTTCTATCTTCAGGCTAGTCAGCTCCTCAGGCAGTGCCGAGTTGCATAGGTAGTTGTTAGGCGCAATCCACTGCTGCTTATAGTTGTGTGAGGATAGATCAGGTACTGCAGTCTACAGAGATTCCACGTCTCAGAGCTCGTCCTATTGTTTTTGGTTATTGCCAGATCTCTGTATGTGCGCTGATTACTGCACGCTGTGTTGCCTGATTGCCAGCCATAACAGTACAAGGAGCCACACCAATGATTCCCAATAGAGGGAAAAAAGAAATCCTGACATCATTTTTTTTTCTTAGCTCTGTCTTCAGTCTTTTTTTTCCCCTAGACATTAGAGTGCTTCAGGACACAGCTGTGGACATGGATATTCAGGCTCTGTGCTCCTCAATGGATAATCTCGTTGTAAATGTACAAAAGATTCAAGATACTATTGATCAGAAATCGATGCTAGAACCAAGAATTCCGATTCCTGATTTGTTTTTTGGTGACAGAACTAAGTTCCTGAGCTTCAGAAATAATTGTAAGCTATTTTTGGCCTTGAAACCTCATTCTTCTGGTAATCCTATTCAACAGGTTTTGATTATTATTTCTTTTTTGCGCGGCGACCCACAGGACTGGGCGTTTTCTCTTGCACCAGGAGATTCTGCATTGAGTAATGTTGATGCATTTTTCCTGGCGCTCGGATTGCTTTACGATGAGCCTAATTCAGTGGATCAGGCTGAGAAAAATCTGCTGGCTTTATGCCAGGGTCAGAATGATGTAGAAGTATATTGTCAGAAATTTAGGAAATGGTCAGTACTCACTCTGTGGAATGAATCTGCACTAGCGGCTTTGTTCAGAAAGGGTCTCTCTGAAGCTCTTAAGGATGTAATGGTGGGATTTCCTATGCCTGCTGGTTTGAATGAGTCTATGTCCTTGGCCATTCAGATCGGTCGTCGCTTGCGCGAGCGTAAATCTGTGCACCATCTGGCGGTACTGCCTGAGAGTAAACCTGAGCCTATGCAGTGCGACAGGACTATGACTAAAGTAGAACGGCAAGAACACAGACGTCTGAACAGACTGTGTTTCTATTGTGGTGATTCTACTCATGCTATTTCTAATTGTCCTAAACGCACTAGGCGGTTCGATAGCTCTGCCGTTATTGGTACTGTACAGTCCAAATTCCTTTTGTCCATTACCTTAATGTGCTCTTTGTCATTGTATTCTGTCATGGCGTTTGTGGATTCAGGCGCTGCCCTGAATCTGATGGATTTGGATTATGCTAAACGTTGTGGATTTTTCTTGGAGCCTTTGCGGTGTCCTATTCCGTTGAGAGGAATTGATGCTACACCTTTGGCCAAGAATAAGCCTCAGTACTGGGCCCAGCTGACCATGTGCATGGCTCCTGCACATCAGGAAGTTATTCGCTTTCTGGTACTGCATAATTTGCATGATGTGGTCGTGTTGGGGTTGCCATGGCTACAAACCCATAATCCAGTATTGGATTGGAACTCTATGTCGGTAACCAGCTGGGGTTGTCAGGGAGTACATGGTGATGTTCCATTTTTGTCTATTTCGTCATCCATTCCTTCTGACATCCCAGAGTTCTTGTCGGACTTTCAGGATGTATTTGAAGAGTCCAAGTCTGATGCCCTACCTCCGCATAGGAATTGTGATTGTGCTATCGATTTGATTCCTGGTAGTAAATTCCCTAAGGGTCGTTTATTTAATTTGTCCGTACCTGAACACACCGCTATGCGCAGTTATGTGAAGGAGTCCCTGGAGAAGGGACATATTCGCCCATCGTCGTCACCATTGGGAGCAGGGTTCTTTTTTGTAGCCAAGAAGGATGGTTCGCTAAGACCGTGTATTGATTACCGCCTTCTTAATAAGATCACTGTTAAGTTTCAGTATCCCTTGCCATTGATTTCTGACTTGTTTGCTCGGATTAAGGGGGCTAGTTGGTTTACTAAGATTGATCTTCGTGGTGCGTATAATCTGGTGAGAATCAGGCAGGGAGATGAATGGAAAACGGCATTTAATACGCCCGAGGGTCATTTTGAGTATCTGGTGATGCCGTTCGGACTTGCCAATGCTCCATCTGTTTTTCAGTCTTTTATGCATGACATTTTCCGTGAGTATCTGGATAAATTCTTGATTGTTTACTTGGATGACATTTTGATCTTCTCAGATGATTGGGAGTCTCATGTGAAGCAAGTCAGAATGGTTTTCCAGGTACTGCGTGCTAATTCCTTGTTCGTGAAGGGATCAAAGTGTCTCTTCGGTGTGCAGAAAGTTTCATTTTTGGGGTTCATCTTTTCCCCTTCTACTATCGAGATGGATCCGGTTAAGGTTCAGGCCATCCAGGATTGGACTCAGCCGACATCTCTAAAAAGTCTGCAGAAATTCCTGGGCTTTGCTAATTTTTATCGTCGCTTCATCTGTAATTTTTCTAGCATTGCCAGACCATTGACCGATTTGACCAAGAAGGGTGCTGATTTGGTTAATTGGTCTTCTGCTGCCGTGGAAGCTTTTCAGGAGTTGAAGCGTCGTTTTTGCTGTGCCCCTGTGTTGTGTCAACCTGATGTTTCTCTTCCGTTCCAGGTCGAGGTTGATGCTTCTGAGATTGGTGCAGGGGCGGTTTTGTCACAGAGAGGTTCTGGTTGCTCAGTGTTCAAACCATGTGCTTTCTTTTCCAGGAAATTTTCTGCTGCTGAGCGTAATTATGATGTGGGCAACCGAGAGTTGCTGGCCATGAAGTGGGCATTCGAGGAGTGGCGTCATTGGCTTGAGGGTGCTAAGCATCGCGTGGTGGTATTGACTGATCATAAGAACTTGACTTATCTCGAGTCTGCCAAGCGCTTGAATCCTAGACAGGCCCGTTGGTCGTTATTTTTTGCTCGTTTTGATTTTGTGATTTCATACCTTCCGGGCTCTAAAAATGTGAAGGCGGATGCTCTGTCTAGGAGTTTTGTGCCCGACTCTCCGGGGTTATCTGAGCCGGCGAGTATCCTCAAGGAAGGAGTCATTGTGTCTGCCATCTCCCCTGATTTGCGGAGAGTGTTGCAGAAATTTCAGGCTAATAAACCTGATCGTTGTCCGGCCGAGAAACTGTTCGTCCCTGATAGGTGGACTAGTAAAGTTATCTCTGAACTTCATTGTTCGGTGCTGGCCGGTCATCCAGGAATCTTTGGTACCAGGGAGTTGGTTGCTAGATCCTTCTGGTGGCCATCTCTGTCACGGGATGTGCGTGCTTTTGTGCAGTCCTGTGGAATTTGTGCTAGGGCTAAGCCCTGCTGTTCACGTGCCAGTGGGTTGCTTTTGCCCTTGCCGGTCCCGAAGAGGCCTTGGACACATATTTCGATGGATTTCATTTCTGACCTTCCCGTTTCTCAAAAAATGTCGGTCATTTGGGTGGTCTGTGATCGCTTTTCTAAAATGGTCCATCTGGTGCCCTTGGTTAAATTGCCTTCCTCCTCTGATTTGGTGCCTTTGTTCTTCCAGCATGTGGTTCGTTTACATGGCATTCCTGAGAATATTGTTTCTGACAGAGGTTCCCAGTTTGTCTCGAGGTTCTGGCGAGCCTTTTGTGGTAGGATGGGCATTGACCTATCTTTCTCCTCGGCCTTCCATCCTCAGACTAATGGCCAGACCGAACGAACCAATCAGACCTTGGAAACATATCTGAGATGTTTTGTTTCCGCTGACCAGGATGATTGGGTGTCATTTTTGCCGTTGGCTGAGTTCGCCCTTAATAATCGGGCCAGCTCGGCTACCTTGGTCTCTCCATTTTTCTGCAATTCTGGGTTCCATCCTCGTTTCTCTTCAGGACAGGTTGAGTCTTCGGACTGTCCTGGTGTGGATTCTGTGGTGGACAGGTTGCAGCAGATCTGGACTCAGGTAGTGGACAATTTGACCTTGTCCCAGGAGAAGGCTCAGCTTTTCGCTAATCGCAGACGCCGTGTGGGACCCCGACTTCGTGTTGGGGATTTGGTTTGGTTATCTTCTCGTCATATTCCTATGAAGGTTTCCTCTCCTAAATTTAAACCTCGTTTTATTGGTCCGTATAGGATTTCTGAGATTCTCAATCCGGTGTCTTTTCGTCTGACCCTCCCAGACTCCTTTTCCATACATAATGTATTCCATAGGTCGTTGTTGAGGAGATACGTGGCACCTATGGTTCCATCTGTGGAGCCTCCTGCCCCTGTTTTGATGGAGGGGGAATTGGAGTATATTGTGGAGAAGATTTTGGATTCTCGTGTCTCTAGACGGAAACTCCAGTATCTGGTCAAATGGAAGGGTTATGCTCAGGAAGATAATTCCTGGGTTTTTGCCTCTGATGTCCATGCCCCAGATCTTGTTCGTGCCTTTCATGTGGCTCATCCTGGTCGGCCTGGGGGTTCTGGTGAGGGTTCGGTGACCCCTCCTCAAGGGGGGGGGTACTGTTGTGAATTCTGTGGCTGAGTTCACTTCTGTGGTCACAAGTGGTATTGCAGTCTCTGGGCTTCTTCCCTCAGGTGTTTTGGTGAGCTCGTTGGCTGCCTTGCTATTTAGCTCCACCTGAGTCTGTCTTCCTTGCTCCTTGTCAATGTTCCAGTGTTGGATCTGAGCTACTGCATCTTTCCTTGGGCCTGCTGCTCTGCTAGATAAGTGCTTCTAGTTTGTTTTCTGTTTTTTTTTCTGTCCAGCTTGCTATTGTCTTTTGCTGGAAGCTCTGAGAAGCAGAGGGGTGCACCGCCGTGCTGTTAGTTCGGCACGGTGGGTCTTTTTGCCCCTTTGCGTGGTTTTCGTTTTAGGGTTTTTTGTAGACTGCATAGTTCTCTTTGCTATCCTCGCTCTGTCTAGAATATCGGGCCTCACTTTGCTGAATCTATTTCATTCCTACGTTTGTCTTTTCATCTTGCTAACAGTCATTATATGTGGGGGGCTGCCTATTCCTTTGGGGTATTTCTCTGAGGTAAGTCAGGCTTGTATTTCTATCTTCAGGCTAGTCAGCTCCTCAGGCAGTGCCGAGTTGCATAGGTAGTTGTTAGGCGCAATCCACTGCTGCTTATAGTTGTGTGAGGATAGATCAGGTACTGCAGTCTACAGAGATTCCACGTCTCAGAGCTCGTCCTATTGTTTTTGGTTATTGCCAGATCTCTGTATGTGCGCTGATTACTGCACGCTGTGTTGCCTGACTGCCAGCCATAACAGTGCACACAAAATGCTGCAGGCCTTGATTTTCATGCCCTGAGTGTGCACATCTATTGCGCTTCTTTTCTCTTTTGTACAAGAGATAGAAAATGTAACTTTTTTGTATAGCTTAACATACTATTTTTTTTTATATATACCGTATATACTCGAGTATAAGCCGAGATTTTCAGCCCAAATTTTTGGGCTGAAAGTGCCCCTCTCGGCTTATACTCGAGTCACGGTCGGCGGGTGAGGGGGTGAGGGCGCTGAGGCATACTTACCTAGTCCCAGCGATCCTGGCGCTGTCCCTGCCGTCCCACGGTCTTCGGTGCTGCAGTTCTTCCTCTATCAGCGGTCACGTGTGACCGCTCATTAGAGAAATGAATAAGCGGCTCCACCTCCCATAGGGGTGGAGCCGCGTATTCATTTCTCTAATCAGCGGTGCGGGGACCGCTGATAGAGGAAGAAGCTGCGGCACCGAAGACCAGCTGTCCGGGAGAAGGAGCCGGACGCTGGGAGCAGGTAAGTATTACATATTCACCTGTCCCCGTTCCAGCCGCCGCTCCATCTTCCCGGCGTCTCTGCGCTCTGACTGTTCAGGTCAGAGGGCGCAATGACGCATATAGTGTGCGCGCCGCCCTCTGCCTGATCAGTCAGGGCGGAGACGCCGGGACGAGACGCCGGAACGAGACGCCGGGAGCTGCAATCAAGAGAGGTGAGTATGTTTTTTTTTTTTTTTACTGCAGCAGCTGCGACAATGGCAGAGCTATCTATGGGGCAATATGAACGGGGCAGAGCTATCTATGGGGCAATATGAACGGTGCAGAGCACTGTATGGGGCAGAGCTATAGGGCAATAATGAACGTTGCAGAGCACTATATGGGGCAGAGCTATAGGGCAATAATGAACGGTGCAGAGCACTATATGGGGCACAGCTATAGGGCAATAATGAACGTTGCAGAGCACTATATGGGGCACAGCTATAGGGCAATAATGAACGTTGCAGAGCACTATATGGGGCACAGCTATAGGGCAATAATGAACGGCGCAGAGCACTATATGGGGCACAGCTATTGGGCAATAATGAACGGCGCAGAGCACTATATGGGGCACAGCTATAGGGCAATAATGAACGGTGCAGAGCATTATATGGCACAGCTATAGGGCAATAATGAACGGCGCAGAGCACTATATGGGGCACAGCTATAGGGCAATAATGAACGGCACAGAGCACTATATGGGGCACAGCTATAGGGCAATAATGAACGGTGCAGAGCTATGGGCAATAATGAACGGTGCAGAGCACTATATGGGGCAGAGCTATAGGGCAATAATGAACGGTGCAGAGCACTATATGGGGCAGAGCTATAGGGCAATAATGAACGGTGCAGAGCACTATATGGGGCATAGCTATAGGGCAATAATGAACGGTGCAGAGCACTATATGGGGCAGAGCTATATGGCAATAATGAACGGTGCAGAGCACTATATGGGGCACAGCTATAGGGCAATAATGAATGGCGCAGAGCACTATATGGGGCACAGCTATAGGGCAATAATGAACGGTGCAGAGCACTATATGGGGCAGAGCTATAGGGCAATAATGAACGTTGCAGAGCACTATATGGGGCACAGCTATAGGGCAATAATGAACGGTGCAGAGCACTATATGGGGCACAGCTATAGGGCAATAATGAACGGTGCAGAGCACTATATGGGGCACAGCTATAGGGCAATAATGAACGTTGCAGAGCACTATATGGGGCACAGCTATAGGGCAATAATGAACGGTGCAGAGCACTATATGGGGCAGAGCTATAGGGCAATAATGAACGTTGCAGAGCACTATATGGGGCACAGCTATAGGGCAATAATGAACGGTGCAGAGCACTATATGGGGCACAGCTATAGGGCAATAATGAACGGTGCAGAGCACTATATGGGGCACAGCTATAGGGCAATAATGAACGGCGCAGAGCACTATATGGGGCACAGCTATAGGGCAATAATGAACGGTGCAGAGCACTGTATGGCACAGCTATGGGGAAATAATGATCTATTTTTATTATTGAAATTCACCGGTAGCTGCTGCATTTCCACCCTAGGCTTATACTCGAGTCAATAAGTTTTCCCAGTTTTTTGTGGCAAAATTAGGGGGGGGTCGGCTTATACTCGAGTATATACGGTTAAAAAGAGCACAGTGCCGTCAGGGGTAATACGTTAGTAATACATCCGAAACGCGCGTCGGGCGCACGCAGGTCCTGGACCCAGCCTCACCACTCAGGTAGTGCCACATGACTTTCTGCTACAATTATTTGCCCGCATGGTCATTTACTCATGAGAGTCGGCTATATTTGGGCACCTTCTTATGCAGTAAGCAGACACATAATATCTACCCTGCTGTGTGAGCACTTATTATTTGCACCTGGACACTTTTCTCAACACGCTGCTATAATTCCCATATGTGGTGCACATTTCTCGCAGTGAGCTGATGTAGTAATCCTCATGTAAGGTTCTCTCGCTGTTGGTGCATTATTTGATTTAATTTTTTTTTTTTTTTTTTATTATTTATATTTTTGTACCAGGGTATGTTTTAATATAGAGCATTATTGTACGGTTATTTTCATAAAGGCACAGAGTGCTATTACAACTCTCCCATTTAGATAATATACCTCGCTGTGTCTACATCACTGTCGTCACTTTACTCTATATCCCCCGATAGGGATATGCACTGCTTTCACTGTTTATAAAAAAAAGTTTTTTTATGCACACATTTTTTGCTGGAATTAATTTGAATTTCTTTATAACTTTCACTTTTTTAGTGTTTTTCACATACATTTTTACAGGTCATATGTGACCTTTTATTAATCATTTTTTATACATATATATATATATATATTTTTTATATTTGACACAGTGAGTAGTAGTATTATATATCTTTCTTGGAGGAGTTATTTATATGCTCATATATACATATTTTTGAGGAGGTTTTGGGTACCATATAATATTGTTCCTGCGTTTTGTGTGTTTTTTATATAAACAAAATATATTCATTTTATTATATGTATAAATTGCCACTTCATTTAATAAAGGCATATTATTGATCCTAACGCTGTATGACTTTCTGGTGTTTTCCTATCTGGTGGTGGTTAGGTGTTCTGATTCGAGTATATACGGTATATATAAAATGTGTAATCAGCACATCTAGGTTATTGACACTGAGGACAAGGACTTTCCCGCACCTTTTCGTGGGATTTTCTCTGTTCTTGGTCATAGGGATGAAGAACTTGTAGGTTGCAAATCTCACACATGTCTCCATGAATGTAGACACAGGTTTCTCCAAAGTGACATGTCCCAGCGGCTGCATAGGGACAAAGCTGGTGGGGGGTGTCAAGATAGGGGGCTGCCATTTCTACTTCTTCTAATCCAGTACAGATGGCTTCCAGGTAAGAATGTGGCTTTAAGACCTGATCGGCGCCTTGTGCATCGCTGCAAGACTGCGGATTGGAAATTGGATCGACTCTGCTCTTCTCTTCCGTCTGTCCGCATAGATCTGATTACGAAAGATATAACATTAGACACTTTATTTCTCCCATCAGCTGAAGGAAAAGAGATACTGTTAGGCCGGCTTCACAAATCCGAGCACAGGCTGCAATGTAACAGCAGTAACTGGAGCTGAGCTCCAGTCGCTGCTGCTTAACCATCTAGATGCTGCTGTCAATCACTGACAGCACAATTCACATGATTCTAAATGTTTTGGGCATCTGTTCCCTGTGATGCAATTGTCTACTTAAGGCCAACGAGGACACCATCATAGTGCTCCTGAAAAGCCCCACCTAAGGAGCGCAGGTTCACATCCCCTAGGGGGGATAAAAAGTTATGTATAAAGAAAAATGGCTGGGAAGGGAAGCATGGAAAGAATAAACTACTGTACATACCACGATCTCGGAGAACGATAGACTTCTTCTCTCGCTTGTGCGGGGTGGTCTTGGTGACAACTGGAGGGGCTTCCACTGTCAATGACGATGCAGGAGGGGCCTCGACCGAAGCTGCTGGGACATCTTGAGGGTAATAAACCATAGGAGAGCTGGTAGGCTTAACGTGATCATATCTGGAAAACAAACATATATAGGATGCTGAGCTGTGACCCGAGAGTTTGCGCCTAAATTTGTGACGGGTCATGGTAATCAGCAACGTGTAAGCTCCGTACCGGCAGCGGGACCCATAGGCGCACTGGCCTTTTTGGTAGAATCGGCAGATAGAAGAAGGTTTACTGTTCGCCAAGTCATGAGAGAACAAACAGCGGTTTCCTTCTCGACACACCCCGTGTATGAAGTATCTGAGGACACAGAATGAAGATGTTACAGGAGCAATGGAAGAAACAAAAGGGTCAAATCTGAAGTCCTACATTATGTGTCGAAAAGAAACTCGGCTAAAGATGATCAAACATTACCGCCCATCACGGCACAACTATTTTTTACCTGGATCGTATTTTCTAGGCAGCACCCAAGAAATTTACTAGCAGCGTGCTCTGCGCCCAAGATGTGGCTACAATACTCTCCAGCACAATATCAAAGGGAACTCAGGCAGCATGCATCTGCAGTCAGATTCCCTCTAAGAAGCATCAACAATGGTCGTGCATGTCCAACAAGGGCAGATGATTGGGTTCAGGGATGGTTCTACAGATGCAAGCATGGCCCTGGTGTAAATCTTGAGACTCGTCTATGGTTCGGACATGAGACACAGCTTTGGGTTGGGCACAGATCTTGAGGTTCAGGTAAGGACACAGGAGCCGAGTATGATGGTCTTAGGACCTTATTAATAAAGGTGCAATCAACCCCTTAACCCCCAATTTTTACAATTCTGACCACTGTCCCTTTATGAGGTTATAACTCTGGAACGCTTCAACGGATCCCAGTGATTCTGACACTGTTTTCTTGTGACATATTGTACTTCACGACAGTGGTAAAATTTCTTTGATATTATCTGCATTTATTTGTGAAAAAAGGGAAATTTGGCGAAAATTTTGAAAACTTTGCAATTTTCCAAATTTGAATTTTTATGCCCTTAAATCACAGCGATATGTCACACAAAATACGTAATAAGTAACATTTCCCACATGTCTACTTTACATCAGCACAATTTTGGAATCAATTTTTTTTTTTTTTATTAGGGAGTTATAAGGGTTAAAAGTTGACCAGCAATTTCTCATATTTACACCATTTTTTTTTTAGGGACCACATCTCATTTGAAGTCATTTTGAGGGGTCTATATGATACAAAATACCCAAGGGTGACACCATTCTAAAAACTGCAACCCTCATGGTGCTCAAAACCACATTCAAGAAGTTTATTAACCCTTCAGGTGCTTCACAGGAATTTTTGGAATGTTAAAAAAAAAAAAATGAACATTTAACTTTTTTTTCACTAAAAATCTATTTTAGCTTCAATTTCTTTTATTTTCCCAAGGGTAACAGGAGAAATTGGACGCCAAAAGTTGTTGTACAATTTGTCCTGAGTACGCTGATATCCCATATGTGGGGGTAAACCACTGTTTGGGAGTATGGCAGAGCTCGGAAGGGAAGGAGCGCCATTTGACTTTTCAATGCAAAATTAACTGAATTGAGATGGGACGCCATGTTTCGTTTGGAGAGCCCCTGATGTGCCTAAACATTGAAACCCCCCACAAATGACACCATTTTGGAAAGTAGAACCCCTAAGGAACTTATCTAGATGTGTGGTGCGCACTTTGACCCACCAAGTGCGTCACAGAAGTTGATAATGTACAGCTGTAAAAATAAAAAAAATCATATTTTTTCACAAAAATGATCTTTTCGCCCCCAATTTTTTATTTTTTTCCCAAGGGTAACAGAAGAAATTGGACCCCAAAAGTTGTTGTGCAATTTGTCCTGAGTACGCTGATACCCCATATGTGGGGATGGGGGGGGGGGGGGTAAACCACTGTTTGGGCGGATGGGAGGGCTCGGAAGGGAAGGAGCGCCATTTGGAATGCAGACTTAGATGGAATGGTCTGCAGGCGTCACATTGCGTTTGCAGAGCCCCTAATGTACCTAAACAGTAGAAATTCCCCACAAGTGACACCATTTTGGAAACTAGACCCCCCAAGGAACTTATCTAGATGTGTTGTGAGAACTTTGAACCCCCAAGTGTTTCGCTAAACTTTATAATGCAGAGCCGTGAAAATAAAAATCATTTTTTCCCACAAAAATGATTTTTTAGGCCCCCAAATTTTTATTTTCCCAAGGGTAACCAGAGAAATTGGACCCCAAAAGTTGTTGTCCAATTTGTCCCGAGTACGCTAATACTCCATATGTTGGGGTAAACACCTGTTTGGGCGCACCGGAGAGCTCGGAAGGGAAGGAGTGCCGTTTTACTTTTTCAACGCAGAATTGGCTGGAATTGAGATCGCCATGTCGGCTTTGGAGAGCCCCTGATGTGCCTAAACAGTGGAAACCCCCCCGATTATAACTGAAACCCTAATCCAAACACACCCCTAATCCCAACCACACCCCTAACTCCAACACACCCCTAACCCTAATCCCAACCACATCCCTAGCCCCAACACACCCATAACCCTAATTCCAACCGTAAATGTAATCCAAACCCTAACTGTAGCACTAACTTTAGCCCCAACCCTAAGGCTGCCATGTTCACACTAGCAGTATTTGGTCAGTATTTTACCTCAGTATTTGTAAGCCAAAACCAGGAGTGGTTGATAAATGCAGAAGTGGTGCATATGTTTCTATTATACTTTTCCTCTATTTGTTCCACTCCTGGTTTTGGCTTATAAATACTGATGTAAAATACTGACCGAATACTGCTAGTGTGACGGCAGCCTGACTGTTACCCCAACCCTAATTGTAGCCCCAACCCTAACCGGAAAATGGAAATAAATACATTTTTTAAATTTTAGTATTTTTCCCTAAGGGGGTGATGATGGGGGGGGGGGGGGGGGAGGGTTTGATTTACTTTTATAGCAGATTTTTATGATTGGCAGCCGTCACACACTAAAAGACGCTTTTTATTGCAAAAAATGTTTTTTGCGTTACCACATTTTGAGAGCTATAATTTTTCCATATTTGAGTCCACAGAGTCATGTGAGGTCTTGTTTTTTGCGGGACGAGTTGACGTTTTTATTGGTAACATTTTCGGGCACGTGACATTTTTTGATCGCTTTTTTTCCCTATTTTTGTGATGCAGAATGAACAAAAACCAGCTATCCATGAATTTCTTTTGGGGGAGGCGTTTATACCGTTCCGCGTTTGGTAAAATTGATAAAGCAGTTTTATTCTTCAGGTCAGTACGATTACAGCGACACCTCATTTATATCATTTTTTATGTTTTGGTGCTTTTATACGATGAAATCTATTTTATATAAAAAATAATTATTTTTGCATCGCTTTATTCTGAGGACTATAACTTTTTTATTTTTTTGCTGATGATGCTGTGTGGCGGCTCGTTTTTTTATGGGACAAGATGACGTTTTCAGCGGTACCATGTTTTTTTATATCCCTCTATTGGATTGCGTGCTATTACACTTTTTGTTCGGCGGTATATTAAAGCTTTGTTTTTTGCCTCTTTTTTTTTTTTACCGTGATCACTGAAAGGGTTAACTAGTGGGACAGTTTTATAGGGCGGGTCGTTACGGACGGCGGCAATACTAAATGTGTGTACTTTAAGGGTATGTGCACACGTCAGGATTTCTTGCAGAAATTTTCCTGACAAAAACCGGACATTTCTGCCAGAAATCCGCATGCGTTTTTACCGCGATTTTGACGCGTTTTTGGTGCGTTTTTCCCAAATGCATAGAATTGCGGGAAAAACGCAGAAAATCCGCAAAAATATTGAACATGCTCATTTGTTTTTACCGCGATGCGTTTTTTTTCGCGGAAAAAAACGCATCCATATGCACAAAACATGCAGAATGCATTCTAAATGATAGAATGCATAATGTATGCGTTTTAAATGAGTTTTTATAGCGTTTTTAGCGCGAAAAAACCTGTAGTGTGCACATACCCTTATTGTTTATTTTTTTATTTGGACAAAGAAATGTATTTATTGGAACAATATTTTTTTTTGTTTAGGATTTTTAAAAAAATTTTTTTACAAGTGTAAATATTTTTTTTTTACTTGTTTACATTGCCCCGGGGGGCGTGGGGGACATGACTATATAGTGACAGATCGCTGATCTGACACTGCAGTGAACTGTGTTAGATCAGCGATCTGACAGGCACTGCAGGGAGGCTTCCCGGCGCCTGCTCTGAGCAGGCGCTTGCAAGCCACTTCCCTGCAGGACCCAGAAGGCCCCCGTGGCCATTTTGGATCCAGGGACTGCAGGGAGGAGGAGGTAGGAGACCCTTGGAGCGATGCAATCGCATCGCGTTGCTCCAAGGGTCTCAGGGAAGCACGCAGAGAGCTCCCTCCCTGCGCGATGCTTCCCTATGCAGCCGGAACACTGCGATCATGCTTGATCGCAGTGTTCCGGGCCTGGCACATAGTGCCGGATGTCAGCTGACACCCGGACCTGATCCCCAGGTGAGCTCGGCTGATCGGTGATGACGTACTATCCCGTCGGTGGTCATACGGGCCCATACCACCTCGACGGGATAGTACGTCATATGTCAGAAAGGGGTTAAACCATACTTACCAAACGCCTAATCCACTTTCTCCTGCAACAAAAATAAACCGCAATATTCCTCACCTTTCTGCTGAGAAGATAATCCATAATGTCCCACGATGATCCTGATCACTTTGAGAGCAGTCACTGATACACTGGAGGTAATCGCTCCCGCAGTGTATCGCTGGCGGACGGCTACAGCGGTCACATCTCCCGATACACGCGAGATAGCCGTGGGACTACGGCGGAAAGGTGAGTATATAGTGGTTTATTATTTTACATTTTTCTAGGAGACGAGGGCATCTTGGATATGGTATTAGGTGAGTATAATTGGTTTTTATTTGAATATGTAATTATTTTATTTTTTTTAACTGTGAGCACAGGTGTCGGCTGTTCAGACTACGTCTCCCATCAGCGGCACTGTCATCAGTGACAGCGAACGTAGCCCAATGGGAGCAGTAGTCTCATCAGCCCACTCATGCTGACCTGCGGTAAGCTTTTCACCTCAGGTCATCACAGCTGCGGGGTCACGCTGACATCTGACAGCTTGAACCTGCGGGATCCTGACCAACGGCGTTACCAGCGGAAGTGTTACCGTGGGTCACAGTCACACTGACATCATCAACCCGCAGTGCTCTGACAGACGTCTTACCGGCACCAGCGTTACCGCCGCTAAGAACCACAGCGCCGGTGTTTCTTTCTCACGCTGTCACACAGAAGACAGCCATAACACAGGCCGTCTAAATAAACCTGAACTAAGAATGTGGATAAATGAGGGGTAGAGGGGCGGTAGGGCCGGGCACGGTTCTTGCCCAGTTTATTTGAGGCCGAGGCACCGAGAGGCGAATCTGTGAAGTCAGGGTTCTTTCCAAGATGCTGGTGGGTGGGCTTATGCAATTCTATTCCCTTCTCACACAGTGGCCCCTGGTCGTGTGAAAACGGGGCCTCAGTGGATGGGAAACCATTGATGAGGACACAGCTCTACACCAGCACTCAGGCTCCTTAAAGGGAGAACAAGATGAAAACAAGTTATTATCACCTTTCCGCAGGATCGGTGATAACTTACTGATCGATAAGGGTCCAACTGCTGGGACCTGCACCGATCGGCAGGAGGGGCACGTTACCCTCGTGTGAATGGAGCAGCAGAGCACATGCTCATCCGCCACTCCATCCATCCATCCATTCGCCAACAGACCCACACAATCAACAATCACTGGAGAATCCCTTTAATTATCAGGATCAGATGGGGTCCCAGTGCTCCACGCCCCCCACGATCAACAAGTGATAATTGGAGAACCCCTTATTCTCAGGATGGCAGGGTCCCAGTGGTCGCCCCGCTCATCCTATGGGAGGCCCCAGTGGTCGCCCCGCTCATCCTATGGGGGGGTCCCAGTAGTCGCCCCACTGATCCTATGGGTGGTCCCAGTGGTCGCCCCACTGATCCTATGGGAGGGTCCCAGTGGTTGACTCGCTGATCCTATGGGTGGTCCCAGTAGTCGCCCCGCTGATCCTATGGGAGGGGCCCAGTAGTCGCCCCACTGATCCTATGGGAGGGTCCCAGTAGTCGCCCCGCTCATCCTATGGGAGGGGCCCAGTAGTCGCCCCGCTCATCCTATGGGTGGTCCCAGTGGTCGCCCCGCTGATCCTATGGGTGGTCCCAGTAGTCGCCCCGCTGATCCTATGGGAGGGGCCCAGTGGTTGCCCCGCTGATCCTATGGGAGGGTCCCAGTGGTCGCCCCGCTGATCCTATGGGAGGGTCCCAGTGGTCGCCTCACTGATCCTATGGGAGGGGCCCAGTGGTCGCCCCGCTGATCCTATGGGAGGGTCCCAGTGGTTGCCTTGCTGATCCTATGGGAGGGTCCCAGTGGTCGCCCCGCTGATCCTATGGGTGGTCCCAGTGGTCGCCCCGCTGATCCTATGGGTGGTCCCAGTGGTCGCCCCGCTGATCCTATGGGTGGTCCCAGTGGTCGCCCCGCTGATCCTATGGGTGGTCCCAGTGGTCGCCCCGCTGATCCTATGGGTGGTCCCAGTGGTCGCCCCGCTGATCCTATGGGTGGTCCCAGTGGTCGCCCCGCTGATCCTATGGGTGGTCCCAGTGGTCGCCCCGCTGATCCTATGGGTGGTCCCAGTGGTCGCCCCGCTGATCCTATGGGTGGTCCCAGTGGTCGCCCCGCTGATCCTATGGGTGGTCCCAGTGGTCGCCCCGCTCATCCTATGGGTGGTCCCAGTGGTCGCCCCGCTCATCCTATGGGTGGTCCCAGTGGTCGCCCCGCTCATCCTATGGGTGGTCCCAGTGGTCGCCCCGCTCATCCTATGGGTGGTCCCAGTGGTCGCCCCGCTCATCCTATGGGTGGTCCCAGTGGTCGCCCCGCAGTAACACCGGACAGTATATAGTCAGGCCCCTGACCTCCTGGTGATGGAGGAATATCTCCCCGCACCCCACACTGTCCTCCCCCGTAGAGAATCCTCCCCTCCATGCAGAGCCCCTCCACATGTACTACCCACCCCCTGACACTCCGCACGGTCCCGCCCACTAGCAGCACGGTCCCGGGCCCCTCTCACCCCGATCTGTACACAGGGCAGACCCCACAGGACCGGGCGCCCTCACCTGCACGTCACGTGTTTTGTGCTCATGGCTCCGTCCAGACAACGGCCACACGCGTGTTATTGTCGCGCAGAGGTCTCCTGCAGACTCCTCCCCTTCTTCTCCTTGTCCCCGCCCCCCAGCTGCCGCCGGTATGACGTCAATAAGCGGTGCAGCTCAATAACTCTTCCGGCGATCAACATGTCCGCAGCGCTTTAGTTCCGGAGCATTCCGTCACTTATTTTTTCCCTAAATATGAATGCGTCCCTCCCCCCCTCCTAGGATTAACCCGTCACATCCTGACGCTGTGTAGAGTCACGCGTGGCGTATTTTTCCACTTATTTCGCTGCAACACATTCAGTTTGTGATTTTTTTTATACATATTAATGCAAATCTTACTCTTTGCCCTACAACCGCAGCGTAAAATTCCCCGTATGTGAATTCTCGCCTTAGCGCGTGTTCACACTCAGCTTTTTGTAATGGTTTTTAGAGTTTGTGCCAAAATCCACATGAAAAAACACTTAAATCATCGGTTTTCTAGTCTTTCATTCAATCCGCAGGAAATTTAAAATCAGAAGAAAAAAACTCCAGCGCTGAAATAATTAAAAAAAAACCTTGTGGAATGCTGCAAGGAACGTGCCGTGAAAAATAACTTTATAACAAAAAAATTTAAAAATTTTCATAAAAAAACAACAAAATATCATTTGTTTTTAATGGATTAAAATATGAAAAATAATGTAAAAAGTTTTGATATGTTCCACTTTTAAACACTAGGGGGAGCAGCTGCTGAAATGTGCACTGAAAACCCAGTGCACATAGTGACCTAATGGACCAACAAATAAGGGCCACAGCATTAACCAAAAACCTACAGAAACACAGGAGTATACAGGCAAAGGTAAACGCCAAATCTTTATCAATCAAAAGGTCAAGACATATTAAAAGAATCTAAAAGTAAAGTGTCCGACATCGGCAAAGCCACACAAAACGGCTCCAGATACAGAAAATAATAGACATTAAATGACCAAGTAAATGGACAGTCATGTGAAAGGTCATGTATATTATCTCCCGATTATAGTCATAATATTTAGAGACCAGTATAATATAAAGTGGACATAACCCTGTGCTGGACTAAACAAGAGCCGTGCAGAAAAGATTAAACCAATGGAATAAGGAGGCAAATAAACCAGTGCGGCAGCCACTGAGGCACCCCGACGCGCGTTTCGCATTCAACTTCCTCCGAGGGGTGACGGTTCATTTATTTGGCTCTCAGTATTGCTCCTTCTTTAGAACTAGTGACTATACTCCTGTGACTAATGCACAACCTTTGTTGACACTCTTTTTTCAGAAAAGATCTCTGTTATATTTCAACTGTTTTTTTTTTTTGCATCTGGTAATTTCCTTGTAGGAGTTCATCATTTCACTTTCTATCCATTCTATCTTGATGTATACCTTTTGAGATCAATTATTTGATTGCTGTATATTTTTTGCATGTGAAATTCTTTTTGGGTGTATACTTACAATGTCTATTATTGGCTGTATCTGGAGGGGTTATGGCTGGCTTTGCCGATGTCTGACACTCTGCTTTTAGACTCTTTAACTATGTCTTAAAATTTTGTTCAATAAAGATTTGCCTTTTTATCTTTAGCTGTATCCTCCTGTGTTTCTATAGCTTTTGGGGGTTTAAAGTTCTTTTTGCTAGTGTACAACTAGCTCAGATTACGACTGCAGTAAATGTGGGCGGGGTCTGATCACATGTGTGATGTCACCGCTCCCCGCCCATACTGGGTGAAGTTTAGGAAAGTGTCACCGAGGACGGCCGGCAGAGCGGATTCTGTTAGTTGGTGCAGCTCGCTTTATCATGCGCTGGTGTTAGATACATGACGAATATCACGTGCTGCAATTAGATACACGGAGTGTAACACACGCTGGCATTAGATACAGGGCTCAGTGTCGTATATCACACAGGATGGGATTAGATATGCAGTGTCTAATGTATGTAATGCATCACACCGCTCCGTCCACTTCTATGGGAGCAGTTGCTATTGTGAGTGAGGTGTATATCCTCCAGGACACTAATGCGAGTGAGGTGTATATCCTCCAGGACACTATTGTGAGTGAGGTGTATATCCTCCAGGACACTATTGTGAGTGAGGTGTATATCCTCCAGGACACTATAGCGAGTGAGGTGTATATCCTCCAGGACACTATTGTGAGTGAGGTGTATGTCCTCCAGGACACTATTGTGAGTGAGGTGTATATCCTCCAGGAAACTATTGTGAGTGAGGTGTATGTCCTCCAGGACACTATTGTGAGTGAGGTGTATGTCCTCCAGGACACTATTGTGAGTGAGGTGTATATCCTCCAGGACACTATTGTGAGTGAGGTGTATGTCCTCCAGGACACTATTGTGAGTGAGGTGTATGTCCTCCAGGACACTATTGTGAGTGAGGTGTATGTCCTCCAGGACACTATTGTATACTATACAATAGTGTCCCCCCACTATAAGGGGACAATACAAATATCTCGCTGAGGATCTGTTTATACCAAGGAAGGTGACGGGCACAAGGGGGCATTCTTTGCGTCTGGAGGAGAGAAGGTTTTTCCACCAACATAGAAGAGGATTCTTTACTGTTAGGGCAGTGAGAATCTGGAATTGCTTGCCTGAGGAGGTGGTGATGGCGAACTCAGTCGAGGGGTTCAAGAGAGGCCTGGATGTCTTCCTGGAGCAGAACAATATTGTATCATACAATTATTAGGTTCTGTAGAAGGACGTAGATCTGGGTATTTATTATGATGGAATATAGGCTGAACTGGATGGACAAATGTCTTTTTTCGGCCTTACTAACTATGTTACTATGTTATTGTGAGTGAGGTGTATATCCTCCAGGACACTATTGTGAGTGAGGTGTATGTCCTCCAGGACACTAGTGTGAGTGAGGTGTATGTCCTCCAGGACACTATTGTGAGTGAGGTGTATATCCTCCAGGACACTATTGTGAGTGAGGTGTATGTCCTCCAGGACACTATTGTGAGTGAGGTGTATGTCCTCCAGGACACTATTGTGAGTGAGGTGTATATCCTCCAGGACACTATTGTGAGTGAGGTGTATGTCCTCCAGGACACTATTGTGAGTGAGGTGTATATCCTCCAGGACACTATTGTGAGTGAGGTGTATATCCTCCAGGACACTATTGTGAGTGAGGTGTATATCCTCCAGGACACTATTGTGAGTGAGGTGTATATCCTCCAGGACACTATAGCGAGTGAGGTGTATATCCTCCAGGACACTATTGTGAGGTGTATATCCTCCAGGACACTATTGTGAGGTGTATATCCTCCAGGACACTATTGTGAGTGAGGTGTATATCCTCCAGGATACTATCGTGAGTGAGGTGTATATCCTCCAGGACACTATCGTGAGTGAGGTGTATGTCCTCCAGGACACTATTGTGAGTGAGGTGTATATCCTCCAGGACACTATTGTGAGTGAGGTGTATGTCCTCCAGGACACTATTGTGAGTGAGGTGTATGTCCTCCAGGACACTATTGTGAGTGAGGTGTATGTCCTCCAGGACACTATTGTGAGTGAGGTGTATATCCTCCAGGAAACTATTGTGAGTGAGGTGTATGTCCTCCAGGACACTATTGTGAGTGAGGTGTATGTCCTCCAGGACACTATTGTGAGTGAGGTGTATATCCTCCAGGACACTATTGTGAGTGAGGTGTATGTCCTCCAGGACACTATTGTGAGTGAGGTGTATGTCCTCCAGGACACTATTGTGAGTGAGGTGTATGTCCTCCAGGACACTATTGTATACTATACAATAGTGTCCCCCCACTATAAGGGGACAATACAAATATCTCGCTGAGGATCTGTTTATACCAAGGAAGGTGACGGGCACAAGGGGGCATTCTTTGCGTCTGGAGGAGAGAAGGTTTTTCCACCAACATAGAAGAGGATTCTTTACTGTTAGGGCAGTGAGAATCTGGAATTGCTTGCCTGAGGAGGTGGTGATGGCGAACTCAGTCGAGGGGTTCAAGAGAGGCCTGGATGTCTTCCTGGAGCAGAACAATATTGTATCATACAATTATTAGGTTCTGTAGAAGGACGTAGATCTGGGTATTTATTATGATGGAATATAGGCTGAACTGGATGGACAAATGTCTTTTTTCGGCCTTACTAACTATGTTACTATGTTATTGTGAGTGAGGTGTATATCCTCCAGGACACTATTGTGAGTGAGGTGTATGTCCTCCAGGACACTAGTGTGAGTGAGGTGTATGTCCTCCAGGACACTATTGTGAGTGAGGTGTATATCCTCCAGGACACTATTGTGAGTGAGGTGTATGTCCTCCAGGACACTATTGTGAGTGAGGTGTATGTCCTCCAGGACACTATTGTGAGTGAGGTGTATATCCTCCAGGACACTATTGTGAGTGAGGTGTATGTCCTCCAGGACACTATTGTGAGTGAGGTGTATGTCCTCCAGGACACTATTGTGAGCGAGGTGTATGTCCTCCAGGACACTATTGTGAGCGAGGTGTATATCCTCCATGACACTATTGTGAGCGAGGTGTATATCCTCCAGGACACTATTGTGAGTCAGGTGTTTGTCCTCCAGGACACTATTGTGAGTCAGGTGTTTGTCCTCCAGGACACTATTGTGAGTGAGGTGTATATCCTCCAGGACACTATTGTGAGTGAGGTGTATATCCTCCAGGACACTATTGTGAGTGAGGTGTATGTCTTCCAGGACACTATTGTGAGTGAGGTGTATGTCCTCCAGGACACTATTGTGAGTGAGGTGTATATCCTCCAGGACACTATTGTGAGTGAGGTGTATGTCCTCCAGGACACTATTGTGAGTGAGGTGTATGTCCTCCAGGACACTATTGTGAGTGAGGTGTATGTCCTCCAGGACACTATTGTGAGTGAGGTGTATATCCTCCAGGACACTATTGTGAGTGAGGTGTATGTCCTCCAGGACACTATTGTGAGTGAGGTGTATGTCCTCCAGGACACTATTGTGAGCGAGGTGTATGTCCTCCAGGACACTATTGTGAGCGAGGTGTATATCCTCCATGACACTATTGTGAGCGAGGTGTATATCCTCCAGGACACTATTGTGAGTCAGGTGTTTGTCCTCCAGGACACTATTGTGAGTCAGGTGTTTGTCCTCCAGGACACTATTGTGAGTGAGGTGTATATCCTCCAGGACACTATTGTGAGTGAGGTGTATATCCTCCAGGACACTATTGTGAGTGAGGTATATGTCCTCCAGGACACTATTGTGAGTGAGGTGTATGTCCTCCAGGACACTATTGTGAGTGAGGTGTATGTCCTCCAGGACACTATTGTGAGTCAGGTGTTTGTCCTCCAGGACACTATTGTGAGTCAGGTGTTTGTCCTCCAGGACACTATTGTGAGTGAGGTGTATATCCTCCAGGACACTATTGTGAGTGAGGTGTATGTCCTCCAGGACACTATTGTGAGTGAGGTGTATCTCCTCCAGGACACTATTGTGAGTGAGGTGTATGTCCTCCAGGACACTATTGTGAGTGAGGTGTATCTCCTCCAGGACACAGAGAGCAGCAGCTGGGGACAGCTCAGGTGTTGTGCCGCTTCCTGTGTCATGTGACAGTCGGACAGCTCCTATGGCGACGTTCAGGGATCAGGAAGAAGCTGGAGCCCCGCAGCCCCTGGCACCATGCCTGGTGAAGTTCACACACTGTGACCGAGACATCTACAGCCGCTCCGTCCCTGAGCAGTGCCCTATCTGCGGGCGCCGGCCGGTGCGCTCCTGGGCCCTGGAGCAGGCTCCCGTCAGCATTCCTAACCCTTTTGTTAATGCACACAGCGAGAAATGCTCTTTTGTACTGAAACCAACAAAAGGCCACTTTCTAGGGTAAGTTAATGATCAATGAGACCTAAGCTCTAGATTTTCTGGAAAATCGAAAGCTCCACTGATTCCTGGCAATGCAACAACCTTAAAAAATGGCAGCTTTGGCATGACACATACAGAAGATATCAGTGCGATGATGGTCTAATATTAGCGCAACTTTCCATAGATTTGTATGGGAAGAAAGAACGCCATGAGGAACAACTAATTACTAGTGATGAGCGAACGTGCTGGGATAAGGTGTTATCTGAGCATGCTCGGGTGCTAGCCGGGTGTCTTCGGCGTGCTCGAAAAATATACGCGAGTCTTCACAGCTGCATGTCTTGTTCGACAGCCACAACACATGCAGGGATTGTCTAAGTCACATTCGTTCATCATTACTAGTTACCTAAACTGAATCTGCCAGCACCAAATGACTGTTCAAACCAAGCATCTTTAGCCAAACCATCCAGAGTACCATCCAATCTGGCTTTCTAAGAGAAGGGTGGAGATAGAAAGCAAATAAGTGGGAAGGTGCGCTGAACTTCTACAGCATTATTCCAAGGTTGCACCAAGCTCCTGTGCTTGGTTTGAACAGTCATTTTGCAAACATTCCCTCCCCCCAAGCCTGTTTTCACCTTCATGACTAAGCCAAATTTTACAATTCTGACCAGTGTCACTTTATGCGGTAATAACGCTTCAACGGATCCCACCGATTCTGAGATTATTTTTCGAGACTTATTGTACTTCAGAATAGTGGTAACATTTGTTCGATATGACTTGCGTTTATTTGTGAAAATATAAAAAATTGGGCAAAAATGTCGCAATTTTCAAACTTCAATTTTTTATGCCCTTAAACCAGAGTTATATCTCACAAAATAACATTTCCCACATGTCTACTTTACATCAACACAATTTTTGAAGCTTCATTTTTTGTTTGTTAGGACATTATAAGGGTTAAAAGTTGACCAGCGCTTTCTAATTTTTCCATTTTATTTGGACCACATCACATTTGAAGTGACTTTGAGGGGCCTACATGACAGAAAATACTCAAAAGTGTCCTCATTCTAAAAACTGCACCTCTCAAGTTGCTCAAAACCACATTCGAGAAGTTTATTAACCCTTCAGCTGCTTCACAGGAATTAAGACACTATGTAAGAAAAAAATTTACATTTTACTTTTTTTTTCACAAATATGTTACTTTAGCCCCATTGTTTTTTTCGCAAGGGTAACAGGAGAAAATGGACCCCAAAATTTGTTGTGCATTTTCTCCTAAATATGCAGATACCCAATATGTGGGGAAAAACTACTGTTTGGGAGCACGGCAGGGCTCAGAAGGGTAGGAGCGCCATTTGACTTTTTGAAAGCAAAATTGACTGGAATGAATCGATAGCAGACGCTATGTTGCATTTGGAGAGCCCCTGATTTGCCTAAACAGTGGAAACTCCCAGGAAATGATCCCATTTTCTAAACTAGACCCCTGAAGGGATGTATCTAGATGTGTGGTGAGTACCTTGGGCCTCCAAGTGCTTCACAGAATTTTATAACGTTGAGCCATGAAAATTAAAAACACATTTTTTTCCATAAAAATGTTGTATTAGCACCAGTTTTTTTTATTTTCACAAGGGTAACAGGAGAAAATGGACCCCAAAATTTGTTATGCAATTTCTCCTAAGTAGGCCGATATGCCATAAGTGGTGGGAAACTACTGTTTGAACACACTGCCGAGCTCCAAAAGGAAGGAGTGACGTTTTGGAGCGCAGACTTTGATGGAATCTTTTGCGCGCGCCATAACGAATTTGCAGAGCCCTAGAGGTGCCAAAACAGTCGAAACCCTATATTGAAATCGATCTACCGTCTCCTGGTATGTGAATTTTACAATATGGTGGCATATATGAACTGTGTAGAGTGCATCAGGTTGGCATATGTACGTTGTGTAGAGTACGACAACAGAAATAACTTTAGTAGATCATGGATGAGATGGAGACTTTGAAACAGTCAAGATTTGTCCGGGCAGGTGTCACCTTGATAAGTGGTGTCCTTTCGTATCCCCCTTTTGTAGCACTTTGCACCTTTTTTGCGACCTTCCTCTCTTTGCAGTTTGAAGGATCTCACCTGGGAAAGTATTGAGATGGGAGAAGGTATTACTCCCCACGTGTTACGCCACACACGATGGCTTCATCAGGGGCCCTGATACACTGTTCACTTAAAAATCCATGGTGGGAGTTTAAGATTCACGAGACCTGAAGTCTCACAAAAAAGAAGCTCATCATACATAGAAGCCACCCCTGCGATCAGATGATCACACAGTGTCTCTGTTGTGCGTTATTTGCATCCCCACTGATTTGTATCACCGTTTCTGATCCGCAAAAACGGATATGAATATGATCTGCTCTAATTGTCATGGATCCCACACTTGGATCTGTGATTCTCACTGTGCCGTCCGAGAAAACAAAATCAGATATGTGAATGCAGCCTTAGGTGTTGCAATGATTTACCGAGGATCAGGAAAATCATCACTTTTATGCAATGCAGAATATCTTAAAGGGGCTGTCCATTACAGGAAGACCCCAGCTTAATTGAGGGCCCCAATTAACATAATAGTGGATATGTACCTCTCGAAGGGGACAACAGATGCCCCCAAATGCCACTTTCCGGGAACAGCGGTGCAGGAGGTGAGTACACACTGTTTTTATGTTAATTGATTACTGTGAGTTGTCCGCTACCAGGACAATCCATTGAAGTAGTTTCCCCTCTTGTAAAATAAAAAAAATAGCAGATACTCATCTCCTGCACTGGCACCTTTCCACTGATGTTGACGCCACGGCTCCCGTAAGCGCTGCAGTCAATCAGTGGTGGCTTTTGGACTTCGCTCTCACTTTTGCTTGATCGCCATTCGTCCAAGAGAAGAGCGCTGCAGCCTCTGATTAGCTGCAGGGCTCACGTGGCATAAAATTGCCAAGCGAGCCCCGGGAGACCGGTCACCAACATCACTGGAACACCACCACTGCGGGAGATGAGAATGTTACTTTATCTTAAGAGGTGGACGGGAAATGTCCAGATAGTGAGTCCGTCAGCACAACATGACTGATCAAACCCAGCAGTTGCTCGTACCACCCTTGGCATGACCAAACAGTACAGTGCACCTTCCCACCTACTTATTCCACTCTCCTCCGGCTCCTGTAAATCCAGAGCTGTCAATCATGAAAGCGAGATGGAAATCCAGCAGATGGCAGGGTGAATGTAACTGTTTGGCCTGTGCTTGGTTTGAACAGTCATTTAGTGCTGACAGCTCCTTTTAAAATCCCATTTCTCTGATAAGTTTTTTGCTGTCCCTGCAATCATTTACTTACTAGCGTTGCCCAAATCTTCTGTACTATCATTTCACTTACTTACTTAAATGATGGCTGCTGCTTCTCCTTGTTTCTTCTAGGGAGTATGACGGTTGCTCAGATCTCCATGTTGGCATCACCAGTTCTAAAGGTAAAGGTTATGTTGCATATTGCATGGGTAGCATTCAATCCCTATTCACATATACCGCAGTATCGAGGAATCATTCTGAAGGAAGGTTGTGACTTATCCCATTGTATAGGCCTACATCCATACATGCTGCCTGTGGACTGTTAAAAAAAAAAAAATATATATATATATGTCATTTTTTTACCATCTCATCTCAGTGTAGGAATGAGCAGCAGACTATTCTATACCGAATAAAAAAAAAAAAAAAAGGTTATGCTGATGCAAACACACCTACCCAGCATGCACCCGATGCACGGAGCCCATGCATACCTTCTGGGCATGTTTCACATTTCTGATGCTTTCCTCTTTTATATGAATTGCTTTAGTACAAGCACAAAATTTCTTTCTTTTCCCAAGGAATTGTGCACCATTACAATGAATCTGGCACCCACAAAGACGCGAGCGGCTGGGAACAGTGCGTGAGCGTACCACTAGTGCCGCCCGACCAACATGCCCTCATTTACCAGTGGGATTCGTACCTAGAAGACTTTTCCTATCATGAGACATGGCTTCCTTATAGGTCAGTCTTCAGTCTTCCACCATAAATGTTTTATTCTTTCCATGTTTCCATTTTATAAGTTCCCACTACCTCTTCCAGATATGATGAAACAGAGCACAACTGCTACACGTACGCCTTAAAGTTCATCAACGGCCTGCTCCATCTACAGGAGAAGAAAACCTTTACCAAAGAGGAATTTACAGAGAAGTTTGTATTACCGAGGAGCCGCCGAGCATCCAAGTACATCACTCTGTGTCACGAGGTGTCCCGGAATTATTACTACATGGTAGACCACCCTAGATACGACGGAGGGGCATGAAGACTAGCAGGGGCTGTGGTCTACTTTTGGATAAAAAAAAAAAAAAAGGAAATACACTAATAAGCTTTATTCCAATTCTGGGCAGTAAGAAGCCGCTGGAGAGACGGGACATGGACTGTGTGCAGAGTACACTGACTAATTAATAGAGATGAGCAAACGTGCGCGTATAAGGTGTTATCTGAGCATGCTCGGGTACTAACTGGGTGTCTTCAGCGTGTTCGGATAATATGTTTGAGTCCCCGTGGCTGTTCGACAGCCGCAACACATGCAGGGATTATCTGTTTGTTAGGCAATCCCTGCATGTGTTGAGGGTGTCAAACAGCTGCGGGGAATCGGACATAGTATTCGAGCACACCGAAGATGCTCTATTAGCACACAAGCATGCTCAGATAACACCCTATCCCAGAACGTTCGCTCATCACTACTGATTAGCTATAATTTATTATAGAATGAGCTAAATGAATTCTCATTTTATCATTTGGAATAAATATGGCTAAACCAGTCATTATCCATTAAAGCACCAGGCAGCTCTGATAACATTTTATTGTAAAAAGAAAAACCCCACAAATCACGTTATAGTTCATCATGTTCCATTCTCTCTCGGGAGGAGATCCAGCGATTTACGATGACCTCCTGTAAACAGAAATAAAATGGTTATATAGACTCAATATAGGCCAGCTGCTGTATTACACCCATCTGACACCGGCCTTAGGCTAGCGTCACATCTGTGCTCGCACTTTCACGTTTTTTTGTTCTGTGATAGTGACACAAAAATTAACGAGCGGATCCATCATAGAAATGGACAGCGGCATTAAGTGGTTAAACAGCGGCGATGCTGTTAGAGGTGTATGTTGGCTGTATAATACAGCTAGCGTCTATTCTTTGTGGAGCGGGCACAGCTCCTGACGAAGCCACTTAGGGTGGCGAAACGCGTCGGGCATCTTTCCAGCCCTCCACATGTGACTCTATCTTTGGCGAGATCACCCTGCCCTTGATCATTGTGGTGAGGTATCCTTGACTCTGGGCATTTTTATTTTTTTCGGGTGAAATTTTTTGTCCGTGTATTTTATATTTGGACATTACTTGCCTCTCTTTAACTCCTGCTTGGTACTACCTGTCTGATTATTCTAGCCTTTGTATTAGTATCCATGTGATCTGGTGTGACATTTTTTCAGTGCGCATATATTTTCGTTTTAGGATTGATTTTGATCCCCTTTACACTGCATTGCTTCACACAAAGGGATGTTTACCACATTTTCAATGTGTCTGCTGTGTATATTATGTATATTACGGTTGGTTTGATCCACAGCATTGTGTGTTTATTTGAGGCACTTCATTTAGTTCAGTGATAATCTTCTATGTGCTGGCCATATCCATTCATTTTTTATATAAGTTCACTATTTTGTATATTGAGAATGAGGGTTTAGTCACACATTTGGGGGACTGTAGCCCCATTACGGGCCATTCAGTTTTGCACTTATGTCATTTCATGACTTTTAATTGTTTTTATCTTGGTGTTACTTCTTTTTGTACCTAATAAAATATTTGAGTATATCTCTGTGGTGATCCCTGTTTCATGGTCTGTAGCTTTTTTTTCTCTCCATTTGGACAATACAAAGGTGACATCAACCCAACGAATATCAACCCCACTTGCCACCGCTACAGGGCAAGCGGGAAGAGCCGGGCAAAGCCCCAGAATTGGCGCATCTGATAGATGCGCCTTTTCTGGCGGTTCCGGGCTGCTACTTTTAGGCTCGGATGGGAGGGATAGAGAGGATAGGCAATATCCATGGCCCCTTACAAGCCTGAGAATACCATTCCTCAGCTGTCTGCTCTAGCAAGGCTGGTTGTTAAAAATGGGGGGGGGGGGGGGGGGGGGACCCCACACCATTTTTTAACATTATTTAAATCATTTAAAAAATACGGTGTGGGGACCCCTCTATTCTTGATAACTTTGCTGAAGCTGACAGCTGAAGGTTGCAGCTTCCATCTGTGAGCTTTGCCTGGCTGGTTATAAAAAATAAGGGGGAACCCAACCAGTGTAAATAAAAAAAAATTATTTATTTACAGTGCAGGAGCTGGCTGATGAATACTCTCATCAGCCGCTCCTGCTCTTGCAGGTGTCGGCTGATTGGAGCGGTAGTCGCATCAGCCGACACCAATCACTGGAGGTAATCTTTATACCTCCGGTCACAGCTGAGCGCTCACCCTGTCTTTTGAACCGCGGCTCTCTGACCGGTGGTGATGATTTCACCGCTGATCAGAAGTGGTATTTGCCGCATAGCAAACACTTGGTGTTCGGGCCCCCTATTCAAGTGAATGGGGTCCGGGTTCAGGTACTGTTCCTGAACCAGAACTTTTTTTTAACTGTTCAGCCGGACCCGAACATCCAGGTCTCCGCCCAGCTCTATCCATGACCAAACTTGCAGTGAATCTCATCTCATGGAATGAGGGTGATGGTACAAAACTTCTGCTCAGGAAAAAACAGCGACAAATGGCAAGCAATCAAGTTCCACCATCTACGGAAGATGAAAGTAGGGTTCTGATAACTTTCAGTATTTTGACAAGTCTCTCCGTGTTCTTCTAATATGTCACCACCTTGGTCAGATCTACCATTCACTTCCGGTAGTCACATATATCCTTGTAAGGACAAAAATGTACGCTTGATTTTGAGTGGTGCTTGAACTGCACACACTGACACTGCAAGACTTGAAAGCGCACAGTGTCAGTGCGGCTTGATGCACACAGACTCACATAGTGAGGGTGATGAGCGAGCACCAACACTGGCACACCGTGTTCTCGGCTCCTGCAGTGTCAGTGTGTGCAGGGCTGGGGATTGTAATTGAGGCAGGGAATAAGTAAAATCTGCACTGCAGGTATCATTTTTATAGGTGTTAATTTCCCTATATGTATATGAAATTATGTCTTATATTCTAGGTTCTTCAAAGTAGCCACCTTTTGCTTTGATGACTGCTTTGCACACTCTTGGCATTCTCTTGAAGAGCTTCAAGAGGTAGTCACCGGGAATGGTTTTCACTTCACAGGTGTGCCCTGTCAGGTTTTATAAATAGGATTTCTTGTCTTATAAATGGGGTTGGGACTATCAGTTGTGTTGTGCAGCAGTCTGGTGGATACACAGCTGATAGACCTACTGAATAGACTGTTAGAACTTGTATTATGGCAAGAAAAAATAGGGATTTTTGTGTTACTCACCGTAAAATCCTTTTCTCCGAGACGCTCATTGGGGGACACAGGACAGTGGGTGTATGCTTCTGCCGCCAGGAGGCTGACACTAAGTAGACATAAAAAAAGTTAGCTCCTCCTCCGTCGTATACACCCTGACACTGGCTACCAGAGAATCCAGTTTGGTGCAAAAGCAGTAGGAGAAGTAAAAATAATATTATCAGCATAAATACAGAAAACTTAAGTCTAGAAAAAACCTCACTCTGATAATATCAGATACAAAAACACAGTAGCCACCAGGGAGGGAGCTGTGTCCCCCAATGAGCGTCTCGGAGAAAAGGATTTTACGGTGAGTAACACAAAAATCCCTATTTCTCCTTCGCCTCGTTGGGGGACACAGGACTGTGGGATGTCCTAAAGCAGTCCCTGGGTGGGGAATTAACTCACCAATAATAATTATCCAGACCACTGTTGTCTATAAGAGCGTTACCGCCACTTGAAGAATCCTTCTACTCAGACTTGCATCTGCAGAGATCTGGGAGAGGACGTTATAATGTTTGACAAAGGTATGCAAACTAGACCAGGTTGCAGCTTTGCAAACCTGTTCTGTTGAGGCCTGATGCCGAATCGCCCAGGAAGCCCCCACTGCTCTAGTGGAGTGAGCTTTGATTCCAGCCGGAACCATCATGCCCTTGGTGCGATAGGCCTCCAGAATGGCCGCACGTATCCACCTGGCCAGGGTACATTTTGAGGCTGCGCATCCCTTCCTGCGACCTTCTGGTAGGACAAACAGAGCATCCATCTGACGGAAAGGAGCCGTACGGGAAATGTATCTCCTCAGCGCTCTCACCAGGTCCAACGTATGAAGAGCTTTTTTTTTTTTTTTTTTTTTTTTACACGGTACGTAGGCGCCAGGCAAAAAGAAGGAAGAACTATATCCTCATAAAAATGGAACGAGGAAACAACCTTCGGCAAAAAGGAAGGTACTGGTCCGAGTACTACCTTGTCCTGAAGAAAACGTAGAAAGGGAGTACGACAGGACAGGGCTGACAGTTCTGATACCCGCCTTATGGAAGTTAAGGCCACTAAAAATACGACTTTCCAAGAAAGGAAAGTCAAGGAAATATCCTCAAGAGGCTCTAAGGGAGCCTCCTGCAAGGCCCTTAAGACTAAATTAAGGTCCCAAGCTTCCAAAGGAGACTTATAAGTAGGGACCTTATGAACGACTCCCTGAAAAAAAGGTCCTGACCTGACAGGTAGTAGCAATCCTACGCTAAAATAAAAAAAAAAAAAAAAAAAACAAAGAAAGACCGATAAGGCTGAAATTTGCCTTTTAAGAGTACTTGGAGCCAGCCCTGAATCCAGTCCTGCTTGGAGAAAGGCTAGAATATTAGGGATGGAAAAACGCACAGGAGGCCCTCTACACCAAGAAAGACTTTCCAAGTGTAAAGAAATTCTGGCCGAAACGGTTTTACATGCATTAATCATGGTATCTGATACCTCTTGGGAGAACCCTGCCTGAGTTAAAAACCCAAGATTCAACGGCCAGGCCATCAAACGTAGGACCCCTGAGTTCTGGTGGTAAAAACGGCCCTTGAGATAGAAGATCTGGACAATTGGGGAGCCGCCACGGAACTCCGGCGAAAAGCTGTACTAGGTCCGCATACCAGGTTCGCCATGGCCAACCCGGAGCGATCAGAATAGCCGGCGCTCCTTCTGACTTGATCTTCTTGATTACCCTCGAGAGCAGCACCAGAGGAGGGACAGATAAGAGAGATGAAACTGGTTCCAAGTCAGTACTGGCGCATCCACGGCGATCGCCTGTGTATCTCGGTACCGGGAGACAAGTCTGGGTACCTTGGCATTCCACATGGACGCCATTAGATCCACATCCAGAGTCCCCCATAGATGGCATATTTGCTGAAATACTTCGGGATGGAGAGACCATTCCCTTGACGCCAGACCCGGACGGCTGAGGAAATCTGCCGCCCAGTTCTCTTCGCTAGGGATGTGGACTGCGGGAATCACCGAGTGATTCCTCTCAGCCCAGAACAGAATTTCTTTTACCTCCTGCATGGCTGCCTTGCTGCGGGTGCCCCCCTGAAGATTTATGTAGGCCACGGCTGTGGCGTAGTCCGATTGAATTCGGACCGGGCGACCCGCCAAAAGATAGCAAAAAAAAAATGCCAAGCTAGTCGAACCGCCCGAATCTCTAAGAGATAGATAGGGAGATCTGATTCCTGAGGAGACCAACGCCCCTGAGCTGTGTGGTGAAAAAAACACTGCTCCCCAACGGAGGAGACTGGCGTCAGTTGGGACTTACCAGCCAATAGGTTGGGGGAAAGAGCTCCCCCCCCCCCCCCCCCCAGAAGGGACGAGCTGTTTAATCACCATGAGAGAGACTGCCTAATCTGGGGAGACAACAGAAAACTGTGGTTGAGAGAGAGTTGATTCTTGTTCCATACTGCTAAGATTGCATGCTGGAGAGGTCGAAGGTGAAGCTGTGCAAATGGTACTGCTTCTACAGCTGCAACCATCCTTCCTAACACCCTCATACAGGATCGGATCGTATGAGGGTACGGTTGCTGGAGATTCCTCACCTCCCACTGAAGGGCTAGGAATTTGTCCTGGAAAAGGATCGACAGGACTTGAGAGGAGTCGAAAATCACGCCTAGAAATGAAATCCTCCGAGATGGATCTAGGGATGACTTCCTTAAATTTACTAGCCAACCCAGACAAGAAAGGGAGTCTAGAACAAGCTGGCCCTTTTACTTGCAAGCCTGAAAGGACGGTCCTTTGATCAGAGGATCGTTTATATAAGGCAAGACTACTATCCTTCGAGAGTGCAGAATGGACACCACAGATAACATGACCTTCGTGAACACCCTGGGAGCGAAGGCCAGCCCGAAGGGAAAAGCCGTGAACTAGAAGTGTAGGTTGTTTAGGGCGAACCGGAGAAATCTTTGATGAGAAGAAAAAAATGGGAATATGTAGGCAGACATCCTGAATGTCTATTGAGGCCAAGAACTCTCCCTTTTCCATTGAGGCAATAACTGACCAGAGAGATTTCATCCGAAAGTGACGAACGCGGACAAACCTGTTTAAGCGTTTCAGATCCAGAATGGGTCTTACTATTCCGTCCTTTTTGGGTACTACGAAAAGATTGGAATAAAATCCTTGAAACCTTTCTTCTCTTGGAACAGGAGAAATAACCCCGCAGAGACGAAGGGACCCTATGGAATTGTACTGGTCTTGTCAGTGGGACCCGGACCTGGAAAGAACCGGGGAGAAGGCTGACAGACTAGCTCTATCTTGTAACCTGAAGATACGAGCTCTCCCACCCACTGGTCGTGGATAACTTAAAGCCAGACCTGGAGAAACAAAAGTAGACTTCCACCTAATCTGTTGGAGGCACTCCGAGGAGGTCTCCAAACACTTTTGAGTCCTAGATTCTCTGGATATAGTTGACTGGGAAAGCATCTTTCCCCCTTGATGGGCCGTATAGGAGACTCGATTGTCTCGATCCTGATTGGGTCGACCCTGCTCCGCAGAGCCCGATGCTGGAGCCCATCTAGTATTACGAAAGGATCTGAAGCGGGCCTGGAATTGGCAACGCAAAGGCTATCTAATCCTCTGCTGAGGAGAAAGCTAGCTCTTCCCTCCTGTGGAGTTGGAGATAAGCTGATCCAGCTTTTTTTCTTTTTTTTTTTTTCGAATAAGCCACCCCCCTGGTAGGGTAGGGTTGAAAGAGACTTTTTTAGAAGTAGAATCGGCCCATGTACTTAACCAGAGCGCCCTTCTAATGGCAATTGCATTAGCCGCAGCAGAAGAAGGTACAGTCTGCAGCATCAAAGGATGCATTGATCAGATAGCTACCCGCAAGAGCATCTGAGAAAAATATTTCTGACAGCTCTGCTGGCAAATCCCTTTCTTGAAGAGCCTTTGTTAAAGACTCTGACCAAGACAATATAGCCTTAGTAACCCAAGTTGCTGCAAAAGAGGGAAAAAATGCTGAACTTGAAGCCTCAAAAAATGGAACTAGTTAAGCTCTCTATAAGACGATCCGTAGGATCCTTAATGGACAAGCCTTTAGGGAGAGATAGCAAAGTGCTAGCGGCTAAACGAGACACCGGGGGATCTACTGAGGGATGTTCTGCGCATTTACTACATAACTCAGTAGCAAAGGAATACCTAGCCTGCAAGGTTTTTTTGTTTTTTTTTGCTCCGATAAAAAGCTTGTCCGGGAGCTCCCGATTCCGAATCAGGTCCTCAAACTCGGGGAGAGAGGAGAAAACCCTATGGGACCTTTTGGCCCGCTTAAATGAGACCTTGTGATCAGAGGGTAAGGCGAGTTCGTCTTCTAACCCCAGGGACTGAATTGACAGTCTCAATCAGGCTATCGACAGACTCCTGAAACCCCGGAGCCTCAAAGTCAAGGGAAACTTCTGACTCATAGACTGTCTCAACTTCTCCACCTCTACGGAGGAAGGCAAGCGAGATACGGACCTCCAGGGTGCCGAAGCCCCAGATGGCCTGAGCGACGCTGTACGAACTCGCTTTCCACGCGTCTCTAGTTTGAGCGCGGCCCAGCAGGCCGAAGGCTTTTGAGACAGATGGGCTGCAGGCACTGACCGCCGGGGTCTGAACGGACTTGATTGCTTCAGTTAGGGTGACGGGCCGGAGCTGGAGAGATTGCTGGGGAACTCGCGGGGGGGGGGGGGGGGGGTCGTGGGATGGGGGGTTGGCTCCTGAGCGCGTTCGGAGTCGCAGACCTCACAGAGACGATTGCTCTGGGCATACGGGAGGGCAGCACGGCAAGCTACACAAACGGTATATAGGACCGTGTGAGACTTGACCTATCTAGACAGTGATTCTGTAAAAGCTATACCCAGGGCTTTAGACAGGGAAAAACAACAGTGCTTCAGCTGTCAGGCTGGAGGGGGAAGCACTTACCCCAGTCCTGTGTTGCAGTGTGGAACCGAACACAAAATGTGCCGCCTTGATCCCCAGCTGTCTTCAGGGGGCGGAAACGCCATGATTGCAGCGTTGGTGCGGCCTGTAGTAGGCCGAAGCCGGGACCTCGATTTTCCCCAGCATGGAGAGGAGAGGGCGGACCGGAAGTAAACGCGCCGGAGGGGGTGGAGCCTCACAGCGCAGTTTGTTCTGGGTGGAAGCCGGGCCAGAATGACCCGGAAGAGCACCCGGGACGCCAGGCCGGAGCCTGGAGCCCCTGAAAGGCCGCGGCGCCGGCCGCATTGTACTGCTGCGGCGCCGACTAGCGCCGGACAAGCCGCAGCGCTGAAGGGAGACTGCAGAGCCGCTCTTTACCTGGCGCCGATCGGCGCAGGGACGCCCGGAGCTGCCTAAGAGGTAAAAATCACTTGCATCAGGAGCCCCTTTCCTATCCGTCCCCTATTTTTGCAAGCTGAACCCTCTGAGAAAAGAGGGCTAGCGGGGGAGGGCAGAGAATATGACTCTGTGTTAACCCTAGCTCCATTTTCCACCTTTGGGAAAAGGAGAGGGACCGTCCACCACCCCTCTAACACCACAGCAGAACCTAGGTGTAGAAATCAGGGGGATCACACGGACATCAGAGAGCACCTGTACAGCCTATGGTCTTAAATACGTTAGGGTGGTCAGGGCCAAGTCCGGAGTGCAATCCCACGTCGCGGGAAAGGATACGTGGAGATACTCGCACGTGCTTGCCCGTTGCTGGTTTGGGGAGATCAGACCCTCAAAAGGATCCGTCGCCCCTCTCAATCCATATGAAGTTGAAAGAAATAAGAGTCCGAGGATCCGGGACCCAGAGGTGTGCCTCCTTCAGACACTAAGCAAGAACTGGATTCTCTGGTAGCCAGTGTCAGGGTGTATACGACGGAGGAGGAGCTAACTTTTTTTATGTCTACTTAGTGTCAGCCTCCTGGCGGCAGAAGCATACACCCACAGTCCTGTGTCCCCCAATGAGGCGAAGGAGAAAGCAGCTAAGTAAAGAAAAATGAGTGGCCATCATTACTTTAAGAAATGAAAGTCAGTCAGTCTGAAAAATTGGGAAAACTTTGAAAGTATCCCTAAGTGCAGTGGCAAAAACCATCAAGCGCTACAAAGAAACTGGCTCACATGAGGACCGCCCCAGGAAAGGAAGACCAAGAGTCATCTCTGCTTCTGAGGATAAGTTTATCCGAGTCACCAGCCTCAGAAATCGCAGGTTAACAGCAGCTCAGATTAGAGACCAGGTCAATGCCACACAGAGTTCTAGCAGCAGACACATCTCTACAACAACTGTTAGGAGGAGACTTTGTGCAGCAGGCCTTCATGGTAAAATAGCTGCTAGGAAACCACTGCCAAGGACAGGCAACAAGCAGAAGAGACTTGTTTGGGCTAAAGAACACAAAGAATGGACATTAGACCAGCGGAAATCTGTGCTTTGGTCTGATAAGTCCAAATTTGAGATCTTTGGTTCCAACCACCATGTCTTTGTGCGACGCAGACAAGGTGAACGGATGGACTCTACATGCCTGGTTCCCACCGTGAAGCATGGAGGAGGAGGTGTAATGGTGTGGGGGTGCTTTGCTGGTGACACTGTTGGGGATTTATTCATATTTGAAGGCATACTGAACCAGCATGGCTACAACATATTGCAGCGGCATGCTATTCTATCCGGTTTGCGTTTAGTTGGACTATCATTTATTTTTCAACAGGACGATGACCCCAAACACACCTCCAGGCTGTGTAAGGGCTATTTGACCAAGAAGGAGAGTGATGTGGTGCTACGCCAGATGACCTGGCCTCCACAGTCACCAGACCTGAACCCAATCGAGATGGTTTGGGGTGAGCTGGACCGCAGAGTGAAGGCAAAAGGGCCAACAAGTGGTAAGCATCTCTGGGAACTCCTTCCCAGAGACTACCTCTTGAAGCTCATCAAGAGAATGCCAAGAGTGTGCAAAGCAGTCATCAAAGCAAAAGGTGGCCACTTTGAAGAACCTAGAATATAAGACATAATTTCAGTTGTTTCACATTTTTTTGTTAAGTATATAATTATACATGTGTTAATTCATAGTTTTGATGCCTTCGGTGTGAATGTACAATTTTCATATTCATGAAAATACAGAAAAATCTTTAAATGAGAAGATGTGTCCAAACTTTTTGTCTGTACTGTAAGTGGTTACATTTGAGTTTTGAGGGTGACAGACTCCCTTTAAAATATTTGGAGGTCTGACAGTAGCTGAAGTAACGTAGTAACTTGTGATGAGTGAACGTGCTGGGATAAGGTGTTATCTGAGCATGCTGAGTGTCTTCGGCATGCTCGAATAATAAGTCCGAGTCCCCGCAGCTGTTTGACAGCCAGGGGCGGATTATCAGAGGGTCAATATGGGCGGTAGCCCAGGGCCCAGTGGGGGCCCTGGGCTACCGCACAGATTGACCCTCTGATAATCATCTGTGAATGCCGGCGGCCGCCGCCGGCATTTATGTGCCCCCGCAGTACCCGGTGGGCAGAGAGAGGGGGCCCGCATCGGGCCCCTTCTCATCTGCTCACCGGGCCCCTTCCGGCGCTGCGGCGGTTTCCTATTGACGTGCGGGCGCGCGCCCGCACGTCAATAGTTAACAACAGCCACCAGCCAATTGGAGGCTGGCGGCTGATGTCGGCCGCAGGCGCACACGTCGCCGGCGTCTGACGTCATTGTCAGTCGCCGGCGAGTGTGCTCTGTTGGAGGGAGCTCACCGCCTGGAGTGCGGACAGGTGAGTAGACTTTGTTTTTATTTTTATTTTTTTTGTTTTTTTTTTTATAACGGTGGACACACTAAGGGCAATGCTGGAGGACACTGGGGCAGATGGCTGGAGGACACTGGGGCAGATGGCTGGAGGACACTGGGGCAGATGGCTGGAGGACACTGGGGCAGATGGCTGGAGGACACCGGGGCAGATGGCTGGAGGACACCGGGGCAGATGGCTGGAGGACACCGGGGCAGATGGGGGCCCTGGGCTACCGCACAGATTGACCCTCTGATAATCATCTGTGAATGCCGGCGGCCGCCGCCGGCATTTATGTGCCCCCGCCGTACCCGGTGGGCAGAGAGAGGGGGCCCGCATCGGGCCCCTTCTCATCTGCTCACCGGGCCCCTTCCGGCGCTGCGGCGGTTTCCTATTGACGTGCGGGCGCGCGCCCGCACGTCAATAGTTAACAACAGCCACCAGCCAATTGGAGGCTGGCGGCTGATGTCGGCCGCAGGCGCACACGTCGCCGGCGTCTGACGTCATTGTCAGTCGCCGGCGAGTGTGCTCTGTTGGAGGGAGCTCACCGCCTGGAGCGCGGACAGGTGAGTAGACTTTGTTTTTATTTTTATTTTTTTTGTTTTTTTTTATAACGGTGGACACACTAAGGGCAATGCTGGAGGACACTGGGGCAGATGGCTGGAGGACACTGGGGCAGATGGCTGGAGGACACTGGGGCAGATTGCTGGAGGACACTGGGGCAGATTGCTGGAGGACACTGGGGCAGATGGCTGGAGGACACTGGGGCAGATGGCTGGAGGACACTGGGGCAGATGGCTGGAGGACACTGGGGCAGATTGCTGGAGGACACTGGGGCAATGCTGGAGGACACTGGGGCAGATGGCTAGAGGACACTGGGGCAGATGGCTGGAGGACACTGGGGCAGATGGCTGGAGGACACTGGGGCAGATGGCTGGAGGACACTGGGGCAGATGGCTGGAGGACACTGGGGCAGATGGCTGGAGGACACTGGGGCAGATGGCTGGAGGACACTGGGGCAGATGGCTGGAGGACACTGGGGCAGATGGCTGGAGGACACTGGGGCAGATGGCTGGAGGACACAGGGGCAGATGGCTGGAGGACACCGGGGCAGATGGCTGGAAGACACCGGGGCAGATGGCTGGAGGACACCGGGGCAGATGGCTGGAGGACACCGGGGCAGATGGCTGGAGGACACCGGGGCAGATGGCTGGAGGACACTGAGGCAGATTGCTGGAGACATTGGGGCAATGCTGGAGGACACTGGGGCAGATTGCTGGAGGACACTGGGGCAGATTGCTGGAGGACACTGAGGCAGATTGCTGGAGGACACTGGGGCAGTTTGCTGGAGGACACTGGGGCAGTTTGCTGGAGGACACTGGGGCAGATTGCTGGAGACACTGGGGCAATGCTGGACATACTGGGGCAGATTGCTGGACACACTGGTGGTAATATTCTGGACACACTGTCTGGGGGCAATGCTGGACGCACTGGGGCAGATTGCTGGACACACTGTCTGGGGGCAATATGCTGGACACACTGGGGCAATATGCTGGACATACTGGGGCAGATTGCTGGACACACTGGGGCAGATTGCTGGACACACTGTCTGGGGGCAATGCTGGACACACTGGGGGCAATATGCTGGAGACACTGGGGCAGATTGCTGGACACTGGGGCAATATGCTGGACATACTGGGGCAGATTGCTGGACACACTGGGGGCAGGACTGGAGGCATGGGCAGAATGTAGACACGGGGCATGATTGGAGACACGGGGCAGAATGAAAGACATGGGGCAGGATTGGATCATGGGGCAGGATGGATACGATGGAGACAGATGGGGCAGGATGTGGAGATCATATGGGGTAGAATGGATACTCATGACTGCAGGATGCGAGAACATATGGCTGGAGCCAGGAATGAGACACACGGTGGCCAGGATGTGGAATATTATTACCATAGGGGCTAATTAAGGGATATTATTACTGCAGTGATGTATTTATTTTATTTTTTGAGTATACTGTTTTAAATGGGGGTCGGTCCTGTTACTGTGCAGAGTGACACTATGTCGCCTTTTTTTCTTCATGTGGTGTAATGTAGAAGTTGTGAAAAATTAAGTAATGTGTTCTGCAAGCGGAGCTCGAGATAACTGTGTTATTTCCTGCAGAAACGAGTCCTGGCTGGAAGAAATGATGGCGGTCTGTGCTGGATGAAAGATGAAGGACTTCACCTTGAGACGTCACTGGTGAGTCAGTGTTACCTATAAACTGACACTATACACTGTATACTATATACAGAGGTCCTGTGTACAATGTCACCAGTGATCACTGTATTACCTATACATTATATACAGAGCTCCTGTGTATAATACCACCAGTGATCTCTGTATTACCTCTACACAGACACCGCATACTAAGTACAGATCTCCTGCGAATACTGGCACTTATGGTGATAGTATTGTGTTGTTTTTTACTGATCAGTATTGTAGTATTCAGTCACTATGTGGTGGTAATATGTGGTCTGGAAATGGTGTTGTGGTATTTGTCCCTTGTATGTGCTATTTGGTCACCAAGTGGTAATATGTCACCTTGTATGTGATATTATTCGATCACTGTGGTTGTAATTTGTGGTCTGGTCATGGTGTGGTGGTATTTGTTCCTTGTATGTGATATGATTGGTCAAAATATACCTAAATTGTATTGCAGATTCTAACAAATATTTAATAGGTTACAGTAGAGTAGGGCCCGGCCATTTTTCTGGAATTATCTGGTTCGGGTATAACATGACCCCCGTCACATGACCCCCGTCACATGACCGGGGGGGGGGGGGGGGGGAGGGTGGAGGGCACAGTGTCTGAACAGCCTGGGGCCCTGGCTACCCGTAATCCACCTCTGTTGACAGCTGTGAAACATGGAAGGATTGCCTTACAAACAGACAATCCCTGCATGTGTTGAGGCAGCCGTGGGGACTCGGACATATATTATTCGAGCACGCCGAAGACACTCGGTTAGCACCCGAGCATGCTCAGATAACACCTTATCCCAGCACGTTCACTCATCACTATTAGTAACCCATGATTGTAAACCGGCTCATTAACTTGCCTGAACTTTGAACTTTTGTATACACTCGGGGGAGCTCAGATCCTCTTCTGTGACGCCAGGAGGTTTCATTAAATAACAGATCAGCAGCTCCTGTAAAGACAGAACGAGGTCGATATTGCACTCACAATGTAAATGACACAACCACTGTTACAACGGCAAACAAGCAAAATGTTCAGGCCCGGGGCTTCAGGGTCACATCATGGATCGGTGGATATATTTGTTATGTTTTTTTTCTGTGCCGAGTGATTTTATTAAAACAGCTTTACTGAAAGTAGAGATTGTTTTTCATTCCTATACGTAGGAATATAAGGCAGCCAGGAGCTTACAGCATACAGGTCATTGTATAAACCACGGGCACTGACATAGCGGACTGCACCAACCTGCCATCATAGATGCTTTAGAGGAGCGCATCCTCGACTGCGGGGCCTGACACATCAGGTGCTGACACAGCCCAGTTAGACGAGCCCAGGAGCAGCAAAGTATGTTGGGTCTGGACTAATTTTAGGGGTTAATGTCTGAATTAAAAGTAATCTGTCAGCAGGTTTTTGCTCTGTAATCCGAGAGCAGCATGATGTAGGGGCAGAGACCATGATTCCAGCGTTGTGTCACTTACTGAATTGTGTTTTGCTGTTTCAATACAATCAGTGTTTTATCAGCAGGAGATTATCACAACAAGACTAGGTGTTTCGAGTCTACTAGTCGAACCCTTCCCCATCACTACTGATTGGCTGCTTTTTATGTATGCTTTGCATAGGCAGAAAGCTGCCAATCAATGATGTGGGCTGGTTATACAGAGCTCAGCAGCAATAACCACTTATCACAACTGTGGCGCCCAGTAAACTAAGTGATACATTGCTGGAATCAGGGTCTATGCATTGACATGATGTTGCTCTCAGATGGTGAAGCAAAAACCTGCTGACAGGTTCCATTTAATCTTTTGGGGTAGGTCTGGGATCTTAATTCATTTTAGCATCTTAAATGAAATATATTTTAGATTCTGATATGTAATTAATTTTAGGGGTTTATTTTCAGTGACGTGGGGTCCGAATTAACTTCTGTGGTCTGAATAATTTTGCGGGTTTGCTTTGGGGCCCAAGTCTAAGGTTATAATTTTCAGCGACTGGTAAGGGTCTGTTCTGGGGTCTGAATTAATTTAGGGGTCTGCTATATTTTTCCTAATAACAAGTAATATCTCATGGGGTAAATAATTCTACAAAATGTGCAAACTGTTAACCAGGCGACCACTTGGTGTTCGGCTCGTGCCTTCACCTGACCGTGGTCAGCCACCTCTGGCCTTTACCAGAGGTGGCTGCACGCAACCAGAACTGTAGGTTTTCACTCTACGGCTAATCAGAGGGATTGTATTATGTTATTACATATGTCATCGCAGCAGGTTAGTCCTTACCTTAGACACATTCATGGTCGTCCTGTTCAGGCCAGATAAGGACCTCCAAGTCAGGGGCCGCAGAGGACGACCCTCATAGTTCTCATCCACAAGCTCTACAATCACTGAGTAACTGTAAGGAGGCGAGAACAAGGATTATTCTCAACATCAATCAAAGCTTTTGGCTTTTGCAATTTTTTGGAGGAGGTGGAGTGACCGAGAATACAGCAATATTGGTACTTCAATTTTTTTTTTTCCTTTACCAAGTTGAATAATTTTATGGTCCGAGAGTTACCAAATATTTATCTATTTTTTAAATATGGAAAATGGGATAATTCATATATATATATATATATTTTTTTTTTTTTTAATTTAATACTTTGTACTTTTAAACTCTCACTGTATTTGCTAGGGCACTTGAACCCTCGATCATTTGATCGCATGTATTATATACTGTAATTTTAGTATTTCAGTAGATGGGCTTCACACACTGTGCCCCACACGGTAAACCACTGGCACCCTGCGATCGCTTTGCAGACAGCCAATGGGCGCTCAAAAGGAAAAAATGAAATGGATGAAATTTAGATGCACAAAACCAAAACATCTAAGCCAATTAATGTCACTTAATTAAAGGTGCATATGTTAATTAGATTACACATTCCATAATATGTACCAACCTGGCATGGTAGAACGGAGGCCCCTTACGATACAGCACTGAAAAACAAAACAAAATATGGACATTTAACAGCAGAAAAAAATAAATATATTAATTAAAAAAAAAAGGAAAAATAGGGATTTTTGTGTGTACTCACCGTAAAATCCTTTTCTCCGAGCCACTCATTGGGGGACACAGGACCATGGGTTATGCTGCTGTCACTAGGAGGCTGACACTAAGCTGAGACAAAAAAAGGTTAGCTCCTCCCCTGCAGTATACACCCTCGTACTGGCTTCCAGACACCCAGTTTAGTGCAAAAGCAGTAGGATATTAACAATATAACAAGTAACATTAGAATATAACATGTCAAACAAACAGTCAAGATCAAAAAACAAGGTCACGAGCCGAAAGGCTACCAGGGTGGGTGCTGTGTCCCCCAATGAGTGGCTCGGAGAAAAGGATTTTACGGTGAGTACACACAAAAATCCCTATTTCTCCTTCGCCTCATTGGGGGACACAGGACCATGGGACGTCCCAAAGCAGTCCCTGGGAGGGAAACAATACAACCAAATAACTCCGTGTACCATCTGACTACAAATGCGCAACGGCCGCCTGCAGGATACGCCTGCCAAGGGCCGCGTCCGCAGAGGAGTGAATGTGAACATTGTAATGCTTTGTGAAAGTATGCAGGCTGGACCACGTTGCGGCCTTGCAAACCTGCTCCGCTGTAGCCTGGTGCCGGATGGCCCAGGAAGCACCCATCGACCGAGTGGAGTGAGCTCTAATCCCCGCCGGGATAGGACTGCCCCTGACCCGATAGGATTCCTGGATAGCAGATCGGATCCATCTGGCTATCGTGGATTTAGACGCAGCCAAACCCTTTCTGTGACCCTCCGGGAGCACGAAAAGGGCGTCCGATTTTCTGAAGTGAGCCGTTCTGGAAATGTACCTCCTGAGGGCCCTTACCACGTCAAGAGTATGGAGAGCCTTCTCGACCCTATGTTTGGGCTGCGGGCAAAAGGAGGGAAGAATGATGTCCTCATTAAGGTGGAAAGATGAGACCACCTTCGGAAGAAACGCCGGAGAAGGACGTAGGACTACCTTGTCCTGATGAAAAGCAAGGAAAGGAGCCCGGCAGGATAAAGCGGCGAGCTCTGAAACCCTTCTGATGGACGTCACCGCTACCAGGAAGGCAACCTTCCAAGAGAGGACAGAGAGCGGAACGTCTTGAAGGGGTTCGAACGGCGGTTCCTGGAGAACCCCCAGGACCAAATTGAGATCCCAGGTCTCTAAAGGCATCCTGTAGGGAGGAACAACATGGGAGACTCCCTGAATGAAAGTCTTGACCTGAAGGTTGGTGGCGATCCTACGCTGGAAAAGCACGGATAACGCTGAGATCTGACCTTTGAGGGAACTCAGAGCCAAACCGGAGTCCAGACCCGACTGAAGGAAATTCAAGATGCAAGGGATAGAGAAAACGAGCGGAGGGTGACCCCGGAGCCTGCACCATGAGAAGAAGGTTTTCCAGACGCGGTGGTAGATGGAGGCGGAAGACGCCTTTCGAGCACTTAACATGGTGGGGATGACCTGCTGAGAGAAACCGGCGCGAGTTAGAATCCAGGTTTCAACAGCCACGCCGTTAAACGTAGGGCCCCTGAGCTCTGATGGTAGATCGGTCCTTGGCGAAGCAGGTCTGGGCGGTCTGGCAACCGCAAGGGAACGTCGGCTACGAGCTGAACGAGCTCCGCGTACCAAGCGCGACGAGGCCAGTCTGGGGCGACCAGGATGACTGGAACTCCCTCCGTCTTGATCTTTCGGATCACCCTCGGCAGCAAGGGAAGGGGAGGAAACACGTATGGGAGCTGAAATTGATGCCACGGAGAGATCAGCGCGTCCACTCCTATGGCCTGGGGATCCCGAGATCGAGCAATGAAGTTGTGGACTTTGGCGTTCAATCTGGACGCCATCAGATCCACGTCCGGGGTCCCCCAGCGAAGACAGATCTGGAGAAAAACCTCTGGGTGGAGTTCCCACTCCCCCGAGGCAAGGCCCTGGCGGCTCAGGAAGTCCGCCGCCCAGTTCTCGACTCCCGGAATGTGCACCGCAGAGATGATGGAATGGTTGGTTTCGGCCCAACGAAGGATGAGGGAGACTTCCTGCATCGCTGCCCTGCTGCGGGTACCCCCCTGGTGGTTGATGTAGGCCACCGCCGTGACATTGTCCGATTGGACTCGTACTGGGTGACCCGCGAGCAGGGCGTGAAAGCGACTCAGAGCAAGTCTGATAGCGCGGATCTCCAGGATGTTGATGGGAAGTTTGGATTCCCGAACTGTCCATCGGCCCTGGGCAGAGTGGTGGAGGAACACCGCCCCCCAGCCAAGAAGACTGGCGTCGGTAGTTACCACTAACCAGCGGATCGGGAGGAAGGACTTCCCCTGGAGAAGAGATGGGCCCAGGGTCCACCATACGAGAGATTGTCTGACCCGCGGGGACAGGGGGCAAGGGTGGTCGAGAGATGAGATACTCCTGTCCCAGTTGTCCAGCAAAGCCTGTTGCAAGGGACGGAGATGGAGTTGAGCAAAAGCAACTGCTTCGATTGTGGCAACCATCTTTCCCAGGATCTTCATGGCGAACCGAATGGTTCGCGGGCGGGGATGACAGAGCGTTCGGGCTCCCTTCTGAAGCGCTTGGGCCTTGGACCGAGGAAGCAAGACCAGTCCCCTCGAAGTGTCCAGGATCATTCCCAGAAAGGAGATCCGACGGGCCGGAACGGGAGCGGATTTGTCCCAGTTGATCAACCAACCTAGGCGCGAAAGAGAATCCAGGGTAATTTGGACGCTTGACTCGCAGGCTTGAAAAGACGGGCCCTTTATGAGGAGATCGTCTAAGTAAGGAAACACGACGACTCCTCGAGAATGAAGGATGGCCATGACAGCCGCCATGACCTTGGTAAATACCCTGGGCGCCGTGGCGAGACCGAAGGGTAAAGCCGTGAACTGGAAGTGGTCCTCCCGAATGGCAAAGCGGAGGAACCTCTGATGAGACGGGAAAATCGGAATGTGAAGATAGGCATCCTTGATGTCTATCGAGGCTAGAAATTCCCCTCTCTCCATCGAAGAGATGACCGATCTGAGCGATTCCATCCTGAAGTGCCGGACTCTTACGCACTTGTTCAGGAGCTTCAGATCCAAAATGGGCCGCACTTTTCCGTCCTTCTTTGGCACGACGAAGAGGTTTGAGTAGAAACCTTTGAACCTCTCGTGTTCCGGGACCGGGACAATGACCCCGCTCTGGCGGAGGCTGTGAATGGCGCAAAGAAGGGCGCGAGACTGAGCTGCCGAGCTGGGAAGACGAGAGGGGAAGAACCGAGTTGGAGGAGGAGAGGAGAACTCTATCTTGTAACCTGACGATACCAGATCCCTGACCCATTCGTCGTGCACGACGGAGAGCCAGGCTTGCTGAAAAAGGAGCAGACGGCCGCCTACTCTGATGGTATCGACTGGCGCCGTTCCCGAGTCATTGAGACGAGAATCTGGGAGGTCTGGACCCTCGGGATCTGGGTTGTCTAGGTTTCCCGCGCCAGGAAGGAATAGGCCTGAAGGAGGGACGAGCATCTCTGTCGGTGCGAGCGGATCGGTCCGATCTGGGAAGACCGGTAGGATTGGACCAGGCTGAGCTGGTACGAAAGGGCCGAAAGCGAAAGTAAGGCTGGCGCTGGAAGGCTGCCTTGGGCCTCTGTTGGGGAAGGAACTTGCTCTTTCCCCCTGTGGCGTCGGAAATAAGCTGGTCAAGCTTTTCGCCGAAAAGCCGCCCGCTTTGAAAAGGGAGGGAGATCAGAGATTTCTTAGAGGAGGAATCTGCACGCCAATCTCTGAGCCAAAGAGCCCTTCTAATAGCGATGGCGTTGGAAGCCGCGGATGCTGCGCAGTTCGCCGCGTCGAGGGATGCGAACATCACATAATCACTAGCCATGGCTAACTGCTTAGCCAGGTCCGCCATCTCGGACGGGAGGTCCTGTTCGTTAATGGATTTCGCTAGAGCATCCGCCCAGGAAACCATAGCCTTGGACACCCAAGCCGCTGCGAAGGAGGGGGACAGGGAAGAGCCAGAGGCTTCATACACCGAACGAGCTAGCGAGTCTATCTGGCGTTCGGTGGGGCTCTTAATTGACGCGCCTTCCGGGACTGAAAGAAGCGTTTTGGAAGCTAGGCGTGAGACCGGCGGATCTACTAAAGGAGGATCCGTCCAGTCTTTCACGAGATCCGCTGAGAAGGGATACTTTGATAGCAGATCCTTTTTACCCGTGAACCGCTTATCTGGATGCTCCCTGTGACGCCTGACTATATCCAGAAAGGTTGGATGTGAGGCAAAGGATTTGTGGGAACGTTTGGATCTGGTAAACGAGACCGCGTGTTCCGGAGCGGAATTAGCGTCATCCTCCACCTTAAGAGCGTGATTGACTGCTACAATGAGGGAGTCGACCGTAGCTCTGAACTCCGGAGCCTCCGGGTCCAATGATACCTCAGACTCATGTTCAGAGTCGGGAGCGCTGTGAGCCCCCAAAGAGGGTGAGCGAGAGGGGGAGCTGTCAGATTCTGAGCGGCGGGGAGAGCGTTCAGGAGAGGTAGTGCGGATCCGTTTTCTGGAAGACCGAGCCTCTTTATGGAGAGAGCGGCCCCTGCTGACCGACGATTCCCCTGCTATGGAGGGATCTCTTAACGCCTGTAACGGGTTACCTCGTTCCCCAGGAGGATTTTGAATGGATTTGATGGCGTTGGCTAAAAAATCCACGGATTGAGAGAGAGAAGCGACCCACGGGGGGGGACTAGGTACGCCAGAGTCGGTGGCGGTGGAGGGCTCCTGGGCACATGGGGCATCGCAGGCAGAACAGAGGGGGGAACTTTGAGGCCTAGGAAGAGGGACCTGACAGGTGGTACACGCAGAAAAAAAGGTTGTATGCACCTTAGAGGATTTTTTAGATCTAGTCTGCGACATGACTCTAATGCACAAAAAGCCACAGGGGCTATAAATTGGCCTGGGAAGCAGAGGGCGGCGCTGCAGAGGAGAAGCTGACGATGTCTCCTTACCCCGGTCCTGTGTCCCGCTGTCCTGGGAAGCCGGCTGGGAAATCAGAGACAGGGAACTAGCTGCACGTGGGCGCTGTGCTTCCGAGATGCGGCAGAGCTGAGCTGCGGCGTGTCTGTGAGGACCAAGATGGCCGCCGAGATCAGGGGGGAGATCTCGGCGGCTGCGAGAAGCGCCAGGGACCGGGGGCGGCGCCGCCGATGACGCGCAGCAGTGGGCGGAGCCTATCGGCGGCGACCAGCGGCCAGGCCGAAGCCGGGGACTAAATTTGCGGCCCCGGCCCGGCGCGCGGCCGCAAAGGGCCGACGACTCGGCCCACCATACTGCGCTGCAGCCCGCCAATGTGCCAGGTTGAGGAGGAGCCCTCCGGACCGCTGAGACCCCCCCATCCCCCACGGAACACTTACCCCTGTGGAGGTGAGAGGAATCTAGCGCTTGGGAGAATAGCTGGGACGGTGCAGGGGTTGGGAAGCCTCAATCCACCAGCCCCTAGAGAGAGGGGTGGAGAGGAACCGTCCACCACCTGAGTCACACAGAAACATTGGTGATGCAGTGTGGTCTGCACGGACGCCACGGGGAATAGGGCCACTGTACAGCCGAGGGTAGAACCTGGTGGACAGGGCATATGTCCGGCAATAAAAAAGGGCCTGGCTGCAGAGGAGGGTACTGGAGGAAAACACCAGTGCTCGTCTGTATAAAAAAGGGGAGATCGGGGCCCATTTAGGGGAGAAACCGTCGCCCAAAAAATGTCAGCTCAGGCAGTGGCTCCCACGTCGCAGGAGAGGATACGGAGAGGAGAACTCCCGTGCTCGCCTGTTGTTGGTTCGGGGGAGATCGGACCCTGAAAGGACCCGTCGCCCCCTTCGTCCGGAAAAGATAAAAAAGAAAAAATTCGTGAAATTAAAAATCAGTGTGCCTCCTACGGACACTAAGCTTAAACTGGGTGTCTGGAAGCCAGTACGAGGGTGTATACTGCAGGGGAGGAGCTAACCTTTTTTTGTCTCAGCTTAGTGTCAGCCTCCTAGTGACAGCAGCATAACCCATGGTCCTGTGTCCCCCAATGAGGCGAAGGAGAAAGAAGTATGAAATCAATTTTCTGGAATGCTGAGCAAACTGTGGGATAGAAGACTTCGTGATCTCAGCTGTCAAAATTAACAACTAACCTGAGCACCATGTTAGAAACTGCCGCGATTCAGTCATACGTTTTTCTATAGCGCCATGTATATGTAGCCGAGATATAATGTTTACAATGCTGGACCTTATTGCACTGCTGGACTATGAGCCATCACATGGGAAAAATACAGGTCACCTATGGAAAGGTGTGCGATTGACTTACACAGGTCAGTCCCATACTTCAGGCCCACTTTGGGCACCCAGCCCTTACATCGGAAGTGGTGATACGCCATATAACGCGTCTGGAAGTTTTCCTGTGCTGAACTAAACACTTCCCACAGTTTTACTATAGTTAAAGGTTCCTAGAAAAAAAATACAAAAAAACAAACGATATTAATTCTAAATGGTGTAATAGGGTTAAATATTGGCATTCTACATTATACAGGTATATGCTGGACAGTAAATCAAGGTAAACCAAAGAGACTTTCTTTCAGACAACACATGCATTTAACGGGTTATTTCCATCCTCACATATGGGTATTGTCAGATAGTACTTATAAAGACAAGCAATTTTGCAATTTACTGCTTGTTAAAATTTTCAGCCATTCTTGAGATATGAACACTTTTGCTTGCAGCTCATCGTCTTGGAGACCGACCACCGCTGCTAGACAGCAGAACCTAAGCAGTGCTTACAAGATTGCTAGCCATCGGCCTCATCCATCTTCGGTGCTGTGCTTACAAGCTAGACAGCAGCGGTGGTCTGTAACCTAGGCAACGAGCTGTAAACAAAACAAAAGTGTTAATATCTCAAGAATGGCAACAGATTTTAATAAGCAGTAAATTGCAAAAGTGCTTGGTTTTACACGATTTATCAGACAACACCCATCTAGAAAGATGGAAATAACCCTCTAATAGAGTAAAAGACACTACAAACTATAGCAAATTACATTATTCTGAATTTAGCTACCTTTAAATGTATTCCTATATGAGAAGCACGTTCCTCCTTCATCTTGATGACTTCCTCACTATCTCCACTATTCCTGTACTTTCTCCCGTGATAACAGGTAATGGAGTGGACGAGGCACAGCAGAACCTCAAATATCCTTACTTAAAAGGACTCCAAATGAGCAATTCTGTGGTGGGGGTTACTGGGTAATCTAGCTAGAATTAATGAGAGTGAATGGAGAAAGCATCGTTTCAGCAAAACTTTTCGGCTGAATATAGGACATTTCTCACAAAGGTCTGTAAGTCTTTTATGAATTCGAGAGCTTTGTAGAAATGTTAAAAGATCCTCTCCCTTTTCTCAGTGTTACAGATAGCAAGAATGGAGAGTATGTACGCAGTAGATAAGTGGGGAAAGCATGTATAGTCTCATGGAGGGCAGAGAGAGTGAGAGGCCATTGACTAGAAAATATTTGCACCATAAATAATGCCAGCCTCTAGTCAAATAATCACAAATATGGTGCATGTAAAAATGTGCAACTTTTTGTTTGTGTTACATCAGAAAGTGGGGAAAGCATGTATAGTCTCATGGAGGGCAGAGAAAAAAAAGCTACAAAAAGAGAGAATAGCACATGGTGAAGAAATAAATTAGGTACTGGAGCTCTGCTGATAAATAAAAACAAGTGAAGATGAAGAAAGCAGCACACAGAGCTCACACTGAGCAGGTACTACAGGGAGGGACACGCACGAGAAAAATCAGAAACTTGGATCAGGCTGCAAACGGCATATTAGGGGAGGCTGAAAATGAATAAAGGAATGACAATTGCTGGCTGCAATTTTATTACCTAAAAGGTAAACATTAACATATGTTAAAAAAGAAACATTTTTTTAGGTAAAAGGTCCATAGCTTTTAAAGAAATCTTCTGGATAAATTGACAGACTGGGAGGAATTGATGACAAAGATGAGTGTTTCTTCACTGGGGTAAAAAGTGCATAATTTAGTGAGAGGCCATTGACTAGAAAATATTTTCACCATAAAAAATACCAGTTTCCAGGAAAATAATCACAAATATGGTGCATGTAAAAATGTGCAACTTTTTGTTTGTGTTACACCAGAAAACTGTTTTAAAGGGAATGATAAAGACCCAACAGTAGGTGAAACACATTGGAGGGGAACATGATGATAAATCCCCCCTTGGATTTGTATCTGGAGTGTTGTGTTACGTCTAAGACCACCTCAATACATCTTACCTTTTTAGACGTGATGGACAGGCACCCCAAGGCATATACTAGGAAGAAGGCCTAAAAGACAATGTGTTATGAAACGACTAAGTAATATAAATGTTCTATGATTCTACACGAAGCATTGGAGGGAATATCACTCTTACTTCTTCATGGCTTAACTGTAAATACTCCAAAATTCTGAATGGATTCCGGTGGCAAACCAACTGCAACTTCTTCACTTCCTAAATAATGGGAGCAAATCAATGTATATAGTTAGAGATCAAATTATAAATTTGTATGCTATACTTTATTACCTTATTATTCCTCCTTCTTTCCCAAAGACGATGCTGCCATCTTGTTTCAAAGATCCCTACATTGCCTCCATGCAAACTGCGTATAGGACTTTCCCATTCAATCTCCTGCATTAGGGAAGATAGCATACAAAGTCCCATAGCAGATTGTTTGCATACAGTGTACGGATCTTGCTAAGCAGCAATTAAAAGCAGCTTCTAAAGGAGCATGAACTGGGCATTGAAACTGCACTTTCAACATGGTGTTTGGGAGAGAAGGAATCTAAAGGAGGTATTGATCAATTATAAAATAAAAGTGTAGTTACTCTTTAAGGGTTGTGTACACAAGTGAATTTTCAGTCCAAGTTCGATTCGGCAAAACATCAGATCGCATCTGGTCCAATGTTATGCTACAGGGAACAAGTCTGATTTTATTCCTCGGATATTCGGAGCACACTTTGCCAAGCAAGTCAATGAGTGCGTGGAGAACATCGGACTGCACTTGGATGACATTGGAGTGCAGTCCGATTTCCACTCCTCGGCTGGCCTCGTTTTAAGTCATCTGCTCTTTATAGTTGAAACAACTAGAAAAAGTTATCAGCAGAGCAAAAAAATAAAACCAGCAAAGGCACTGCAAGAAAAAGACCGCAGGCTTTTTCATATAGTCTTCACCTAGGAAAACCTCGGTGGCTTCGCCATTGGAATAAAGGCGTCGTGTGCAAATACCCCTTATTTCCCAAACACAGGACGGAGAGACAGGAAGGGTCCTGCTGCCTCACATTTACACCGAGAAGCTGGAGCTGCATCCCCTTATTCTAACAAATACACAAGACAGGTTTTCATTGAGGACTGACTTTTGCATATAGAAAGGTGATGAGTAGTGATGAGCGAGCATGCTCAGAGGTGTTATCTGAGCATGCTCATGTCTTTATTGAGTATTTTCAGTGTGCTCAAAAAAAAAATGCTCAAGTCGCCGCGACTGTTCGACAAGGATTGTTGAAGATTCAACACAATTTTTACAACCTGGTTGGTGGTAATGTGGTCATGTGTATTTTCATGGGTAACACAGGAAAAGCTCAGCAGTGTAAAGTGCCAGGTCCACTGTGCACAAAACTTACACCTCTGTCCTCCTCCATGTCTTCAGCCTCCGCTACAGTTTCCTCTTCTACCATGACGTACTCGTGCCCACGATCTTCCATTACACTTTCAGGCTCAGTGTGAACAGTCTGTTTTTCAGGCTTACATCCACAGTGGATGATAAGGTCATCGTGCCTATGGCAGTGCGTCTTCTCGAGAGCTTCTTTGCCCTGCTGAGTGGCTTTGTGATTGGCGCCGGGGTCGGAGCCATACTGAGACAAGGGATCATAATGAGGATCTCCTTCTCGAACTACACAGTCCTTATTAGGAGACTTGGGTTGTAGCTCCTCTATGTCACCCTCCAAATTTACAGTCTCATCTTTTTCGCCTGGCAGATTAATCGGAGTGGTGTAATCGCCAATTATTTTGTCAATTGACTTTGAGTCCATGTTCCGTCCTCTTAACAGTTCTTTGGCCCATTCTACGTGATGCTGATACCTAAAAACAGAGAATCATTTTCCAAATTAATTATTAATAAAATGATGTAAAAAAAAGAATAAAATCAATGGATAAAAAAAGTCACATAAACAAGTAATCTAAACCCCTGGCCGATGTGTATGATTTCTGATTATCGGCTATTATTACCGGTAAGTTTGTAATGCTTTGATCTAAACACACAGTAGTACTATTACCACCCGTTTATCTGACATTTTAGAAATATATGGCAGATCTAAATGGTATCTGTCAGCACAAAATGACTGATCAAACCTAGCACAGGTGTTCTGGGCAGTTCAGTACAACTTCCAATCTACTTGTTATCCCTCAATCTCCATCCTACTTTTCTTTAATTAAAAGCTCAGACTTTATATAGTCAAAGAAAAGCAGACATGGATGTAAAACAAACAAAACCGAAGATAAAACCATAAAAACTGCAGTAAATAAACAGTAATAGTGCATGAAAATTATATAGGGTGCTTAGTAAACGTGATTTTGATTAAAACTAAAATGTAAACCATCTCGCCGCGTCAAGGTGACCCTAATCAGGATGGTCCTAACCTCTAGCATTAAAAGCTTACCATGCCGAGAAGGACAGAGACACCAACTAATGGACACCCAGCCATGGGGAGCTATATAAACGTAATGTCCAACTCAAAGAAAAGGGAGCCCACCCCCTTATAGCACAGAGAGCAAAAACGTGAAACAAAAACCTAAATAAATTAAATGGAATGTAAGTTGGTATGAATGCAGCATGTACTCGCATGTTCACAGCGGCCACTAAATAGACAAAAAAGCCTTGATGTGATGGGATGGCTTTTACGTTTTTTGATTAAAAAAAAAAATCACATTTAACATTTGGTAACGATTTAATAACAGAGGTTAGGACCATCCAGAATAGGGTCGTCTTGACGTGGTGGGATGGCTTTTCTCAAAATCACGTTAACTAAGTACCCTGTTATTTTCCTGCACGATTACTATGTATTTATTTATTGCAGGGTATTTGCTTTGTTTTTAACTTCGGTTTTGTCTGCTTAGTGGCCAGTGTGAACACGCTCCTACATGTTGCATTTATACCAACTTACATTCCAGTTCATAGATGGAAAACAAGTAGGTGGCAAGATGGATTAAACAGATTGGCCACGCCAAGAGTGCACGGAGCGCCTTTGCTGGGCGTGAACAGTCATTTTGTGGGGACAGACTCCTAAGCTAGAGGACTGAATGGATTTGTGGTCCTATTAGATCTATGGCCTACGGTAATTAAGGGGGTTATGTAAAAGTCTTGTATCTTATTGATAAAAGCGATAAACTTATGGCCAGAATTTACTTACTTGATGGATGAAATAACTGGAAATTTAATTCTGGAATCTGAAAAAGAGGAACACGGGTTAGTGTTGGAATATTTTCCCGTATTTATCAGTGCTGATTGTGGATTTATTGGACAAAAAATCCTTAAGGCCTCCATGCACTACACGTGCAATCTTGACCATAACGAATGATTGTCGGCTGCCTTGGTGAAATGAACGAGTATTAATCTTTGACCAATAGCCGACCGATGAACGTTCGCCATTGTTAAAAAGACCAAATCGGGCATGTTGGATTTTTTTTCGGCCAAACACACTCTGGATGTATTATTGTGTAAAATAATCCGACAAGATCAATGGAGTATAAGCCCAACCGTTCGTCAGCCCATATTTGTCCCATGTGTATGGGACCTATCGGCACCGAATCTCTGCACCCATGGTCTTTGCTGATGGATATATCAAGCTGCTGGTGATATTCGCTTTACCTTTCCAGCGCCTTCTCAGCTCCTCCTGTGCAATGTTGTAATCTGGTCTACTCCGTGACAAAATCCCTTTCCCAAAATATCCCTGGAGACAAAAAGACAAAAATAACAATTCCTAATCCATTCTTAGGTCTGGTTCCTATTTTCTGATCATCTCGTTTTTTGGGAGTCTAAAATGCAAGTTTATTATATTTTACCTACAATGGTCGTGCCAAATTCTTCATTTCAGCCCAAAGGGAAAGGCTTAGTTAATAGTGATGAGCGAACGTGCTAGGATAAAGTGTTATCTGAGCATGCTCGGGTGCTAACCGAGTGTCTGCGGTGTGCTCGAAGAATATGTTCCAAGTCCCCGAGGCTGTATGTCTCGCGGTTGCTCGACAGTCACAACACATGGAGGGATTATCGAACAAACCCCTTCAATGGTCTTCTGGTCATATAAGGGTGTGTGCAAATGGGAGATAATGTGTCCCTCAGAGACCAAAAGGTGTATGGTTTTGTTACAGGACCTTTCGGCATAAAAGTACTTTCACACATCAGTTTGAAAAAAAGGACAGGTTTGCAGGATCAAGTTTTCATTCGTTTTTGGTCATTGCGTCATTTTTACCACCAGTGTGTTATCAGTTTTTCTTATATGCAAACAAACATACAAAAAAAAAAAACTCAAAAAATTGATGGAGGTTTCTGAAGCTTCTCTTAGCTTTAGGCAGTGAAATACAGGCAGCAGACAGATGGTATTAAGGGTATTTTTTTTCCACAGACCAATAGATTTGGAAAAATTTGATTCTCAAGTCACATAAAAAAACAGACTTTTTTATTTGCAGGTTATCGGTCCAAGAAAAAAAGAAATCCACAACATGTGAACATGCCCTTAGACTATAAAGTGTACATGTTATACCCGTGAAAAGCATGGTTAGTGCAAACACATGAAACATGGACATGTACAGTAAATGGAGACTTAGATTGCAAGTAAACTGTGCCAAAAGTCAAAGGGAAAGTGGCAAGTGACTGGTTTTGTAGTAACTGAAAGATTTTGTGCTTTTGGTTTTTGCCTACAGAATAATAAAGGTAAGGCTAGGGTCATAGGACTGTAATAGCTCTCATCCGAGAGAATCGGGACGGTTATACTAATCACACTCTGATCAGAGCTTGATCTGAGTGTGACCAAAGCGTGACCAGAGAGTGGCCAGAGCGTGATCAGAGGGTGATCAGAGAGTGATCAGAGAGTGGCCAGAGCGTGATCAGAGGGTGATCAGAGAGTGATCAGAGGGTGACCAGAGCTTGATCAGAGGGTGATCAGAGAGAGATCAGAGCATGACCAGAGTATGACCAGAGCGTGATCAGAGGGTGATCAGAGAGTGATCAGAGCGTGGCCAGAGAGTGATCAGAGGGTGATCAGAGGGTGATCAGAGAGAGATCAGAGCATGACCAGAGCATGACCAGAGCGTGATCAGAGGGTGATCAGAGGGTGATCAGAGGGTGATCAGAGGGTGATCAGAGGGTGATCAGAGAGTGATCAGAGCGTGGCCAGAGAGTGATCAGAGGATGACCAGAGGGTGATCAGAGAGAGATCAGAGCATGACCAGAGCATGACCAGAGCGTGATCAGAGGGTGATCAGAGGGTGATCAGAGAGTGATCAGAGCGTGGCCAGAGAGTGATCAGAGCGTGATCAGAGGATGATCAGAGAGAGATCAGAGCATGACCAGAGCATGACCAGAGCGTGATCAGAGGGTGATCAGAGGGTGACCAGAGGGTGATCAGAGGGTGATCAGAGGGTGATCAGAGGGTGACCAGAGGGTGACCAGGGGGTGATCAGAGGGTGACCAGAGAGTGATCAGAGGGTGATCAGAGGGTGATCAGAGGGTGACCAGAGCGTGGCCAGAGGGTGATCAGAGCGTGACCAGAGCGTGATCAGAGGGTGATCAGAGAGAGATCAGAGCATGACCAGAGCATGACCAGAGCGTGATCAGAGGGTGATCAGAGAGTGATCAGAGCGTGGCCAGAGAGTGATCAGAGGGTGATCAGAGGGTGATCAGAGAGAGATCAGAGCATGACCAGAGCATGACCAGAGCGTGATCAGAGGGTGATCAGAGGGTGATCAGAGAGTGATCAGAGCGTGGCCAGAGAGTGATCAGAGCGTGATCAGAGGGTGATCAGAGAGAGATCAGAGCATGACCAGAGCATGACCAGAGCGTGATCAGAGGGTGATCAGAGGGTGATCAGAGGGTGACCAGAGGGTGATCAGAGGGTGATCAGAGGGTGATCAGAGGGTGACCAGAGGGTGATCAGAGGGTGATCAGAGGGTGACCAGAGAGTGATCAGAGGGTGATCAGAGGGTGACCAGAGCGTGGCCAGAGCGTGGCCAGAGCGTGGCCAGAGGGTGATCAGAGCGTGACCAGAGCGTGATCAGAGGGTGATCAGAGAGAGATCAGAGCATGACCAGAGCATGACCAGAGCGTGATCAGAGGGTGATCAGAGGGTGATCAGAGAGTGATCAGAGCGTGGCCAGAGAGTGATCAGAGGGTGACCAGAGAGTGATCAGAGCGTGGCCAGAGCGTGATCAGAGGGTGATCAGAGAGTGATCAGAGCGTGGCCAGAGGGTGATCAGAGGGTGATCAGAGGGTGATCAGAGGGTGATCAGAGGGTGATCAGAGGGTGATCAGAGCGTGATCAGAGAGTGATCAGAGGGTGACCAGAGAGTGATCAGAGGGTGATCAGAGGGTATCAGAGCGTGATCAGTGCGTGATCAGAGGGTGACCAGAGGGTGATCAGAGGGTGATCAGAGGGTGACCAGAGAGTGATCAGACGGTGATCAGAGGGTGACCAGAGCGTGGCCAGAGGGTGATCAGAGCGTGACCAGAGGGTGATCAGAGGGTGATCAGAGAGTGATCAGAGAGTGGCCAGAGCGTGATCAGAGGGTGATCAGAGAGTGATCAGAGGGTGACCAGAGCTTGATCAGAGGGTGATCAGAGAGAGACCAGAGCATGACCAGAGCGTGATCAGAGGGTGATCAGAGAGTGATCAGAGCGTGGCCAGAGAGTGATCAGAGGGTGATCAGAGGGTGATCAGAGAGAGATCAGAGCTTGACCAGAGCGTGATCAGAGGGTGATCAGAGGGTGATCAGAGAGTGATCAGAGCGTGGCCAGAGAGTGATCAGAGGGTGACCAGAGAGTGATCAGAGCGTGATCAGAGGGTGATCAGAGAGTGATCAGAGCGTGGCCAGAGGGTGATCAGAGAGTGATCAGAGGGTGATCAGAGGGTGATCAGAGGGTGATCAGAGGGTGATCAGAGGGTATCAGAGGGTATCAGAGCGTGATCAGTGCGTGATCAGAGGGTGACCAGAGGGTGATCAGAGGGTGATCAGAGGGTGATCAGAGGGTGACCAGAGAGTGATCAGAGGGTGATCAGAGGGTGACCAGAGGGTGACCAGAGGGTGACCAGAGCGTGGCCAGAGGGTGATCAGAGCGTGACCAGAGGGTGATCAGAGGGTGACCAGAGCATGATCAGAGCGTGATCAGAGCGTGGCCAGAGGGTGATCAGAGGGTGACCAGAGAGTGATCAGAGCATGATCATAGGGTGACCAGAGAGTGATCAGAGGGTGATCAGAGCGTGATCAGTGGGTGATCAGAGGGTGATCAGAGCGTGACCAGAGGGTGACCAGAGGGTGACCAGAGGGTGACCAGAGCGTGACCAGAGGGTGATCAGAGGGTGACCAGAGGGTGATCAGAGCGTGACCAGAGGGTGATCAGAGGGTGACCAGAGCATGACCAGAGCGTGATCAGAGCGTGGCCAGAGGGTGATCAGAGCATGATCAGAAAGTGATCAGAGGGTGATCAGAGCGTGATCAGAGCGTGGCCAGAGCGTGGCCAGAGCGTGGCCAGAGGGTGATCAGAGCGTGATCAGAAAGTGATCATAGGGTGACCAGAGAGTGCTCAGAGGGTGATCAGAGCGTGATCAGAACGTGATCAGAGCGTGATCAGAGCGTGATCAGAGGGTGATCAGAGGGTGATCAGAGGGTGACCAGAGCGTGATCAGAGTGTGATCAGAGCATGATCAGAAAAACTCAGATTTTCTCAGATCAGAAGATATGAAAAAAATATGTCTCCATCTTCTCCATTTTGTGAGTACATGAAAATCGTTTCTCAAGCACTCATTTTCTTACATAGCCAAGTGTGATCCAAACATCGGATGTAAATCGTGCATGCTGCGATCTAGAGCCAAACCTCACGCAGGTCGCTGTCACATGCAATCTGCATTGTCGTCTATGGCAAAACCGCTCAGGTGCAACTTTTCGACCAATGACGGAAGACGGAACCCCTTTGGAAACATTTGTATTTGTCACAATGTGGCACCATAAAAAAAGAATGTAATGCAAAACTGAATAACATATGGAGGTGTAGCGATTAGACAGTTCGCACCACAGAGTCAGCTGTCAATCAAAGTGCCAGGGTGGGCCTACAGCAGTCACTCACTCTATAGTGGGCGAAGCTCCTCCAATCACCGCCCCTATGACAGAAAGTCGGCGGCTTCCGGGAAAGGTTACATTCATTTTCTCCTAGTAGCTGCACTTTTAGTAAGGGGCCTATAGTCTGTTAGCCCAGGAGTCATGACATGGCTACCTTAGCAGTTTCCCAGGGGGTGAATGCTCTTACCTTTCCATACAGCAGCTCTATATCCTCCATGCTCCTCACAATCACATTATTGTTAATAATCTCTCCCTTACAGATCCGGAAATCCTTCATGTAATAATCATGGGCTAGCGGGATGGGAAAGGGGGATTCATAGGACTCGTACACCTTCCTCTTCCTCCGAGGAGCGTGGAATGTGGCCTGAGACATGGCCAAGCCTCTGCTGATATATGAGAATAAACATTGAATTATACAATAAAGAATACAGAAAGAGACAAGCCGCCATATATCCCATCGTTAGATCTGCCCCCAGCGAGGCTGATGTGAATTCCCCCCCATAACACTGAGGCCAGAGCCACACATCTGACATTCGCGGCACATGGACGGAGGGCGATGTCTGGACCAGCTGAGGGTATCCCAAACCCAATACCCTCAGCGAGGCTCCCTACCAAACCCAATGCCCTCAGCGAGGCTCCGGACCCAAACCCAATGCCCTCAGCGGGGCTCCCGATCAAACCCAATGCCCTCAGCGAGGCTCCCGATCAAACCCAATGCCCTCAGCGGGGCTCCCAATCAAACCCAATGCCCTCAGCGGGGCTCCCGACCAAACCCAATACCCTCAGCGGGACTCCAGACCAGACCCAATGTCCTCATCGAGGCTCCGGACCCAGACCCAATACCCTCAGCTGGACTCCCGACCAAACCCAATACCCTCAGCGGGGCTCCAGACCCAAACCCAATGCCCTCAGCGAGGCTCCCTACCAAACCCAATGCCCTCAGCGAGGCTCGGGACCCAAACCCAATGCCCTCAGCGGGGCTCCCGATCAAATTCAATGCCCTCATCGAGGCTCCGGACCCAAACCCAATGCCCTCAGCGGGGCTCCCGACCAAACCCAATACCCTCAGCGGGACTCCAGACCAGACCCAATGCCCTCAGCAGGGCTCCCGACAAAAACCAATGTCCTCATCGAGGCTCCGGACCCAGACCCAATACCCTCAGCTGGACTCCCGACCAAACCCAATACCCTCAGCAGGGCTCCAGACCCAAACCCAATGCCCTCAGCGAGGCTCCCTACCAAACCCAATGCCCTCAGCGGGGCTCCCGATCAAACTCAATGCCCTCATCAAGGCTCCGGACCCAAACCCAATGCCCTCAGCGGGGCTCCTGACCAAACCCAATACCCTCAGCGGGGCTCCCGACCAAACCCAATACCCTCAGCGAGGCTCCCTACCAAAGCCAATGCCCTCAGCGAGGCTCGGGACCCAAACCCAATGCCCTCAGCGGGGCTCCCGATCAAACTCAATGCCCTCATCGAGGCTCCGGACCCAAACCCAATGCCCTCAGCGGGGCTCCCGATCAAACCCAATGCCCTCAGCGAGGCTCCCGATCAAACCCAATGCCCTCAGCGGAGCTCCCGACCAAACCCAATGCCCTCAGTGGGGCTCCCGAGCAAAACCCAATGCCCTCAGCAGGGCTCCCGAGCAAAACCCAATGCCCTCAGCAGGGCTCCCGAGCAAACCCAATGCCCTCAGCAGGGCTCCTGAGCAAACCCAATGCCCTCAGTAGGGCTCCCGACCCAAACCCAATGCCCTCAGCAGGGCTCCCGACCAAAGCCAATGCCCTCAGGGGGCTCCCGACACAAACCCAATGCCCTCAGCAGGGCTCCCGACCCAAACCCAATGCCCTCAGCGGGGCTCCTGACACAAACCCAATGCCCTTAGCGGGGCTCCCGACACAAACACAATGCCCTCAGCGGGGCTCCCTACCAGTCTCCAGCTCATCACAAGAGAACCCCGAACACATGAAAAGCTGGAGACCAAGCCTCGCTGCCGGCTACTGGACTGCATTGAAACATATTAAGATGCACTTCTTGGGGACTATTTTTTTTAAACTTAAGTGCATGTAACAGAGGTTACAATTTTTTGCAATTAGTTTTCTTTTTTTTTGCATTATTTGCCCCTGTGTTACACAGTCTATTGTTAGCTTCAGATGAGTTACCAACAATCTATCAGCGAGCTCCTTCCTGACTGTCCAATGGGGGAGTTTCCACCTGTTTCTTTCTGAGCTCCTCTCAGCTTATTTATGACCACATCCAAGTTGAATGTGCGGGAAACAGAGGCAGCAAACCCAAAATGATTTTCAGCCCCACATCATTTCAAATAAATAAATGTCCCCACAGGTGGACAACCCCTTTAAGTGTCCTATGTGAGGATGTGAGTGTTCAGGAGGCCATCGTTCAGCGTCTGGTGGGCTTGTATACGCTATAGCTTCTCATCCACATGTAGGGGCTGAAATCTGCGGATTGGGGTCACACAGTGCGGTGATGGGACCCTGAGAACCATATAAAATTGCTTTGTCAAGGGAAAACATCACTGCTATTCCCTAATGTGCCCGCACTGCAATAATATTTTCCCACAGTGCTATTTTAATACCAATTATAATATTTTTTCTTACAAAATATATTACATTCAAAATTGCAAAAGTGTTCACACCCTCCAGGGCTCTGCTTCCAGTAACATCATGGCTACTATGCAGAATACGTGGCATCCTATTATACTGGACACTGGAGACCCCCAGTGACCCCACACTTAGGGGCAGGCCGCGGTATAATGAGGGGGGAGGGCAGTGGAGAGACCCCTTCTGATGTGATTGTGCCGATGACACAGAATTGCCCAGACAACCAATCAGGATCCACGTTGTATTTTTCAAGTCCAGTTTACAAAATAAAAGATCGAATCTGATTGGTTGTTAATATTCTCTGACTATAAATACACAGAAATGCGTCTCCATTACATTCACACTGAGGAGCTGTTTATGACGACGTCAGTCAGTCAGTGCAGAGAGTCTGACCGGTGCTGACAGTCATTTCTGTAAGTGACCCGCAGACGACACCCGCAAAAATAATGATAAAAAAAAACATTCCGGTGTCACTCACCCATGTATACACTCAGGAAGCCGAGCACCACGTGCAGCCACCCAGACCACGCCTACAGGAGTCATGTGACCTTACCGTAATGTCTGCAGGAGATGCAGCCTCTGTCGTAGTACCTGGATTATAGGCGCCTTCTCGATGCATTCCTCCTCCGGCTGCAGTCACACTAGCAGTATTTGGTCAGTATTTTACATCAGTATTTGTAGCCAAAACCAGGAGTGGGTGATAAATACAGAAGTGGTGACGTGTTGCTATTATTCTTTCCCTCTGATTGTTCCTCTCCTGGTTTTGGCTTCCAAATACTTAGGTAAAATACTGACGAACACTATAGTGTGACTTTTGATCAGTTTTTGATGCTGCAGATTTTCTGCACCCATGAAGTAATTTAAAAAAAAAAAAAAAAACGCAGCGTAAAAAAAAAATCCTCAGCAAAAACTCATCGTGTGAACCTTACTGGGGGGCCCACAAGGCATTTTGATGAACTTTTATTGCATTTTTTTTTCTGGAGACCAAAAAAAATTCACCAATTTTGGTAATTTTTTTCCCGCCATTTAATAAGCGGGTTGAATTACTTTTATATTTTTTGACGTGAGAAAAAAGGAGGGTTTTTTTTAACGTGATTCAACGTTTTTTTCTTTATTAGTATTTTTTTTATATTTTTCTTTTACACGTAATATTGTAGTTCCCGTAGAGGCCTGACGTTCGCTCGCTGGTTACATAGAGTGTATAAGACAAGTCTCCCATGAAGCCCGGCCTGGGGCTGAACGCTGCAGGACCCCCAAAATAGCGTAAAAGTGGCCTTCAGGAAGCCCTCCATTACCATGGCAACACTTGACAACATGCCTTAAAGGCTTCCAAGGTTTTCCTAGGCCGAAACACATCTGGAAAAAGTATTGTTCCTGAAGCGTATTCATTGGCGGTTTTGCCGTAGTTTTAGCGGCGGCACCGCCACCGACGTCTTTCAACATGAGAACTGGACACCGGCTGCCGGTTCTCCCGCTGTGACGAGCGGTGACGTCGGTAAGGTTAGCGCAGGTCACGGCCGCTGAACTGAGGTAACCTTACTGATGTCACCGGTTCTCTGAGGAGCCGGGTCCTCGCGCTGTGCTGTGTGAGAACTGGCAGCAGTTCCTGTGTCTGGAGCTTCGTTCTCTGAGGGGGGCTCCATACACTAGAGGAAGAAGATGGGGATTGTTGTAGGACCTCCATTCGGATTCCGGCAGACCCTGTGCGTTATTTTTTTATGGTAATAAATGGAGGAAAGAGGGATATTGTCGGAAAGTGCTTTTTACAATAAAATTACTTTTCTGTGTGTGTGAGTTTATTTCTTTTGACTACAGAGTTAGTAATGGGACTGTCTGATAGACGCCTCTTCATTATTAACCCTGAGCAGGGGCGGATTATAATAGGGTCAATCTGGGCGGTAGCCCAGGGCCCAGTGATGTCGGGGGGGGGGGGGGGGCCCTGGGCTACCGCTCAGATTGCCCGCCGCCATCAGGCGTATGACTGGCGTATGAGCCCGGTGGGCAGAGGGGGCTCGCATCGGGCCCCGTCTAATCTGCTCACCGGGCCCCTACCGGCGCTGCGGCAGTTTCACCTATTGAAGTGCGGGCACGCGCCCGCCCGTCAATAGTTAACAACAGCCGCAGGCGCAGCGCACACGTCGCCGGCGTCTGACGTCATTGTCAGTCACCGGCAAGTCAGCGCTGCTGGAGGAAGCTCGCCGCTGGAGCGCCGGTCAGGTGAGGAGAACTCGTTTTTTTTTTGCATACGGCAATCCGGGGGGCCCGGGGCAATATGCTGGACACACTGGGGCAGATTGCTGGACACACTGGGGCAGACTTCTGGACACACTGGGGCAGATTGCTGGACACACTAGGGGCAATGCTGGAGACAGTGGGGCAGATTGCTGGACACACTGGGGGCAATGCTGGAGACAGTGGGGCAGATTGCTGGGCACACTGGGGCAGATTGCTGTGCACACTGGGGCAGATTGCTGGACACACTGGGGCAGATTGCTGGACACACTGGGGCAATGCTGGAGACAGTGGGGCAGATTGCTAGACACACTGGGGCAGATTGCTGGGCACACTGGGGCAATATTGGAGACACTGGGGCAGATTTCTGGACACACTGGGGGCAATACTGGAGACACTGGGGCAGATTGCTGGACACACTGGCGGCAATATGCTGGAGTCAGACACTGGGGCAGATTGCTGGACACACTGGGGCAATATTGGAGACACTGGGGCAGATTGCTGGACATACTGGGGGCAATGCTGGAGACACTGGGGCAGATTGCTGGACACACTGGGGGCAATATGCTGGAGTCAGACACTGGGACAGATTGCTAGGCACACTGGGGCAATATGCTGGACATACTGGGGCAGATTGCTGGACACACTGGGGGTAATATGCTGGACACACTGGGGCAGATTGCTGGACACACTGGAGGCAATATGCTGGACACACTGGGGGCAATAAGCTGGAGACACTGGGGCAATATGCTGGAGACACTGGGGGCAACATGCTGGACATTTTGGGGGCAAAATGCTGGACACACTGGGGGTAATATGCTGGGCACACTGGGGCAGATTGCTGGACACACTGGGGGCAATATGCTGGACACACTGGGGCAGAATGCTGGACACACTGGGGGCAGAATGCTGGACACATTGGGGGCAGGATGCTGGGCACATTGGGGGCAGGATGCTGGACACATTGGGGGCAGGATGCTGGGCACATTGGGGGCAGGATGCTGGACACATTGGGGGCAGGATGCTGGACACATTGGGGGCAGGATGCTGGGCACATTGGGGGCAGGATGCTGGACACATTGGGGGCAGGATGCTGGGCACATTGGGGGCAGGATGCTGGACACATTGGGGGCAGGATGCTGGACACATTGGGGGCAGGATGCTGGACACATTAGGGGCAGGATGCTGGACACACTGGGGGCAGAGGTGCTGGACACTGGGGGCAGAGATGCTGGACACTGGGGGCAGAGATGCTGGACACACTGGGGGCAGGACTGGAGACATGGGCATAATGTAGATACAGGGCATGATTGGAGACACGGGGCAGAATGAAAGACATGGGGCAGGATTGGAGACAGATCGTGCAGGATCATGGGGCAGGATGGATATGATGGAGACTGATGGGGCAGGATGGGGAGATCATTTGAGGCAGAATGGATACTCATGAGGGCAGGATGGGAGAACATATGGCTGGAGCCAGAAATGAGATACATGGGGCCAGGATGGGGGATATTATTATTATCATAGGGGCTAATTAAGGGATATTATTACTGCAGTGATGCATTTATTTTATTTTTTGAGGACACTGTTTTAAATGGGGGGGCGGTCCTGTTACTGTGTAGAGTGACACTATGTCGCCTCTTTTTCTTCATGTGGTGTAATGTAGAAGTTGGGAAAAATTAAGTAATGTGTTCTACAAGCGGAGCTCGAGATAACTGTGTTATTTCCTGCAGAAACGAGTCCTGGCTGGATGAAGTGATGGCGGTCTGTGCTGGATAAAAGATGAAGGACACCGGTGCTCAGGAAGGATATAATGGAACTAGAGAGAGTACAAAGGAGGGCAATAAAATTAATAAAGGGGATGGGAGAACTGCAATGCCCAGATAGATTAGCGAAATTAGGATTATTTAGTCTAGAAAAAAGACGACTGAGGGGCGATCTAATAACCATGTATAAGTATATAAGGGGACAATACAAATATCTCGCTGAGGATCTGTTTATACCAAGGAAGGTAACGGGCACAAGGGGGCATTCTTTGCGTCTGGAGAAGAGAAGGTTTTTCCACCAACATAGAAGAGGATTATTTACTGTTAGGGCAGTGAGAATCTGGAATTCCTTGCCTGAGGAGGTGGTGATGGCGAACTCAGTCGAGGGGTTCAAGAGAGGCCTGGATGTCTTCCTGGAGCAGAACAATATTGTATCTGTAGAAGGACGTAGATCTGGGGATTTATTATGATGGAATATAGGCTGAACTGGATGGACAAATGTCTTTTTTCAGCCTTACTAACTATGTTACTATGTTACTATGTTACTTCATCTAGAGACGTCACTGGTGAGTCTGTGTTACCTATACACTGACACTATACACTGTATACTATATACTGAACTGAAGGGTAAATTGACTAGATCAATGGATGTTTGACAGGTTATAGTTTCACACAGCAACTATTTTTCTGGAATAATCTGGTTCAGGTATATGATGACCCCGTCACGACCCCGTCACATGACCGGGGGGCCCACAGTGTCTGAACAGCCCGGGGCCCTGGCTACCCTTAATCCACCCCTGACCCTGAGCTTTATGTCACCAGACATTACACAGCTGACATCAACACCAAAACCATTACCCTGATTGCTAACGCACCAGGACAATTGGAAAGAGCTGAGGCGAAATGCCAGAATTGACACATCTAATGGATATGTCATTTCTGGGGTGTCTGAGGGCCGATCTTATTAGCCTGGGAAGGGGCCAATATCCATGAACCTTCCCAGCCTATTAACCCCTCTCCAACGTTGGTACACCCACGTCGAACTTCCTCCCTTTGGTATGGGCTCCAGCGCTGAGCCCACATGTTTCCTGCCACAAGTCAGCTGTTTTGAACAGCTGACGTGCCCGGAATAGGCACGGGTGGAATTGCGATCCTCCCGCAGCTATTAACCCATTAAATGCCTTTCCAGTAATCGCGCCGGAAATCCGATGGTCGGCGCCCATAGCAAGTGAGGTATTCTGCTATATGCAGGTGATCTGAGCATCACTTCTATGTAGCAGAGCTGATCGGGTTATGGCAGCTTCTAGTCTCCCATGGAGGCTATTGAAGCATGCCAAAAGTAAAAAAAAAAATGTTTTTGAAAATATTTAAAAAATTAAAAAATATGAAAGTTCAAATCACCCCCTTCAAAATAAAATAATTAAAAAAAATCAAACATACACATATTTGGTATCGCCGCGTTCAGAGTCGCCCGATCTATCAATAAAAAAAGGATTAACCTGATCGCTAAACAGTGTAGCGAGAAAAAAGTCAAAACGCCAAATTACGTTGTTTTTTTTAATCTCCGCAGCATTGCACTAAAATACAATAACGGACGATCAAAAGATCATATCTGCACTAAAATGGTATCATTAAAAACGTCAGCTCGGCACAGAAAAAAGAAGCCCTCACCCGACCTGAGATCACGAAAAATGGAGACGCTACGGGTATCAGAAAAACTAATCTAGACATGTTTGGTGTCTATGAACTCGTGATGACCTGGAGAATCATAATGGCAGGTCGGTTTTAGCAAAAAAAAAAAAAGAAAAACAAGTGTGGGATTAAACTTTATTTGCAATTTCACCACACTTTGATTTTTTTCCCTTTTTCCAGGACACGATATGTTAAAACCAATGGTGTCGCTCAAAAGTACAACTCGTTCTGCAAAAAACAAGCCCTAATATGGACATATTGACGGAAAAATAAAAAAGTTATGGCTCTGGGAAGAGGGGGAGTGAAAAAAAAAAGAAAACGCCAATCCAAAAATACCTCTGGTCATAAAGGGGTTAATATCAACCCGCAGATGTCTGCTTAACCTTTGCTGGTTATTGAAAATAGCAGGGATCCCATGTCTTTTTTTTTTGTAGGGTCCCCCTTTTTTAATAACCAATAAAGTTTAAAGGGACACTGTCACCTGAATTTGGAGGGAACAATCTTCAGCCATGGAGGCGGGGTTTTGGGTGTTTGATTCACCCTTTCCTTACCCGCTGGCTGCATGCTGGCTGCAATATTGGATTGAAGGTAATTCTCTGTCCTCCATAGTACACGCCTGTGCAAGGCAAGATTGCACCTTGTGCAGGCGTGTACTACGGAGGACAGAGAATGAACTTCAATCCAATATTGCAGCCAGCAGGTAAGGAAAGGGTGAATCAAAAACCCCAAAACCCCGCCTCCATGGCTGAAGATTGTTCCCTCCAAATTCAGGTGACAGTGTCCCTTTAAGCAGACAGCTGGGGGCCAATTTTAATAGGCTGGGAAGCTCCATAGATATTGGTCTCATCTCAGACTAATAAGGCTACGTTCACACTAGCGTTATGCTAGTTTGCGTCGGGTTTGCGTCGGGCGACGCAGCGGCGACGCATGCGTCATGCGCCCCTATATTTAACATGAGGGACGCATGCGTTTTTGTTTGTTGCGTTGTGCGACGCATGCGTCTTTTTTGCCGCAAGCGTCGGACCAAGAAAACGCAACAAGTTGCATTTTTCTTGCGTCCAAATTTCGGCAAAAAACGACGCATGCGTCGCAAAACGCAGCGTTTTTGCGTGCGTTTTGGTGCGTTTTTATTTGCGTTGTGCGTTGCGTCGCCGACGCAGCAGCGCACAACGCAAATGTGAACGTAGCCTAAGACCAGCTCACAGCTGTCTGCTTTCCCTTAGCTAGTTATTAAAATAAGGGGATCTCCACACCATTTTTTGTTTCATTTCTTTATTAGCTAAATACATGTACAATAAACTACACATGCACGGCAATAATTATGTATCTCACATCTATCTATCTATCTATCTATCTATCTATCTATCTATCTATCTATCTATCTATCTATCTATCTATGTCTATAAGATTGCTTTATTAGTTGGAAAACTAGCTTTAAATTACATAGAGAATTACAGTATGCAAAAGTTGATGTTAAAAACGCATTGTCATATGGATGCTAGCTGAGAAAAATTGCTTTTTTTCTGGATCGACATCGGACTGATTTTTGTATATGTTAGTGTGACTCCAGCCTTATTGTTATATACAGTATGTGGTATGATGTGACTTCATTCACTGGCTTTGCAAATTTCCCAGAGGAGCATGCATGGCGTATAAGTCTCCTCACTCTGACATGCCAGGCCTGGCTTGTCACTCTCCACAAGGAGAAACCTTACCCCTTGGATTTCATGCATCCATCACACATCAGTTGTCCATAGACCCCCAGGCTGCATGCTATGCCTATGCCCGGCCACTAGATGTCACGATCTGTCCATTTTTTTTTAAACGGTCACGAATTTATTCTCATATACAGTATTATAATAAAGTAATAAATAAATAAAATAATAAAATATAAATTATTATAAAATAAAGATTATTATTATTATTATTATTATAACCCATTAGAAATGACAGAGTCAAGAGTCCGTCAGAATAAGAGCTGAGATTACTGACATTTCTGTTCTACCTTTACCTGTATCATATACGCTGTAGTTACCACTTTGTCCTCAAGCCTTATTACCATTCAGGGTTGTCATCTTTATTTTTTTCTGGCCAGCTTATTAAAAAAAATTACCGTACACATTGCAAAACCAGAAATCATTATAATTATCAGCGATCTATGCCTGCATCCCATAATTCTGATATGAAAACATCAGCTGTATTCTCTGTAAATTGTAAAATGACGAGTTCCGGGAGGAATATGCCTCGGAGAACCGCCCCTCTACAACAGTGCGTATGCGTCAGGAGACGCTGATGTCACCATGTGATGGCGTACTGACGTCACCACGCTAATGTGCGGACGTCACTGCGTGTGGAAGTCTGGCCCGGGGAGGAAGAGGATGATAGACCGCTTGCACCCGAACAGGGTGGCAAGCAAAAGGAGAAGAGGTCTAGAAAGGACAATTCCAGGAGGCATAGTATAACACACAAAAGAGACACGGAAGGGTGTCATTGGGTTGCTGGCTGCAGGTGTGTGGCTGAACGGCCGGCCCCCGCTTCTGGATGTTCAACAGGACCTGACGACTACAATGGCAATGCAACAGGAACTGAGGGACCACTGGTGGCGGGTGAACCATCAGACAGGTCGGATGAAAAGGATGGTCTGGTACCATTGGATGAAGAGGGAGAAACGGACGCACAGGGGACACATACAATGGCTGTTCCGAGTCGACCTCATAGTCAGCCTGGTAATAAACATGGTGACTGTGGCTTGTGCACGGCAGGTAGCGGATGCCAGTGCTGATGATAGTGAGGTGTCACAATTTCTGCGGGTGATGAGAGAATGGATTGGTGCGGCGAGGTCCTTCCTGGCAGTTGTGTGGCAGAGGAGTGTTCCCCAGGTGGAGAGAGGTAGGGTCGGTGAGGACAACAGTAGTAGTAGAGCATGCTCCAGTAACAGAGGCAGTGGTTCCACCAGAGTTGGATACCCCTGTGGTATCATCTAACACGAGGGTAGACTTGGTATATAAGGATGGTAGAGCACGAGGCGAGGTCTACGTGTGTTTTGATGGGCCTTTGGAGGCACACAGTGTCAGACTGAAGAACATTGGGGCCACCAGAGGATTTTATTCCGTGGGCCCACCTTTCTCCCCCATTCAAAGTCACAATAGCAGCTGCAAGGTTTGCACTATGAACTCTCATTAAGGAGAAGCCAGGGCCCACCGGAGGATTCTCCGGTTCTCTGGTGGGCCAGTCCAACCCTGGAGGCACACCTGAAACAAAAGGTGAGAGAGAAAATATGGAAGGACGAGTATGTGGAGATATTTTCGTTGTTGCCAATGGAGAAGTTTAATTTGGACCGTGTTAAACCGGATGAGAGCAAGAAAGAGGTAGAAGAGTGGCTGAGGTACCGCTTGATTTCTCGGACGTTTGCTGATTGACTTCAGGCATTTGCCATATTGGCTAGTGTGATAGAGGAGAAGGCGCCTGAGAACTGATTGGCACTTGGACGGAATAAGCTTGGTTACACTATGCTGAGCAGATTAGACAGCAGAAGGTGGTACGCCCACATTTGCGGTAGGATCACAAGGAGATCAGCCTATGGATGCGGCTGATGACAGCCCCCCCAAGCAACCTCGCAGTCCTTTTCTGGGTCCCCCAAGTTTCCGCCAATTTGGGGGAATCTGCGGCAGCACCTGGAAAGGAGTTTGTTGGCGATTTAATGAGAAAGAGTGCAATGTTGGCTAGTTATGAAGATTTAAACATGAATGTTCAGGTTGTGGAGGGAACCATAGCTCCGCAAAATGCTTTAAGAAAGTGAAAGGACGTTTGGGGAGGTTGCGAGTTAAAGGGAGGACGCCAATGAGAATAGATCAGATGCAGCATCATCTAAATACTGTAGCTACCCAGACAGAGAGCCAGACAGTATTTTAAGTGATGGTTTTAGGTATGTTTTAGATTTCCTTCCGAGGTAAACAGAGTTTCTATGGAAGTACGTAATTGAAAGTCGGCAAAGTTACGGACCTCCCTTTACCGACTATGAGGATTTTTCTTTGGAGTTAGTCCCCAAGAAGGAACCTAACAAATTCCGGATGATACATAATTTATCGTAACCGGAGGGGTCATCAGTAAACAATGGGATAAGTCCAGAGTTGGTTCGTGTATCTTATGTGTCTTATAATAGAGCTGTGGAATGAGTCCAACGGCTGAGAAGAGGGGCCTTGTTCACTAAAGGTACCGTCACACATAACGATTTCATTAACGATATCGTTGCTTTTTGTGATGTAGCAATGATATCGTTAACAAAATTGTTATGCGTGACAGCGACCAACGATCAGGCCGCTGCTGGGTGATCGTTGGTCGCTGCGAATGATCAGGACCTTTATTTGGTCGCTGATCACCCGCTGTCATCGCTGGATTGGCGTGTGTGACGCCGATCCAGCGATGTGTTCACTGGTAACCAGGGTAAATATCGGGTTACTAAGCGCAGGGCCGCGCTTAGTAACCCGATGTTTACCCTGGTTACCATTGTAAATGTTAAAAAAAAAACACTACATGCTTACATTCCGGTGTCTGTCACGTCCCCCGGCGTCAGCTTCCCTGCACTGTGTCAGCGCCGGCCGGCCGTAAAGCAGAGCACAGCGGTGATATCACCGCTCTGCTTTACGGCCGGCGCTGACACAGTGCAGGGAAGCTGACGCCGGGGGACGTGACAGACACCGGAATGTAAGTATGTAGTGTTTTTTTTTTTTACATTTACAATGGTAACCAGGGTAAACATCGGGTTACTAAGCGCGGCCCTGCGCTTAGTAACCCGATGTTTACCCTGGTTACCCGGGGACTTCGGCATCGTTGGTCGCTGGAGAGCTGTCTGTGTGACAGCTCCCCAGCAACCACACAACGACTTACCAACGATCACGGTCAGGTCGTATCGCTGGTCGTGATCGTTGGTAAATCGTTTAGTGTAATGGTACCTTAAAAAAGACACTGAACCTGCTTTTCGTTTACTACCGGTTCACCCAGACAGTTATTATTTACTAGGTTGTATGTGGGATGGGAATTATTATAGAGATTCTTGTTTGCCCATGGTTCGATCTCTTGCTTGTATTTTGAGAAGTTTAGTTCCTTCTTGGAATGGCTGGTTAAGGAAGAATCAGGAGTTGATTCAATTTTATATTATTTTGACGATTTCTTATGTATTGGCCCGGTGGGGTCTCCAGCGTATGCGGTGCTTTTGAACACAATGGAACAGGTGGCTGATAATTTTGATATACCATTGGCTTCATAAAAAATGGAAGGTCTAAGAACTACATTAAGTTTCTTGAGAATTAAAATAGATGCTATGTTAATGGAATGTAGATGATAGACATTGCAAGGAAAATAGATCCCTTTTATGGGGAGCGCTCTTATGTACTATGGGGAGCATTGAGGGCAGATGTCAAGTCCGGTCCTCAGCTGGGTCTCCTAAAAGAAGAGGCCACAGTCCAATGGATTGGGGTTTCTTGTACGTTGTGAGTGCAGCGCCCCAGGGTCCTGGTCGTTGCAGTAATGTCGCTCTGCCACTAAGGGAAGTAATGTTATGTCTGATGGCACTAAAGGAGTTCACCTGACCAGGTATCACAGTCACACATTACACTTAACACTCCGGCCACCAGGGGGAGCAAAAGGCACTATGTATTAGGCCACTCCTCACACTGGTAAAACTGGGGGTTGGATAGGAAGTTAGAACAGAACGCAGCCTGGGAGAGTTCCAGGGAGGACCTGTCAGGGGTGGGATCCTGGCAAGTACCTAGCAGAAAGGACAGAACATTACGGAGCTGCGCCTGCACTACCTTGCGGCGGCATCCTAAGGAAGGACACGAGGCGAAGGATATTGTGGAGAAGTGAGAAACAAAATTGCAGCACAAGGAGATATCCAGTAGGAGTCGTGCCCCGAGATCGGCAACATCCTACTGAGGCGCGTAGCCGGTGGCCGGAACGCCGAGGAAGTGACAGACTTCAAGCATTACTTCAAACAGCGGCAGGGCAGTTGATTTTAGGTTGGCTGTCTACCTTACATCACCTAAGAAGACATAGGGGGCAAAGTTGGAGAGGGGCATCTCTAGGGTCCCAGAATAGCTCCGAGCCTTCCCGTCAAATGGGTGCGTCCTATCCACACAATAACTTGGGGGACGGAGAGAAAGAGAAAGAACAGATACGACAGTTGCGGGGGCTATCCCGAATGCTCAGCAGGGAAGAACTACAACACACAGGCACTAGTTGGTAGGCACTGATTTCCACCTGCAAAGGGAACTCTGGATATGCCTTCGGATTGGCCGGACTCAGCCAGCCCAGTTAGCAGTGCTCTGGATTGCGGATCCCGAAGCCTTCAGTAAAGGGTAAAGAGACTGCAACCCTGTGTCCTCGTTATTAAATGCGCCTCACATCATCGACACCTACAGTACTGGGAAGTCCTGGGGATATACTTCACCTGTGAGAAGGTTTACCATCTAGCTGCCATTCCATCACCCCAGCGGAACCCCTAGCAGCGTCGGTCATCCTGACCGAATACCACAGGTGGTGTCACGAACCCTTGACAAACTACATCACCCTTTCATTGGATGCCCCTTAGCAGGGTCACGGACTGGGTCCAGCCACCGTGACAACCCCAGCATCGAGACAGAGCGGACCGGTACTGAGTATCCCGCGGCCCTGTGTCTGGGGGCGCTCCATGAACAAGACTCATGCCAGATTTTATTTCGATTCAATCTTGGACATGCCTCGGATATTTTAATTATGCACGTGGGGGAAAACGACATGGGTGTGAGGACATCAGGAGACTTGGTTGTCTTGGTTGTCTGCGTCTCATGTCCTCACACCTGGTTATGGTGATTGTTTGGTGCGACATTGTGGCCAGGCTTGCAAGTGGTGCCGCACATTACAGTGATGAATATGTGGCTCCACACGGTCCGTGAAACCACGCTGACATGTGCAGAGACACATTGATTTCAATGTGTCTACGTGAGTCAGTGTCTCCGGTACATGAGGAAACTGTCACCTCACGTACTGGAGCCACTGACGCGTGAAACCGGCCTAAGACATGTTTCTTTATTCCTTTGTTCGTGTTCCTTTGTGATTTTGCTGCCTTCAGTCTGAATTTACAATGTTAAAGTTCCAATAAGAACAAAGAAAACTATTGCCTGAACGGGTGTGTCCAAACTTTTGATCTGTAGTGTATAAAACAACATATTCGGCATTCCATGTCTACAAAAGTCTCATCTTTCAAAACATAAAAAACTATTTATCCAGTACAGTAAATGCAATTAAAAAAAAAACAAAAATGGAAATTCTGGCTAAAATTGCTGTTTTACAACTAAAAAACTTTAAACTTTAAAAACTATGATAAAGAGCAAACAAAATATTGTACGAGAACAGTCCCAATAAAAACTACAATTTGCCAGCGAAAAACAAGTCTTTACACAAACTCCCTGAAATGAATAATAATAAAAAAACAAATTGGCAACACAACCAATTTTTTTTTACAAAGTTCTGATTTTGCTAAAATAGAAATAAAACTATACAAGCTTGGTATCACTATAATAATACTAACCCAGAAAATAATATTAAACTCACAAATTTACCCCAAAATTTAGCTGTTGAACAGCACTTTGAAAGTAAAAAAAAATCTAGCAGAAATGAAAATCCTTACTTAAGTGAATACGTGAGGATCAGACGGAGTTTTCAATTTTGCAATTTTTCTTGCTGCAATTAAAAAAAAATAAATGATTAATTTGCCAAAATACATATCACCCTCATTCTAAGAAAACATCCTCTTTGCAAAACATATCCAGTTTCTTGTATTTGCGATGTTTCCGTGTTTTTTTTATGGTAGCAGGAAAAGTTTGATGCGTCCCTTGGGGATTGTTTAACTCTATATTATGTTTGCAGGTTAAGAAGCCACGTACCACAACAATTTTTAATTGTAAAATCTCATATTTTGAGAACATTCCTTGGCATGGCAAAACATCTATTCTTTAATGATGTTTGTATAAAGGTCTGAATTCTAACACTGTCTCTACCGTATTTTTTGGATTATGCAATCTAAAATAACATACACTACAATCTTACATTTAACTAAAAGTACCGTATATACTGAGACGGGTAAAGAAATATTTAATGTTTTTGTGTATTTTTCAAACTACAAACTTTCTGCTCTTTTTTATGATAGCACCATTGTCCATTTTTTTCCACTTTGGAGTAGTTTTTTAACCGTAATTTTATCAGAATGACTGACCCCCTGGAATTTAATTTTTTTTGTTTTGTTTTTTTCCCCACTCGCCTCTTAAGGAACGTATGAGAGCTTTAATGACACCATTCACTGTCCTGAAAAATAGTAAAAAATGGGGTGAAATTGGCAAAAAAAAAATGTAATTCCACAATTGTTTTTTGGGGTTTCGTTTTCATGGTTTTCAACGTGTCGGGAAAAAAAATTCACCTGCCATCATGATTCTCCGCGTCAGTACAATTACGGCAATGAAATTGAAAACAAATCTTTGTTCTACTGGTCAGTATGGTTATCATGACAGCAAATTTAAAAACACTTTTTTTTTACTTCTTAAACATTTTTAAAAAACTTGAAAAAAAATTGGCTTCAGTCATATGTTTTTTAATTTGGTAGAGCAGTATAAAGGATTGTTTTTTTTTAGCAGGGTGAGCTGCAGTTTTCATTAATATCATTTTGGGATTGAAAAAACTTTCTGATCTTTAAAAAAAAAAATAGCAATTTCGATCCTTTTTTCCATTTGAGCGTTCTCTGTATGGGATAAATATTTTTTTATGTTATATTAGTTCAGACAATTACACACTCAGTGATGCCTAATATGTTTTTTTTTTTTAATTTTAGATTTGGCTATTTATGTTTTGAGGAAACGGAGTGATTTAAACTTTTTACATTTTTAATGGTCTCTTTAAGGAAGTTGAACCTAAGCTCACTTTCTTCGCTTGTACATGTAATTGCCAATATAATAATAATCTTTATTTTTATATACCACTGTCTTATTCCTCAGTGCTTTACATACATTACATTTACATTGACTTACAAATACTCGGAGGTCACCTGAGCGTGCTCTGGAAATCTCGAGTAACGAGTATATTCGCTCATCACTAGTCACTTTCTGGGCTGCTTGCTGTAGATTTTATAAAATCATTATTTTATCAGCAGGAGATTATTACTAGAAGACTAGCAAACCTGCTGCCAGGTAGTCCAACCCTGCCCCCATCACTGATTGGTAGCTTTCTGCCTTTGCAGAATGTACACAGAAAGCTGTCAATCAGTGGTGTGGGTGGGGTTATACAGAGCTCAGCAGTCATATAACTGATAGATCTGCAGCAGAGAAAACAGTTTTTAATCAAAACTACAGCACCCAGGAAAGTAAGTGACACATTGGTGCAATCAGAGTCTCTGTCCCTATATTATCCGGCTCTCAGACGGAGCAGCAAAACCTGGTGACAGATTCCACTTTAAGCCAGGAATGGGACTGGTTTAGCAAGTGAAACATTGAGCTAGACAGCCCCCTTTACACACTGCTGCTGCTGGAAATGCTGTCCTGTGTCAAAGACAAAATTGGAAGCTGATCTGCTGTTATGGAGTGGTTATAAGAGGATTGCAGATTTAGGTCTAAAATAAAATATTATTTAGTGATATAATTTACTATATATAACTGATGAATTAACATTTTTTTCCTTTAGGTTTCCTGCATCAAATCTGAAGGGAACAATAATGGGGCTCCAAACTAGGCCCCGACAATGTGAACTGAGCCAAACAAAGTGACATTTTCCCATCAACTTTGTAGGAAATAATAAGGTCATCTTTTTCCCTATAATACTTTTTCAACAGTCAGGTTTGGCAATCAAGACTAAGACCACCTATTAGCATTTGTTTGCCTATGGACACATCAGTGTATACGGCAAAAGACAGTCCTGTGCATATGCATTGTATGAATGTAGCCGAGGAGGCTATACCATGTGAGGCTGAAAAAAAAACCTGGCAGGACTTTATGGCTCTGATTCATCATTTACGACTTACTGTAGTCATTTTTCTTTTTTGTGAATTATGGTATTTGTTGACATTTTTGGCACAAAATCAAAAATGCTCTTTATTTTTGTCTTTAACCATTTTTTGTGACTTTTAGCTTCAAAAGGAGCAAAACCTTTAAAAAGTTGCATGTTAGTCTTAAAATGCGCCGAATTAAAAACTCTGCCAGAAAATTTATTCCTGGCAGGGACTGGAACGAAATGCTCTTTAGGGCTCATACTCACTTGCGTGAAATGCGGCAGAGTCTCGCATGGTAACACCCGGCTCTGCCGCCGGCACTTGGGAGTGGAGCGTGCACCTCCATGTATTGCTATGGGGCCGCACGCTCCGCTCTGGAGTGCAGGTGGCAGAGCCGGGTTTTAACATGCGAGACTCGGCCGTATTTCACGCAAGTGAGTATGAGCCCTTAAAGAAATATTCAACATAAAATACTAGGAAGAAAGTATAGCAAATTGTTGTGAATTCTGTGGCTGAATTCACTCCTGTGGTCACAAGTGGTACTGCAGCTTCTGAGCTTCCTCCCTCAGGTGTTCTGGTGAGCTCGTTGGCTGCTTCGTTATTTAGCTCCACCTGATTCTGTTTTCCTTGCTCCTTGTCAATGTTCCAGTGTTGGATCTGAGCTTCTGGATCTTTCCTGTGGCCTGCTGCTCTGCTTAGATAAGTGCTTCTTTGCTTTTTGTTGCAATATTTTCTGTCCAGCTTGTCTTTTCGTTTTGCTGGAAGCTCTGAGACGCAAAGGGTGTACCGCCGTGCCGTTAGTTCGGCACGGTGGGTCTTTTTGCCCCCTTTGCGTGGTTTTTGCTTTAGGGTTTTTTGTAGACTGCAAAGTTCTCTTTGCTATCCTCGCTCTATCTAGAATATAGGGCCTCACTTTGCTGAATCTATTTCATCCCTACGTTTTGTCTTTTCATCTTACTCACCGTCATTATATGTGGGGGGCTGCCTTTCCCTTTGGGGTATTTCTCTGAGGCAAGCCAGGCTTGATTTTCTATCTTCAGGCTAGTCAGTTTCTCAGGCTGTGCCGAGTTGCATAGGTAGTGTCAGGCGCAATCCACAGCCACCTTTAGTTGTGTTTAGGATAGGTTCAGGTATTGCGGTCTACAGAGATTCCACGTCTCAGAGCTCGTTCTATTGTTTTTGGGTTATTGTCAGATCACTGTATGTGCTCTGATCGCTGGTACACTGTGTCACTGGATTGCACTCATAACAGTACAAGGAGCCAACCTAATGATTCTCAATAGAGGGAAAAAAGAAGTTCTGACATCATTTTTTTTTCTCAGCTCTGTGTTCAGTCTTTTTTTTCCCCTAGACATTTGGGTGCTTCAGGACACAGCTGTGGACATGGATATTCAGGGTCTGTGCTCTTCAATGGATAATCTCGTTATAAATGTACAAAAGATTCAAGATACTATTGATCAGAAATCTATGCTAGAACCAAGAATTCCTATTCCTGATTTGTTTTTTGGTGATAGAACTAAGTTTCTGAGCTTCAAAAATAATTGTAAGCTATTTCTGGCCTTGAAACCTCATTCTTCTGGTAATCCAGTTCAACAGGTTTTGATTATTATTTCTTTTTTGCGCGGCGACCCTCAGGACTGGGCATTTTCTCTTGCGCCAGGAGACCCTGCATTGAGTAGTGTCGATGCGTTTTTCCTGGCGCTCGGATTACTGTACGATGAGCCTAATTCAGTGGATCAGGCTGAGAAAAATTTGCTGGCTTTATGCCATGGTCAGGATGATATAGAAGTATATTGTCAGAAATTTAGGAGGTGGTCAGTACTCACTCAGTGGAATGAATCTGCGCTGGCAGCTTTGTTCAGAAAGGGTCTCTCTGAGGCTCTTAAGGATGTCATGGTGGGTTTTCCTATGCCTGCTGGTTTGAATGAGTCTATGTCTTTGGCCATTCAGATCGGTCGACGCTTGCGCGAGCGTAAATTTGTGCACCATTTGGCGGTATTGACTGAGATTAAACCTGAGCCTATGCAGTGCGATAGGACTATGACCAGAGTTGAACGGCAAGAACACAGACGTCTGAATGGGCTGTGTTTCTACTGTGGTGATTCCACTCATGCTATTTCTGATTGTCCTAAGCGCACTAAGCGGTTCGCTAGGTCTGCCGTCAGTGGTACTATACAGTCCAAATTCCTTCTGTCCATTACCTTGATATGCTCTTTGTCATCGTATTCTGTCATGGCGTTTGTGGATTCAGGCGCTGCCCTGAATCTGATGGATTTGGATTATGTTAAACGTTGTGGGTTTTTTTTGGAGCCTTTGCGGTGTCCTATTCCGCTGAGAGGAATTGATGCTACACCTTTGGCCAAGAATAAACCTCAGTACTGGGCCCAGCTGACCATGTGCATGGCTCCTGCACATCAGGAAGTTATTCGCTTTCTGGTGCTACATAATCTACATGATGTGGTCGTGTTGGGGTTACCATGGCTGCAAACCCATAATCCAGTATTGGATTGGAACTCTATGTCGGTATCCAGCTGGGGTTGTCAGGGGGTACATGGTGATGTTCCATTTTTGTCAATTTCGTCATCCACTCCTTCTGAGGTTCCAGAGTACTTGTCTGATTATCAGGATGTATTTGATGAGCCCAAGTCCGATGCCCTACCTCCGCATAGGGATTGTGATTGTGCTATCAATTTGATTCCTGGTAGTAAATTCCCTAAAGGTCGATTATTTAATTTATCCGTGCCTGAACACGCCGCTATGCGCAGTTATGTGAAGGAATCCCTGGAGAAGGGACATATTCGTCCATCGTCGTCACCACTGGGAGCAGGGTTCTTTTTTGTAGCCAAGAAGGATGGTTCGCTGAGACCGTGTATTGATTACCGCCTTCTTAATAAGATCACTGTTAAATTTCAGTATCCCTTGCCATTGTTATCTGACTTGTTTGCTCGGATTAAGGGGGCTAGTTGGTTCACTAAGATAGATCTTCGTGGTGCATATAATCTGGTGAGAATCAGGCAAGGAGATGAATGGAAAACTGCATTTAATACGCCCGAGGGTCATTTTGAGTATCTAGTGATGCCGTTTGGACTTGCCAATGCTCCATCTGTGTTTCAGTCTTTTATGCATGACATCTTCCGTGAGTATCTGGATAAATTCCTGATTGTTTACTTGGATGACATTTTGATCTTCTCAGATGATTGGGAGTCTCATGTGAAGCAGGTCAGAATGGTTTTTCAGGTCCTGCGTGATAATTCTTTGTTTGTGAAGGGATCAAAGTGCCTCTTTGGTGTGCAGAAAGTTTCATTTTTGGGGTTCATCTTTTCCCCTTCTACTATCGAGATGGATCCGGTTAAGGTCCAAGCCATCCAGGATTGGACTCAGCCGACATCTCTGAAAAGTCTGCAAAAGTTCCTGGGCTTTGCTAATTTTTATCGTCGCTTCATCTGTAATTTTTCTAGCATTGCCAAACCATTGACCGATTTGACCAAGAAGGGTGCTGATTTGGTTAATTGGTCTTCTGCTGCTGTGGAGGCTTTTCGGGAGTTGAAGCGTCGTTTTTGTTCTGCCCCTGTGTTGTGTCAGCCAGATGTTTCTCTTCCGTTCCAGGTTGAGGTTGATGCTTCTGAGATTGGAGCAGGGGCGGTTTTGTCACAGAGAGGTTCTGGTTGCCCAGTGATGAAACCATGTGCTTTCTTTTCCAGGAAGTTTTCGCCCGCTGAGCGTAATTATGATGTGGGCAACCGAGAGTTGCTGGCTATGAAGTGGGTATTCGAGGAGTGGCGTCATTGGCTTGAAGGAGCTAAGCATCGCGTGGTGGTATTGACTGATCATAAGAACTTGACTTATCTCGAGTCTGCCAAGCGCTTGAATCCTAGACAGGCCCGTTGGTCGTTATTTTTTGCCCGCTTCGACTTTGTGATTTTGTACCTTCCGGGCTCTAAAAATGTGAAGGCGGATGCTCTGTCTAGGAGTTTTGTGCCCGACTCCCCGGGGTTATCTGAGCCGGCGGGTATTCTCAAGGAAGGTGTCATTGTGTCTGCTATCTCCCCTGATTTGCGGAGGGTGCTGCAAAAATTTCAGGCGAATAAACCTGATCGTTGTCCAGCGGAGAAACTGTTCGTCCCTGATAGATGGACTAATAAAGTTATCTCTGAACTTCATTGTTCGGTGTTGGCTGGTCATCCTGGAATCTTTGGTACCAGAGAGTTAGTGGCTAGATCCTTCTGGTGGCCATCTCTGTCACGGGATGTACGTACTTTTGTGCAGTCCTGTGGGATTTGTGCTAGGGCTAAGCCCTGCTGTTCTCGTGCCAGTGGGTTGCTTTTGCCCTTGCCGGTCCCAAAGAGGCCTTGGACACATATTTCGATGGATTTCATTTCTGACCTTCCCATTTCTCAAAAGATGTCAGTCATTTGGGTGGTCTGTGATCGCTTTTCTAAAATGGTCCATCTGGTTCCCTTGGTTAAATTGCCTTCCTCCTCTGATTTGGTGCCTTTGTTCTTCCAGCATGTGGTTCGTTTGCATGGCATTCCTGAGAATATTGTTTCTGACAGAGGTTCCCAGTTTGTTTCAAGGTTTTGGCGAGCCTTTTGTGGTAGGATGAGCATTGACCTATCTTTTTCCTCGGCTTTCCATCCTCAGACTAATGGCCAGACCGAACGAACCAATCAGACCTTGGAAACATATCTGAGATGTTTTGTTTCTGCAGACCAGGATGATTGGGTGTCCTTTTTGCCGTTGGCTGAGTTCGCCCTTAATAATCGGGCCAGCTCGGCTACCTTGGTTTCTCCATTTTTCTGCAATTCTGGGTTCCATCCTCGTTTCTCTTCAGGACAGGTTGAGTCTTCGGACTGTCCTGGTGTGGATTCTGTGGTGGACAGGTTGCAGCAGATCTGGACTCAGGTAGTGGACAATTTGACCTTGTCCCAGGAGAAGGCTCAGCTTTTCGCTAATCGCAGACGCCCTGTGGGTCCCCGACTTCGTGTTGGGGATCTGGTTTGGTTATCTTCTCGTCATATTCCTATGAAGGTTTCCTCTCCTAAATTTAAACCTCGTTTTATTGGTCCGTATAGGATTTCTGAGGTTCTCAATCCTGTGTCTTTTCGTCTGACCCTCCCAGACTCCTTTTCCATACATAATGTATTCCATAGGTCGTTGTTGCGGAGATACGTGGCACCTATCTGTTGAGCCTCCTGCCCCGGTTTTGGTGGAGGGGGAATTGGAGTATATTGTGGAGAAGATTTTGGATTCTCGTGTTTCTAGACGGAAACTCCAGTATCTGGTTAAATGGAAGGGTTATGCTCAGGAAGATAATTCCTGGGTTTTTGCCTCTGATGTCCATGCTCCCGATCTTGTTTGTGCCTTTCATGTGGCTCATCCTGGTCGGCCTGGGGGCTCTGGTGAGGATTCGGTGACCCCTCCTCAAGGGGGGGGTACTGTTGTGAATTCTGTGGCTGAATTCACTCCTGTGGTCACAAGTGGTACTGCAGCTTCTGAGCTTCCTCCCTCAGGTGTTCTGGTGAGCTCGTTGGCTGCTTCGTTATTTAGCTCCACCTGATTCTGTTTTCCTTGCTCCTTGTCAATGTTCCAGTGTTGGATCTGAGCTTCTGGATCTTTCCTGTGGCCTGCTGCTCTGCTTAGATAAGTGCTTCTTTGCTTTTTGTTGCAATATTTTCTGTCCAGCTTGTCTTTTCGTTTTGCTGGAAGCTCTGAGACGCAAAGGGTGTACCGCCGTGCCGTTAGTTCGGCACGGTGGGTCTTTTTGCCCCCTTTGCGTGGTTTTTGCTTTAGGGTTTTTTGTAGACTGCAAAGTTCTCTTTGCTATCCTCGCTCTATCTAGAATATCGGGCCTCACTTTGCTGAATCTATTTCATCCCTACGTTTTGTCTTTTCATCTTACTCACCGTCATTATATGTGGGGGGCTGCCTTTCCCTTTGGGGTATTTCTCTGAGGCAAGCCAGGCTTGATTTTCTATCTTCAGGCTAGTCAGTTTCTCAGGCTGTGCCGAGTTGCATAGGTAGTGTAAGGCGCAATCCACAGCCACCTTTAGTTGTGTTTAGGATAGGTTCAGGTATTGCGGTCTACAGAGATTCCACGTCTCAGAGCTCGTTCTATTGTTTTTGGGTTATTGTCAGATCACTGTATGTGCTCTGATCGCTGATACACTGTGTCACTGGATTGCACTCATAACAGCAAATAGGGTCTTATCCAACAAACATTATAAGTATTTTTATCAGATTGTTCTAACCTGATCTGTATTATTAAGCGTTTTAAGTTAATGTTCAGCTGTTGCTGATTCTTGGGTTGTCAAAACCAATGAATATCAGGAGCGACGCGTTTCAAAGTGACAGGCATTTGTTCATCAGGAAACAACCACATACCTATGTGTGTGGTATAGGTATGTGGTTGTTTCCTGAAGAAGAGAAACACCTTGAATACAAACCACAAGTTAATACATTTCTTTGAACTGATGTCTTCAATAATAGGCAATGTGGAAGGTATCCACAAATTCTCCAGATCCTGTTAAAAAATGCAATATTTGGTGCAAGTCACATTTCATGAATCTGTCTAAAACATCTGGATAAGCAAAGTTGGCACTAAAAAATAAAAATAGACCGAAAAAAGATAGACAACTTAAAAAGTGGCGCAACGAGTATAGAGAATAAGAAGCAAATACTAAAGCCACTAAAAAAAGCAAATTACTCCAGAAAAAAAAAGAAACAACAATAATGAATAGGGACCATAGTTTCCTAGTTTAATGGGGCATTTATTTTAACATCACGCTCCAGCTGTTAGGTTCAACACAAGAAAGCCATTTGGCAGAAGCTTTCTCCTCTCTACCTTTTGAAAACACATGAATGCTCAGCTTAGTGGATCGTTAAGGCTACGTTTCCACGTGAGTTTTTGGTGAGTTTTTGATGTTTCAGAATTTCTGCACGGTTTCTGTACCTAGTATTTAAATTAGGGCTCTTGCAAATTTTTATTGCATTTTGGGTATTTTTTAACATGTGTTTTATCTATTTTTTTACACTGCAGTTTTTGTCCCTTTGTTGCCGTGTCATCCTGTAAATAAAGCTGCTTTTTTTATACTTACTGGTATTTGGCTTTGACAAAACTTTACCGATATACCTAGGTGCTGATGACATGCCTTTTTAAGATTTTTTTTTATGCCATGTGTGTTTTTTACCCTCGAATTTTATGCATCTAATGCAAGTCTATCTGTAAAATCCACACAGAAAACTCAGCGTACCAGCAAGAAACCTTGACGCTTGCTCATCATCCCCAGGTCCAGCACCGACTCTCCACCACTACTCAGTATTTGTTTGTGGTGGTGATGTCACATTGGCAGCACTGCTACCAATGAGTGAGCTCAGTGGCTCTGAACGTCTTGTGCTGTCTTGTCAGACAGAGGCACTACAGCGCTGGTGGTTTGGAGAGAAAGTTAGCCAAATAGTGTCAGAGAGCAGACTGGAGCAGTCTGAGGCAGGAAGAACGCAGGAGGGGCCATGCAGCCACGAGAAAGAGCTGCAGCTCCTGGACAGAGATAATACCGAAAGCAGAACAGATTGCAGCGAGCGCGTAGGAGAGCGAAGAACAGGAGAGTGATATCAGGAGAGACCAGCTGTGAAGGCGCAGATAACCGGTAGCTGGAACACCGAGGTTGTAACGGACTCTACAACTTACAGCAGAGACTGGCAGGACAGCTAAACTGCAAGTTACCTATCCACCTCAATACCCAGGAGGCACAGTGACACATAGAGCCCGGGTCATGATAGAGACCCTGTAAAAAGGCACGAGTTACCTGTCATATGGGTTTGTGTCCTATCCTATATGGGGAACAGAGAGAAGAACTGTGAGGACCTTATCAGAAGCCATAGGCAGTAAGGGACTACAACACCACCGCGTTAGAGGAAGGCTTTTAACTCCACCTGGATAAGGGGACTCCCAACTTGCCTCCAAGCTGGCCAGACCCTGCCTGTCCTGTAATCTGGTACCCTGGACTGTGGCTGCCTGAAATCTTCAGTAAACCAGGTAAAGAGACTGCAAACCTGTGTCCTCGTTCTTTACTGCACTATTCACCTTCTTCCATCTACACACCGGGAGCCCTGGGGATATACTTCACCTGTGGGAAGTTATACGATCTGGCTGCCATAACATCACCCCAGAGGACCCCTTAAAGCAGCGTCGGTCCCCACTGACCGAATACCACAGGTGGCGTCATGAACATAAACTTTATTCAATTTCCCTTTCACATGGGCGCCCAGGGCCATGGACCGGGTCACCACCGTGACATCCCTCTGTGAACTCTGGACCCGGTACCGGGTACCCCATGGCTCTGGCGGGCAACTCACAGGCGATGTGACATCACTACCACAGGCAGTAACAGAGAACAATAGCAGAGACAGAGACTCAGCGTTGGACCTTGGGAGGGTGAGTAAAGCAATTTTTATTTTTAGAGGTTTTCTGAAACTGTAAAGTTATGTGCCCACGTTGCAGAAATGCTGCGGAAATGTCCACAGCATTTCCGCAACTCCCTGCCGCAGGTAAAACGCATGCTGAATTCACATGCGTTTTCCCACAAAGCACAAGCATTTTGCAAGAGTTTTGTAGCTTGCAGAATTCTTGTTTTTCCCAAGCGATTTGAAGCATCGCTTGGAAAAGTGATTGACAGGTTGGTCACACTTGTCGAGCATAGTGCTTGACAAGTGTGACCAACTTTTTACTATTGATGCTGCCTATGAAGCATCAATAAGTAAAGATAGAATGTTAAAAAATAATAAAAAAATTAAAAATATGGTTCTTGTCACCTTCAGACGGCCCCGATCTCCTCAGCGGCGCTCCCGGCAGCTTCCGTTCCCAGGGATGCTTTGCGCGAAGGACCTTTGTGACATCATGGTCGCGTGACCATAATGCCATCACAGGTGATTCGCGCAATGCATCCCTGGGAACAGAAGCCGCCGCGTGCACCACTGAGAGGCGGGAGGACTCCGGGGGCAATCAGAAGGTAAGTATATCCCTATTTTTTATTTTCATTTTTTTACAGAAATATGGATCCGAGGGCCTGAAAGAGAGTCTCCTCTCCCCCATACCCGGGTACCATCCGCACATGAAGCGCTCACTTTACGCATGGTGGGCATAGCCACATGAGTAAAGTGAGTGTGTCAATGCAATTCTATGGCTGCAGAATCGCCGCGATTCCGCAGAAATAATGAACATGCTGCGGATTTTACCGCTATGCAATTCCGCAGCAGGAAAATCCGCAGCATGGGCACAGCAACTGCGGAATCTCATAGGATTGCATGGGAATGCAGTTTTTAAGCGTTTTTTCATGCATTTCCGCTACAGCAAAAAACACGGCAAGAACGCATAAAAAAACGCAACGTGGGCACACAGCCTAAAACTTCTTTAAACATCCTACATGAGCATTGCATAGCATGCAGCAATCTTCTCTTCAACCTAAGATTTTTCCTTGCAGTCTTGTTAATACAATACATTATCCCATGAATCATCCAGCATGTTCCCGAATTAAATTACACTGTCAATATCTTCTTGTACAACCTTGCAGAATGACTTGCTCACACGAAACATAGTAAAACAAACAAAAAAAAATAAATAAAAAAAAAATAAAATCTCATAAAGCGTAATTGGAGACCGGACAGTGACGAAGACCATTGTGTCTTCCATGAGAACACATAATAAATTTATCTAGTAAGAGGCTGGTTCTCCTACAACTACAGTGTTTCAGCAATAATGGGACTAGTATTTACAAAATATTCCTATGGCCGGGGCGTACTATTGTCAAAAGAAATGAAATGGTTACATATTAATAGATTTTATATGCGTGACACGCAACAGTAAACATTATAGGGCCATTTTAGGGCTATTTCCTCTTGGCAACGGCATATCAGGCAATGAAGCGAATTGCAATATAACCTGACCACACAGCTGGAAGATTCCTGCTGATAACCGGACAGTAGTTTATTAGGCCCATTTAGTTGGGCTGACCGCAGCTGTTAAATGACCACCGATCGGCTACATGTAAGATTTTCCGCAATTGTTTCGACTGGCCCCGCATCCTTGTGCACAAAGTCAGGGGTGTAATTACCACGGTCGCAGCGGTCGCCGCTGCGACCGGGCCCGGCGGGTCATAGGCCCGAAAGGTCCAAGGCACCCAACACCATGTTGCAGTGCAGGAGATTTCTCCCTCAAGGCAACAGTCAGAGGTGTATCTAGGGGGAGGGGGCAGCCAGGGTATGTGAGAGATAGGAGCTCCAGTCAGCAGGGTGAGACATCTTCTCCTGCTCTGAGCCCCGGGACAGAAGGTGAGAGCAGGGGGGAAGGGGGGAGGTGTGGGACAGGACAGAACTGCTGTAGTCAGGAGAAGCTGAGGAGCTGCACGTTTATATCAGTCTCCCCTGTACCAGAGAGGAGAGTGTGAGATGTGTTTATGAGCTGGTATCATGTGTGTGTGATCTGTAGTGTGTGTGTGTGCAGGGGTGGATTATAATATGGTCAATATGGGCGGTAGCCCAGTGCCCGGTGTTGTGGGGGGTCCCTGGGCTACCGCTCAGATTGCCCGCCGCCATAAGGGCATTACTGCCCTGACTGGCGTATAGGCCCGGTGGGCAGAGAGGGCCCACATCGGGCCCCGTCTCATCTGCTCAGGAGCTGCGGCAGTTAAACGCTATTGATGTGCGGGCGCGCGCCCGCACGTCAATAGTTAACAGCCGCCAGCCAATCGGAGGCTGGCAGCTGACGTCAGCCGCAGCGCGCACATCGCCGGCATCTGATGTCATTGTCAGTCGCGCTTCAGCTGCGAGGAGAGAGCTTCGCCGAAGGAGCGCGGACAGGTGAGGAGAACTTTGCTTCTTTTTTTTTTATTGCGAATGGCAATCCGGGGGGCCCGGGCCAGTATGCTGGACACTGGGGCAGAGATGCTGGACACACTGGGGGCAATATGCTGGACACACTGGAGGCAATATGCTGGAAATACTGGGGCAGATTGCTGGACACACTGGGGGCAATATGCTGGACACACTGGGGACAGGATGCTGGACACACTGGGGGCAATATGCTGGAGACACTGGGGGCAATATGCTGGACAAACTGGGGGCAATATGCTGGACACACTGGGGGAAAAATGCTGGAGACACTGGGGCAGGATGCTGGACAAACTGGGGGCATTATGCTGGACACACTGGGGGCAATATGCTGGACACACTGTGGCAGATTGCTGGACATACTGGGGGCAATATGCTGGAGACACTGTGGGCAATATGCTGGAGACACTGGGGGCAGATTGCTGGACACACTGGGGGCAGATTGCTGGACACACTGGGGGCAATATGCTGGACACACTGGGGACAATATGCTGGACACACTGGGGGCAATATGCTGGACACATTGTGGGCAATATGCTGGACACACTGGGAGCAGGACTGGAGGCTTGGCAGAATGTAGACATGGGGCAGGATTGGAGACAGATCGTGCAGGAACATGGGGCAAGATGGATACGATGGAGACTGATGGGGCAGGATGGGGATATCATATGGGGCAGAATGGATACTCATGAGGGCAGGATGGGAGAACATATGGCTGGAGCCAGGAATGAGATACACGGGGCCAGGATGGGGGATATTATTATTACCATAGGGGCTAATTAAGGGATATTATTACTGCAGTGATGTATTTATTTTATTTTTTGAGGACACTGTATTAAATGGGGGGGCGGTCCTGTTACTGTGTAGAGTGACACTATGTCGCCTGTCATGATTCCAATGGCAGGGAATCACAAAAGGACAAGCACCAACGAGCTCTAGGGTGATGGAACCTGAGCTGACCGCGACCCTAAACCATAACACACAAATAACAATAGCCGGGGAACGTGCCTACGTTGATCCTAGACGTCTTGCACCAGCCGAAGATCTAACTTCCCCTATTAGAAGAAACACAGACCTCTCTTGCCTCCAGAGAAATCCCCCACAGAAATAGCAGCCCCCCACATATAATGACGGTGAAATGAGAGGAAGGCACATACACAGTATGAAAACAGATTCAGCAAAATGAGGCCCGCTAAAACTAGATAGCAGAGGATACAAAAGTAAACTGCGCGGTCAGCAAAAAACCCTTCAAAAAACCATCCTGTAATTACTTGAACTCATGTTCCAACTCATGGAACATGAGGAGCAATTACAGCCCGCTAGAGCAACCAGCAGCAAGAAAACACGTAAATGCAAGCTGGACAAGACAAAAATAAAGCAAACGTGGAACAAGAAAATCAAAAACTTAGCTTGTCCTGAAGATAACTGAGGCCAGAAGCTGAGGTAACAAAACACTCTGATAACCTTGATAGCCGGCCAGGAAATGACAAGAAAGCCCGGTTAAATAGGAAACTCCCAAATCCTAATAGAACAGGTGGACACCAGAGACAGCAGAACACAAATCACCCAGTACCATCAGTAACCACCAGAGGGAGCCCAAAAACAGAACTCACAACAGTACCCCCCCCTTGAGGAGGGGTCACCAAACCCTCACGAGAACCACCAGGGCGACCAGGATGAGCCCTATGAAAAGCGCGGACCAAATCATCAGCATGAACATCAGAGGCAACCACCCAAGAATTATCCTCCTGACCATAACCCTTCCACTTGACCAAATATTGGAGTTTCCGTCTGGAAACACGAGAATCCAAGATCTTCTCCACAACATACTCCAATTCTCCCTCCACCAGCACCGGAGCAGGAGGCTCAAGCGAAGGAACAACAGGTACCTCATACCTCTGCAACAACGACCGATGGAACACATTATGAATAGCAAACGATGCCGGGAGATCCAAACGAAACGACACAGGGTTAAGAATTTCCAAGATCCTATAAGGACCGATGAACCGAGGCTTGAACTTAGGAGAAGAGACCTTCATAGGAACAAAACGAGAAGACAACCACACCAAGTCCCCAACACGAAGTCGAGGACCCACGCGGCGACGGCGATTAGCAAACTGCTGAGCCTTCTGGGACAACTTCAAATTGTCCACCACATGACTCCAAATCTGATGCAACCTATCCACCACCATGTCCACTCCAGGACAATCAGAAGGCTCCACCTGACCAGAGGAAAAACGAGGATGAAACCCCAAATTACAAAAGAAAGGAGAAACCAAGGTAGCAGAACTAGCCCGATTATTAAGGGCAAACCCGGCCAACGGCAAAAAGGTAACCCAGTCATCCTGATCAGCAGAAACAAAACACCTCAAATAAGTTTCCAAGGTCTGATTAGTTCGCTCCGTCTGGCCATTCGTCTGAGGGTGGAATGCAGACGAAAAGGACAAATCAATGCCCATCTTAGCACAGAACGTCCGCCAAAATCTAGACACAAACTGGGATCCCCTGTCAGAAACGATGTTCTCCGGAATCCCATGCAAACGAACCACGTTCTGAAAAAACAGAGGGACCAACTCAGAGGAGGAAGGCAACTTAGGCAAGGGTACAAGATGAACCATCTTAGAAAAGCGGTCACACACAACCCAGATGACGGACATTTTTTGAGAGACAGGGAGATCCGAAATAAAGTCCATGGAAATGTGCGTCCAAGGCCTCTTCGGGATGGGCAAAGGTGACAACAATTCACTGGCTCGAGAACAGCAAGGCTTAGCCCGAGAACAAACCTCACAAGACTGCACAAAAGAACGCACATCCCTCGACAAGGAAGGCCACCAAAAAGACCTGGCCACCAAGTCTCTAGTACCAAATATTCCAGGATGACCTGCCAACGCAGAAGAATGGACCTCGGAGATGACTCTACTGGTCCAACTATCAGGAACAAACAGTCTCTCAGGCGGACAACGATCAGGTTTACCCGCCTGAAACTCCTGCAAAGCACGTCGCAAGTCTGGGAAGACAGCCGACAAAATCACCCCATCCCTAAGGATACCAGTGGGCTCAGAATTTCCAGGGGAGTCAGGCACAAAACTCCTAGAAAGAGCATCCGCCTTCACATTCTTTGAACCTGGCAGGTATGAAACCACAAAATTGAAACGAGAGAAAAACAGTGACCAACGAGCCTGTCTAGGATTCAGACGCCTGGCAGACTCAAGGTAAATCAGATTTTTGTGATCAGTCAAGACCACCACACGATGTCTAGCACCCTCCAGCCAATGACGCCACTCCTCAAATGCCCACTTCATGGCCAAAAGTTCCCGATTACCCACATCATAATTCCGCTCAGCGGGCGAAAATTTTCTAGAAAAGAACGCACATGGCTTCATCACCGAGCAATCGGAGCTTCTCTGTGACAAAACCGCCCCCGCTCCAATCTCGGAAGCATCAACCTCAACTTGGAAAGGAAGCGAAACATCAGGCTGACGCAACACAGGAGCAGAAGAAAACCGGCGTTTAAGTTCCTGAAAGGCCTCCACAGCCGCAGGAGACCAATCAGCAACATCAGCACCCTTCTTAGTCAAATCCGTCAAAGGCTTAACAACACTAGAAAAATTAGTTATAAAACGACGATAGATATTAGCAAAGCCCAAAAACTTCTGTAGACTCTTAAGAGATGTAGGCTGCGTCCAGTCACAAATAGCCTGAACCTTGACGGGATCCATCTCAATAGTAGAAGGGGAAAAAATATACCCCAAGAAAGAAATCTTCTGGACTCCAAAGAGACACTTTGAGCCCTTTACAAACAAGGAATTAGCCCGCAGGACCTGAAACACCTTCCTGACCTGCTGAACATGAGACTCCCAGTCATCAGAAAAAAACAAAATATCATCCAAATACACAATCATAAATTTATCAAGATATTCACGGAAAATATCGTGCATAAAGGACTGGAAGACTGAAGGAGCATTAGAAAGTCCAAAAGGCATTACCAAATACTCAAAATGGCCCTCAGGCGTATTAAATGCGGTTTTCCACTCATCACCTTGCTTTATTCGTATAAGATTATACGCACCCCGAAGATCAATCTTAGTGAACCATTTAACCCCCTTAATGCGAGCAAACAAATCAGTCAACAAAGGCAAAGGATACTGATATTTTACGGTAATCTTATTCAAAAGACGATAATCTATACAAGGCCTCAAGGACCCATCTTTTTTGGCCACGAAAAAAAAACCTGCTCCCAAAGGGGATGAAGATGGACGGATATGTCCCTTTTCCAAGGACTCCTTAACATAATCCCGCATAGCAGTATGCTCTGGCACTGACAGATTGAACAAACGACCTTTAGGAAATTTACTACCAGGAATTAAATCTATAGCACAATCGCAATCCCTGTGAGGAGGAAGCGAACTGAGCTTAGGCTCCTCAAAAACATCCTGATAATCAGACAAAAATACAGGAACCTCAGAAGGCGTAGATGAAGCGATAGAAATCGGAGGTGCATCATCAGGAACCCCTTGACAACCCCAGATTAACACAGACATTGTTTTCCAGTCAAGGACTGGATTTTGAGTTTGTAACCATGGCAGACCAAGTACTAGAACATCATGTAAATTATACAATACCAGGAAGCGAATCACCTCCTGATGAACGGGAGTCATACGCATGGTCACTTGTGTCCAGTACTGAGGTTTATTCATAGCTAAAGGTGTAGAGTCAATTCCCTTCAAAGGAATAGGGACTTCCAGAGGCTCAAGACTAAACCCACATAGCTTGGCAAATGACCAATCCATAAGACTCAGGGCAGCGCCTGAATCTACATAGGCATCGACGGAAATGGATGATAATGAACAAATCAGAGTCACAGACAGAATGAACTTAGACTGTAACGTACTAATGGCAACAGACTTATCAACCTTTTTTGTGCGTTTAGAGCATGCTGATATAACATGAGCTGAATCACCACAATAAAAGCACAACCCATTTTTCCGCCTATAGTTTTGCCGTTCACTTCTAGACTGAACTCTATCACATTGCATTGTCTCAAGTGCCTGTTCAGAAGACACCGCCAAATGGTGCACAGGTTTGCGCTCCCGTAAACGCCGATCAATCTGAATAGCCATAGTCATAGACTCATTCAGACCTGTAGGCGCAGGGAACCCCACCATAACATCTTTAATGGCCTCAGAAAGGCCATCTCTAAACTTTGCAGCCAGGGCGCACTCATTCCACTGAGTAAGCACTGACCATTTCCGAAATTTTTGACAATATATTTCTGCTTCATCTTGCCCCTGAGAGAGAGCTAATAAAGCTTTTTCAGCCTGAATCTCTTGGTTAGGTTCCTCATAGAGCAAACCCAATGCCAGAAAAAACGCATCCACATTAAGCAACGCAGGATCCCCTGGTGCCAATGCAAATGCCCAATTTTGAGGGTCACCCCGCAGGAAAGATATAATAATCTTAACCTGCTGAGCAGGGTCTCCAGAAGAGCGAGCTTTCAAAGAAAGGAACAACTTGCAATTATTCCTAAAATTATTCCTAAAATTCAGAAAACTAGATCTATCTCCAGCAAAGAACTCTGGAATAGGAATTCTAGGTTCAGACATAGGAGCATGTACAACAAAATCTTGTATATTTTGAACCTTAGCAGCAAGATTATTCAGGCTGGAAGCTAAACTCTGGACGTCCATGACAAACAGCTAAGGTCAGAGCCATTCAAGGATTAAGAGGAGGAAAAAAAAAATCAGCCAGGCTGCAATTAAGGCTAGGCAGCAACCTCAGAGGAGAAAAAAAAAAAAAAAACTTCCTCAGACTACTTTTCCTCCTACTTCAGCCCAAACTTTCGGGCCGGCTATACTGTCATGATTCCAATGGCAGGGAATCACAAAAGGACAAGCACCAACGAGCTCTAGGGTGATGGAACCTGAGCTGACCGCGACCCTAAACCTGAACACACAAATAACAATAGCCGGGGAACGTGCCTACGTTGATCCTAGACGTCTCGCACCAGCCGAAGATCTAACTTCCCCTATTAGAAGAAACACAGACCTCTCTTGCCTCCAGAGAAATCCCCCACAGAAATAGCAACCCCCCACATATAATGACGGTGAAATGAGAGGAAGGCACATACACAGTATGAAAACAGATTCAGCAAAATGAGGCCCGCTAAAACTAGATAGCAGAGGATACAAAAGTAAACTGCGCGGTCAGCAAAAAACCCTTCAAAAAACCATCCTGTAATTACTTGAACTCATGTTCCAACTCATGGAACATGAGGAGCAATTACAGCCCGCTAGAGCAACCAGCAGCAAGAAAACACGTAAATGCAAGCTGGACAAGACAAAAATAAAGCAAACGTGGAACAAGAAAATCAAAAACTTAGCTTGTCCTGAAGATTACTGAGGCCAGAAGCTGAGGTAACAAAACACTCTGATAACCTTGATAGCCGGCCAGGAAATGACAAGAAAGCCCGGTTAAATAGGAAACTCCCAAATCCTAATAGAACAGGTGGACACCAGAGACAGCAGAACACAAATCACCTAGTACCATCAGTAACCACCAGAGGGAGCCCAAAAACAGAACTCACAACAGTCGCCTCTTTTTCTTCGTGTGGTGTAATGTAAAAGTTGGGAAAAATTAAGTAATATGTTCTACAAGTGGAGCTCGAGATAACTGTGTTATTTCCTGCAGAGACAAGTCCTGGCTAAATGAAGTGATGGTGGTCTGTGCTGGATGAAAAATGAAGGACTTCACCTAGAGACGTCACTGGTGAGTCACTGTTACCTATACACTGACACTATACACTGTATACTATATACTGAACTGAAGGGTAAATTGACTAGATCAATGGATGTTTGACAGGTTATAGTTTCACACAGCAACTATTTTTCTGGAATAATCTGGTTCAGGTATATGATGACCCCATCACATGACCCCGTCACATGACTGGGGAGCCCATAGTTTCTGAACAGCCCAGGGCCCTGGCTACCCTTAATCCACCCCTGGTTCTGAGACTATCACAAGCTTTCCAAGCAGCCTCCTACAATTAACTATATACTTACATAGTGTTTTACTTAGGAACTGTGTGCACTAAAAATGCCCCCATCTGGTGGCCAGAAGGTGCACTACACTTTCCCTAATACAAGTGTGAATACAGTGTATTTACAAGACATGGTAATACACTAGGAGTGTAGCAGTACCATGATAAGTAGGCGGTAGTACATACAACCATGTAGCAATACCATTGTATAATAACATATATACATCATAAAAAAACAGACAGTATCAGGACCTGTTAAGGAGAAAAAGTAAAAGGGAACATGATCCTTCATCCCCTTACATAATCATTAGTGATGACGAGCGAATATACTTGTTACTCGCGATTTCCCGAGCACACTCGGGTGTCCTCCGAGTACTAAATTTCCGAGCACTAAAATATACTCGGAGGACACCCGAGTGTGCTCGGGAAATCTCGACTAGCGAGTATATTCACTCATCTACTATATAATTGGCTAAGGGTCACTTCCGTCTGTCTGTCCTTCTGTCATGGTTATTCATTCGCTGATTGGTCTCGTCAGTTGCCTGTCATGGCTGCCGCGACCAATCAGCGACGGACACAGTCCGGAAGAAAATGGCCGCTCCTTACTCCCCGCAGTCAGTGCCTGTCGCCCGCATACTCCCCTTCGATCACCGCTAACACAGGGTTAATGCCGGCAGTAACGGACCGCGTTATGCCGCAGGTAACGCACTCCGTTACCGCCGCTATTAACCCTGTGTGTCCCCAACTCTTTACTATTGATGCTGCGTAAGCAGCATCAATAGTGAAACGATCTAATGTTAAAAATAATAATAATAAAAAAAAAACCTTATTCTCACCTTCCGCCGTCGCTGTTATGTCTGCTAATGAAAGGTGTAATGAAGGCAATCCAGAGACACAGTGTGCCTAGCGATCAGAGCGCACACAGTGATCTGACAAATACCCAAAAAACAAAGAACGAGCTCTGAGACGTGGAAACTCTGTAGACTGCACACCTGATCCTATCCTAAACACAACTAAAAGTGGCTGTGGATTGCGCCTAACCACTACCTATGCAACTCGGCACAGCCTAAGAAACTAGCTAGCCTGAAGATAGAAAAATAGGCCTGACTTGCCCCCAGAGAAATACCCCAAAGGAAAAGGCAGCCCCCCACATATAATGACTGTGAGTAAGATGAAAAGACAAAACGTAGGGATGAAATAGATTCAGCAAAGTGGGGCCCGATAATCTTAGACAGAGCGAGGACAGTAAAGCGAACTTTGCAGTCTACAAAAAACCCTAAAGCAAAAACCACGCAAAGGGGGCAAAAAAGACCCACCGTGCCGGACTAACGGCACGGCGGTACACCCTTTGCGTCTCAGAGCTTCCAGCAAAACAAAAGACAAGCTGGACAGAAAAAAGGCAACAAAATGGCAAAAAAGCACTTAGCTATACAGAGCAGCAGGTCACAGGAACAATCAGGAGAAGCTCGGATCCAACACTGGAACATTGACTAGGAGCAAGGATAGCAGCATCAGGTGGAGTTAAGTAACGAAGCAGCTAATGAGCTCACCAGAACACCTGAGGAAGAAAGCTCAGAAGCTGCAGTACCACTTGTGACCACAGGAGTGAATTCAGCCACAGAATTCAAAACAGTACCCCCCCCTTGAGGAGGGGTCACCGAACCCTCACCAGAGCCCCCAGGCCTACCAGGATGAGCCGCATGAAAGGCACGAACAAGATCGGGAGCATGAACATCAGAGGCAAAAACCCAGGAATTATCTTCCTGAGCATAACCCTTCCATTTAACCAGATACTGGAGTTTCCGTCTAGAAACACGAGAATCCAAAATCTTCTCCACAATATACTCCAATTCCCCCTCCACCAAAACCGGGGCAGGAGGCTCAACAGATGGAACCATAGGTGCCACGTATCTCCGCAACAACGACCTATGGAATACATTATGTATGGAAAAGGAGTCTGGGAGGGTCAGACGAAAAGACACAGGATTGAGAACCTCAGAAATCCTATACGGACAAATAAAACGAGGTTTAAATTTAGGAGAGGAAACCTTCATAGGAATATGACGAGAAGATAACCAAACCAGATCCCCAACACGAAGTCGGGGACCCACACGGCATCTGCGATTAGCGAAAAGTTGAGCCTTCTCCTGGGACAAGGTCAAATTGTCCACTACCTGAGTCCAGATCTGCTGCAACCTGTCCACCACAGAATCCACACCAGGACAGTCCGAAGACTCAACCTGTCCTGAAGAGAAACGAGGATGGAACCCAGAATTGCAGAAAAATGGAGAAACCAAGGTAGCCGAGCTGGCCCGATTATTAAGGGCGAACTCAGCCAACGGCAAAAAGGACACCCAATCATCCTGGTCTGCAGAAACAAAACATCTCAGATATGTTTCCAAGGTCTGATTGGTTCGTTCGGTCTGGCCATTAGTCTGAGGATGGAAAGCCGAGGAAAAGGATAGGTCAATGCCCATCCTACCACAAAAGGCTCTCCAGAACCTTGAAACAAACTGGGAACCTCTGTCAGAAACAATATTCTCAGGAATGCCATGCAACCGAACCACATGCTGAAAGAACAAAGGTACCAAATCAGAGGAGGAAGGCAATTTAGCCAAGGGCACCAGATGGACCATTTTAGAAAAGCGATCACAGACCACCCAAATGACTGACATCTTTTGAGAAACGGGAAGGTCAGAAATGAAATCCATCGAAATATGTGTCCAAGGCCTCTTTGGGACCGGCAAGGGCAAAAGCAACCCACTGGCACGAGAACAGGAGGGCTTAGCCCTAGCACAAATCCCACAGGACTGCACAAAAGTACGTACATCCTGTGACAGAGATGGCCACCAGAAGGATCTAGCCACTAACTCTCTGGTACCAAAGATTCCAGGATGACCAGCCAACACCGAACAATGAAGTTCAGAGATAAGTTTATTAGTCCACCTATCAGGGACGAACAGTTTCTCCGCTGGACAACGATCAGGTTTATTCGCCTGAAATTTTTGCAGCACCCGCCGCAAATCAGGGGAGATGGCAGACACAATGACTCCTTCCTTGAGGATACCCGCTGGCTCAGATAAACCCGGAGAGTCGGTCACAAAACTCCTAGACAGAGCATCCGCCTTCACATTTTTAGAGCCCGGAAGGTACGAAATCACAAAGTCGAAGCGGGCAAAAAATAACGACCAACGGGCCTGTCTAGGATTCAAGCGCTTGGCAGACTCGAGATAAGTCAAGTTCTTATGATCAGTCAATACCACCACGCGATGCTTAGCTCCTTCAAGCCAATGACGCCACTCCTCGAATGCCCACTTCATGGCCAGCAACTCTCGGTTGCCCACATCATAATTACGCTCAGCGGGCGAAAACTTCCTGGAAAAGAAAGCACATGGTTTCATCACTGAGCAATCAGAACCTCTCTGTGACAAAACCGCCCCTGCTCCAATCTCAGAAGCATCAACCTCGACCTGGAACGGAAGAGAAACATCTGGCTGACACAACACAGGGGCAGAACAAAAACGACGCTTCAACTCCTGAAAAGCTTCCACAGCAGCAGAAGACCAATTAACCAAATCAGCACCCTTCTTGGTCAAATCGGTCAATGGTTTGGCAATGCTAGAAAAATTACAGATGAAGCGACGATAAAAATTAGCAAAGCCCAGGAACTTTTGCAGACTTTTCAGAGATGTCGGCTGAATCCAATCCTGGATGGCTTGGACCTTAACTGGATCCATCTCGATAGTAGAAGGGGAAAAGATGAATCCCAAAAATGAAACTTTCTGCACACCGAAGAGACACTTTGATCCCTTCACAAACAAAGAGTTAGCACGCAGGACCTGAAAAACCATTCTGACCTGCTTCACATGAGACTCCCAATCATCTGAGAAGATCAAAATGTCATCCAAGTAAACAATCAGGAATTTATCCAGGTACTCACGGAAGATGTCATGCATAAAGGATTGAAACACTGATGGAGCATTGGCAAGTCCGAACGGCATCACTAGATACTCAAAATGACCCTCGGGCGTATTAAATGCAGTTTTCCATTCATCTCCTTGCCTGATTCTCACCAGATTATACGCACCACGAAGATCTATCTTAGTGAACCAACTAGCCCCCTTAATCCGAGCAAACAAGTCAGATAACAATGGCAAGGGATACTGAAATTTAACAGTGATCTTATTAAGAAGGCGGTAATCAATACACGGTCTCAGCGAACCATCCTTCTTAGCTACAAAGAAGAACCCTGCTCCCAGTGGTGATGACGATGGGCGAATATGTCCCTTCTCTAGGGATTCCTTCACATAACTGCGCATAGCGGCGTGTTCGGGCACGGATAAATTAAATAATCGACCTTTAGGGAATTTACTACCAGGAATCAAATTGATAGCACAATCACAATCCCTATGCGGAGGTAGGGCATCGGACTTGGGCTCATCAAATACATCCTGATAATCAGACAAGAACTCTGGGACCTCAGAAGGGGTGGATGACGAAATCGACAAAAATGGAACATCACCATGTACCCCCTGACAACCCCAGCTGGATACCGACATGGAATTCCAATCCAATACTGGATTATGGGTTTGTAGCCATGGCAACCCCAACACGACCACATCATGCAGATTATGCAACACCAGAAAGCGAATAACTTCCTGATGTGCAGGAGCCATGCACATGGTCAGCTGGGCCCAGTACTGAGGTTTATTCTTGGCCAAAGGTGTAGCATCAATTCCTCTCAATGGAATAGGACACCGCAAAGGCTCCAAGAAAAACCCACAACATTTAGCATAATCCAAATCCATCAGATTCAGGGCAGCGCCTGAATCCACAAACGCCATGACAGAAAACGACGACAAAGAGCATATCAAGGTAATGGACAGAAGGAATTTGGACTGTACAGTACCAATGACGGCAGACCTAGCGGACCGCTTAGTGCGCTTAGGACAATCAGAAATAGCATGAGTGGAATCACCACAGTAGAAACATAGCCCATTCAGACGTCTGTATTCCTGCCGTTCCACTCTGGTCATAGTCCTATCGCACTGCATAGGCTCAGGTTTAACCTCAGGCAATACCGCCAAATGGTGCACAGATTTACGCTCGCGCAAGCGTCTACCGATCTGAATGGCTAAAGACAAAGAGTCATTCAAACCAGCAGGCATAGGAAATCCCACCATGACATCCTTAAGAGCCTCAGAGAGACCCTTTCTGAACAAAGCTGCCAGCGCAGATTCATTCCACTGAGTGAGTACTGACCATTTCCTAAATTTCTGACAATATACTTCTATATCATCCTGACCCTGGCACAAAGCCAGCAAATTTTTCTCAGCCTGATCCACTGAATTAGGCTCATCGTACAGTAATCCGAGTGCCAGGAAAAACGCATCGACACTACTCAATGCAGGGTCTCCTGGCGCAAGAGAAAATGCCCAGTCTTGAGGGTCGCCGCGCAAAAAAGAAATAATAATCAAAACCTGTTGAATAGGATTATCCGAAGAATGAGGTTTCAAGGCCAGAAATAGCTTACAATTATTTTTGAAACTTAGAAACTTAGTTCTATCTCCAAAAAAACAAATCAGGAATAGGAATTCTTGGTTCTAACATAGATTTCTGATCAATAGTATCTTGAATCTTTTGTACATTTATAACGAGATTATCCATTGAAGAGCACAGACCCTGAAAATCCATGTCCACACCTGTGTCCAGAAACACCCAAATGTCTAGGGGAAAAAAAAAAGTGAACACAGAGCAGAGAAGAAAAAAAAATGATGTCAGAACTTTTTCTTTCCCTCTATTGAGAATCATTAGTTGGCTCCTAGTACTGTTATGTCTGCTAATGAAAGGTGTAATGAAGGCAATCCAGAGACACAGTGTGCCTAGCGATCAGAGCGCACACAGTGATCTGACAAATACCCAAAAAACAAAGAACGAGCTCTGTAACGTGGAAACTCTGTAGACTGCACACCTGATCCTATCCTAAACACAACTAAAAGTGGCTGTGGATTGCGCCTAACCACTACCTATGCAACTCGGCACAGCCTAAGAAACTAGCTAGCCTGAAGATAGAAAAATAGGCCTGACTTGCCCCCAGAGAAATACCCCAAAGGAAAAGGCAGCCCCCCACATATAATGACTGTGAGTAAGATAAAAAGACAAAACGTAGGGATGAAATAGATTCAGCAAAGTGGGGCCCGATAATCTTAGACAGAGCGAGGACAGTAAAGCGAACTTTGCAGTCTACAAAAAACCCTAAAGCAAAAACCACGCAAAGGGGGCAAAAAAGACCCACCGTGCCGGACTAACGGCACGGCGGTACACCCTTTGCGTCTCAGAGCTTCCAGCAAAACAAAAGACAAGCTGGACAGAAAAAAGGCAACAAAATGGCAAAAAAGCACTTAGCTATACAGAGCAGCAGGTCACAGGAACAATCAGGAGAAGCTCAGATCCAACACTGGAACATTGACTAGGAGCAAGGATAGCAGCATCAGGTGGAGTTAAGTAACGAAGCAGCTAATGAGCTCACCAGAACACCTGAGGAAGAAAGCTCAGAAGCTGCAGTACCACTTGTGACCACAGGAGTGAATTCAGCCACAGAATTCACAACACGTCGCGTCCTCTCCTCGGCACTGCAAGCGGCAGGTTCCGCTTCCAAAGATGCTATGGGAGAAGGACCTTCCATGACATCACGGTCATGTGACCGCGATGTCATGGAAGGTCCTGCGCTCATACCAACCCTGGGACTGGACACCGCTCACAAGCGCCGGAACTACAACGGGCTCTTCGGATGGTGAGTATGTTTCTTTTTTATTTTTTAACCTGTTACATACGTGACTTGGCAATATACTACCTGGCTGGGCAATATACTATGTGTCTGTGCTGTATACTACGTGACTGGGCAATATACTATGTGGCCGGGCAATATACTGCGTGGCTCTGTGCTGTATATTACGTTACTGGGCAATATACTACGTGGCTGGGCAATATACTACGTGGCTGGGCAATATAGTACGTGACTGGGCAATATAGTACATGACTGGGCAATATAGTACGTGACTGGGCAATATAGTACGTGACTGGGCAATATACTACGTGGCTGGGCAATATACTACGTGGCTGGGCAATATACTACGTGGCTCTGTGCTGTATATTATGTGGCTGTGCAATATACTACGTGACTGAGCAATATACTACGTGTCTGGGCAATATAGTACGTGGCTGGGCAATATACTACGTGGTTGGGCAATATACTACGTGGCTGGGCAATATACTACGTGGCTGGGCAATATACTACGTGGCTGGGCAATATACTACGTGGTTGGGCAATATACTACGTGGTTGGGCAATATACTACGTGGTTGGGCAATATACTACGTGGCTGGGCAATATACTACGAGGACATGCACATTCTAGAATACCCGATGCGTTAGAATCGGGCCACCATCTAGTCACTAATAATCACCTATGTCTAAAAAGTGGATTGTCTTTACAAAACAGATCCTTTGAGAAATTTAGGCAAATTTATTCGTGGTAGGGCTTGTGCACACAAATGATTTTCTCAGCTGTGTTATATCGGTGGCTTTCACGGATACCACTCGTACCTATGATATGTTACGGGGTTGTGCACATGTCCAAATTTTTCCTTGGACTGAGTGATCCGCGTAAAAAATTGGAGACATGTCCGATTTTGATCTGAGTGTAGGAATACAATACTATGGGTCTGTGAACAATATGGAGACAGTGGACAAATGTTCTTTTTTTTTCAGACCAATTCAGTGAAAAACGGATGCCTCTTCAATCAAACTCTGATCAGAATAATCAGACTATTTTTCTCGGGTGTGGGGAAGATGGTCGTGTGACTCTACCCTTAAAGCGTAATAATACGACACCGTTACTTCCACTGTTTTTTGGGTTTTGTGCCTTTAAGTTAATATGTAACACAATAATGAGAATTTTCAATGCTTAGTTCCAATAAAGGAGTTACAGGAAAGGAAAGCCAACTCCCGAAGACCTGCCCTTGACCAGGAGAAAAAAATATCACAATATTAATGGTTATTCACAGATACTTAAATAGCTATTAATGATTATTCTGGTATAAAGGGCTGAGTGTATGCTATCTTCCCAGCAAACACATGGCCTCAGAAGTTAACTCATAAATCTTTACTAAAGCTTTAATGAACAAATTAATTGGAATGTTTTACTGTTGGCATTCTGGACTATTTCATATGTTGCAAGAAAATAATCAGTGTACTGTGTCCCTGTTTATTTCTCTATTTTACTGGTCTCTATGGGGATAATACGCTGGAGACATGTATAGAATATAGAAATGTCAGACATGCAGCATTTTTACCTATGTGCAAAATTTTAGAGCAGTTGAAAATGGAAATTTCTTACTTTGCAAAAAGGCTGTAAAGCATTTTTAATTTTTGGAAGCTTTTTACATTTTTTTCCAGCTTTGTAAAAAATTGCCATGACTTTGATGCAGATTTTGCAGCAGTTTATTTTACATCTATAAAGAAGACTATAAGAAAAAACGTAAAAAAAAAAAGCTCTATACTTGAAGCATGATGTGTTTTAAACGCAAAAAAAAAACAATATGAAAAAAGTACCAAATACTGTATACACACAGTTTTGCCAAAGTGTTTCTGCCACAACAAAATCCAGAAAAAATGCCACCAAAAAACAGAGCATTTCCAAAAGCACCCCACTATGTATGCCACTTAATGAATTTAGCACATCTTAATCCAGTGTGCACTTTATTGAAGGGGTTATGCAGGACTATTTTCTATTTTTTTACTATGGGCCTAAAAACTAACCACCTTCCTTCTCTACCCGGCGCTGGCACAGAGCATCCATTAACCTCTCCTGCCGGCTATTCAGCTGCTCCACAGCTCTCACTCTTGCGGGCTTCTCTGTCAACAGGGAGCGACTGCCAGTGTCTTGCTAATTGACAGCCGGCTCCCCACAGTTAGGCAGCAGGGAGCCAGCAGTCAATCAGCATGATGTTGGCATTCACATCCCGTCAACAGAGCAAAGGGGAAGAGAAGACACTGCTTTGGCGACATAACATCAGCACAAGTCACTGAATCGCCAGCAGGAGCGGTCAGTGAGAGTCAGTGCAGAGATCGGCACCAGGCACGGCAACTACCTGACTCTTAGTTCTTAGGAATCCATTGCTCCATTTGGCTGAAGACTTAGGGCACATTTACACATACCGACTCCAGCTGTCAAAGGACAGCTGTTCAGTGGTAGTTTATATCAGCATGACCACTCTTCTATGCTCACAGAAAAATCAATAATACAATACTTCTGTGTGTACAGACCCTTATGTTCTCGGCAGTACGTCTCCTGTTTACAAAGGACAATGTGCTGCCGAGAACAATGATGCTTAAGCAAGCTTAAATCATTCCACCTGACTAATGAATGTTTTGCTTGTTCGGTGGGTGATTGCTGGACTATTTAGACAGGTCAATAATTCAGAATGAACATATTTAGGAAAGATCTTTCCCAAATTATAGGCCCATCTAAATGCGCCTTTAGTGTCATAATGTTGTAAAGTGACAGAGGGAGGTAGTCATGACATAGATGCTGTTCGGTTATGTCCTGGCACTTTACAGGAAAACCATGTCCCATGGAGCTGTCAGGTGTGGGGTGTATCACACTCACTTGTAGGCCACAGGCCTCCGTTGTCTCCAGGCCTCCATCTTCAGGAGCCGCCACTCACAACTCAGGGGACACCAAGCTCATTTCAACTAACAGAAGTTTACTTGAAAGCTCCAGATCCCCAGATTGTAACATGTGGGATAGGGCACCACACGTCTTGATCCTTACTTCCTCAGCACAAAACATCTTCAGCCCAACCATTCATTCTTCCTGGACTATCCCTATGCCCACTGGCTCTGTCAAACCCAGGGATTTCCAGTCCAGGTCCGCAATGAACGCGGGATCCGCTACCTTCCCTTCACACGGTTCTGTGTCCATCTGCCCCTGTGCGCCAGAGGACAGACACTATGTGCCATTTACCCCTATGCCACACCTTGAGCTCCTGACGTTGCCGGATTGTCTTCACAGAATTCTAGTATGGTCTCCCACTGCCTTGAATGATAGGTACATGCTGGCCCTAGCAGCCCACTGCACTTACACCTGATCTTGTGACTGTACTTCCCTATCTCTCTCTCTACCAATAATTGCCCATTTTTACTAGCAACAGCCCCTTCCCATAGTGGGCTAGCCCCAAACATTAACCTTCTCTTACCTTATCTTATGTCCTATCCTTATACTGTACACTCTGAACATGTCCCATACCGTTGCCACGTACTATGCATTTATACTTCATATTACTATATTAACAGTACTTATAATACTCCTTATCACATGACACTACATATGTATAAAACTCATGACATTATCTCTATTACACGATTGTTGTCTTCAGGGGCAGGAACAGGACAATACAGTCCACATCTTTACAGTGTAACTGGTACATGACATCACATATTATTATAGTATTAGGCTTAGGATATCATGGCGTCATTCACACTAGAACCATGAAAATGTTAGATGACAAACTAAGGACCATATAACTAGTCAATATCTCACCATTTTTGGTGATGCGGTTACGGCTATAGACCTGGACTTTTCACCAGCACAATATAGTTGCTATTTAGTATGATTTTCTAATTGTTGTGCCAACGTAGTTGTCTTTTCTTAAAAGTGCTGACCAATGGTGCCGAAGATACCAGTTATATGGTCAGATCTTGGAACTGTGTAAAGGATGTCCAAACCAGATGTTTTTTCTGTTGACCGTCCTTGGGTCAAGCCAATGGATCCATTATTATGTAGCAGACAAGATACAGCCACAGTAATGGATTTATTGACCTTCTTGGGCACCACTTAATGTCCTACAGAGCATCCACGTAGGATATACATGCTTTTAATGTTGCTTCAAACACTTCCCAGACATGCAAATTATTGACCTCATTAGATAGTAAACTTCCGGTATGGTGTTGGCCGCTCTATCCTGGAGTCACAACCTCCTTCTGGAGAATAAACAGACAATTTGACTTTCTTTTCACTCGGTTCTTTATTTTTAGGATTTAAGCAACTGTATTTCAGCCGATTGCCAAGAGACGATTCACATATCATGTACAAAGCTTTGTCCTTGTCCCGCAGAAGAGGAACCGTCTCGTTTTGCAGACATCTGCTGATAACTGCGCTGCTCATTAGCTAATTACTATAAACATGAATCTGACTTTGGTTCACACAGCTGCTGTAGAGACCAGATATCGAAATCTGAAAAACTGAAAAATATGTTATAAAATCTGAAACAGAAGGTAAATTATTAAAAACTGTTTTATATTTTCCCAGATAACCAATTTATAAACAGTTTCCTTAAAGACAAGTATATGATTAGGAAACAGACATGTGTACAGTAGTGCTGTAAAATGTGCTGTTCAACAATATACATTTTTATCACAAGCATATTCAAAAAGATGCCAGTGTTTTTTTTATCATTTTTTATGCAATCTTCCACATTAAACCATCTTAAAATATTTCAGTTTTACACGGATCACTTTTGCCGTAACAACAAATAGATTTTTTTTTTGTTTTCTGCATCTCACTTGTAAGCTTTGCTGTATAGACTGGGATGGAGGACTATAAGGTGCCCATAATACTGTATGGGGGACTATGTGGTGCCCATAATACTGTATGGAGGACTATGGGGTGCCCATAATACTGTATGGAGGACTATATGGTGCCCATAATATTGTATGGAGGACTATGTGGTGCCCATAATACTGTATGAAGGACTATATGGTGCCCATAATACTGTATGGAGGACTATGTGGTGTCTATAATACTGTATGGAGGAATATATGGTGCCCATAATACAGTATGGAGGACTATGTGGTGCCCATAATACTGCATGGAAAACTATGTGGTTCCCATAATACTGCATGGCAGACTATGTGGTGCCTATAATACTGTATGGAGAACTATGTGGTGCCTATAATACAGTATGGAAGACTAAGTGGTGCCCATAATACTGTATAGAGGACTATGTGGTGCCCATAATACTGTATGGAGAACCATGTGGTGCTCATAATACTGTATGGAGAACTATGTGGTGCCCATAATACTGTATGGAGAACTATGTGGTGCCCATAATACTGTATGGAGAAATATGTGGTGCTCATAATACTGTATAGAGGACTATGTGGTGCCCATAATACTGTATGGAGAACTATGTGGTGCTCATAATACTGTATGGAGAAATATGTGGTGCCCATAATTCTGTATGGAGGACTATGTGGTGCCCATAATACTGATAATACTGTATGTGGTGTCTATGATACTATGCGCTGAGAGGATTCGACGGTTTCTGAGCTATTGTAGAATTCACAATATCTATCACTCATGTAATGCAATAAGTAAGTGAAATCTTTGACATTGTACTATAGCTATATTTCCTATCTTTGCCTCATGAATCATGGCATGTGCTAAAGGGGCCCACGGAGACTTTTTTCTCCCGGGTCCCGTAAAAACCTGAATCCGACCCTGAGGGTCAGAATTGCAATGCCTATATTATATACGATTAGAATATTTTCAAGATTCTGGTAAGTTCTCAGGTTTATACCTCTCGCTGCACAGGCATGCCCATAGGGTTCCAGGTCTCAGGATACAACCGTTAGGGTTAAAGTGAACCTGCCGAGGGAAAAAACGTTATTAACCTGTAGATATTTGGTTAATCTGTGAATTGGTACAGTTCTGAGCCTGACACCGGCACTTAGAGCCCTGCTGCCGGGAGGAAATTATCTTTATTCCTCCCAGCAGCGTTTGGGTTTCCGTCACCTAATGCTGAGCTGCTGTCAGTCAGTGCCGCTGCTGTCTATACATAGAGCAGTGTCTGAACCCGCAGCGGCCCCACTCCTGTGACTGAATGCCAGATGCTGCCGGGAGGAATAAAGTTAATTTTCCCCTGGCAGCGGGACTCTAAATGTGGGCGTCGGACAGTTTCAGAACATTATTAACCTGCATATTAACCCAATATCTGCAGGATAATAGCATACCCTCACCTACTGTATCCTCACCCATCCCTTGAAGATTGTGAGCCCTCGCGGGCAGGGTCCTCACTCCTCCTGTACCAGTTGTGACTTGTATTGTTCAAGATTATTGTACTTGTTTTATTATGTATACCCCTCCTCACATGTAAAGCGCCATGGAATAAATGGCGCTATAATAATAAATAATAATAATAAAATTGTTTCTACGTGACAGGTTCCCCTTTAAGGACTCAGGAACAAACAATGATCCATGAAACAGGTTTCAGGGTGCTGGTCCAAATCTCAGGGTTCAACATTATACACAAGGTACAGAAGTAGTCCAGAAACTAGCACTCAACTCCTCCATACTAAGTGCACATGATGACAAATCCTAAGGTGAGTCCACCAGTTGTAAGTACCGTATTTTTTGCTTTATAAGACGCTCTGGATTATAAGACGCACCCCAAATTTTGAGAAGAAAAATATGATTTTTTTTTTTTTTTATAAAATGGTGGTGCTTCTTATAATCCATGCGTCTTATTGCTTATCGGGGGTGGTGGCTGCGGTGAAGTGGGGACCTAAGGTCGCTGCTGGAGGAGGCAGGAGTGGAGTGATGCTGCAGGCCGCAGGCTGGTGTCTCCGGTTCCTGGCGGCGCTGCGGGGGTGTCCAGCGGGGCTGCGGGTGCCCGACACTGCTGCCCGATGCTCTGCTAGTGTCTCCATGTCCGTGTCTCGCATGTGAAAACCAAGCTCTGGCACTGGGATGTATTGTGACATCACAGTATGATCACAGTGTGATGTATTGTGACATTGTGAAATATTGTGACTTTGTAAAGCAATTTACGCAAGGAAATTTACCCCAGAATTCTGGCAAAATTGCTTTGATGAATCAGAGCCCATGATGCTCCCATGAAAATATTTGGTGACTTTTGACGTTGCAGTTTTTCTGCACCTATTAGCTAAATTAGGTTACTTGAGTTTTTTTCTTTGAGTTTTTGAGTGCCTTTTTTATATGCATTTTTGTTGTCTTTTTTTCTGCTGCGGTTTTTGTCTCTTTTTGCTACGTCATACTTTTAAATAAAAGTACGGTACTTTGTTTTTGATACTTCCTGGTATTCGCCCTTGCTAAAACTTTATGTGCTATTGTGCGAACTACATTTAGTGCAGAACAAACACAGATTAATTTTTTACCTGCAGATTTTTCTCACCCCATTCAAGTTTCTGGAAAAAAAAATCAACAAATAAAACGCATATTTACCGCCTGTGAAATTGACGTGTTTCAGATTTCAAAATAGCAATTTCTGCAGTGTTAAGAAACAGCCAAGAGGCCATGAGATTTCTGCAAGACCCATCCACTCTGCTGGAACTGTAAGATGTTGCATTTTTTGCATGAAAATAAACAGCGTCAAAAACTCATCAAAAACTCATGGTGGGAACTTATCCTAAAAAGAGAAAAGACCTACAAAAATCATTCCGATCATTCCTAATTGCTACTTATTTGTGGTTGATGAAGAGTTAAACTTTCTTGTCGCACCTTTACCTAAAGCTTAAACCTTTAGACTTTACCCTTCGCTCCTCTTGCTGCTCTTGAACATGGATGAACAGCTCTTCTACCCGGCCATAGCTCTGATCTATTTTGCCGTTTTGTCCTGGGAGAGTCGAGGGAACAGGTTGGAGCTGGGAACGGCTGCCTCTCTCAATGTATTCTGCCTCTTTGTGGTGGCACAGCCAATCTGCCTGATTTTGGGGGGATATCAAGGACTGATAATATATGCATCAATGGCAGCGACTTCCTATGCTTCCCTGCCTAGAGGAAAAGAGCCAAGACCTGATAAAACCAAGAAAAACAAAGATCAGTCGAAGACAAGCAAACGTAAAGTGATCAAGAAAGAGTAAGCGGGTGGATGTGTTTAGAAGTGCGTTTGAATCCACAAATTTGCATTTCATTAACTGTTGGTGACTTCTTACTATAAGGGGTAATGTTTTTCCTTGTTGAGAGTGACATGAGTAAGGAGTCTTATAAGTCATGCACTACTCTAATCAACCTTCCCCTTTTATCCTTCACCCAAACCGGTCAGTATAATAACACCAGCAGAACAAAATCATTTTTAGATTTTTGTTATATTTTTTTCCATATTTTGCTTTCTCCTCTCCCAAAAACTATGTTGCACTGCTGTTTCAATTCCCAGTTCATGATCCTTTAAAAGCTGCTTTTAACTGCTGCTCAGCAAAGAGTCATGCATTACATGTGTAGGGTAATTTCTCTGTCTAATTTCGGGGTTAGGTGGTATGGGGCAGATAAACGCAAACAGGGAAGGTTAAAACATAGTTTAGGGAACTTGGCTGAGCAGCAGTTGAAACCAGCTTCTAAAGGACCATGAATTCACCATTGGAACAACACTGCAGACGAATGTTTGTGAAAGAAGGAAACAAAATAAAATAATGACGTATATAACCAAAAATTCATAAGGTTGAAATGTATAGAGGATAATTCAGTAAATAAAAGATTGGCTTTCTTTAAAAGATTGCACAATAAGACATTTGTACATGGGGTGGTAGACTGACATCTGAATGACGCTGCAATTTCACAGGCATCATCCGTCATTGTTGCTCATGTACTTGGTACATACGTCGTTCCCTCTTCCAAGGTCCAAGGCATCATTGATGTACTAACCATACATTTCCCACATGTTTGGTACAACTGGAAGAGGAGCAAGTGCAAGGCTTCACAGAGGGTACCGATGACTTATCAGCAATAATAACATGCGAATCTAGAACGTAGGGGTGGTGCTACATAGGGAAATGAGGCAAATCAATGCACCATTAGAGTTTTGGCATGTCCTCAATGAAAGTTCTGCATACTTTAGGTATCCTGAAACTCATGAATTGCCTACACATCAATGTCATTAGTTTCCTAACATCATCTGTTGAGATAGAGTTGAGAGACTCTTATACTTTAGATAATTATGAGGTCACGCCAAAATAGGTGCCCAGCCTTCCCTAAAGTGTATGGAGGCACTTACATCAGAGACGCATAGACTGTATGTGGCTTCATATGATCAACCACAGTCGGATCCTTCAGACGGAACCTGAAAACTCATCTCTTCAGGAAAGAATACAGTCTGCACTGACACCGCTGCCACCTCATCACTATTGAAGCTACCGCCTCACCAACACCTGAGCTCCTGCAACCCTCAACCTATTGTCTCCTTCCCCACCATCCTGTAGAATGTAAGCCCGCAAGGACAGGGTCCTCTCCCCTCTGTATCAGTCCGTCATTGTTAGTTTACTATAAGTGATATCTGTAACTTGTATGTAACCCCTTCTCATGTACATCACCATGGAATCAATGGTGCTATATAAATAAATAATAATAATAATAATCTTCATGTACTTAGCTTTGTCATGTGCATGAAGTCTAAGATACAATACAATACAGATGTACGGTGGGGAAAATAAGTATTTGATACTCTGCCAATTTTGCAAGTTTTCCCATCTACAAAGAATGGAGAAGTCTGTAATTTTTGATGTAGGTACACTTTAACTGTGAGAGACAGAATTAAAAAAACAACCTTAAAATCACATTATATGATTTTTGCATAAGTAATTTGAATGAAATAATTATTTGATACAATAGAAAAACAGAACTTAATATTTGGTACAGAAATCTTTGTTTGCAGTTACAGAGGTCAGATGTTTCCTGGTGTTCTTGACCAAGTTTGCCCACACTGCAGGAGGGATTTTGGCCCACTCCTCCATACAGATCTTCTCCAGATCTTTCAGTTTTCGGGGCTGTCACCGGGCAAAATTGAGTTTCAGCTCCCTCCAAAGATTTTCTATTAGGTTCAGATTTGTAGACTGGCTACGCCACTCCAGGACCTTGAAATGCTTCTTACAGAGCCACTCCTTTGTTGCCCTGGCTGTGTGTTTGGGGTCATTGTCATGCTGGAAGACTCAGTCACGACCCATCTTAAGTGCTCTTACTCAGGGAAGGATTTTGTATTCCAAGATTTTGCGATACATGACCCCATCCATCGTCCATTCAATACGGTCCAATCTGGTTCCCTTTACAGAAAAGCACCCCCAAAGTATGAAGTTTCCCACACCATGCTTCACGATTGGGCCAGTGTTCTAAGGGTTGTACTCATTCTTCTTCCTCCCAACACGACGAGTGGAGTTGATACCAAAAAGTTCTATTCTGGTCTATTCTGACCACATGACCTTCACCCATGCCTCCTCTTGGTTCATCCAGATGGTCATTGGCAAACGTCAAACAGGCCTGGAGATGTTCTGGCGTGAGCATGGGTGTAATGATCTAGACCAGGTTTTGGGTCCTGTTTTCCTGGTCTGGTCATGTCAGGGGTTAACCTTTCTCAGCCTCAGTTGGGTTCAGGTTGGCTATTTATCACTGATGCTTCCTGCAGGATATGTCAGTTAGGCCGGGTTCACACTGCGTTAGCAGCAGCCCATTCAGCACATACGCTAACGGGCTGCTGTTAGCACAAGTACTGACGTTTCCATCGCGCTAGCGCAGATAGAGCATCTGCTAGCTCTATCTGCGCTAGCAGTGACGGACCCAGAAACGCTGCAGCCCGCGTCTCCGGGTCCGTCACTCAATGACGGCACATCCCTAGCGCACGCCCATTGTGGGCATGCGCTAGCGATGCATCCGACATTGCAGTCAATGGTGGCCTTAACGGATTACGTTACACCGCGTTTATGCCGCGGTGTAACGTAGTCCATCTAACGGATTGCCAGGACGCAGTGTGAACCCGGCCTTATAGTTTTTGCCTACGGCTGCTGTAGCTGACTCTGATTGCTCTGATTTGTCCTGCTGCGTTAGCTGCCTGAACCCGTGTCTCTGTTTTCCCCATTCCCATCCTGACTCAGTGTTTCCCTTTTATGTGTTGACTCCCTGGTTTTGACTTGGCTAGTATGCTGACCTGCTTCTGTCTCTTGTCTTTGGCTTATCCGCTCCTGACCATTACTGATCTTCTCGGCTTGTCTCGGACTCTGAGTTAGTTTATTCCATTTGGTACCGCACTACAGGTTGTTGCTTGACCCGGCTTGTTTGACTACTCTGCTGCCCCCTGGTGATACCCTCAATGCTGCACGGCAGGCCTGCTTTGTCTAGGTGCAGATCTCCTTCCTCTCTATTGCCATCTAGTGGAGCTTGCCCCTACCTGCATTGCAGCAGCGTGACAATGGGAACCTTGCGTGCCCTGCGTGATTTTAATACATGACGGCGAAGTGTGTTACTAACTATTATTTGAGACTGTGGTCCCAGTTCTCTTCAGGTCATTGAGCAAGTCCTCCCGTGTAGTTCTGGGCTGATTCCTGGTTTTTCTTAGAATCATCCTTACCCCATGAGGCGAGATCTTGCATGGAGCCCCAGACCAATGAAGATTGACAGTCATCTTGTGTTTCTACCATTTTCTAATAATTGTGACAACAGTTGTTGCCTTCTCACCAAGCTGCTTTCCTAGTGTCCTGTAGCCCATCCCAGCCTTGTGCAGGTCTACAATTTTGTCCCTGGTGTCCTTAAACAGCTCTTTGTTCTTGGCCATGGAGAGGTTGGAGTGTGATTGAATGTGTGGACAGGTGTCTTTTATACAGGTAACGAGTTCAAACAGTTGCAATTAATACAGGTAATGAGTACAGAGTACGAGGGTTTCTTAAAGAAAAACTAACAGGTCAGTGAGAGCCAGAATTCTTGCTGGTTGGTCAGTGATCAAATACTTATTTCATGCAATAAAATGCAAATTAATTATGTAAAAATCATACAATGTGATTTTCTAATTTTTATTTTTAGATTCTGTCTCTCACAGTTGAAGTTTACCTTGGTAAGTGGGAAAACTTGCAAAATCGACAGTGTATCAAATACTTGTTTTCCCCACGTAGGAAGCGTTATGTAGGGCATAACTAATAACTAACTATTTAAAGAGGATCTGTTATCAGCACTCAGAATGTAAACTATGGCATTATTAAATACATTTCTTAGTCCTGATGAGCAATTCTAGCATAGATTTTCACAGTAAGTACACCAGCCTCATCAAACCTATGATATCTATGTAATAATGTAAATGTGCTGTGAAATCTGGCGACAGATCCCCTTTATGTTTCTCAAGATTCTCAAACAGGGAACTTTCTATCACAAACTCCAAGATATGAGCGTGACAGAGCAAGTTCTGTTCATACCGTATGTAAGGCAAATCCTTTGAAAGCTTTTTTTTCTTCCTAGTAGTAAAATAACCGAAAATAATAAGCAAAGAGAAATATTACAGATGGATTATGAATAAGAGAGTTTATGGTTCCATGAATGGTTGATAAAATCCTAACGTGTATTTGCATTTCTAATAATTCCTTATTTCTTTAATTCCTTATAGATAAATAAAAATGACCCTGTATTATGCGTGTGAAGATTGGATTGAAGATGAAGATGTGATCTGGTTCTTTTTCAATATCAATTCATTGATTAGAAATCAGCATAATTGTTCCAACATGGACGGGACCATATAACTGTTCTAATAACTGAAAAATGCGGAAAAATAAAATATAAGGTCATTAAAAGTATCAGATTTCGTAGAAAGAGCAAACACGCGTATGGTGTATCTGGTGGAATACTGAACTTGATGTTGAGATGTAGGCATCTAGTGGATGGGCACATCTGTATTCTTGAAGGAAGCAAACAACGGAGCAGATTTACCAATCCCGTCCACTATTTTTCAAACTTAAGGCCAGATTAATCAAAGTTTTCTCACCAGAATTCTGGAGCAAAAGCTTTAAAAATTCGCAAAATTGAGGTACCTAAATTTTGCTATTTTTAGCATCATCGCATGAATTTCTCCCAGCTATACAGAAATGGACGCAGCTGTGGTAGGACATGGGTGCGGCGGTGGTTTGTTGCCACAGCCCATCTAATTCTTGGCAAACTGTGACGTTCCCTATTCCAGAAATCTTACTCTAGTAGCTGACTGGAGTAAAATTTCTGGCATAGCAAACATAGGCACGCTCCAGTCGTCAGACGCTCTAGATTCATCAATAGGCGTGCACCCTTTTGCAGGAGCGTTTGACTCCAGTTCGCTCCCGTATTGCCTGTTTTGAGGAATCAGGTTCTTAGACTACACCATCTGTCACTGCGCCTACTTTATCACACGCTGAATGATAACTTTAGTGTATCTTTAGACACTTTTGTCTAACTTTACAGCACATAATGGTTGACTTTTTAGACCATAAATTTTGCCACAATTTGGTACATGGTGTCACTTATTTTCCTCCAAACCATTCCGTTTTGTACCAAACCACACTCCTTGTTAAAAAGTTTCTGAAACCTATTAGTAAATCAAAATTAATATTTAACCATACAGAGAAAAAGAAGATTTTAGCACTCACTGATCATAAAAAATCTCAATTTTATTTAAAAATTTTTAAAGACAGTAGGAAATCACTGCAAAGTATGGACATCAGCCGTTTCACCCTAGGTAAGTGCTTCTTCTGGTGACCTAGCATTAATCGACTATTGTCCATCCTTTCCAGTGTTTTACATGCCTGCTTTTTAATTCTTTTGAAATAAAATTGTGGAATTTTTTTTTATGACCGGTGAGTGCTGCAATTTTCTTTTTCTCTGTATGATTTACACATCGCTACACTCATCAGGAGGGCGTTAAACTAGAAGAAGAGGGGACGGGAAGAAAAACATTAGACTCGAACAAAGAAGAACCAGGAAAACATACTCAGAAGGGAGGTAAGAACATTTCTAAAACAATCCACAGCAAAGAGATTGGAACAAAACAAAATCCTCTAAACTGCATGCTCGCAAACGCCAGAAGCCTGACAAACAAGATGGAAGAACTAGAAGCAGAAATATCTACAGGTAACTTTGACATAGTGGGAATAACCGAGACATGGTTAGATGAAAGCTATGACTGGGCAGTTAACTTACAGGGTTACAGTCTGTTTAGAAAGGATCGTAAAAATCGGAGAGGAGGAGGGGTTTGTCTCTATGTAAAGTCTTGTCTAAAGTCCACTTTAAGGGAGGATATTAGCGAAGGGAATGAGGATGTCGAGTCCATATGGGTCGAAATTCATGGAGGGAAAAATGGTAACAAAATTCTCATTGGGGTCTGTTACAAACCCCCAAATATAACAGAAATCATGGAAAGTCTACTTCTAAAGCAGATAGATGAAGCTGCAGCCCATAATGAGGTCCTGGTTATGGGGGACTTTAACTACCCGGATATTAACTGGGAAACAGAAACCTGTGAAACCCATAAAGGCAACAGGTTTCTGCTAATAACCAAGAAAAATTATCTTTCACAATTGGTGCAGAATCCAACCAGAGGAGCAGCACTTTTAGACCTAATACTATCTAATAGACCTGACAGAATAACAAATCTGCAGGTGGTCGGGCATCTAGGAAATAGCGACCACAATATTGTACAGTTTCACCTGTCTTTCACTAGGGGGACTTGTCAGGGAGTCACAAAAACACTGAACTTTAGGAAGGCAAAGTTTGACCAGCTTAGAGATGCCCTTAATCTGGTAGACTGGGACAATATCCTCAGAAATGAGAATACAGATAATAAATGGGAAATGTTTAAGAACATCCTAAATAGGCAGTGTAAGCGGTTTTTTATCTTGTGGGAATAAAAGGACTAGAAATAGGAAAAACCCAATGTGGCTAAACAAAGAAGTAAGACAGGCAATTAACAGTAAAAAGAAAGCATTTGCACTACTAAAGCAGGATGGCACCATTGAAGCTCTAAAAAACTATAGGGAGAAAAATACTTTATCTAAAAAACTAATTAAAGCTGCCAAAAAGGAAACAGAGAAGCACATTGCTAAGGAGAGTAAAACTAATCCCAAACTGTTCTTCAACTATATCAATAGTAAAAGAATAAAAACTGAAAATGTAGGCCCCTTAAAAAATAGTGAGGAAAGAATGGTTGTAGATGACGAGGAAAAAGCTAACATATTAAACACCTTCTTCTCCATGGTATTCACGGTGGAAAATGAAATGCTAGGTGAAATCCCAAGAAACAATGAAAACCCTATATTAAGGGTCACCAATCTAACCCAAGAAGAGGTGCGAAACCGGCTAAATAAGATCAAAATAGATAAATCTCCGGGTCCGGAGGGCATACACCCACGAGTACTAAGAGAACTAAGTAATGTAATAGATAAACCATTATTTCTTATTTTTAGGGACTCTATAGCGACAGGGTCTGTTCCACAGGACTGGCGCATAGCAAATGTGGTGCCAATATTCAAAAAGGGCTCTCAAAGTGAACCTGGAAATTATAGACCAGTAAGTCTAACCTCTATTGTTGGTAAAATATTTGAAGGGTTTCTGAGGGATGTTATTCTGGATTATCTCAATGAGAATAACTGTTTAACTCCATATCAGCATGGGTTTATGAGAAATCGCTCCTGTCAAACCAATCTAATCAGTTTTTATGAAGAGGTAAGCTATAGGCTGGACCACGGTGAGTCATTGGACGTGGTATATCTCGATTTTTCCAAAGCGTTTGATACCGTGCCGCACAAGAGGTTGGTACACAAAATGAGAATGCTTGGTCTGGGGGAAATTGTGTGTAAATGGGTTAGTAACTGGCTTAGTGATAGAAAGCAGAGGGTGGTTATAAATGGTATAGTCTCTAACTGGGTCGCTGTGACCAGTGGGGTACCGCAGGGGTCAGTATTGGGACCTGTTCTCTTCAACATATTCATTAATGATCTGGTAGAAGGTTTACACAGTAAAATATCGATATTTGCAGATGATACAAAACTATGTAAAGCAGTTAATACAAGAGAAGATAGTATTCTGCTACAGATGGATCTGGATAAGTTGGAAACTTGGGCTGAAAGGTGGCAGATGAGGTTTAACAATGATAAATGTAAGGTTATACACATGGGAAGAAGGAATCAATATCACCATTACACACTGAACGGGAAACCACTGGGTAAATCTGACAGGGAGCAGGACTTGGGGATCCTAGTTAATGATAAACTTACCTGGAGCAGCCAGTGCCAGGCAGCAGCTGCCAAGGCAAACAGGATCATGGGGTGTATTAAGAGAGGTCTGGATACACATGATGAGAGCATTATACTGCCTCTGTACAAATCCCTAGTTAGACCGCACATGGAGTACTGTGTCCAGTTTTGGGCACCGGTGCTCAGGAAGGATATAATGGAACTAGAGAGAGTACAAAGGAGGGCAACAAAATTAATAAAGGGGATGGGAGAACTACAATACCCAGATAGATTAGCGAAATTAGGATTATTTAGTCTAGAAAAAAGACGACTGAGGGGCGATCTAATAACCATGTATAAGTATATAAGGGGACAATACAAATATCTCGCTGGGGATCTGTTTATACCAAGGAAGGTGACGGGCACAAGAGGGCATTCTTTGCGTCTGGAGGAGAGAAGGTTTTTCCACCAACATAGAAGAGGATTCTTTACTGTTAGGGCAGTGAGAATCTGGAATTGCTTGCCTGAGGAGGTGGTGATGGCGAACTCAGTCGAGGGGTTCAAGAGAGGCCTGGATGTCTTCCTGGAGCAGAACAATATTGTATCATACAATTATTAGGTTCTGTAGAAGGACGTAGATCTGGGGATTTATTATGATGGAATATAGGCTGAACTGGATGGACAAATGTCTTTTTTCGGCCTTACTAACTATGTTATTGTTTGTTTTACTCTTTGCTGTTATTATAAAGCACCGCTGTGTAATTCCAGTATTCATTTTGGTTTTGGCTGAAATTAATATTAATTGTGCTATTTTGTTCCTTTCAGCAACTTTTACTGTATATGATATGAAATTAAGCACAATTATCACGATTTATTTTCCTAGAATCTGTGAAAAATGTTTTTCTACTTTTGTTTGTATTTTTTTCCCATTAATTTGCATTTAATAATAAACAGACTAAAAGACGAACATTCATCTCCTGGAAAACTTCATGATTTTAAAGGAGACAAAAATATAAAACGTTTCTCAAATATATATTAGTATTAAAAAATAAATAAAAAAATTCTGTCTAAGTTAGTGATAAATATCTGGTGCCTTAATGGGAACCCATCACATTGTACATTTTGTCGTATCTTTGGACAGCACGTTATAGAGAAAAAGCTGAGCAGAGTGATATATAGGTTAATTGGAAAAGATTCAGTGTAGCTTGTATGTTATTCATGGAAATGACTGGTGATTATATGTATATGAGAACTGTGGGCGGTGCTACTAGTGATTGATAGGTATGTCTGAAGAGCAGGCTCCAGTACAGTTCGTGCTGAAAAGTTTTTTTTATTAGAGTAGTATTGGTCCTGGATTTTAGGAGCAGTCAGAAGAGATGGGCGGGTCTGGCTGCTCCCACATCTGAACAGGCTAATTAAAACGGCTCAGTTGCTTCATTTCCTATGTGGAAGGCGGAAACACTTCTTGATGTGGTTCAGTGTGTGGGAGGCGGAAAAGATCATGTGGAGTTGATCAATCTCTACAAGAAATTCAGAGTGGACTTTAATCTGTTCTGGTGATTGGTAATCTCCAATAGGGAGCTAACTATGATGGGTCTTTAATGATATTAGCGTTCTCATATTGGCCTTTTGGACCCACTAGGCTCCAACTATAACCTCTGCATCCCCTATAGTTATGCCCCTGTTAATTGGTAGAGGTCACTTGCATAACGGGGGCAGGTAGTGATGAGCAGACGTTCTCGGATAACGTCTTTTGTGCGCATGCTCGGGTATTATCCGGGTATCTTGGGCGTACTCGTATATTATGTTCAAGTCCCCGTAGTTGCATGATTTGTGGCTGTTAGACAGCCTGAACACATGCAGGGATTGCCTATTTGGTAGGGACTCCCAACATGTGTCGAGGCTGTCTAACGGCAGCAAATCATGCGTCCACGGGAACTCGAACATAGTATACGAGCACGCCCAAGATCCTTGGCTAACACCTGAGCATGCACAGATAAGACGTTATCCGAGCATGTTCGCTCATCACTATTGGCAGGATCAACAGTCAACTAATTATCACGGCGTCAGGATACAGTAAGTGTAAATAACTTAGAAAACTGTAGATAGATAACAGGGGATTTTCAAAGTAAGTATTCCAGCCTCATTTAGTCTAAGATCTCCATTTGATAATGTATGCAGTGTGTATTGTAAAGTCCATTGATGGATCCACTTTAATTAGTAAAAAAAAAAAATTTTATATCTTAGTTTTTTTGTCAAATAGAATTAGCGTAAATCTTATGTCTGTGATTTGCCGTCTAAGCAATTGATTGTCGTTACACAGGAACTCTTTCTTCCTTGATTCACTCAAATGTATTATATACTAAAGGGGCTTCCTACTCTTAGAAAAGAGGATCGCAACTGTTTCTTATTATGTACAATAACAAAATCGGACAGTACTTGCCCTCCCCGGTCCTCCATCGCTGCTCCAGTCTAAGAGTTTTGGCTGCAGCGTTGACGACGTGTCAATAGGTCACATCACTGAATTCAGTGGCTCATTGAGTAGTGAGCTCAGTGATTGGCTGCAGCAGTGATGTGACCGTTACACCCAAAAAACACTAAGACTGAAGGTGCGGCGGAGGACCTGGGGAAGGTGAGTACTTTTTGATATTGGCATTTTACATGTTTGGGGTCCCCTTTAAATGTTATTACTACTCTGCGGTATATTACTGTTGTCTCTCTGGTGAGATCCGAACACATCGTTCTGCTTACTGTTGTCAGCATAGTATTTTGTCTATTTGCCCAGCGTCGGACAAGTAAGCCAAGGAATTCTGCGGACTCAGCAGCGGCCCTCGCTGCACTGCGCAGAGATTCAATAAACATTCATTCCCATGGAAGAAGAAACTCTAGCGCTTGTTGTGGCTCGGGGAGAAGGTTTCATCGAGAAATAGTTTAACTACTTCATCAATCAGGTGCCTAGAACTAAGTATTATTGTTTGTTGGAACATCGTCCTTTTGGCATCATGGAAGAAACGACCGAACGAAGCGTTACAATAAATTTCAACTTCTTTCTTGTGGTTGAAAACCCCCTCAAAGTATATGTTCCTTGCCATAAACAACATACATTTATTTCCGCAGAGCGGTCGGCCCGATCTGTCACAGAGGATATTTTACATTAATGAAATTAGAAAAAAAATATTGTTGCAAATTTCAGTACGGGGTTAAAAAAATGGTGCAAGGCATATTTTCCGGGAAATTTGCTGAGTGTTACGGTAGCAGCTTTATGGATGAGATCTCCTCCAAAAGTCTTACCCACCTTCTCTGGAGATTATCCACAGCCTAAATTGACTGGTTCTGCAGATTTGAAATCCAAAGTTTGTCAATTTATATGGTGAACATCACTTTTTACAATCCGAAAGTTCGGAAAAATAGTGCCGGCATTTTGCTACATTGGTACCTACCCCAGGATCTGGTTCAGATATCGGTGCCTCTCGTGTAGATCACGTGCCATCCGTCTATGGGGCTGTTCACAAGTCTGTGTTCTGTTTGTGGACTGAAAATCCACAGAAAAAAAGTTTAAGATTTGTCTGTTTTTGACCCAAATCACAGAACAAACGCGCCCACTCACGTCAACGGATTTGCGAAAAATTTCGGACAAAATAAGAGCGTAATCCGTGTTTCATCCTAGTGCTGTCCCTTTTTACTGTTTAAAGGGGTTGTCCGGCCTAAGGCTACAAATCTTCATTCAATCTGCGTGCGTCGGGAGTGCCAGTCTTGTGACCGCATATATGTGATTTGCATATATGTGCTCACATGCCAACTAGACGTGCGAGGCCTGGCTCAATGCAAGTCCATAGCGTGAGGCTGGACACGTCTAGTCAGAATGTGACCAGAAATATGTAAGTCTCATACTCCGCTCCTGATGCCGATAACCAAGAATCCTCACATGGCACAGTGTGCGCAACGTGAGAATTCACAAGTATGCAGTCACATAGAGTGACTGCAGATTTGTATAACCTAAGGTCAGACAACCCCTTTAATAGGAAGCAGAGGATTGCACATTTTTTTTCTTTACTTGAACGGATGATAAATTGATAAATCAAACAGATACAAAGACTAAAACTGGATGAAAACCGGATCTCCTGAACCTGTATGACCAGGACATATTTGTATCCACTGGTAGTTAACAATGTAAATGTGCTTTTTGCATGTCGGGAAGCATAAGTCTTGAAAACTATAAAAAAATTGGGGTGAGATTGGAACGCAGTGCCCGGACTGGCTGGCGGCTCTCCCCACCCGAGAGTGTTAGCTTATGCATTTCTATGCAGCTGTCACGCTTGGGTGAGGACAGCTGCCAGCCAGTCCGGGCACTTGTCCCGGTCTTGCTCCAATTTATACGACCGTCTCAGTCTGACTATTCCCTTACTGGTACCGGTGGAGGTAAAGATGAGAGGCGATGGCGGAGAGAGAAGAGTTGATTAGTCGAGTAGCAGAGCTGAGGAACAATTGAAGGATGAAGAGTTGGACAACAAGGTATACTGACAAATATCTAGGACATTGGGACATTGGGTAGAAGCATTCCGGCTGTCTATTTTGTTACAGCTCACCATCACATTTAATAAAGACCATTAAGGTCTACGACTGGCATCTAATTGTTTTACATTTGCACATTGACGTCTAGTTTTTGAAGGGAGCGGTTGCACTTTATTTGCTAGGGTGTCGCAGCCAGGCAGGAGTTGTCAAATACACTTGCTCAGGAAGGAAAGTGAATATTAGTCATTCTTTATTCTCCTTGGGCTGGATAATTTCCTAATGTTGTTTTTTTAAAGGGATCTCCAGCAATTCTATTTATAAATGGATGCCATCATCTTCCATGTATAGATATAGCACTGGGGATTTTTTGGGGGTAATCCCCCACATCTAACCATTAGGCCTCAGACAGACGTCTGTTTTTCACATACATATTCTATTTGTGTTTTTCACAGAACATGCAGCCATTATAATCTATGGAGCTGTTCACATGTCCCTGTTCATTTGCGGACTCAAGTTCACCAAAAAAATAAGGAGAAATGTCAGTTTTTTTTAATCCAAATTGATCCATTGTTCTGTTGCAGAATAGATTTGGAGTCAGTCAGCCGCCCCACTGATACTATTTCATGATGGATAAGAACCTGCCTGTATTTCTCCACACTGAGGACACCAAGCAATGGCAATGTTGAAGACCAGAGATGCAGTAGTCAGCCAAGAAAACTTAGTGCATCAGATGAAAGACACATCATGCTTACTTCTCTTCAAAATTGGAAAATGTCCAGCAGTGCCATCAGTTCAGAACTGGCAGCAACCAGCGGGATCCAGCTACAGCCATCTACTGTTCAGGGATATCTGGCCAAAAGTGGTGTTTATGGAAGAATTGAAGGGCTGGAGAGCAATAGAATAATGAAAGTCTGTAGGCAACAGAGAAGCATGGTGTCTTTCCATGATTGGGGCTTCAATTCCGCAAACCGAGTTGGGGATTTGGTCAGGATTAATGGTGCCCTCAATGCTGAGAAAAACAGGCAGTTACTTATCCATCTTGTAATACCACCAGGACTCATAAAAGTCCAAAGATGTGGTAAGCCATTGGCTCTGCAAATATGTAATGGAGCTGGAAAGGGTGGATTAATAAAATAGAATCCTGCATAAAAGTATACCAGTGCGGAAGTCAATGGTAGGTATAGGCAGACAGTAGTCTTTGAAACAACAATTTTTGCAGCACTCAAATATTTACAGCAAAAGTAAGCCTTGAAGGGGCTCACAATGCAAACTGCATGCTTTTTTTGGGGGGGAAAAAAAGCTCTCTTAGACCCGATGAGGCTGGTGTACTTATTTTGAAAATCTAGAATGGCTGTATTAATCAAAATGAGAATTCTACCAGTTCCGCTTGAACTGGACTTCCGTAAAGCTCTTATCAATATTAGGTGTGAGAACTTTTATCAAGGATTATACAAACATTCTGACCCAGAATTTCTATAGTAAACATACAAAATTTTTATAGGGTCGATGAGATCCATTTAATAATGATTGAGGTTTGTATTGTGAAATCTGGTATCAAATCCAGTACTGAGAGGGTGTTATACATGTAAGATAAAAATAAACTGGCAAATAAGTGGTAAGAGGTGTGATTTTGGTGGACGCACATTTTCTATTTCATGATTGTTTACAGCAGGGCTCCCCAACCTTTCTTACCTTGAGAGCCACATTCCGCTATGAAAGTTGGTCAAGAGCGACAATGCAGATAGTCATAGAAAAACCTAGAGAAGGCACAAATAATACCGTGTTTCCCCGAAAGTAAGACAGTGTCTTACATTCTTTTTACCCCCAAAAGTCCCACTATGTCTTACTTTCAGGGTATGTCTTATATTGGGGAAAAAAATGTCGATTTTTGTTTTAAACAGAAAATTAACATTTATTAACAACCTGAACAGTATGGTATTCACCACAAAACAGTTTTATAAAAGCAAATGCCAAGAATGTCTTGTTACAACCGTATCATGATGGTACCGTATTTCCATGTATAACATGTAAAACAATGGAAAACGGTAAGAACGAACAGTCTGAATATGTTATACTGGAAGATAAAACAGATTTATTCCATGACAACCATGTCATCATCTTCAGGAACATCTTCATAAACATCCATACTCTGAGGTTCCTGTGGATTTTCTTGGGACTCTCGGGACACCATTTCCTGCTGAATCATTGGCCCATATCTGTCATGGGTAGCAATGGCACTGTCCTGAAATGAGCAGGTCTTGTCCAGGTAGCCAGCTCGCAGTGCATTTGCAACGCACGTGTCAGTGATCTTATCCCAGGAATTCTTAACCCAGTTCACAATCTCTGGCAGTCTTGGCTTCACAAAGTTCCCACGTACATTTCTCTCCATGCGGTTTTCAATGTAGTCATTGATTTCCGCACGCAGATAGTCCTTGAACGGCTTGTTAATGGCGATATCCAGAGTCTGGAGATAAGCCGTCATCCCTGCAGGAATCATGATTTAGTCGATTCTCCGCTCATGAAGGAAGTTTTTCATGTTTTTGGCGCGGTGTGTGCTGGCTGCATCCCAGATCAGCATCCCTCTTTTGTTCCCTCGCATAACAAGCGGCAGCATTAAAGCAAGCCACTTACTTATAACAGCTTGTGTGGCCCAGGCTTTTTCAGTTTCCAGCACATAAATGCCAGAAACCCGCTCAATCTTGTCCTTCTTGCCCTTTGCAATGAGAAGCGGTGTTACTTTAGTGCCATCCAGGCGAATCGCCAAAATGCAGGTGACACGTGCACTTTCATAAGCAATGGAGGGAACGTACACTGAGGACGCACCTCGTTGATCAATGGTGGTTTAAGCTGCTTGGCCCATGAACACGGCAGTTTCATCCATGGCGATCATGTTGCAAAGACTGTATTTAGAGAAGTCAATGTCATCCACAAACTTCTTGTAGGCAAATGCCCGTTTTACAATCTCAGCATCCTCCAGCCTAAAGAGGGTTGTGGATCTTCTCAAAAACAGGTCATTGCGTTCAAGAAAGCTATCCACCCAGTGCTGTGATGCCTTGAATTGTTCAGGGGAAATGTCAAACTGTGGTGCCACTGCAAGGGCATACTCCTGAATCTGAGCCCTGGTCACCACCAATGTCTTTGCTCTCCTGTCTGCAACCCACTCTGAGACCAGGCTTTCCAGCTCTGTATACATTGGTTGCCGACCACATCCAATCTTGCGCTTTTTAGCCATTCCACTCTCCACTTTTTCACTCAGCTTAGTGTATTCTGCACGCCATTTTTGGACCAGTCGGTGATCCAACATTTTCTCCTTGCAGAACTCCACTACATTTTTGCCCCAAGATTCTTCGACAATCGCTTTTTTATACTCCACGGTGTAGCTCTTCCTTTTACCACTGGAACCGGAAGCGCTCATGTCTAGGGGCAAAAATATAGCGCACGGTATAAGCACTGCTTATGGTTCCATATCACATTCTCCCATAGGGTTGCAGCCCCATACAGTATCCCACACAGCCTTCCATAGGGTTGCAGCCCCATACAGTATCCCACACAGCCTGCCATCCATAGGGTTACAGCCCCATACAGAATCCCACACAGCCTGCCATCCATAGGGTTACAGCCCCATACAGTATCCCACACAGCCTGCCATCCATAGGGTTACAGCCCCATACAGTATCCCACACAGCCTGCCATCCATAGGGTTACAGCCCCATACAGTATCCCACACAGCCTGCCATCCATAGGGTTACAGCCCCATACAGTATCCCACACAGCCTGCCATCCATAGGGTTACAGCCCCATACAGTATCCCACACAGCCTGCCATCCATAGGGTTACAGCCCCATACAGTATCCCACACAGGCTGCCATCCATAGGGTTACAGCCCCATACAGTATCCCACATATCCTGCCATCTATAGGGTTACAGCCCCATACAGTATCCCACACAGCCTGCCATCCATTGGGTTACAGCCCCATACAGTATCCCACAGTAAGTGTACCGTAATGGCGATCAATTCCTCTGCGGTGCTGGGTAGAGGTGTGGCTTCTTCCTCATGCAGGAGCCGCTGGGCCAATCAGAGGGGCCACCAGCGGCTGCACATGAGGGCACTGAGGCTGCGTGTTGTTGCCGGACAACATTACTGCCGGACAACATTACTGCTGCTCCCGCGGCCTCCACATCCCTCCGCATCCCGCTCTAAGGGCTTGTTTCCACTTGTGAGATGCGTCCGAGTCTCGCATGTGGAAACGAAGCTCTTGCGCCGGCACTCCAGAGCAGAGTGTGCGGCTGCATAGGAACACATGGAGCCGCACGCTCCGCTCTGCAGTGCCGGAGCCAGAGCTTCGTTTCCACATGCGAGACTCGGCGCAAGCGGAAACAAGCCCTAACCATCCGGATCAGTTAATGCTGCAAAAGGTACCGGTACTACGGTACCGCATGGCTTATATTTTACGGTACCCCCAAAAGTCCCACTATGTCCTACTTTCGGGGGTATGTCCTACATTATCCGACCCCCTTAAAACCCCCACTACGTCTTACTATCGGGGGTGTCTTACTATCGGGGATACACGGTAACATGCAGATTTTCGCTTTCACTCTATCCTTATGTATTTTATATTATTGTTATGCAAATTGAACTCTAGTGCCACCTATTGGAAGTAGCAATCTTAAAAGTCAATACCCTTTAACAGTCCCATAAGATGCTTCATGTATTATTGGCCCCATATACTGCTCCATATGGAATTGGCCCCATATAGTGCTCCATATGGAATTGGCCCCATATACTGCTCCATATGGAATTGGCCCCATATACTGCTCCATATGGAATTGGCCCCATATACTGCTCCATATGGAATTGGCCCCATATAGTGCTCCATATGGAATTGGCCCCATATACCGCTCCATATGGAATTGGCCCCATATGCTGCTCCATATGGAATTGGCCCCATATACTGCTCCATATGGAACTGGCCCCATATACTGCTCCATATGGAATTGGCCCCATAAAATGCTTCATATGGAATTGGCCCCATTAGATGCTCCATATGGAATTGGCCCCATAAGATGCTCCATATTAAATTGGCCCCATAAGATGCTCCCTATAGAATTGGCCCCATAAGATGCTCCATATTAAATTGGCCCCATAAGATGCTCCCTATAGAATTGGCCCCATAAGATGTTCCATATTAAATTGGCCCTATAAGATGCCCCCTATATTACTGGCCCCATAAGATGCTCCCTATATTACTGGCCCCATAAGATGCTCCTTATATTACTGGCCCCATAGGATGCTCCCTATATTACTGGCCCCATAAGATGCTCCCTATATTACTGGCCCCATAGGATGCTCCCTATATTACTGGCCCCATAAGATGCTCCCTATATTACTGGCCCCATAAGATGCTTCCTATATTACTGGCCCCATAGGATGCTCCCTATATTACTGGCCCCATAAGATGCTCCCTATATTACTGGCCCCATAAGATGCTCCCTATATTACTGGCCCCATAAGATGCTCCCTATATTACTGGCCCCATAAGATGCTCCCTATATTACTGGCCCCATAGGATGCTCCCTATATTACTGGCCCCATAAGATGCTCCCTATATTACTGGCCCCATAAGATGCTCCCTATATTACTGGCCCCATAAGATGCTCCCTATATTACTGGCCCCATAAGATGCTCCCTATATTACTGGCCCCATAAGATGCTCCCTATATTACTGGCCCCATAAGATGCTCCCTATATTACTGGCCCCATAAGATGCTCCCTATATTACTGGCCCCATAAGATGCTCCCTATATTACTGGCCCCATAAGATGCTCCCTATATTACTGGCCCCATAAGATGCTCCTTATATTACTGGCCCCATAAGATGCTCCCTATATTACTGGCCCCATAAGATGCTCCCTATATTACTGGCCCCATAAGATGCTCCCTATATTACTGGCCCCATAGGATGCTCCCTATATTACTGGCCCCATAAGATGCTCCCTATATTACTGGCCCCATAAGATGCTCCCTATATTACTGGCCCCATAAGATGCTCCCTATATTACTGGCCCCATAAGATGCTCCCTATATTACTGGCCCCATAAGATGCTCCTTATATTACTGGCCCCATAAGATGCTCCCTATATTACTGGCCCCATAAGATGCTCCCTATATTACTGGCCCCATAAGATGCTCCCTATATTACTGGCCCCATAAGATGCTCCCTATATTACTGGCCCCATAGGATGCTCCCTATATTACTGGCCCCATAAGATGCTCCCTATATTACTGGCCCCATAAGACGCTCCCTATATTACTGGCCCCATAGGATGCTCCCTATATTACTGGCCTCATAAGACGCTCCCTATATTACTGGCCCCATAAGATGCTCCCTATATTACTGGCCCCATAAGATGCTCCCTATATTACTGGCCCCATAAGATGCTCCCTATATTACTGGCCCCATAGGATGCTCCCTATATTACTGGCCCCATAAGATGCTCCCTATATTACTGGCCCCATAAGATGCTCCCTATATTACTGGCCCCATAAGATGCTCCCTATATTACTGGCCCCATAAGATGCTCCCTGTATTACTGGCCCCATAAGATGCTCCTTATATTACTGGCCCCATAAGATGCTCCCTATATTACTGGCCCCATAAGATGCTCCCTATATTACTGGCCCCATAAGATGCTCCCTATATTACTGGCCCCATAGGATGCTCCCTATATTACTGGCCCCATAAGATGCTCCCTATATTACTGGCCCCATAAGATGCTCCCTATATTACTGGCCCCATAAGATGCTCCTTATATTACTGGCCCCATAAGATGCTCCCTATATTACTGGCCCCATAAGATGCTCCCTATATTATTGGCCCCATAAGATGCTCCTTATATTACTGGCCCCATAAGATGCTCCCTATATTACTGGCCCCATAAGATGCTCCCTATATTACTGGCCCCATAAGATGCTCCCTATATTACTGGCCCCATAAGATGCTCCCTATATTACTGGCCCCATAAGATGCTCCCTATATTACTGGCCCCATAGGATGCTCCCTATATTACTGGCCCCATAAGATGCTCCCTATATTACTGGCCCCATAAGATGCTCCCTATATTACTGGCCCCATAAGATGCTCCTTATATTACTGGCCGCATAAGATGCTCCTTATATTACTGGCCCCATATAATGCTCCATCTTTGGGCCCCGACTGATGGTCCCCATATATTGCTCCAAATATAAAAAAAAATGAAATACTCACCTCTCGTTGCTTGTCGCTGCTCTGGACTCCTCACCGTCAGCGTCTTCCTGCTCTCTGTGCTGCGACTGCTCAGGCAGAGGGCGTGCACTGGTGATGTCATCGCGCCCTCTGACCTGAACGTCACAGTCAGAGGATGGAAGACGCTGCAGCGCTGAGACCGGGAGAGGTAAGTATTGCAAGTGCCGGAGCCCGGAGCAGGCGGGGGGTCCACTCACGGGGGCCGGCACTACAGCATGCCAGTGTCCTCGATGGCGAGTGGGCCCCCTGCCTGCTCAGGGCCCCGCCACTTGCCCGGGTGCTGACGCCCACCCTGGGTGGGTATTACAGGCAGCGGGGCGGCTCCCTAAGGACTTTTTTTTCTGTGATCGTCGGCAAGCCACATGTCAGGGACAGGCGAGCCACATGTGGCTCACGAGCTATGGGTTGGGGACCCCTGGTTTACAGAATGTTTAACAAATGTTATAATTTTTCTATGTACTCACTTTTTTTTTTACTGTGTACCGTTCTATTAATTATCTGTAATCACTGGATGATGTTACTAAACATTATTACTTTTCCTTAACAGCCTGGTGTCGTTTGATACATAGAGACAAATTAACAATGGTCCATAGTTTGTCCAGGGACAATCTCTTTCCAGAATGTAGAAGTCATTAAAATGAATGTAAATATAACATTTATATTGATTACATCTGATGTTTCTGCACGTACTTGATTTTCAGCACTTTGTGCCAAACCTCTGATCTATAATTTAGCAATGAGAACATAGTACTACTGACCATACAGCCAAGAAGAAAGTATGACTTACATAACAAATCCATTTATCGCAATATGCCAAAATGAAAAATGACAGTTTGGCAATTCCTTGACATTAATAAAAGAGGTCTTGAACAATGTGAACAATACGCAATGGATCAGATCCAGTTGTAAAGGTTTGATTGAATTTAGGATACAGTGATAGCGGCAAAAATATTTAGTAAAAATTGTGTACTAAGAATGCTAGACAGGAGGAATCACCTGAGCCATAAACAAGTAGATAGGCAGGAGTTCACTCTTTCTTAAAGAGTGCACCGTCACTGGCAAATAAGAAGCCAAGAGGCAAAGGAGCGGTGCACTCCCAAATGTTAAACAAGCACTTCCAGTAATTTTATTATTAGCTCAACCTGTGTAAATGTGTATAATGGTCGTAACAGTGTGTGTTAATATATTTTCCAATCACCATGTTCTCCAGTTTCCAGCGGCGCTCATGTCCTCTTCTCACTCATGTGACTTCTATTCTGACTTGTCGGTTCCCATTGAGGTCTATGGTTTTAGAATGTGAGCCTATGAAATGTGATAAAACTAGTTTTAAAGATATAGTAATCAGAGACCAGTCTGGTGTCTCCCTTGGCCATCTTATCCCTACAGTGCCTTGGTGATTAACAGGTTTTTCATATCTGTGTATATAGGGAGAGACATATCAATCACCTTGAGTGGCGTTGGGAAAAGCCATCTGGGGGGTCGCAATATTTCTAACTCTGGCATGGCCTTCGACCACATATATTGAGGTTCAAGCATTAACTGGTGAGGCCCTAGTTAGAAACATGTGAGAAGTCCTGGTTTAGACCATTTTTGGGATTATGCATTTTTAAACACACTACATAAAATGAGCTTTTAGTTTAAATAAAATTTGCCGAATTTTGTATTACTTTTTTTTTATCCAACATGTTCTATATATGGCATTTATTTTTGCCATTTTCCCTTAGGCTTTATTATGGGACTTGAAAAAAAAACATGCAAAATAACAAATGTTTTACAACCAATATAAAACACCCGATTTGATACAGGGTCTGCTGGAATAAGAGCCTCTTAATTAATCAGTCTTGGAGCAAAGCTGTTGGGCCGCTATAAACCATTCCCGTCCCGCTAAGGCATATCGACTTTTCAAAAAGTTATCAGAGCTGGTGTAAAAAATCCAATTTTTTTTAGCTCAGCTACACAATGTAGCAAAAAATTTTGACTTTTCTACTGTAGCTTTGTTGAAAAAAAGTGCACTCTTTCAGAAAATCTTTATCCCCAATTATAACCCCCCCTCCCCCCCATGCACTTTATTTATAATCCCCATGTACAGAGCTGACTTTCTGGTTCTGTTACCGGTGTCTGGTAACGGCTGCCGTGCTGAAGTCATGTCGATAGTTCAGCAGCCAATCAGTGAGCTCAATTCCAACGTGACGTCACACCGGACATCAGGAGCAGAGCTGGAGACTCAATGCTGAACCTGGAAATCTATATATATAAAGCTGAGCGTTGGCATGTGTGTGTATGTATCAAACCACGCCCACTCCACATAGTGTAATTTGTGGGGGGGTTTTAGAACTAAAGAGTTTCTGAAAGGGGGAAACCCCTTTAATGAAATCCCCCTATGGATCAAGGAGACATAAGGAGGAAAAGATCTGACATTACACGTGTAATTACCACTGCAGATTGTATAGACATCTGATGCCAATTTAGCATGCCAGCTTATATATAATGACGGTCAGGGATCAAATTAATGTCCCCTGTTTATACGATATTAATCATATCTAATAATGTATTATCATAGCGTACGACATGGACCATAGCGTGTAACGAGCCTCTACGGTCATATATTACAAAAGTTGTCAAACCCATAGCAGACACAAGTCCTTAATATCTACGATTTGTTATCATTCCAGAAGCTGAAGCTTAGACACCAGATAATGTTCTGTTAAGTCAAAACCCAACAAGTGAGTCTAGACTGCATAAGCCAAAGTGATTAGGCAATGCTTGGTGGGAAATATACACTTTAATTCTATCCTTAGTTTTCATAGGAACAGAAAATTAACTATTTGCCGGCAGCGGAAGGGACTCAGTTAGTTAAATACATGACCTTCTAGTAGGTATAAAGTAGTCTCTTGTCTTATCGTAATGTTCTGCTCAGTGTGATTCCTTCATCTTCTGACTTATCCAATGCAAGCAGCTACAGACTATTTCTTTAGAGGATAATTAGCCATTTTCAAAATAATATATTTAGTAAAAATAATATTTTCATAATGCAAACATGTTGAGCCTCAATGGTGAGAAACCGCCATTAAACCTCTGGAGGAGACTTTACCAGTTTGATAATGTTTCTGTGTGGCTCTGAAACAGTGTATAAATGAATTAGGATGCATAGAGGCTCAAAACTTTTTGGGGGGACGTAAGAGTATGTCAGGACAAGTCTGCTCTTCTTCCCTTCGTATAAAAACGAATGCGCTTTTTGTTGTAATGTGAATAATGCTGTAGAATGTTTAAATACTATTGTTGTGTATGACTTAAATGTACTTAACCGATGCTGAATAAAATTACGTTTTTATTATTTAAAAACAACACAGCCACCATACACACAACCGTGCTTAACTACAACATAACCCTCACACTGTAAATAATCTAACTTTCCCTGCCTATACAGCGGAGGTTGGCACCCTAGATAAGTTCGAGATTGGCGCCCCCGCTCACCGGTGGCTGTCCCTTTTTCTCCTGTCCAGCCCCTGATAATGATGTGATGCAGTTAAATATCAATCAAACACGACAGGGAAAAATATGAAAAAGACAGTGATTGCTTTTAAACATATATCATCTATAGCAATCAAATAGACAGTGTGAGGTAGGGTGAATGACAGACTAATGTAAAAGTGCAAAATAGTGCATAACATACATAGAGTACCTCTCTACAACTGTTCCCTGCTCTGATAACCTGCCTAACTGTGGAGGTTGGCACCCTACTGTACAGCGGAAACGGCGCCCCCACTCCTCGACGGCAGCATCTGAATATCCAAGCCTCCTGATGATCCAATCGGTGAAACGCGTTGAGGCATGAGGAACTTATCCTCTGAAACATCAAATGATGAGTACCCTATTGAGTTTAACTGGTATCTTTTTTAACAACATAATATGAGTGCACAGTATTGACCCAGACTGTGCTCTTTTCTATTGACATAGTTCATATCTGCCTTGTGTCTATATCTATGGTCGTTATATTGGCTATATGCCCACTGTACTGTAGTGTAATTTCTAGGGCCACTGGTAGGGTGAGCCGTCGAGGGGCTGGACAGGAGAAAAAGGGACAGCCAACGGTGAGCGGGGGCGCCAATCTCGAACTTATCTAGGGTGCCAACCTCCGCTGTATAGGCAGGGAAAGTTAGATTATTTACAGTGTGAGGGTTATGTTGTAGTTAAGCACGGTTGTGTGTATGGTGGCTGTGTTGTTTTTAAATAATAAAAACGTAATTTTATTCAGCATCGGTTAGCTACAAGGTTTCTTGGTATAATTCTCTTGATTTTGAACCTTGAATGTTCAATCCAAATTTTTGTTTAGTTGTATGACTTAAATGTACCGTGATAATGCGTTAATGTATTAAGTATAGGGAAAGTATAAGTATAGGAAATTAGGACACAAGTATAAAAATAGGATAAAGCAATAGATATAGGTATAGAAAGGAATCGAGACGTGGAAACAGCAGAAACAGGAAATAGTATAGCATAGGAACAGTTAAAGTATTCAGGAACAGCCCGAGTTTGGGAGGGGCAAGGATAGTTATAAGGGGAAACACTTCCTGGATCAAGTCAGGCAGAGATAAGAGATTAGACAGCCACCACTAACTTTAGCGGACTGTCATGAAAGGCAATTCAGTACTACAATGGACATAGCGGTCAGAGCACATACAGTGATCTGACAATAACCCAAAATCATAGAACGAGCTCTGAGACGTGGGAACTCTGCAGACCGCAATCCCTAATCCTCTCCAAACAACACTAGAGGCAGCCGTGGATTGCGCCTAACTCTGCCTATGCAACTCGGCACAGCCTGAGAAACTAACTAGCCTGAAGATAGAAAATAAGCCTACCTTGCCTCAGAGAAATACCCCCAAAGGAAAAGGCAGCCCCCTACATATAATGACTGTGAGTTAAGATGAAAAGACAAACGTAGAGATGAAATAGATTCAGCAAAGTGAGGCCCGACTTTCTTAACAGATAGAGGATAGAAAAGGTAACTTTGCGGTCTACACAAAACCCTAAAGAAAACCACGCAAAGGGGGCAAAAAGACCCTCCGTACCAAACTAACGGCACAGAGGTACACCCTTTGCGTCCCAGAGCTTCCAGCAACAAATTAGACAAGCTGGACAGAAAAAATAGCAAACAAATAGCAAAGAAGAACTTAGCTATGCGGAGCAGCAGGCCACAGGAATGATCCAGGGAAAAGCAAGTCCAACACTGGAACATTGACAGGAAGCCAGGATCAAAGCATTAGGTGGAGTTAAGTAGAGAAGCACCTAACGACCTCACCAGATCACCTGAGGGAGGAAACTCAGAAGCCGCAGTACCACTTCCCTCCACCAACAGAAGCTCACAGAGAGAATCAGCCGAAGTATCACTTGTGACCACAGGAGGGAGCTCTGCCACAGAATTCACAACAGTACCCCCCCCTTGAGGAGGGGTCACCGAACCCTCACCAGAGCCCCCAGGCCGACCAGGATGAGCCACATGAAAGGCACGAACAAGATCGGGAGCATGGACATCAGAGGCAAAAACCCAGGAATTATCTTCCTGAGCATAACCCTTCCATTTAACCAGATACTGGAGTTTCCGTCTAGAAACACGAGAATCCAAAATCTTCTCCACAATATACTCCAATTCCCTCTCCACCAAAACCGGGGCAGGAGGATCAACAGATGGAACCATAGGTGCCACGTATCTCCGCAACAATGACCTATGGAATACGTTATGTATGGAAAAAGAATCTGGAAGGGTCAGACGAAAAGACACAGGATTAAGAACCTCAGAAATCCTATACGGACCAATGAAACGAGGTTTAAACTTAGGAGAGGAAACCTTCATAGGAATATGACGAGAAGATAACCAAACCAGATCCCCAACACGAAGTCGGGGACCCACACGGCGTCTGCGATTAGCGAAACGTTGAGCCTTCTCCTGGGACAAGGTCAAATTGTCCACTACATGAGTCCAAATCTGCTGCAACCTGTCCACCACAGTATCCACACCAGGACAGTCCGAAGACTCAACCTGTCCTGAAGAGAAACGAGGATGGAACCCAGAATTGCAGAAAAATGGCGAAACCAAGGTAGCCGAGCTGGCCCGATTATTAAGGGCGAACTCAGCCAAAGGCAAAAAGGACACCCAGTCATCCTGATCGGCAGAAACAAAGCATCTCAGATATGTTTCCAAGGTCTGATTGGTTCGTTCGGTCTGGCCATTAGTCTGAGGATGGAAAGCCGAGGAAAAAGACAAGTCAATGCCCATCCTACCACAAAAGGCTCGCCAAAACCTTGAAACAAACTGGGAACCTCTGTCAGAAACGATATTCTCTGGAATGCCATGTAAACGAACCACATGCTGGAAGAACAATGGCACCAAATCAGAGGAGGAAGGTAATTTAGACAAGGGCACCAGATGGACCATCTTAGAAAAGCGATCACAGACCACCCAAATGACTGACATCTTTTGAGAAACGGGAAGATCAGAAGTAAAATCCATAGAGATATGTGTCCAAGGCCTCTTCGGGACCAGCAAGGGCAAAAGCAACCCACTGGCACGAGAACAGCAGGGCTTAGCCCGAGCACAAATCCCACAGGACTGCACAAAAACACGCACATCCCGCGACAGAGATGGCCACCAAAAGGATCTAGCCACCAACTCTCTGGTACCAAAGATTCCAGGATGACCAGCCAACACCGAACAATGAACCTCAGAGATAACTTTATTGATCCACCTATCAGGAACAAACAGTCTCTCCGCTGGACAACGATCAGGTTTATTAGCCTGAAATTTTTGCAGCACCCGCCGCAAATCAGGGGAGATGGCAGACACAATTACTCCTTCCTTGAGGATACCCGCCGGCTCAGACAAACCCGGAGAGTCGGGCACAAAACTCCTAGACAGAGCATCCGCCTTCACATTTTTGGAGCCCGGAAGGTACGAAATCACAAAGTCAAAACGGGCAAAAAACAGCGACCAACGAGCCTGTCTAGGATTCAACCTCTTAGCAGACTCAAGATAAGTCAAGTTCTTATGATCAGTCAATACCACCACGCGATGCTTAGCTCCTTCAAGCCAATGACGCCACTCCTCGAATGCCCACTTCATGGCCAGCAACTCTCGGTTGCCCACATCATAATTTCGCTCAGCAGGCGAAAACTTCCTGGAAAAAAAAGCGCATGGTTTCATCACTGAGCAATCAGAACCTCTCTGCGACAAAACAGCCCCTGCTCCAATCTCAGAAGCATCAACCTCGACCTGGAACGGAAGAGAAACATCTGGTTGACACAACACAGGGGCAGAAGAAAAACGACGCTTCAAGTCTTGAAAAGCTTCCACAGCAGCAGAAGACCAATTGACCAAATCAGCACCCTTCTTGGTCAAATCGGTCAATGGTTTGGCAATACTAGAAAAATTGCAGATGAAGCGACGATAAAAATTAGCAAAGCCCAGGAACTTTTGCAGACTTTTCAGAGATGTCGGCTGAGTCCAATCATGGATGGCTTGGACCTTAACAGGATCCATCTCGATAGTAGAAGGGGAAAAGATGAACCCCAAAAATGAAACCTTCTGCACACCAAAGAGACACTTTGATCCCTTCACAAACAAAGAATTAGCACGCAGGACCTGAAAAACTGTTCTGACCTGCTTCACATGAGACTCCCAATCATCTGAGAAGATCAAAATGTCATCCAAGTACACAATCAGGAATTTATCCAGGTACTCTCGGAAGATGTCATGCATAAAGGACTGAAACATTGATGGAGCATTGGCAAGTCCGAATGGCATCACTAGATACTCAAAATGACCCTCGGGCGTATTAAATGCAGTTTTCCATTCATCTCCTCGCCTGATTCGCACCAGATTATACACACCACGAAGATCTATCTTGGTGAACCAACTAGCCCCCTTAATCCGAGCAAACAAATCAGATAACAATGGCAAGGGGTACTGAAATTTAACTGTGATCTTATTTAGAAGGCGATAATCTATACAAGGTCTCAGCGAACCATCCTTCTTGGCTACAAAAAAGAACCCTGCTCCTAATGGTGACGATGACGGGCGAATATGCCCCTTCTCCAATAATTTACAATTATTTTTGAAACTCAGAAACTTAGTTCTATCTCCAAAAAACAAATCAGGAATAGGAATTCTTGGTTCCAACATAGCTTTCTGATCAATAGTGTCTTGAATCTTTTGTACTCTTGCCGAGAGCTGATCCACAAATGAAGACAGACTTCTAATGTCCATCGCTACACCTGTGTACTGAACCACCCAAATGTCTAGGGGAAAAAAAAGGCAAAACACAGTGCAAAGAAAAAAAAATGGTCTCAGAACTTCTTTTTTCCCTCTATTGAGAATCATTAGTACTTTGGGCTTCCTGTACTGTTATGAAAGGCAATTCAGTACTACAATGGACATAGCGGTCAGAGCACATACAGTGATCTGACAATAACCCAAAATCATAGAACGAGCTCTGAGACGTGGGAACTCTGCAGACCGCAATCCCTAATCCTCTCCAAACAACACTAGAGGCAGCCGTGGATTGCGCCTAACTCTGCCTATGCAACTCGGCACAGCCTGAGAAACTAACTAGCCTGAAGATAGAAAATAAGCCTACCTTGCCTCAGAGAAATACCCCCAAAGGAAAAGGCAGCCCCCCACATATAATGACTGTGAGTTAAGATGAAGAGACAAACGTAGAGATGAAATAGATTCAGCAAAGTGAGGCCCGACTTTCTTAACAGATAGAGGATAGAAAAGGTAACTTTGCGGTCTACACAAAACCCTAAAGAAAACCACGCAAAGGGGGCAAAAAGACCCTCCGTACCGAACTAACGGCACGGAGGTACACCCTTTGCGTCCCAGAGCTTCCAGCAACAAATTAGACAAGCTGGACAGAAAAAATAGCAAACAAATAGCAAAGAAGAACTTAGCTATGCAGAGCAGCAGGCCACAGGAATGATCCAGGGAAAAGCAAGTCCAACACTGGAACATTGACAGGAAGCCAGGATCAAAGCATTAGGTGGAGTTAAGTAGAGAAGCACCTAACGACCTCACCAGATCACCTGAGGGAGGAAACTCAGAAGCCGCAGTACCACTTCCCTCCACCAACAGAAGCTCACAGAGAGAATCAGCCGAAGTACCACTTGTGACCACAGGAGGGAGCTCTGCCACAGAATTCACAACAGCGGACCTTCTCAGGACATTCGGGGCCTATTCCCACTTTCCAGAAGGGGAAGCCGGACAGAGAACTGTGTCAAGGTGGGTCGGAACCCATGAAAGCTGCGGAGCCGGACAGAGTATCTCAGGGGTCAGGGGTGCCAGGCCAGAATGGGATAACTCAGGCTGAAAAAGACTTGACTGTAACATCGTATTGTGCTGTAGCTAAGATGGAGAGTGGACTGTTCAGTAAAGTTCATTTGATTGAAAAGGTTCAGTGTCTCCTGTTCGATGTGCGGCCGATCCAGGATCCGGAAGGGTGGAGTCAGTGACGACTTCCAGCAAAACCATGAGTGTAATCCAATTCACACAATGCACAAGGGAGATGGGACATTTTTTACTGGTGGGGTGCCGCAGTGTGGGAACACAGAAGCACCTCACACATGACTACCGCCCTGCACACCTTACAACTTGGTGTAGCCAGCAGGATCAAGAGTCCTCACTTACAGAAAGTGGAGGAACCCCTGAAAAAGCTAAGATGGCGATTGTCGAGGGACCTAAGATGGCGACCAAAGCCGCTAAAATCAGAGGGCGCTCTGCTCGTCGTGGGCATCCATGGAGCAAAATGGCGCAAAAGAGGAAGTATGCCTGGAGATTATGTCCCATTGTGAGCGGTGCCTGCCCCAGATGGGCTCGACGAAAGAAGATGAAACCTTGACCATTGCTGTGAGTGACTGGAGAACAGGCGGGGACTTGCACAAAGTGGGCAGGTCAGCCTGAAGGAGCCCTACCCTCAGAAGAGGCAGAGCAATGGAAGAGTATACCTCATGCAGATCTGCCCGGTGCCATTGTTGGTGAGACAGATGAATAGTGAGCAGGTAGAGATGGAGCATCACAGATTTCCTCTGCAGAGAGAACAGTAGCTGGGGGTCTGAGGGCACGAGGAGCACTTGCTGTTCTGCAAGTTGAACAACTGAATTTGCCTGAAGTTGCCAGTTACTGAAGTTGAACAACCAGAGACAGCATAGACCTGCTACCAAAATTTGAGTGTTACGCACCACACGCATAGCACAGGAGAATCGGGACATCGTTTACTGTATTTGTCAGGTGCCAGGGTGTGGGAACAAAGCAGCCCTTTGCCCATGAATACCACCCTGTGCACCTTACAGGGAAAGAACAATGTGTAGCAATTTGAGGCCCAGATGATCTGCTGGAGCGCCTCATGGAGCCTAACCATTTCAGCGACATTATTTTAAAGGCCCTGGTAGGATCGAAACGTGTTATGCAACTTTGTCCTATACACTCCCAGCACATTTGCCTTTTTACGTTTGTCTGCTTTCACGGAAAATAAAAATATATTGCATCACATAATACAAGAGTGTGCGGTGAATTTCTCCTGCCTTGTTGAAAAGGGTCACACACCCTGTTCCACCAGCACCTCACAAATACGACAATCATTTGATATCAAAAGTTAGTGGGGCAGCTTTCAGAACTTAAGGTGAGCCTGGGAACACGGACAGTAAGTATAAGTGGCAGTAAATCAGATAGCCACCCCTGATTAACATTGATCTATCTATTTATCTATCTATCTATCTATCTATCTATCTATCTATCTATCTATCTATCTATCTATCTATCTATTATCTATCTATTTATCTATCTATCTGTCTATCTATCTATCTATCTATCTATCTATCTATCATCTATCTATTATCTATCTATGTATCTATGTATCTATCTATCTATTATATTTATCTATCTATCTGTCTATCTATCTCGCTATCTCTTAAAGGATTTCCAGGCTTGTCATAAATTGTAGAAATCATTCTACGTGACTGCAGATTGTGAAATCCTTACAATGTGCAAAATGCACACTGTCAGGATACCCCTCTATTACCAACTTGAGCCAGCAGTCATGTGGCTACTATTATGTGGCTGGCATACTTGTGGTAACAAGTCAACTACGTCTTATCAGCAAATTCAGGGACGTGTATGGGAAGCTATCCGGCACGTGACCACAAGCATGCAAATTGCGGTCACGTGACACGTTAATCAAGCTGAAAGTAGATGAGAGCGCTGACAGTGCTCATATTACACACTGCCAATTCTGCAATAACATAGAGTGTTTGCAGAATTTTATGTTTAGCCCAGAAACCCCATTTGACATGCATTTACTTATTCAACTTATTGATAGATACAAGTACGGTGACAACTTCAAAATTAGATTTATTTTGAAATCATACCTCTTCAACATCTGCAACCCTTTAAGAAACTATCTTATGTTGCTAAAACAAAGTTACAGTACATTAAGCAACCTTTGGGCTCTACTGTTAATAAGGTACATCTCCCATAATGCTAATAATAAAAAGGCTTGCCAAAGGCCAACATTTCCTAACTATTACAGTGTTCATATAAATCATATCAATACAACAATATCGGGTATAAGACTTTGGGCCAAAAAGCTGAATGCACTTAGAATGTTACCTATGACAGAATATTGCATTGCCTTTTACTTGGTTGTTAACCTTTCCTATTGTAGAACCTGACAAGTGTTATTATATTTAAATTATGAGCTGCAGTAAAATGTAACTCTCATTTCAGGAGACTTTTGACATTCTAGAGACATTTCAAAATGTTTACTTGCTAAGATCCCACCAATAACTAAAACAAAGGGGAACAAGTAATCAACTGAGTGCTGCTCTACTCCGACCCTAAAGTGGTCTCCATTGACTTTTCATTGAGTCTGTCTTCAGTATTGGAGGAGACCAGAGGTTAGCTGCGTAATTCTGCTGTCTGATTTTAGCAATCGGTGGAGATCTCAGCAGTCTTTATGCCTTTCTAGCTCTCCAATAGTAATTTTGAACCACAGAAAGTAAGGCTCTTTTTATGGAGTCTGGCTGGGGTGCCAAGGGCCCAACAGTAACACTGATTCAGATGGCCCACTATACAGCTAAGTGCAAATTTTGTCTGATCTTTGTGTAATTGATGGACCCCCCACACATGACAATAGAGAATCCCAGAAGTGGCATTAATGGCAGGATTAATGATACATGTTCATACCCTGGGAGGTGGTCTGGCAGTTTATGGTGTACTGGCCAAGCACTGTTCATTTCATGGGATGGGGGACTGGAGGCCCACTTATGTATAGGAGCCTACATATTCTCTATTCCCCCATGGATATTCTCTATTCCCCCATGGGCCAGTGCAAACCTGAACCTTTGTATGCAATATTGCACATAACACAATCTTTATTTAAGGGGACTAGTAGCCCACCTTAATTACTAGGCTTCTGTAAAGCTAAATAAGTTGCACAATTGATGTGTCCACCAATGCGCAAAATGCACAACTCATGTTATGCATGCAACTCTATCAGTCTGTTATGACTCTGTTGTCGGATATCTCAGGACCAGGGGCTCCTTCCCTGCCCCTAGTGCTAGGGAGCCCTAACTATCCATGCTCCCTGGATTACTTCTAATGGTGAAGATGACGGGGCCACGTACCTTGCTGAGCTCCTGAATCCACCCTTAATCTGTTCCCTTCCCTACCCAGAGAAGTGGGTAGTAGTAGTGTATAAAAATACACAAACCAGACTACCAAGGGAAGACGTACAAAGATAAAGGAAAATACCAATCACACTATGTATTCTTGTATGTATACTGCAGATATCCCTTATTATGTACTGTCACTTTATAGTATAAGGTCTTGTCATATCACTTTCTCCTTATTTTGTTGCTTTTATCTTTTTGATATTTATTGTATACTAGATGGTGGCCCGATTCTAACGCATTGGGTATTCTAGAATATGCATGTCCACGTAGTATATTGCACAGTATATTGCACTATATTGCCCAGCCACGTAGTATATTGCCCAGTCACGTAGTATATTGCCCAGCCATGTAGTATATTGCCCAGTCACGTAGTATATTGCCCAGTCACGTAGTATATTGCCCAGCCACGTAGTATATTGCCCAGTGACGTAGTATATTGCCCAGCCACGTAGTATATTGCCCAGTCACATAGTATATTGCCCAGCCACGTAGTATATTGCCCAGTCACGTAGTATATTGCCCAGCCATGTAGTATATTGCCCAGTCACGTAGTATATTGCCCAGTGACGTAGTATATTGCCCAGCCACGTAGTATATTGCCCAGTCACATAGTATATTGCCCAGCCACGTAGTATATTGTCCAGTGACGTAGTATATTGCCCAGTCACGTAGTATATTGCCCAGCCACGTAGTATATTGCCCAGTGACGTAGTATATTGCCCAGTCACGTAGTATATTGCCCAGCCACATAGTATATTGCCCAGCCATGTAGTATATTGCCCAGTGACGTAGTATATTGCCCAGCCACATAGTATATTGCCCAGCCATGTAGTATATTGCCCAGTGACGTAGTATATTGCCCAGTCACGTAGTATATTGCCCAGCCACGTAGTATATTGCCCAGTCACGTAGTATATTGCCCAGTGACGTAGTATATTGCCCAGTCACGTAGTATATTGCCCAGCCACGTAGTATATTGCCCAGCCACGTAGTATATTGCCCAGTGATGTAGTATATTGCCCAGTCACGTAGAATATTGCCCAGCCACGTAGTATATTGCCCAGTCACGTAGTATATTGCCCAGTTACATAGTATATTGCCCAGTGACGTAGTATACAGCACAGAGCCACGTAGTATATTGCACAGCAACGTAGTATACAGCACAGAGCCACATAGTATATTGCCCAGTGACGTAGTATATTGGCCAGTCACGTAGTATATTGCCCAGCTATGTAGTATATTGCCCAGCCACGTATGTCACAGGTTAAAAAATAAAAAATAAACATATACTCACCTTCCGAAGGAGCCCTTGTAGTCATGTCGCCTGTGTGCGGTGCACTCGGCAGCTTCCGATCCCAGGGTTGGTAGCGCAGGACCCATGATGACGTCGCGGTCACATGACCGTGACATCATGGCAGGTCCTTGTCGCATACCATCCTTGGCACCAGAGCCTGCCACTTGCATGGAGCGGTTACCGTAGCGTGGCGAGGAGCGGGAAAGGCGGCAGAAGGTGAGTATATAATGATTTTTTATTTTTTAATTATTTTTAACATTAGATCCTTTTACTATTGACTCTGCATAGGCAGCATCAATAGTAAAAACTTGGTCACACAGGGTTAATGGCAGCGGTAACGGAGTGAGTTACCCGCGGCATAACGCGGTCCGTTACTGCCAGCATTAACCTTGTGTGAGCGGTGACCAGAGGGGAGTATGCGGGCACTGACTGCAGGGAGTAAGGAGCGGCCATTTTCTTCCGGACTGTGCCGTTGCTGATTGGTCGTGGCTGTTTTGCCGCGACCAATCAGCGACGTGGATTTCCTTGACAGACAGAGGCCGCGACCAATGAATATCCGTGACAGACAGAAGGACAGACAGACGGAAGTGACCCTTAGACAATTATATAGTAGATATCCTTATCTAGTCTTTGCCACCTTTATATAGTGTGGCAAAAAAGATATCACTCTATATTCATACATTCTTATGTATTATTAATGTTTATGAATTCTCCTCTTTTTGGTATCTTTTTCCTAATGCACTTTTCTTTTTCAGATGCACATCAGCAGTGCGCATGTGGGCTGTCCTCCCCCTGTTCTCATCCTTGGTCACGTCATCCAACGATGTTGCCCTGCACATGTGATCCAGTGCTCCACTCATGTTACCTACTTGGGTGGTCCTTCTAGGGCTTGAGTCACCTTGATGCTTCTGAAAATGTTGCTCGGGGTGGGCGGCGTCTGCTTACGCCAATGCATACTGGTGTATTTCCACTTTACTATCAGAGATGCTCTTTGATTGGTCACTGGTTTATATTTAAAGCTACTACTTTATGTGCGAAGCCAATCCCCCCCCCTCGAAGAAGGCAAGCACCAAGAGGCATGTAGGGGACTTGTCACACATCTCCTAGCTTTGGTATTTACAGTGCCTTGCAAAAGTATTCGGCCCCCTAGAACTTTTCAACCTTTTCCCACATATCAAGCTTCAAACATAAAGATACCAAATGTAAATTTGTGGTGAAGAATCAACAACAAGTGGAACACAATTGTGAAGTTGAACGAAATTTATTAGTTATTTTAAATTTTTGTGGAAATTCAAAAACTGAAAAGTGGGGCGTGCAATATTATTTGGCCTCTTTACTTTCAGTGCAGCAAACTCACTCCAGAAGTTCATTGTGGATCTCTGAATGATCCAATGTTGTCCTAAATGCCTAAAGATGATAAATATAATCCACCTGTGTGTGATCAAGTCTCCATATAAATGCACCTGGGTTCAGGGTTCTGTTTGAAGCACAGAGAGCATCATGAAGACCAAGGAACAAAACAGGCAGGTCCGTGATACTGTTGTGGATAAGTTTAAAGCTGGATTTGGATACAAAATGATTTCCAAAACTTTAAACATCCCAAGGAGCACTGTGCAAGCAATCATATTGAAATGGAAGGAGTATCATACCACTGCAAATCTACCAAGACCCGGCCGTCCCTCTAAACTTTCTTCTCAAACAAGGAGAAGACTAATCAGAGATGCAGCCAAGAGGTCCATGATCACTCTGGATGAACTGCAGAGATCTACAGCTGAGGTGGGACAGTCTGTCCATAGGACGACAATCAGTCATACACTGCACAAATCTGGCCTTTATGGAACGATATGTTTGGCGTAAAGGCAACACAGCTCATCACCCTGAACACACCATCCCCACTGTCAAACATGGTGGTGGTAGCATCATGGTTTGTGCCTGCTTTTCTTCAGCAGAGATAGGGAAGCTGGCTAAAATTGATGGTAAAGATGGATGGAGCCAAATACAGGACCATTCTAAAAGAAAACCTGTTGGAGTCTGCTAAAGACCTGAGACTGGGATGGAGATTTGTCTTCCAACAAGACAATGATCCCAAACATAAAGCAAAATCTACAATGGAATGGTTCACAAATAACCGTATCCAGGTGTTAGAATGGCCAAGTCAAAGTCCAGACTTCAATCCAATTGAGAATCTGTGGAAAGAGCTGAAATCTGCTGTTCACAAACGATCTCCATCAAACCTCACTGAGCTCGAACTGTTTGCCAAGGAAGAATGCGCAAGAATTTCAGTCTCTCGATGTACAAAACTGATAGAGACATACCCCAAGCGATTTGCAGCTATAATCACAGCAAAAGATGGCGCAACAAAGTATTAAGTTAAAGGGGCTGAATAATATTGCACGCCCCACTTTTGAATTTCCACAAAAATTTAAAATAACCAATAAATTTCGTTCAACTTCACAATTGTGTTCCACTTGTTGATTCTTCACCAAAAATTTACATTTGGTATCTTTATGTTTGAAGCATGATATGTGGGAAAAGGTTGAAAAGTTCCAGGGGGCGGAATACTTTCGCAAGGCACTGTATACTTTTCTCTATTTCATTTTGTCACTCTTTGCATGGCTATAGGATTTATGCACTTGTATTTACACTCATATTGTGGAGGTTTATTATTGAACTACTTTCTATGGAACTGAAATGATTGATCCCGCCATATTATCAGTGTTCATGTAATTTTTTTACCTATACATATTTTTTGAGTTACATATTACCATTTATTCATCTTACCAATTGCTGGGGATGCCGCCCCTTTTACATTTTTTGGTACAACTGTTTGTCAAATTTTTAATATAACTTAATAAAGATTTATTCTTTTATCATTGTTTTTATTATGTGGTCTTTCTGCACCTTTTGTTATATGATTTATGAACTTTGTGGAGCATAGCCCCACTAACAGTCCTATTCCTCTAAGTACATATATATATACATCATGCATTTTTAATGTACTTCTACAAATTGTTCACTTTTGCTTATCATAGACAACAAAGTGGAACACCGATGAGTGAAGGAAGGAAAAAACAAATAGCAGAGGATGAGGAAATGCACACAACCGAAAAACCAAGCAACAGTCTTTAGATAAACACTCCAAACGCCTCCTCAAACAACCAACTACTCTAGCTCCAGAGCCAGGCAGCAAGAAACTAACACTGGCATCCTTGATATCCAGAGGCAAGTATTTATAGGAGAGAGGAGTGGCCAACACTGAACAGCTGTAACCATCAACACTGGAAAGCTCTAGCAGCTCTAAACTGAACAGTTTAACTCCTGAACTGTTAGCAGAAACCTGCATGGTTTAATATGATAGTTAGGTGCTTTAATCAGTGCAGGAGTGTGGGAAATCAGACGCAGCGGTCTTCTGGCAAGGCTCTGTGGCAGTAAACCCGTGACACAGTAAAGCTGTGAATCCTATTGTGCTACTTGCTAGCAAAAATAGACAGACTGTACTGTATAATGATTGCACCCACTGAAAAGAGCCCACATTGCATAGTCTGCAGGTGGAGAGAGTAACTAACACGGGCTATTTATTACTATGGAGGAGAGCAACAGGACAAAATCTGCAGAGGTAGGGAGAGGTAATTCCTCACAATTAGCACGTGTGCAATGACTGAGCCACTGGCTGGGCTCACTATGGAGGGACATAACTAAGTGACTACAATGTATTCACAAGAGCCTCTGATGGTGAGGATGGGATTGGGCATTTAAGGTAGTCACAAGGTGCCACTCCAGCTCAGTCCCTAGCAATTGCCCGGCGGGTGAAAGGCAAAACATACGAAGCACAGAGGGCAAAGAAGAAATAATGGACAGACAGTCCAAGGACAGGGCAGGAAGCATGCACAGGTTCAAAAAATGAGGCTGTTATCAGGAGCAGAGAGCTTAGAGAAAACAAGTAAATGTGCCGGATCGGTAAACGAATAGTCAGAACAATAATACACCTTGACAGGAAATTAGTGATGAACTGCAGCTAGGTCCCAAGCTCAGACAATGTGCGTAGGGAGGTGCTGCCTAATATATACACTGCTGGCACGGGATAGGCCAGGGAAGCAAAATTCTTCAGAACATAATGGTTTAAAATTTCGACAGTATATATCCGTACCTCTCTGTAGCTGGTGGAGACTTTCCAGCAACAGGAAGATGTAGCAGTGCTGGATGTGTTGCACGAAGCAGCTCAGCGAGAAGGTCTGACAGCGGGAGAAGCAGAGCGGTGCACGCAGTGAGTGGGACGGCGCTTACAGCCAGTGCGTGTCACTAGCATGACAGTGTGTCACCTTATTGGCCGTGGAAAGGGAAACGGTAGAGGAATGAAGCTGTGCTGGTACATTAGAGTAAGTTAAGAAAACAGCATCCTGACCTTGGAGACCTCACATCCAGCAAGTATTTCTGGGAGCAACAGGTCTGAATAAGAAAAGTGGGTAGCTAGGAACAGGAGCAAACTAAATATCAGAGGGTTTAGAAATGAAGGGACGGTGATTGCAACTTTTTAAAATCATTTATTCCCATAAAATACACTGACAAAATGTGTCGACTTGCAATATTTTGATTCAGGAACTAACATCCATCATTGCGTACAATGTCCCTCGATGTCTTCCATTATCTTTCAGACAGACTGTAGGACTATGTGACCCCTTCCAATTGTTTCACAATGAATGGCGAGATGGCGACAGCACCAGGACATTTAGAAATACAATTATATTTATGAGCTGCATTTATCACAATGATAGCCTCTTTCCTCATCAAGGACAGGAGGAGATTCTGGAATCTGAACAGGGGAACATCTCTCCGGAGCGGCGTCTGCATCGTTTCTATTTAAAAGCAGATTCTGCTAAGCTTGGAAACGTCTGATTCCAAACCTGGCAGGACGCAGGAAGCTGAGATTTCACACTAACAAATTAACAATATAATGCTGACACCACAGATTGATTTAATCACAACTGCAACAAACAGGACAAGATCCAGTTGTTGGCTGCCAGCTCTTCCCAAAATGAGAACCAATAGTCTGTTCTGTTTCACTTCCCTCCCACGTCTCGGGGGGTTATGTAGTTATTGGGTCTTGTTGGGCAACACAAGAGAGTGAGTGCAACGAGTGATAGCACTCTCCACCAGCCAAGACCCAATGATAACACAACTTTATATCTTCCTCATATGGAGGGCATGTTTCAGAATATACTAGATATATCGGTCTATACTCGATTTATTATATACATTGAGGGTTAAAGAGTAAAACTATTATTTTACAAATTAAAGAGTCATTCATTGGTGAAATTCTTATATAATTCTGATATTTAACAATGGCTTTTCTTCAGTATAGCCTTCATACTGATATGGGGTGTCTTCCAGGGAGCTCCAGCAATAAGTTCTTATCAGTAAGGGAGCCCAGTAGCAAGAGTTTAATTCCCCATCAGTGTCACCCCAGGGAACATCAACCTGTATATGGCTTCTATGTACAGGTCCTTCTCAAAAAATTAGCATATAGTGTTAAATTTCATTATTTACCATAATGTAATGATTACAATTAAACTTTCATATATTACAGATTCATTATCCACCAACTGAAATTTGTCAGGTCTTTTATTGTTTTAATACTGATGATTTTGGCATACAACTCCTGATAACCCAAAAAACCTGTCTCAATAAATTAGCATATCAAGAAAAGGTTCTCTAAACGACCTATTACCCTAATCTTCTGAATCAACTAATTAACTCTAAACACATGCAAAAGATACCTGAGGCTTTTATAAACTCCCTGCCTGGTTCATTACTCAAAACCCCCATCATGGGTAAGACTAGCGACCTGACAGATGTCAAGAAGGCCATCATTGACACCCTCAAGCAAGAGCGTAAGACCCAGAAAGAAATTTCTCAACAAATAGGCTGTTCCCAGAGTGCTGTATCAAGGCACCTCAATGGTAAGTCTGTTGGAAGGAAACAATGTGGCTAATTTTTTGAGAAGGACCTGTATATCCATGAGATGTCTATGGAAGGTGTGAATATGTGGGGTCCTCCAGTGCAAGTAACACTCATTGTAATTACTCTATTCTACAGCTAATAGTGAATAGAAGACCAAGCATGAACGCATTGAGAATGTGTTTTTCTTTTAATCCAGGAAATCCCTTTATAGGGGTATTTCAAAAACTAAAGGGGATAACATGTGGATTGCTGTGGTCTGGCTGCTGGGACCTCCAGCAATCCTGAGATCAGGCCTCTGGATGCCAGAGAATGGGAATCTGTAGCCCTGTCCTGGATGGAGAGGATGTGCTAGATCTCCGTTACGAAGGAAAACCAAACAACTAAATAATTTGGAACCCTAGAGCAATAGAAAACCAAGCCAGAAAAAAACAAGGATCCCTAAAAAATAACTTTTAATCCCAATAGTTTAAAATAGAAGACTTTATATATCACATATAATAATTAAGTACAAAGTGTACCTAAAGAACCCTATAACGGACTACAATAAATCCTGCCTGTCAGTGGAGGTTGGCACCCTAATTTTCCGCGGTTGGCGCCCCCACTCCTCGACGGCTCACCCTTTTAAATCCCTAAAAAGGCCTGTGATACAAGAAACCTAGTGAGCCCTGAAGTACAATCCTATACTGTTGACTACCTAACAGTGGAGGTTGGCACCCTAATTTTCTGCAGTAGGCGCCCCCACTCCTCGGCGGCTGACCCTAGGGTCCCTGACAGTCCCTATAATAAGGATAGACAAAAGATAATGTCCCAAATACACCTCCGATACCCGTGAAAAAAACACAAAAAAATGGAAAAATGAAAAACAAAAAAATAATAAAAAGAAAAATCGATTGCTGTTACAACTTTATATAGCAACATATGGTGGGTGTAGCATAGCAATATATACCACCACAGAAATACCCTTACAGATAGCTATAGTTGTAACAGGGGTCGAGTTCCCGCTTCTGCACAGGGGAAATCTCGAGCCACCTCCGCTGCGGTCTCCCATTCTTGTCCAGCCGCAGTGGAGTCTGCTCAGCAAGGACGTCGGTCCCAGCGTCTTGCTCATTCTCACTCTGTTCTGAGAGTTACTGCTGCTTCTCCAGTCTCTGCTATTAAAGTCTGTGCTGGTCAGCAGCGAGCGGACTTCTCTGGGACTAAGTCCTTGTCTGCACGTACTGAGCATGCCCAGCGTAAGGTCTCCCGTTGGAGATCGAGGGTCATGTGCTCAGGCTCTGCAGCACATTCCATTGGTCCTCTTGGCAGGTCCTAGAAGGGCAAAAGTGCTGTGGCCACTTCCTGTGCTGCTGCTATATAAACTGCGCATGACCGCACGGCCATGCGCTAATATTGTCAAACAATTGCTAATGTGTGTATGTTGTGAGTGCAAGTCGTCCTTGGATACCCCTACCCTATAGTATGACTGTTCGCGGAAGGTGTATGGCTGCTACCTAGCGCCCGACTTATCCTACAGCACTAGTCACACATTATAGCGTCCAGTTGCTGTGACCGCCAGTACGGCGCCGTGCACTTCCTCTGTGCTTTCCTTACCCAAGCCTGGGTGGTTAGTGGCGTTCGTCAGTGCGGCACTGCATGCTCTTCTGTTTCATTTCACACCCAGTTGCGGTGTTGCGCCAGCAAGGGTCTAATCGGACTTCAATCCCAGTTGGGGTTGAGTTCGCTGACTACTTGCTCGCGCTTTAGGTGCGGTGCCGCGGTCCTGTGCCTTAACAGGATTGCTTCTTTCACGCTGGGTGAGGTTAACCCACGCGTGTATACTCTAGTGTACCGCCATATAGTCTGCTAATTGCTAGCAGCAGGTTTTCACCTGCACGGTGGACCCTGGACTGCGAACGCATCTATACCATCTGTTTTGGTGCGTTCCGCCAGTCCTAACAGAATACTAGCCCCAGGGTCTGGCTAGTAAAATGGCGGATGACCAGCGTTTACATCGGTACATCCAGCAGCTGGAGGGAAGGTTGGCGGCTCTTGAGCGTTCAACCTCAGCTGTGGATGTTACTGCTGTCGCTGTTCAGGCTGCAAGTGTGTCTCCTGTACCGACGCTATCTCGCCTCCCGCTACCAGAGAAATTTTCTGGTGACAGTAAGTCCTGTAGGGGTTTCGTGAGTCAGTGCTCAATACATCTCGAGCTTCTGGCCTCTCGTTTCCCTACAGAGCGGGCTAAGGTGGGCTTTATAATTTCCTTATTGTCGGACAGGGCGTTGCAGTGGGCTACGCCGCTGTGGGAGCGTGGCGATCATGTGGTGTAGAGTGCTCCGTTATTCCTGAGCACTCTGAAACAGGTCTTTCTAGGACCTCGTGTCACCCATGACACGGCGCTCCAACTGTTGGCACTGACTCAGGGCTCGTCCTTGGTCAGCCTTTTTGCCGTCCATTTCCGCACTCTGGCATCTGAGCTGGAGTGGTCGGATAAAGCCCTTATCCCTATATTTTGGAGGGGGCTGGCTGACCACGTTAAGGATGCTCTGGCCACTAGGGAGATTCCCGCCACACTGGAGGAGTTAATAGCAGTATCTACTCGCATTGACCTCCGTTTTCACGAGCGGAGGTTAGAGCGAGCCCAGTGTAGGCAGAGGTTTCGGCTGGCTCCCACCTTCGCCAAACCTTTGGAATCTCCAGTCCAGGCTCCTGAGTTCCAGGAACCTAAGGTGGTGTCACGAGCGGAATCTAAATCCCAGACCGCTCGTGCACTCCAGGGTTGCCATGTTTGCCAACAGTCAGGACATCTTGCCACCAGATGTCATCAGCGGTCGAGGAAACGTCAGCGTCTAGTGGTAGTAGGTGGAGGTGCACTAGACACTGCGACGTTTGCCTCCAAATTGTCCTTTAAGGTGACAATTACCTTTGGCTCATCCTCCCACTCGGTAGACCTCTGCGTGGATTCTGGGGCGGAGGGCAATTTTATGCCTTCTGCCTTCGCCCAACGTCACGCAATACCCCTGGTTATGCTATCTCAACCAGTAACGGTACGAGTGGTGAATGGGTCGACACTCCCCGCACAGATAACACATCAGACCATCCCTGTTACTCTGTCCCTGTCGCCATCCCATCAGGAGATTATTTCTCTACTCGTCATTCCTGAGGGTATTGATGAGGTCCTGTTGGGGATACCTTGGCTACGGTACCACTCTCCTCACATCGAGTGGTCCTCAGGCAGAATTCTGGGATGGGGTGAATCATGTGGGGGTAGGTGTCACCGAGAGTGCGTTCAGGTTGCTATTACTGAGGTACCCGCAGATCTATCATCTCTCCCCAAGCAATATTGGTCTTACACAGACGTGTTCTCCAAGAAGGCGGCGGAGACCCTTCCGCCCCATCGCCCCTATGACTGTCCTATCGATCTCTTGCCTGGTGCGGAGCCTCCCTGGGGTCGAGTTTATCCATTATCTCTCCCGGAGACGGAGGCCATGTCTCAGTACATTCAAGAGAATCTGGCAAGAGGGTTTATCAGGAAGTCAGTGTCACCTGCTGGGGCAGGGTTCTTCTTCGTGCAGAAGAAGAATGGGGAGCTACGTCCATGCATAGACTACAGGGGTCTTAACGCTATCACCGTTAAGAACAAGTATCCTTTGCCCTTGATATCTGAGCTCTTCGATAGGCTTCGGGGAGCAAGGGTATTTACTAAATTAGATCTGCGGGGTGCTTACAACCTGATTCGCATCCGTGAGGGGGACGAATGGAAAACGGCGTTTAACACCAGAGATGGGCACTATGAGTATCTGGTGATGCCCTTCGGGCTCTGTAATGCCCCAGCCGTTTTTCAAGACTTTGTCAACGACATCTTCCGGGATATGCTTTCCACCTCAGTTGTAGTCTATCTGGATGATATTTTCATCTTTTCTCCAGATATTGACTCCCACCGGAGAGATGTTGGCAGAGTCTTCGACCTCCTACGGGCAAACTCTCTTTACGCTAAGTTGGAGAAGTGTATGTTTGAGCAAGAGTCTTTGCCGTTCCTGGGCTATATCATCTCCGCCCAGGGATTGGCTATGGATCCTGCCAAACTACAGGCTGTGATGGACTGGCAAGAGCCCCATTCTCTTAAAGCGGTGCAGCGCTTTATGGGGTTCATTAACTATTACCGCCAGTTCATTCCCCACTTCTCAACTCTGGTAGCTCCCTTGGTAGCCCTCACCAAGAAGGGAGCGAATCCTAAATTGTGGTCGGAAGAGGTCTCCAAGGCCTTCACTTCTATTAAGTCCCACTTTGCTAGCGCTCCCATCTTACATCGTCCCGATGTGGATAAGCCATTCCTAATGGAGGTGGATGCCTCGTCCGTTGGTGCTGGAGCAGTCCTCTACCAGAAGGATGCTCAAGGTCGGAAGCATCCATGCTTCTTCTTCTCTAAGACTTTCTCACCAGCAGAGAGAAACTACTCCATCGGGGATAGGGAGCTGCTAGCAATGAAGTTGGCCTTTTCAGAGTGGAGACATCTTCTGGAAGGTGCGCGGTTTCCCTTCCAGGTTTACACTGACCACAAAAATTTGGTCTACTTACAGACAGCCCAGCGGCTAAATTCTCGCCAAGCCAGATGGTCCTTGTTCTTTTCCCGGTTCCACTTTTCTCTTCATTTTCTCGCCGGGGAGAAGAATATTCGTGCTGATGCTCTCTCTCGCTCCCTTATGTCAACTGAAGAGGAGGAAGAGGAGCCTCGGCTTATTGTTCCCTCTGAGAGCCTGAGAACCGTAGCACCGGTTTCGCTTGAGTCTGTGCCTCCGGGCAAGACTTTTGTGCCCATTAATTTGCGACCGGAGGTTCTCTCTTGGGCTCATTCGTCCAGAGTGGGTGGACACTTTGGGACAAAGAGGACATCTGAGCTACTGGCGAGGACGTACTGGTGGCCGCATATGGTCCGGGATGTCAGGGATTATATTCTGGCGTGTGTCTCCTGCGCCAAAAATAAATCTCCGCGTCAAAGGCCAGCTGGGTTGCTCTATCCCTTGCCGGTGGCAGATAGGCCCTGGGAGATGGTCGGGATGGACTTTGTCGTGGGTTTGCCCAAGTCTCGCGGCTGTACCATCATTTGGGTCATCACCGATCATTTCTCGAAAATGGTGCATTTGGTGCCGCTACCACGGTTACCTTCTGCACGGGCCTTGGCTGCGTTGTTCATTAAGCACATCTTCCGCCTACATGGTATGCCTGACAAAATTGTCAGTGACCGGGGTCCCCAGTTTGCGTCTCGGTTCTGGAGAGAGCTGTGTCGTCTTCTCAGTATTGAGTTGAATCTCTCTTCCGCTTATCATCCCGAGACGAATGGGTTGGTAGAGAGGGCCAACCAGACCTTGGTCACATACCTGCGACATTTTGTTTCAGCCAGGCAGGATGACTGGGCATCCTTGCTATCTTGGGCAGAGTTTGCACTGAACAACGCCGTAGCCGACTCCACTGGACAAACCCCATTCCTCCTCAACTATGGTCAGCATCCACGGGTACCTGTGCCTATGCCCGTGTCTTCCGCCGACTCCAGAGTGGCAGACTGGGCTGTGGAGGCACGGGATATTTGGGACCGCACTCAGGATGCCATTCGGGCCTCTAAGGAGAGAATGAGGTCCTCCGCCGATGCTCATCGGCGCCCCGCTCCGACCTTTGCTCCTGGCGACTTGGTGTGGCTCTCCGCCCGTAACATCAGGCTGCGAGTTGAGTCCACTAAATTTGCTCCTCGCTACTTGGGTCCTTTCAAGGTCCTCGAGCAGGTTAATCCTGTGGTCTATCGTTTGGCCCTTCCACCACGCCTGGGTATCACCGACACCTTTCATGTGTCCCTCTTGAAACCCGTGTATATGTCCCGGTTCTCCGAGTCATCTGCTGGGACATCGGGTTCGTCTTCGGACGATTATGAGGTGAACGCTATTTTGGGGTGCAAGGTGGTGCATGGTAAAAAAATTTATTTGGTGGACTGGAAGGGTTATGGCCCCGAGGACAGGTCCTGGGAGCCTGTTGAGCACATTCGGGCTCCGCAGCTCATTGCTGCCTTCGAACGTAGCGAGGCCCAAGGAGGGGGGCCCTAGGAGGGGGGGTAATGTTAGGGGTCGAGTTCCCGCTTCTGCACAGGGGGAATCTCGAGCCGCCTCCGCTGCGGTCTCCCATTCTTGTCCAGCCGCAGTGGAGTCTGCTCAGCAAGGACGTCGGTCCCAGCGTCTTGCTCATTCTCACTCTGTTCTGAGAGTTACTGCTGCTTCTCCAGTCTCTGCTATTAAAGTCTGTGCTGGTCAGCAGCGAGCGGACTTCTCTGGGACTAAGTCCTTGTCTGCACGTACTGAGCATGCCCAGCGTAAGGTCTCCCGTTGGAGATCGAGGGTCATGTGCTCAGGCTCTGCAGCACATTCCATTGGTCCTCTTGGCAGGTCCTAGAAGTGCTGTGGCCACTTCCTGTGCTGCTGCTATATAAACTGCGCATGACCGCACGGCCATGCGCTAGTATTGTCAAACAATTGCTAATGTGTGTATGTTGTGAGTGCAAGTCGTCCTTGGATACCCCTACCCTATAGTATGACTGTTCGCGGAAGGTGTATGGCTGCTACCTAGCGCCCGACTTATCCTACAGCACTAGTCACACATTATAGCGTCCAGTTGCTGTGACCGCCAGTACGGCGCCGTGCACTTCCTCTGTGCTTTCCTTACCCAAGCCTGGGTGGTTAGTGGCGTTCGTCAGTGCGGTACTGCATGCTCTTCTGTTTCATTTCACACCCAGTTGCGGTGTTGCGCCAGCAAGGGTCTAATCGGACTTCAATCCCAGTTGGGGTTGAGTTCGCTGACTACTTGCTCGCGCTTTAGGTGCGGTACCGCGGTCCTGTGCCTTAACAGGATTGCTTCTTTCACGCTGGGTGAGGTTAACCCACACGTGTATACTCTAGTGTACCGCCATATAGTCTGCTAATTGCTAGCAGCAGGTTTTCACCTGCACGGTGGACCCCGGACTGCGAACGCATCTATACCATCTGTTTTGGTGCGTTCCGCCAGTCCTAACATCGATTTCTCTTTTTTTCTTTTTATAATTTTTTGTTATTCATTTTTCCATTTTTTTGTGTTTTTTTCACGGGTATCGAAGGTGTATTTGGGACATTATCTTTTGTCTATCCTTATTATAGGGACTGTCAGGGACCCTAGGGTCAGCCGCCGAGGAGTGGGGGCGCCTACCGCAGAAAATCAGGGTGCCAACCTCCACTGTTAGGTAGTCAACAGTATAGGATTGTACTTCAGGGCTCACCAGGTTTCTTGTATCACAGGCCTTTTTAGGGATTTAAAAGGGTGAGCCGTCTAGGAGTGGGGGCGCCAACCGCGGAAAATTAGGGTGCCAACCTCCACTGACAGGCAGGATTTATTGTAGTCCGTTATAGGGTTCTTTAGGTACACTTTGTACTTTTATTTTAAACTATTGTGATTAAAAGTTATTTTTTAGGGATCCTTGTTTTTTTCTGGTTTGGTTTTCTATAGATCTCCGTTACATTCATTTTCTATGGGACAGTTGAGCATTTGCATAGATAATGAGTAAAGCAGAGGAGGAGCATGCACACGGATAGTGGTATATCGCTAATGGCGGAAGATCGCGTGGCTACTATGGGACCCGTAAGTTGTGGTCGCCTTGACTCCTACCTGACCAAAGTCTCAATTTTATCAGTATCTGCATACTCAATATGCAGATACAGTTGAATACAATGGTGCAACCTATGCCACCATTCAGCTTGGGCGTTTGAGGATAGATCTGCAGCAGGATCCCTGAAAGTCCCAGTAGTTGGACCACTAATTATCAGCAAATGAAGCCCTACCCAATGGATGGGCGGCAACTACATTTTTGGGGAATAACTCTTTAATACGCTTCTTTGAAAACTAGCAGCATTTACAAGAAATCATTTTGAACACTAAATATAATAATAGAAAGTGGCTTCTAACCATTTATTGTAAATGTCTATTTAATTTTTTAAGGTACTTCTCCCTCCAGATAATACGTCATAGACACAGATGTGTCAACGCTTCACGTTTTAAATCTATGTATAAAAAACCCCACCAAGAATAAAATCAGTTCCTGTACAAGATTTCCTGTATTTCTCTTCCTGCAATATAATAAATCTTATCTCCTGGAGTAATACAAATCTCCGGATCTCACTGTAATGAGCCTGAACCTCCGTCCCTAAGCTTTTGGCCAGAAATGTCTTCCTCTGAAGGCTCAATGACTTGGAAATCCTGACAGAGATGTTCCCCAATGACAGAAGTCTCCAGGGGTCACTTATTTAGAGTTTCTCTGATCACCTTTGTTTCAAGTCAGAATAAAACAGACTGGGACAATCCCTGCACAGCCGATTTTCCAGTAAGTTTGCAAAAGCGAAAACAGGGGATTATATGATAAAACATCTAGGTGGTGGGTCAATGTGACAAATAACATCTGTATACATGGACCTACAATAGGTCCTGCCATTTAGAGTTAGGCTACATTCACACATATCACGGGGTTACCGCGACAGTGTGGAGCCAGAAGACTGCAGCAGCTGATTGCTCCTACTGCAGTGCTGAGAAGAAGCACTTCTCCTTCGTTTTAAATAGTGTATATTACTTTTGGCAGAACAGAGGTTAATCGACCATGTTGGAAAACTCTGAGCTCGCAGTTGAGCTCAGTTAGCCATTCCCTTCCCCTTTATAATCTAAGCTCTGATGCAAATCCATGTCAGAGCTAGCATTTGCTGCATGGCTTCAGGAGGAAGAGGTGTTCATACGAGAAGGAGTGTTTGAGAAGTTATTTGTGACTGTTGCGTGGTTTGTAAATGTGGTAATTCCCTTTCCTTCTCTACTTTTGATTATTCCTTATCCTCCACTCCCCAGTGCATTCCTCTGTTATATGTGAGTTATTATTTTGTATGCCTGGAGTTTTCTGTTAACCCTTGTTTGTGTAGCTTTGTTTGTTGGGTTGGTTTACCGCAGTGCACAATAGCACCCCTCTTCCTACGGTGAGGGACGAGAACCGACGGAGCGCTAACTCAGTAAATAAGGCAAGGATGGCGGCCCCGGCATCTTTACCTTCAGAAGTATCCCAGGGAATAGGACAAGTTAGGGTGCCCCCTAGTGGTAGGTTCAGAGAAGGAGCCCCTGGTTCCGGGTCACCCGACATACATCTGTTGTGTACGTTCATGCGCTGTCTGTTTCTTTTCTCGGACACTGACCCATTGGTATTGCATTAATCATACTGACCAGCAAATAAAAGCTATGTCACATGGTAAATGCTGTGAAAAAAATAACCCTAACGGCAAAAATTTGTTTTTTCAATTTTTGTCATCTGCCATTCATTAATTTATTGAACACAGTTTTGGGGTCAAAATGGTCACTATAGCCCTTGATCGATGCCTTGATGGGGTATAATTTCCCAAATAGGGTAACTTCTGGGGAATTATCATTTTTATCATTACACTAATATGTCAAGTGCTCTATGATATTGCGACTAGAAACCATTCCAGAGCCTTGTTGTGTGCCCAAACAATAGTATACAACCACATATCGGGTATTGCCATGCTTGGGAGAAATTGTGCAATGTATTGGGGGTACATTTTGTCTTCCTTCTTCTTGTACAACATTGGTAATTTTGACCTAAACAGCATAATATTGTAACAAATGTGGTATTTCATTTTCACAGCCCACTGGTAATGTGTGAAACGAAGGTAGAGTAAAAATGTTCACTGCACCCCTAAATGAATTCCTTAAGGGGTGTGTTAGGCACCGAGATTCTCCCTCTGCACAGGAGGGATTCCAAGCCTTGTCTTCTCCTGCTATAGTAACTGGCTATTCTCAGCAGCGTGCAGTCACTCCTGAGACCAGATTTGGCTCTACTGAGCATGCTTGCTGGTCAACTTCTCATTGGTGGTCACGTGTCACATGCTCAGGTCCTGGTCTGGCTCCAGATTGGCCAGTGAGCAAGGTCCTGTCTGATTGACAGAAATTATAAAAGGATCTTTGGCGCACCTGTCAGTGCGCTAAGATCATTTCTGTTTGGTGTGTTTGTGGGACCTTTCGGTAGTGTGGACTCTGCTGCATGTGTTAGGGCAGGCTCAGTGCCTTTAGAATTCCAGCTTAACAGGAGAGGAGCTTGTGTATTTGTACTCAGAGCAGGCGCTAGTGTCTTTAGAATACCGGCCCCTCCGGTGAGGAGTTCTGTGTGTGTATGGAGTCCACTACCAGTTCCCTTACCTCAGAGTAAATGAACTCCTATGAAGTCAACTCAGTGCGAGTCTGTTTAGTTCGCTGCAAGTCTCTTCATTGACCTTTTAGCTGCAGTGTACCATCTCTGCATGGTGGACCTCGGGTGGCGAATACACTTCATTATTATAATTTATTTAGTGCGTTCCGCACACCGTAACAGGGTGTACATTCCAAAATGGAGTCACTAACGTGGGGTTTCCATAGTTTTGGTACCTCAAGGGTTCGGCAACCATTTCAGCAAAGTCCAAAAAGCAAATGTTCCTTCCTTCCTGAAGCCTGCTGTGCGTCCAAACAATAGTATACGGCCACATATAGATTATTACTGTATTCGGAAGAAATTTTGTAAAGAAAACTTTTTTCTCATTTTACCTTTTGAGAGAATAAAAGATACCTAAAACAAAATTTTTTAAACAATATGCTTTTTAATTTTCTCAGCTTAGTGCTGTAAAATTTAAGAAACACCCATGGGATCAAATGTTCCTCAACTCATAGGTTAATTCTTGAGAGGTCTAATTTCCAAAATGAGGTTATTGCTGTTTTGATACCTCAGAGGCTTGACAAATCCAACCTCAGGGGCTATTCTAACTATTTCAGCAAAATCTGTGCTTTAAAAGACAAATGGCGTTCCTTCCGTTCTGAACCCCACTGTGTGTGAAACCAGTGGTATACAGCTGTGGCAAAAATTAAGAGACCACTGCAAAATGCTCAGTTTCTCTGATTTTTCTCTTTATTGGTACATTTTTGAGTAAAATGTAAATTGTTCATTTATTCTATAAACTTCTGACAACATGTCTTCGAATTTCCAAGCAATAATTTTTGTATTTTTTTTCTGACAAAGAAAAATGGTCAAAATTTTTTAAAAAACCCAGTGCTTTCAGACCTCAAATAATGTAAAGAACACAAGTTCATAATCATTTAGAAACAACAATACTAATGTTTTAACTCAGGAAGAGTTCAGAAATTAATATTTTGTGGCATAACCATGATTTTTAATCACAGCTATGTGTCTTGACATGCTTACCACCAGTCTTTCACACTGCTTCTGGGGCAAAAATTTACGTAGTTCTTCTTTGTTTGATGGCTTGTGACCATCCATCATCCTCTTGATTACATTCCAGAGGTTTTCAATGGGGTTCAGGTCTGGAAATTGGGCTGCCCATGACAGGGTTTTTATGTGGTGGTTTCTTTATTTTTGCCAAACCCGTATAACCCCATAAATGGTATTGCAGTACGTGGGAGAAATTTTGTTAGAAATTGTGGGATTCTTTTTCTCCTGTTCTAGTGAAAATGAGAAATTTGGTATTAAAACTACAATTTAATGGGAAAAATAGAATTTTTAATTTTTTCATTTAATTTTACGCTAATTCTTGTGAAACACCTGAAGAGTTAACAGACTTCTGAAACAATATTTTAATTATTTTACCAAGTGCATTTTTTTCAAATGGGATGATTTGCTGGGGGTTTCAAAGTAACTTGAGAACTTAAACAGGCGCCAAAGAAAATAAGTTTTTGATAGTTTTTTGAAAATGTGAAAAATTGCTTATAAATGTATAAGCCATCTAATGCTCCCCCCAAAATAAAAATGATGCCAACATAAAGTAGACTATTTTGTGTGGCGTGACATGTTTTAAGGGCAGAAACATTAAAATGTGACAAGTGCAATTTTTTTTCAAAATTGTATTGCAAATTTCAGGTTTTTTTTTTCAATAATTTAAAAACATGTGGACCTCAATTTACTATTAACATAAAATACAAAGTGGAAAAAAAACACTGAGAGCCACAAGGACCTTCTTTAAAGCCACTTTTGAGCAATAAGCTACGTGATGCATTCAGTTTGATAGCGCACCCATCAAGAGGATACTTTATGGGCTTATGACTGAGTTTACTATCGACTCCAAGTATCCCGGGCAGCAATTCTAGTAAAATTGACAAGGCCTTTTAAAATTTCGACATAAAACTATAAAATGAAATAACTTATATAGAAACTGCAGGGATTGCCTTCAATCTCAGCGATTTAAATACGTATTGGTTTATAGGGAAAAAAACAAGTGGATAAAATTATTATATGACATGCAGCTGACGACACTACTGCGGGGTGTATTTTCTCTCGTTCATCATTTTATATGATGCAAACACCAAAGTCTTGTTCTGTCAGCTGCGGAAAACATGTTGTTCTGAGGTTCTGTACTTAATAACTACAGTAAGTCTTAACAAATGCCGAAAGCAAAACATATGTAGTTGTTTTGGTTCTAGAACCTTAAATTCTAATATGCCAAGCTAAAAGGTTAGTGGTTATACAAAAATGATGGCACAGATCTTGATGGTTACACTTCAACGTTGAGGCTTTGAGCTTGGCGGTTACACAATAACATGAAGATGTGAAGTGTGACGTGAAGCTGGAAAAAGTCAGAGAGTTTGAAAGTGCAAACAATTAACTTTTACAGTCTCTTTAACAAATACAGCAGGCACTGTCCACTGGTAAATAGCACAGCCCCAAAACAATGTTTTTGGGGGGCTGTTACATTGAGTACCTTGTAGTAGGCTACACTCAAATTAGGCCATTGATCCTTTCTCCCAAGCAATGTTTTCTTGCAGGTCACAACAGAATTTGTATACACATACTCCCCCAGCATGTGTCCTGGAGTCCTTGTTGTCTCAGACCACAAATTATATCAACTCCTGGTCACAGCTGACTACATGATCTGACCAAGGTGGAGCTCGTCATCACATGCCACAGTTCTTAACACTTTGTCGGACCATAGAACCACTTCTCATTCCAGATCATGGTCATTGTCGCTGTCTTAAGGTCTTAAGGCTCATCACAGGTGGTTGCAGGCAAGGCAAACCGCAGCAATCATAATAAGTGGTCACCTTAGGGCTTAGTTACCTCTGTCGCCATCACATTGGTCTATAGTTTTGGCCATGGCATTCAAGGAAGCCATCTATTATTGTATATAAATACCATTATATCGACCCTTGGCTGTTTCCGCCTCGTGATCTCAGCATGTTGCATCCAGACACCTGCATTACATTTATATACAGTGTCCTCCCTTAAACATAAAACATTGTTCCTTATAACTGTCCCTTTTTAATTTATACAATGTCAAGGTGTTATTATTATACTCCGTGTGGTTTGTATTTGTTTAGTGGGCATTATGTGTATTCATTTTCCTTGTGATGAATGGGGTATAAATACTATTTGTGAGTGAAATGCCCTAGGTTGGTCACAACATGAAAATGCAAAATTCTGGGTTGCCTAATATCTTTAGAATTTGCCAGATGTCCCTTTCCTTAAAGTTGCCAGGTATAGTTGCATGCCTAATCACCATGAAAATATAGCCTCACATCTTACATGGTGGTTTAGTGCAAAAATAAACTTTATATGACCAATGTAATAATTGCATTTGCTTGCACGCTAAACAAGCTTTATAAATTACATTGCACTCATCAAACTAGCAGTACTGATATTTCAGTCATTTCATAATTTGCTGAGTCTTGCAATAAATAGAGAGGTCACTCCTCGGAGGACTTGCTTGTTCCAGACAGTTTAGGCCATTGCTGCCATTGTTCTATCATAACTTTGCAATAATAGCCCTGGGAGACTTATTACAAAATTATCATTTATTACTATTTATTTATTCTCCGGGGGGGGGGGTTCTTGTGTGCTCATGTTGACATATCGCGTTGTAGTTTAATTGAGAAGATAACGCTGCCTTTCATTAACACAGCAAAAAATGCTGGAACCCTCATCCAGACTTGATATGGAGAAATCTCTGGAGGCAAAAAACAAACACTATGCTGCCTTGCAGTTTTGTTTCTACAGTATCACTATGCGGTAGGCATTTATACCAAGCTTGATCGTCAAAAGTGGCCATCAGTTTGTGACCTCACCATCCTCTATAGGATAGGTCACCAGGATCTGTGTCACTCCTGAATGGGAACCTGCTATGTCTGTGTCTTCTATCAGCCTAATTCACTTAATGTGCAAAAACTCAAATTGTTTTTTCGCGCCATGCTACATGATATAATGCTTAAAAAACAATGGTCTTTTATAATGGATCAGAACCTTATTAAAGGGAACCTGTCACCTGAATTTGGCGGGACTGGTTTTGGGTCATATGGGCGGAGTTTTCGGGTGTTTGATTCACCCTTTCCTTACCCGCTGGCTGCATGCTGGCCGCAATATTGGATTGAAGTTCATTCTCTGTCCTCCATTGTACACGCCTGTACTAGTAATCTTGCCTTGTGCAGGCATGTACTACGGAGGACAGAGAATGAACTTCAATCCAATATTGCGGCCAGCATGCAGCCAGCGGGTAAGGAAAGGGTGAATCAAACACCCGAAAACTCCGCCCATATGACCCAAAACCAGTCCCGCCAAATTCAGGTGACAGGTTCCCTTTAACTGTTATTATCACATTGGACACTTAAGGCCACCTAAACGTCAGATAAAAGTCTACCTAACCTATTGATTTTGGAGTGATCAGCCAAGCATCTAACATGAATAGTGACCTCCTGACTCTCCCCCGATAGATGATATCGAGACAGACGAATCAAGCCTGTTAAACTTCAACGTCCAATCCTTTTGTTGGGAGCAGAGATAAGCCGGTGCCAGATGAGTCTGGCAGCAGCTCTCTCACAGATAATACAAGAACACTTGGCCAAGCTGAGCACTCTTGTGTATGGGGGAGTCGGAAGAGAAGACAGTTGGCAGAACGGTCATTAGAACTCCAGCTCTCTAACATTGATGGCCAACTTCTTTAGGTTTATCTGCACTGATATAAAATATCTGATTTTGCTATATTTAAAATGAATGATATTCCATGAATCATATCACAAGGAAACTGAAGATTTTACACAAATATGTCAAGTACTGTCAGAAAAGAGTGAAATGGCTCTAGTGATATAAATAAGAGAAGGGGGCCAAGATACACAATTGCTAAAATGGATAAGAACACCAGAATCTTAGGGTACCGTCACACAGTGGCATTTTGATCGCTACGACGGCACGATCCGTGACGCTCCAGCATTGTAACAATATCGCTCCAGCGTTGTAGACTGCTGTCACACTTTGCAATGTAAGACGCTGGAGCGATAATTTCATGACGTATGTGCGATGTAGAAGCCGTTGGTTACTATGCGCACATCTTATACAATATCGTGCACACCTTTGTTACACCATGCGATCATGCCGCCACAGCGGGACACTAGACGACGAAAGAAAGTTTCAAATGATCTGCTACGACGTACGATTCTCAGCGGGGTCCCTGATCGCAGGAGCATGTCAGACACAGCGAGATCGCTGGAACGTCACGGATATATCGCTGGAACGTCACAAATCGTGCCGTCGTAGCGATCAAAATGCCACTGTGTGACGGTACCCTTATGGTTGAGAAACAGTCAAGGGTATAATTAAGGTTAAAGGTACCGTCACACTAGACGATATCGCTAGCGATCCGTGATGTTGCAGCGTCCTGGCTAGCGATATCGTCCAGTGTGACAGGCAGCAGCGATCAGGATCCTGCTGTGATATCGCTGGTCGGGGCAGAAAGTCCAGAACTTTATTTCGTCGCTGGACTCCCTGCAGACATCGCTGAATCGGCGTGTGTGACGCCGATTCAGCGATGTCTTCGCTGGTAACCAGGGGCCGCGCTTAGTAACCCGATGTTTACCCTGGTTACCATCGTTAAAGTAAAAAAAACAACCACTACATACTTACCTACCGCTGTCTGTCCTCGGCGCTCTGCTTCTCTGCTCTGGCTGTGAGCGCCGGGCAGCCGGAAAGCAGAGCGGTGACGTCACCGCTGTGCTTTCCGGCCGCTGTGCTCACAGCCAGAGCAGAGAAGCAGAGCGCCGGGGACAGACACGGAAGGTAAGTATGTAGCGGTTGTTTTTTTTACTTTAACGATGGTAACCAGGGTAAACATCGGGTTACTAAGCGCGGCCCTGTGCTTAGTAACCCAATGTTTACCCTGGTTACCGGCATCGTTGGTCGCTGGAGAGCGGTCTGTGTGACAGCTCTCCAGCGACCAAACAGCGACGCTGCAGCGATCCGGATCGTTGTCGGTATCGCTGCAGCGTCGCTTAGTGTGACGGTACCTTAAGTGGGCCCCATTGCAAAAATTTAAATGGGTCCACTTGCGCTTTAACACTTGCACTCCTAACCAGCTGGAAGATGACAACCTTATCATGTTTGTCTCCTTACCATGATATCTAGACTAAATCCCAATAGTTTTGTTTCTATGTGTAGAGGATCCATGCACAAAATGAAGCCAACACAGTAATCATCTAATAGCCCCAAGTCCTTCCAGCAATCAGCTACAAGAGACATGTAGTATTACATAATATATTATACATGCAGTGACAAAACCGACAGGAGAAGGAGTTAATGCTCACCAGCGGTTCTCCTGTCTGACTCAGAGACTGGATCATAGATGGGGAAACGCCTTTAAAATAAAGGCTGCAGTCATGTTGTTTGGGACCCCTTTTCTGGGGTCTCCATGTAAGTGTAGGCTTCCAGATTTTGGTTAAATGTTTCTGACACAGCAAGAAGTTGCTGCCTTTCAGCCATATTAGCTACTGTTACTGTTTGCCAGCCAAGCACAGAGCAAGCTAGACTAATTTTATATTTTAAGCAACATATGTACCAGTAATTTAAGTTTGTTTTGTCATGCAACTTTGCATAGTACCTGTTAGGCTCACTTGGTGAGGTGGATCCACTAAGCCTCAGGTCCAGGTGGGCACATGGGCCCAGGGCATGGGTGCAACTTTCCAGATGACACATGGAACCGTGAGGACTTGGAAATCGCAAATCTCTGGAGCAGTAGGGCAGATGAACAGGAATCCAGCAGAGCTGAATGAAAGTTGAAGCACAATTAAGTACAGAAGGTGAAGACCGCCAAACATAGGACTTTCGAGTCTCAATCCCAACACACATGTGTGTGTCTTGGTGGGCCTTATAGGTCTAGGGAGATAATGTCATTGAGCCATGTCAGGCAATTTCCAAAACCCGATGTGGAGCACATCAAGTAGGGTGGACCAAAGGGTAGGAAGGACACCTGGGACAAGTAAGTGACAGTACCACATAAATTACAGTATTTTCTAATTTTCCAAGATAAAAATACAAAATAATTTTGCAAATGGAGGACAACATGTCAATGCATATAGTACTTATTTTGCACATTTACACACACAAGTACATCTAGACCACAAATGTCAAACTCTGGCCGGCCGGGTGAGTATATTTGGTCTTGATGATGGGCGGGTCACCCAAGTATATTAGGCACACAACGCCGGACGAGTCCCACTCCCAACACTGCACTTTCAACTATATCAGCATCCTAGATGCCGATACAGTTGCAAGTAATGATAAAGGAGGGAGCCCGCTGTACCCATATGTGCAGAGGATCTGGAGACACCATGAAGAAATGTGTGTCCTATTATACTGTATGGAGCACTATATGGGGCCAATATACTGTATAGAGCACTATGTGGGGTCATTATACTGTATGGTTACAAGACCCTAACTAAAGACTATAATAAAACTTAACTTTTAATCAACTAATAATGACAATTAAAACCTGCTGAGTTAGTGTATATCCATCAGCAAGATATTTTGTAGTAGTCTAATATATTCAATTTATATCTGGTGTCTTTTGTAGTATTAATTAATTATGTGGGATTGGTGCGGCCACTACCTAAACCCTTAATCAGATTATTTGACACTGCTAACTCACTATTAAAAATCATTCCTATGCCAATATAGGGTCATGTTGCCTTATGGCAAATTGTTAATTATGTGCCTAACCCTATACTGATTATCGAACAGCAATTGTGTTAATAATTATACTGTATGGAGGACTATGTGAGCCAATTATACCATATGGAGCAATATATTGGGCCCATTATACTGTATTGAGCACTACATGGGGCCATCATACTGTATGGAGCACTATGTGGGGCCATTATACTTTATGGAGCACTATGTGGGGCCACTATATTGTATGGAGCACTATGTGGGGCCACTATATTGTATGGAGCACTATGTGGGGTCATTATAGTGTATGGTTACAAGACCCTAACTAAAGACTGTAATAAAACTTAACTTTTATTCAACTAATAAGGACAATGAAAACCTGCAGTATAATGACCACTTTTTGTGGTCATTATACTGCATGGAACATTATGTGGGGCCCATTATGCTGTATGGAGCACTTTTTGAGGCCATTATACTGTGTCGAGAACTATGTGGGGCCATTATACTGTATGGAGCACTTTTTGTGGCCGTTATACTGTATGCAGCACTATTTTCTAACAACATTTTTTTTTTCACAATTCTTTGAAAAAGCAGTGATGGTAATAAATAAGTGAAGCTATGCAATGCTTACTTGGACCTTGTCCTATGCGGTTGCCGCTTCACACAGGTAGTGCTTTTCTCTCTTTTTTCCTCTTACAGCATCAGGGAGTACATTGTTCTGGCAAGAGTGGCAACAATGTCACTGGTCTTAACTGTGAATCAAGCAGAAGCGCATCATCCCCTATCAAGCAGAAAACAACCCCTCTAAACCTGCCATCTAAGTAATTCGTCCTCATTAAGTAAGATATGACATGAGGTCTGTACCAGGACACTGCTACAGGTGTCATTCAAAATTATAGGAGAGGAGTTGGGGGGCGTTCAGTGCAGAGAGCCCCAGACTCAGTAAGGAAATGTCCAGTGGACACAAAGTCTAGTACAAACTTCATTTTCACGGTAACACAACTAATACAACCATCCACCTGACAAAACCGCTGATGGGCTCACTTAAAGGTAATAAGTCAGCAAGATTAACCTTCCTAAGCCATCTATATGGGCATGCAAGTCATAAAAATTTGAATTAAATGTTACCATGATGTCTGCGATCCAATGTGCTATTCCAGAGAAATCCACTTTTTTCTTTATATGTAAATGGGCTGCTAAGATCTCATTGATCTGCACAAGAATCTGCCTACAGAAATTATTTTGAATGAAAGGAGCATCACCCGTGTGAGACATGTAATAGCTATCTTTGCTGATCTCACTGCAAAGCTGTGTGGGATTATAACTAGCACTATACTGTAAAGCTGAATTTTGTCCCATTATAAACACATCTGCAGCTGCAGTTGTCCCCTCATGGTCCTTCAGCTTCCCTTTCACATGCATCCAGTGTGGAGTGAAGGGCAGTACAGCATAGCTGACAGCTCTATGAGAGGAGAGCTGCAGCCTTAAATGTGTTTGTAATGAGACAAAGTTTAGCTCTGCTGTACTGTATTTGTTGTAATCAGGCACAGCTCTGCAGTGAGATCAGGATAGCAGACTGACAGTCATTACATGTCTCACTCTAGTAATACCACCTTTAATTTAAAATAAGCACTGGATTAATGTTCTCAAGAAGATCGATCTATGTCCGGCCCATAGATCTTCAATGCTCACTTGCATGTAAGAAAAATGTGGATTTCTCTGGAACAAGACATCGGATCGTATATATCAAGATATAATTTTAACTTTCTTTGACCTGCATGCCCGTATAGACGGCTTGTTAGGGTTGATCCTTTTTTAAATATATCATATACCCTAATTCTAGATGCATGAATAAACCACTTGGGGAAGCATACTGATATATATCGCTATTATTAAAGAAGTTATCTACTACTAGGACAACTTCCTCTCATACCCCTCACTTGGCCCTCATAAAATAATGAAGCCTATACTCACCCTGTGCCACTGTGGTTCCCGCGGTGTTGGCACTCCATCTCCCAGGGCTCCCATGTTGTTGTTGTGACATGTGACACTGGCGCCCAGTCAGCGCTAGCGTTACTATCACCGCCTCCAGAAAAAGCAGAAAAAGGAAGCCCAAGATCAGCTCCAGCCAGGACTTCCTCTTCATGCTCGGGAGAGCGAGTGAGTACACCATGGGAGGTGAGTATAGGCTTTATTATTTTATCGGTGTCAAACATTTTTATTTAGAAGAGGTTGTCCTATTAGTGGACAAACCCTTTAAATGTAGTGGAAGCTGGATAAATTTGCATGAGGATCTTGCAGGCATCAGCAATTACAGTAGTTATACAAGGAGGGGAGGTAATTCAATACATTACACGGGAGTTATGTGCCCTGTCTCTATGATCGATATACCACAAGGTTCTATGACAAATCCTTATTCATCTGCACAGATATGTGAGTTTGACTCTATCGTGAACAGATTTATTGCAAAAACTAAATCCTAATTTAAAATTAACTAAAATTGAACACTCACTAAATGGTCTGATGAAAATTTTAGGTTAGCACGCTTCAAAATTTTCTACGCAGTCACCGCAGTTGATTTTAATCAGAAAAGAAGGACGCAGCAGCACTCTATAGAGACCAATATATATTTGCAAACACAAAATCCTACTATACAATTGTCTAATGGTCACTTTTGTCTGTCTTTCTGTCTGTCTTTCTGTCTGTCTGTCATGGATATTCATTGGTCGCGGCCTCTGTCTGTCATGGAATCCAAGTCGCTGATTGGTCGTGGCAAAATGCCCACAACCATTGCCATGACCAATCAGCGACGGCCACAGTCCAGCGGCAATATGGCCGCTCTTTCCTCCCCGCAGTCAGTGCCCGCTCCATACTCCCCTCCAGTCATCCAGTCAGCCCTCACACAGGGTTAATGCCAGCGTTACCGGAACGCGGTGTAACGCACTCCGGTTACGCAGCTATTAACCCTGTGTGACCAAGTTTTTACTATTGATGCTGCGTATGCAGCATCAATGGTAAAACGATCTAATGTTACAAATAATAATAATAAAAAAAGTTATTCTCACCCTCCGACGTCACGTCCAGTCCGCCGGCAGGTTCCAGTGCTAAGGATGCTATGGGAGAAGGACCTGCCATGATGCCACGGTCATGTGACCGCGATGTCATCACAGGTCCTGCGCGCCTGCGTGAGAAGGACCTGCCATGACGTCACGGTCATGTGACCGTGACTTCATCACAGGTCCTGCGCGCCTGCGCGAGAAGGACCTGCCATGACATCACGGTCATGTGACCGCAACGTCATCACAGGTCCTGCGCTCATAGTCATACCAACCCTGGGACCAGAAGCTGCCGCGTGCACCGTACACAGGACCCAGGACTAAGGTGAGTATATGTTTGTTTACTTTTTATTTTATGTCACTGGCCAATATACTACATTACTGGGCATGGGCAATATACTATGTGGCTGACCAATATACTACATACTACGTGGCTGTGCAATATACTACATGGCTGGGCAATATACTACGTTGCTGGGCAATATACTACATGGCTAACAATTAAAACACACTAGTGCGCACAGGGTAAAAAATAAAACCAAAAATATATATATATATATATATATATATATATATATATATATATATCTATATCAATATACCTTAATAGATAAATAAAACTACCCCAAGGACACCCAGTGTGTAAGTATCGTAGTGAGGCACTACATATAATGAAGGGGAAATTTCAAGCTCCACATAGAAAAAAATCCCATAAAAACAATCAAAGCAAGGATGTGGTCATAAAAAATGTTTTATTAGTTACATAAAACTCAGACTATACCATACAATAGAGCACCCCCTGGATAGTGACTGGTGGTCCCTGGAATCGGAGTTATATATATAGTAAGTGTCCCCTTATATTGCCCATTGGCTCATGCACTTTATTGTTTGTTGCCGCTAATGCGGTGTTTGGTTGCTTCACATGTATGCACTATTTGCACATTATATTGAGTAACGTTTACACCCCCACTCTCGCAGATTTCTGCTTTTATCCGACACTTTTTATTCATAGTTGGTTTTTATTCTCCCATTTTTTTTTGTATTTTTATGGGCCATATTGGCATGACATAACAGACACAGGATTTACATATATGGACACCATTTAACTACAGGCACTTATACATATATTTATATATAATTTTGATACATTTTTTTTTATATATATATATGCATTTTTTTGCTCTATTGTATGGTATAGTCTGAGTTTTATGTAACTAATAAAACATACTACGTGGCTGTGCAATATACTACGTGGCTGGGCAATATACTACATTGCTGGGCAATATACTACGTGGCTGGGCAATATACTACGTGGCTGGGCAATATACTACGTGACTGGGCAATATACTACGTTGCTGGGCAATATAATACGTTGCTGGGCAATATACTACGTGGCTGGGCAATATACTACGTGACTGGGCAATATACTACGTAGCTGGGCAATATACTACGTGGCTGGGCAATATACTACGTGGACATGCATATTCTAGAATACCCGATGCGTTAGAATCGGGCCACCATCTAGTCTAACATAATTGCTGAATAAATTGTACCAAAAATGTAAAAAAAAATTTAAAAAAAAAAAAAAAAAAAATACTTGCAAAAAAGCGCATAAATTGGCCAGTTCATGTGAGCCCATCAACCGCGACAAGGTGACACTTCTTTCTCTGATGGGTCCTGTCAGCCTAAATACGCCTTTTTGTTTTATGCAGTTGATTTCAATGTCACATTGGTCATAATTATTTCGTCCTGGAGATTATTGGCGATTCAGTATCATGGACTCACATCTATCGATATTAGAAAATTATTTTGATTGGATTACTTTTTTTCAAGGAGATTGTCTCACATTTTATAAATTTGTGAATGTTCTAAAGTAAAATAAGCATGACTTAATAGTTGATTCCATTTTCTCTTGTGGTCTCTGACATTCCATCCATCATTCACTGACCAGTGTAGCCCGTCAATGGCCGCAGTTGGGCAAACCTGTGAGGCTAGTGATTGTTGAGCATGATCAGATGAATAATGTGCGGGGGCACCATCACATTAGGCACAGCATGGGATTGATCTGGTAAGCATCGCCTTTTTTTTATTAGAACATTCACTACTTTTCTGAAAACTTTTTTAAACTTTGACAAAATTCCTTAAAAATTAACATCGGTCCATGATATGCCACAGTTGCAGGCTAGAAAGAAGAGTTTCATCTCTACCAAGTCCAAGAACAAATATGTTTTTCGGATTATAGACCTTATCTGATCCTGGAAGAAAGTTGCTGGTGGAAATGCTGCCATTATTATTCTGTATTTAAGGTACCGTCTTTCCATATAGTGCACACCTGATTAACTTTAATGTATGAAATTATAGTAGGGGGTTTTATATAGTCATGCTGTATAGGAGATTACAGTGCTTGGTACATTGCTACCTTATTTGACTCGTTTGCTATTTTTAAGTTGACCAGGGCAAACCACAAAATGCCCCTTATTTCAGTGTTTGCTTTACAATTTAGGGGAACAGGGAAATATTTTGGATCATTTATTCTTTTCAAACCAAGAAAATTCCACTGAGACTTTCACAATAAGGAAGGTTGTCGTGAACTGAAACGAAACATAAATACATTGGGTACGCAGCGAGAACTCAGCCTGTTTCGTCGTAAAAAAATGAATGGAATTAATCGAGGAGAGACATATTTTCGAGATTCCATTGTTGAATTTGGCAAGTGGAAGAGAGCAGTGGTGAACCACTGAGAAGATCTATGTCATTCCTGTGTGTGCGGGGGAATTTGTAGTCACCGCAGAAAGCTGGGGACTTTGGAGGGGGTCTGCGTCGCAGGTCCCCATAGACTGGAAAGCTCTAACCCTCTTCTCTTCACATACACTCACATTAAAATCCGTGACATCGACATTATATCTGACTAAAGCTTTGTTGGGGTATATTTACGGTCTGTATGCTTGGTCTTTCCAGCCTTAGTAAAATCAGCTGATGTTCTTGGGAAATGCATAATGAATTTCCCACAAGTTCTTCCAAAAAAAAAACCCCAGACCTATTATATATCAAGAGGTGCTTTGCTTTCATTCATTCATTCATTCATTCATTCATTCATTCATTCATTCATTCATTCTTTCTTATCTTTTCTTATATTTCTTTGCATACATGAGAGCCAATTTAATAAGAAGCCATTTTATTATTATTATTTATTGTTATAGCGCTATTTATTCCATGGCGCTTTACATGTAAGGAGGGGTATACATAAAAACAAGTACAATAATCTTAAACAATACAAGTCATAACTGGTACAGGAGGAGAGAGGACCCTGCCCGCAAGGGCTCACAATCTACAAGGGATGGGTGAGGATACAGTAGGTGAGGGTAGAGATGGTCATGCAGCGGTTTGGTCGATCGGTGGTTACTGCAGGTTGTAGGCTTGTCGGAAGAGGTGAGTCTTCAGGTTCTATTTGAAGGTTTCGATGGTAGGCGAGAGTCTGATGTGTTGTGGTAGAGGGTTCCAGAGTAGGGGTGATACGCGAGAGAAATCTTTATCCCATTAGTATGTTGGGAGGCTCTCGGACAGAAGGAAGATTCAACCTCTGCCTACTTAGTGCCAATGGTCTGATTTGACCTTGGCATCTCAGAAGCCTGAAGCAGTCAGCCTATGTAGGGCGGACTTCTCAAGTGATTCCTGGTCTATCTCATGAAATTCACTCCATGCCATGCTTGGCAAAGCGGCTCCAATGTTCAACACTTCAAAGCTACCCTGCATCTTAGCTCTGAAAATTAGCATAAGGTGAATTCTACACTTTGATTAGCTTGATGATATCTCAGAAAGATTGAGGTAGTTGAGGAGAAGTTAGAGGGGTGTGCAGTACCGAGGAGAAGCAAGTGCTGCTGGCAAATGTAGTTTTAGTGGTGTGAGAATAGAACCACCCATTCAGCTATGTGAACCTAAACAGACAATGGGACAGATAAAGATGAAAAAGGCACAAAAGTACAAGAAAGAAACGTTAGGTTGTCTGTACATTAGCAATACGTATGCATTTACTGTGCTATGTGAAAAATAATGTGGAGTCCTTCGAAGCACCCGCAATATATCCGCCCCCTGCTTTTTCCTTTTTCCTCCTGAGATTCTGTATTAAGAGGCATCTTTTCCTCTGCCGAATCAGAGGAGCGCACGGTCACTCTTGCTTTAGAACATCACTTACAAACTCTAATGGAAAGAGCTTGTCAGTGCTGCAATCTTTGCCTAAAAAAACAGCAAACCAGCCATCAATGTCGTCTAACCTAAGCATCGAGGAGTGCACGATAAAACTAAAGTCCCTACGTTCTTACAAGTAGTTTGCAATTTTACTCATGAACTGCCCTTTAAGTACTATAATCGAATCGTTAAAAGGATAAAACTAGTGCATCACCCACGCACTTTGCATCTTTTTTTTAAACTCCCCTGTTCTCACATACACGGTCTCCAGGTGGTCTTTGTTTTTTGGTCCATATCAATGGCATGACATATTTAACATGTGATCACAGCATGTGAACACTGACCTTAGAAGTGATGGGTCAGCCATGCTGATGTATCCACTGCAGGAACTGATTGGTTTTCTATGGCCACATGTGACTTATACCACTTCATTGCTACAGAAAAAATGTTATACTAGGGGGTTTTGAGAAAACTGTGGAAAAAAAAACATTTAAAACAAATTCCATGCATTCATATATGTAAACATTGCAAAGCCATTGAACCGATTTCACGACTGGGCATCATTCTATTGCTGGGCATTTTTCCCAAACCTATAAAACTTTTTTTTCCCACAGATCAGGGACTTTTAATTGAGATTTTTCACAAAGTTAATAGTTCAATTGCAAGACAAGAATGATATGAGATGATATGCTAGTGGTTGGTTTTGCTCTCGTACAGTAGTAAAGTCAGTAGCAGCTATGACCACAATATGCAGTTAGTATTTCATGACACAGAACCACAATAACTCCTCTGCCGTAAAACAGTTTTCTCATAAAAATGTTGATGCTCGAAATATTTTATGAAATGATCTTATGAGAATTGACAAAACAGAATTTTTATTAAAGGGCTGGTTTATTTAGCAGGATGCCACGACACCTGGATCAAGGGAGCAAAGGTGATTTTTTTTTGAAGATTCAGTAAATCAGATCAGAAAATGTTCAGAAAATAAGCAATTTAATATTGTCCTTGTCATATGTCACTTTGTTTGAGAACACTACTTTATAAAGCAATGGACAACTTACATATTAGAAAGTACTCTTGAACTACACACTATATGCCAGCTCGGACTGGCCAACAGGAGAACAGGAGAATCATCCGGTGGGCCCCTATGCAAGAATAAGCTATTTACCCCAAATATGAGCAGTAGTTGACCAATACATTAATTCACTATGTGCAGATAAAAGCAGTATGTCATCATTCATTAAACAAATGACCTAGTTTATTATTATATAGAAGCAGAAGTAAATTTGTGAAAGACGGTAATTTAATTTTTGCATTAGGATGAACAGTGGGTCCCCCAAGTCAATGTTACTGGTGGAACCTTGCCACCCTAGTCTGACACTGACTATGCAGCGCCCCAGAGACCTGGTCGTTGCAGTATGACGCTCTGCCGCAAAGGGGAGTAGCGGTACGTCTGATGGCACTAAAGGAGTTCTCCTGACCAGGTATCACCAGAACACATTACACTTCACACTCCGGCCACTAGGGGGAGAAAAAGGCTTTATTTATTGGGCCACTCCTCACACTGGTAAAACTAGGGGTTGGATAGGAAGTTAGTCAGAAGCTGACTGGGTTGGATTCAGGCAACATCCCGTGGCAGGGGGTGTTGCAGGGAGAAGACACAGGGGGGTCCCTGTCAGGCGTGGGAACCTGGCAGGTGCCTAGCGAACAGAGCAGAACGTAACAGAACCGCGCCTGCACTACCTTGCGGCGGTATCCTAAGAAAGAGACACGAAGGGAAGGATATTGTGGAACAGTGTAAATGAGATCAAGCAAAAAGGAGAGCCAGTAGGAGTCGTGCCGTGAAACTGAGGCAACATCCTACTGAGGCGCGTAGCCGGTGGCCGGAACACCGCGGGAGTAACTGACTCTAGGCCTTACTTCGAACTCCGCAGGACAGTTAATTATAGGTTGGCTGTCTACCTTAAATTTCCTACGAAGACATAGGGGGCAACATTGGGAGAGGGGCGTCTCTAGGGTCCCGGAAGACCTCCAGGCCTTCCCGTCATACGGGTGCGTCCTAGCCATAACATACCTGGGGGACGAGAAACTAGTAACATCTGGAACTAAAGAGAGAGAGAGCTGTAGAGAACGAACGAACGAGAACAGCAGTTGTGAGGACTATTCCGAATGCTCAGCAGGGTAGGACTACAACATACAGGCGCTAGTGGTAGGCAACAATTTCCATCTGCGAAGGAAACTCTGGAAGTGCCCATCGGACCGGCCGGTCTCCGATAGCCCTGTTAAGCGTGCTCTGGATTGAGGATCCTGAAGTCTTCAGTAAAGAGGTAAAGAGACTGCAACCTTGTGTCCTCGTTATTGTCTGCACCTCACAACATCACCATCCACCTTACTGGGAAACCCTGGGGACATACTTCACCTGTGGGAAGGTATACCATCCAGCTGCCATTCCATCACCCCAGAGGACCCCGCAGCAGCGTCGGTCACCCTGACCGAACACCACAGGTGGCGTCACGAACCCCTGACAGACTGCACCACCTTTATTGGACGCCCCTTAGCAGGGTCGCGGACCGGGTCTAGCCAACGTGACAGCCTCAGAATCGAACCAGAGAGGCCCGGTACCGAGAACTCGTGGCCCTGTGTCAGGGGGCGCTCCACTATATGGATAAAATTATAGGGACACAGTTTTGACGGCACATACAGATGAACCGCTGCACAATTGTGAAACAAAATCAGAAGTTTTGTCCACATGTGACCAGCCGCACAGTCTGGGTGATCTATAAAATCCGGCCTCTTGCCATGCAGTCTGCCTGTTAGGTGTCGAGTTCCCGCCTCTGCACAGGGGGAATCTCGGGCCATCTCTGCTGCGGTCTCCCATTCTTCTCCTGCCGCATTGGAGTCTGCTCAGCGCAGATGTCGGTGCCAGCGTCTTGCTCAGTCTCACTCTGTGCATAGGGTTACTGCTGCTTTTCCAGCTTCTACCATTGAAGCCAGTGCTGGGCAGCGGCGAGCAGATGATTCTGCCCAGGGCAAGATCTCTCAGTGGAGATCTAGGGTCACATGCTCTGGTACTGCAGCAATTCCATTGGTCCTTCTTTGAAGGGTCCTGTACGTGCTGCAGCTATTTAAGGCTCACATGGCCGCACGGCCATGCGCTAGTGTACATTTGTAAATGTGTGTGTGTTGTGAGTGAAAGTCGCTCTTTAAATAACCCTCCCTATGGGATGACTGTTCGCGGAAGGTGTATGTTTGCTATCTAGCGCCCGACTTATCCAACAGCACGATACACACTAATACAGCGTCTAGTTGCTGTGTCCGCCAGTGCGGCGCTGTGCGCTTTCACAGCGCTTTCCTGACCCAAGCCTGGGTGGTTAGTGGCATCCGCCAGTACGGCACCGCACGCACTCTCGTGCATTCCTTTGTTATTATTTTGGTTACGCTGACACCCTAGTTGCAGTGTCGACCGCAAGAAGTCTTCACAGACTCAGATCCCAAGTCTTTGGACTGAGCTCGGAGACTCCTTGCTTGTGCTCTTGTGTGCGGTACTGCGTCCCTGTGACTTAACAGGGTTCACTTCCTTCACACAGGGTGAAGTTAACCCGTGTGTATTCACATTGTACCGCCATATAGTCCGTCATTACTTGGCAGCAGGTTCCATCTCTGCACGGTGGACCCCGGGCTGCGAACGCACCTTATTCTACCTATCTTATTATTTGAAAAATCAAGCTCTTCCTATGGTAAAAAATCCAAAAACCAATCAGGACAAGGATATAATCATAAAATATAGTTTTATTAAATTCCACATATAAAATTACAAGAGAAAAAATAATAAAAAATAATTAATTATCAATATATATGTAACCAAATTATTACTACGGGCCCCAATACAACTGGCTATTTATAATCTAAATCAACATAAGGTCACTACTCAATCCTACCACCTATTGCTAATATCAAAAATATATATATCAAGAATTCTCAGTTGAATAAAAAGTGAAAAAAAGTGCAATGTGCCTCAGTGCAATAACACGCATGTAATGTAATGGGTATAATTGCAATAATTTGCAAGAAAAAATAAGGTGCTGTTATAAAAAGTGTAAACACAGGACGGGTAGGTAGAAGCGAGAAGACACTTACTCTGATTATTTCATATGTACTCCACTGTGGGTAGCCAGGACATTTAGGGGCACCCCGACGCGCGTTTCGGACGCACTTGCTCCTTCGTCAGGAGGACACCCCCTGACGAAGGAGCAAGTGCGTCCGAAACGCGCGTTGGGGTGCCCCTAAATGTCCTGGCTACCCACAGTGGAGTACATATGAAATAATCAGAGTAAGTGTCTTCTCGCTTCTACCTACCCGTCCTGTGTTTACACTTTTTATAACAGCACCTTATTTTTTCTTGCAAATTATTGCAATTATACCCATTACATTACATGTATGTTATTGCACTGAGGCACATTGCACTTTTTTTCACTTTTTTTTTCACATTTTATTCAACTGAGAATTCTTGATATATATATTTTTGATATTAGCAATAGGTGGTAGGATTGAGTAGTGACCTTATGTTGATTTAGATTATAAATAGCCAGTTGTATTGGGGCCCGTAGTAATAATTTGGTTACATATATATTGATAATTAATTATTTTTTATTATTTTTTCTCTTGTAATTTTATATGTGGAATTTAATAAAACTATATTTTATGATTATATCCTTGTCCTGATTGGTTTTTTGATTTTTTACCATAGGAAGAGCTTGATTTTTCTATACTTTTGGTAGTGGTTCACTACATCACTAATGCACTGGGTGTTCTCAGGGTCTTTATAGAAAAAATTGATTTTATTATACTTATACAGTGGGGCAAAAAAGTATTTAGTCAGTCAGCAATAGTGCAAGTTCCAACACTTAAAAAGATGAGAGGCGTCTGTAATTTACATCATAGGTAGACCTCAACTATGGGAGACAAACTGAGAAAAAAAAAATCCAGAAAATCACATTGTCTGTTTTTTTTATCATTTTTTTAGCATATTATGGTGGAAAATAAGTATTTGGTCAGAAACAAACAATCAAGATTTCTGGCTCTCACAGACCTGTAACTTCTTCTTTAAGAGTCTCCTCTTTCCTCCACTCATTACCTGTAGTAATGGCACCTGTTTAAACTTGTTATCAGTATAAAAAGACACCTGTGCACACCCTCAAACAGTCTGACTCCAAACTCCACTATGGTGAAGACCAAAGAGCTGTCAAAGGACACCAGAAACAAAATTGTAGCCCTGCACCAGGCTGGGAAGACTGAATCTGCAATAGCCAACCAGCTTGGAGTGAAGAAATCAACAGTGGGAGCAATAATTAGAAAATGGAAGACATACAAGACCACTGATAATCTCCCTCGATCTGGGGCTCCACGCAAAATCCCACCCCGTGGGGTCAGAATGATCACAAGAATGGTGAGCGAAAATCCCAGAACCACGCGGGGGGACCTAGTGAATGAACTGCAGAGAGCTGGGACCAATGTAACAAGGCCTACCATAAGTAACACACTACGCCACCATGGACTCAGATCCTGCAGTGCCAGACGTGTCCCACTGCTTAAGCCAGTACATGTCTGGGCCCGTCTGAAGTTTGCTAGAGAGCATTTGGATGATCTAGAGGAGTTTTGGGAGAATGTCCTATGGTCTGATGAAACCAAACTGGAACTGTTTGGTAGAAACACAACTTGTCGTGTTTGGAGGAAAAAGAATACTGAGTTGCATCCATCAAACACCATACCTACTGTAAAGCATGGTGGTGGAAACATCATGCTTTGGGGCTGTTTCTCTGCAAAGGGGCCAGGACGACTGATCCGGGTACATGAAAGAATGAATGGGGCCATGTATCGTGAGATTTTGAGTACAAACCTGCTTCCATCAGCAAGGGCATTGAAGATGAAACGTGGCTGGGTCTTTCAACATGACAATGATCCAAAGCACACCGCCAGGGCAACGAAGGAGTGGCTTCGTAAGAAGCATTTCAAGGTCCTGGAGTGGCCTAGCCAGTCTCCAGATCTCAACCCTATAGAAAACCTTTGGAGGGAGTTGAAAGTCCGTGTTGCCAAGAGAAAAGCCAAAAACATCACTGCTCTAGAGGAGATCTGCATGGAGGAATGGGCCAACATACCAACAACAGTGTGTGGCAACCTTGTGAAGACTTACAGAAAACGTTTGACCTCTGTCATTGCCAACAAAGGATATATTACAAAGTATTGAGATGAAATTTTGTTTCTGACCAAATACTTATTTTCCACCATAATATGCAAATAAAATGTTAAAAAAACAGACAATGTGATTTTCTGGATTTTTTTTTCTCAGTTTGTCTCCCATAGTTGAGGTCTACCTATGATGTAAATTACAGACGCCTCTCATCTTTTTAAGTGGTGGAACTTGCACTATTGCTGACTGACTAAATACTTTTTTGCCCCACTGTATATTATATATGATACAAATTTTACCTGAACAACATTTGTGTACTTTTACTATCTTATTATTTGGTGCGTTCCGCTAGCCCTAACACTGCCTTTACTAATATTTGTGAAAGAATAGGCCATTCTAAAGAGTTCACCAATACCATTTTCGGGGAAGGTCAGTTTGGAGCGCCCCGTCAGGGCAAGGGGGATACTCGGTACCGGGTCCTGCGGTTCACAGGGGGATGTCACGGTGGCTGACCCGGTCCGTGGCCATGGGACATCTGTATAAAAGGGAAAGGTCTTTAAAGGGATAAGGTTTATGTTCGTGATGGTTTGGAGGCAATTCCAGAGTCCCCTTGTCTAGGTGGAAATCAATAGCCTTCCCTTGCGCTGTAGTTGTGTAGTCCCTTACTGCATAAGCTTCAAATAAGGTCCTCACAGATGTTGTGTCTCTCTCTCTGTCCCCCGTAGTTGGATAGGACAAAACCCGTATGACTGGTGGCTTGAGGTGGTTTATATGGACTCTAGTATGCCCTAGCCTCTGAGGGGTGCCACTGTGCCTCCTGGGTGTAAGTGCAGACAGGTAACGTGCAATTAGCTGTCCTGTCGGTCTCTGAAGTAAGGCGTAGAGGTCCATACTACCTCGGTGTTCCTGCTACTGGTTATCTGCACCTCAGAAGGAGGCAGCCTTCTCAGGGCTGGTCCCCTTCTGGTATCCTCTCCTGTGCTTTGCTTTCCTGCACGCTCACTGCAACGTATTCTGCTTTCTGAAATGTCTCTTCTGGGAGCTGCAGCTCTTAGGGCATGCACAGCTCTGTGGACCCTCTGTCCTCCTCAGACGAATGTCTGGAACTTTCTAATATTCCCTACAGACTACCAGTTATATACAGTGGGGCAAAAAAGTATTTAGTCAGTCAGCAATAGTGCAAGTTCCACCACTTAAAAAGATGAGAGGCGTCTGTAATTTACATCATAGGTAGACCTCAACTATGGGAGACAAACTGAGAAAAAAAAATCCAGAAAATCACATTGTCTGTTTTTTTATAATTTTTTTTGCATATTATGGTGGAAAATAAGTATTTGGTCAGAAACAAACAATCACGATTTCTGGCTCTCACAGACCTGTAACTTCTTCTTTAAGAGTCTCCTCTTTCCTCCACTCATTACCTGTATTAATGGCACCTGTTTAAACTTGTTATCAGTATAAAAAGACACCTGTGCACACCCTCAAACAGTCTGACTCCAAACTCCACTATGGTGAAGACCAAAGAGCTGTCAAAGGACACCAGAAACAAAATTGTAGCCCTGCACCAGGCTGGGAAGACTGAATCTGCAATAGCCAACCAGCTTGGAGTGAAGAAATCAACAGTGGGAGCAATAATTAGAAAATGGAAGACATACAAGACCACTGATAATCTCCCTCGATCTGGGGCTCCACACAAAATCCCACCCCGTGGGGTCAGAATGATCACAAGAACGGTGAGCAAAAATCCCAGAACCACGAGGGGGGACCTAGTGAATGAACTGCAGAGAGCTGGGACCAATGTAACAAGGCCTACCATAAGTAACACACTACGCCACCATGGACTCAGATCCTGCAGTGCCAGACGTGTCCCACTGCTTAAGCCAGTACATGTCCGGGCCCGTCTGAAGTTTGATAGAGAGCATTTGGATGATCCAGAGGAGTTTTGGGAGAATGTCCTATGGTCTGATGAAACGAAACTGGAACTGTTTGGTAGAAACACAACTTGTCGTGTTTGGAGGAAAAAGAATACTGAGTTGCATCCATCAAACACCATACCTACTGTAAAGCATGGTGGTGGAAACATCATGCTTTGGGGCTGTTTCTCTGCAAAGGGGCCAGGACGACTGATCCGGGTACATGAAAGAATGAATGGGGCCATGTATCGTGAGATTTTGAGTGGAAACCTCCTTCCATCAGCAAGGGCATTGAAGATGAAACGTGGCTGGGTCTTTCAACATGACAATGATCCAAAGCACACCGCCAGGGCAACGAAGGAGTGGCTTCGTAAGAAGCATTTCAAGGTCCTGGAGTGGCCTAGCAAGTCTCCAGATCTCAACCCTATAGAAAACCTTTGGAGGGAGTTGAAAGTCCGTGTTGCCAAGCGAAAAGCCAAAAACATCACTGCTCTAGAGGAGATCTGCATGGAGGAATGGGCCAACATACCAACAACAGTGTGTGGCAACCTTGTGAAGACTTACAGAAAACGTTTGACCTCTGTCATTGCCAACAAAGGATATATTACAAAGTATTGAGATGAAATTTTGTTTCTGACCAAATACTTATTTTCCACCATAATATGCAAATAAAATGTTAAAAAAACAGACAATGTGATTTTCTGGATTTTTTTTTCTCAGTTTGTCTCCCATAGTTGAGGTCTACCTATGATGTAAATTACAGACGCCTCTCATCTTTTTAAGTGGTGGAACTTGCACTATTGCTGACTGACTAAATACTTTTTTGCCCCACTGTATATGGGGAGTCAACTAGTAAATAGGATCAAAAGCTCCCCCTGGTGGCCTGGAGTATGAATGTGTTGCATGCTTGTGGTACCTGGATGCAGTTATCCTTCCTTGCCTCCAAACGTAACATCACTCTCCACTGTGAGAACCAGGACCCTGGGGCACCACACTTTTCTTTTACAGCATGACTGTGTCCTTGGCAAAAAAGCAAGGTCCATAAAGGAATGTTTGGGGTGAAATTTCTGAGAAGAATATGACCGACCGCATAGAGCTCTCAATCCTATCGAACATCTTTGGGATGAACTAGATTGGAGATTGCAAGCCAGACCATCAAGAACATCCGTGTCTGACCTCACAAATGCTCTTCTGTGTCCCAAAGTCATCTCCAAAATTTAGCAAAAAGCCTTCCTAGAAGAGTGAAAGCTGTTGTAAAGAGGAACCAACTCCATATTACTATCTATAGATTTAAGTTTTGATGTCATAAAAGCTCATCTGGATTGTGAGCCCCAATGGGGACAGGGCTGATAATGTCTGAAAAGTGCTGTGGAATTAATAGCGCGATATAAGTGAGCAAAATAAATGTAAAAATGTAGTGTAACATGCATATGGTGTATTGCTGGCATGTCCCTAGTCTTACTAAATATTTTACTAAACGTACAGCTCTGGCAAAAAATAAGAGACCACTGCAAAATGTTCAGTTTGTCTGATTTTTCTCTTTATAGGTATATTTTTGAGTAAAATGTAAATTGTTCTTTTATTCTATAAACTTCTGACAACATGTCTCCGAAGTTCCAAGCAATAAATTTTGTATTTTTTTCTGACAAAGAAAAATGGTCAAAATAAAAAAAAAATCCCAGTGCTTTCAGACCTCAAATAATGCAAAGAAAACAAGTTCATAATCATTTAGAAACAACAATACTAATGTTTTAACTCAGGAAGAGTTCAGAAATCAATATTTTGTGGAATAACCATGATTTTTAATCACAGCATTCATGCGTCTTGGCAGGCTTTCCACCAGTCTTTCACACTGCTCCTGGGGCAAAAATGTAAGCCGATCTTCTTTGCTTGATGGCTTGGGACTATCCATCATCCTCTTGATTACATTACAGAGGTTTTCAAAGGGGTTCAGGTCTGGAGATTGGGCTGCCCATGACAGGGATTTGATGTGGTGGTCTCTCAATTTTTGCCAGAGCTGTATATACTGTATAAATACACTGTATATAAATATATGTGTGTTTAGGTTTATCGTCAGCCATTATACCATACTTTTTTTTATGGACTGCATATTGTGATTTATGTGCTTTAGTTTATGCATGCATTGTTACTGAATACTAGTTCATATTTACGGTATACACATTTTATTAGCTTTAATGTTTGCACTTTAATATGAGCATATATTTGCACCTTGCTTAAAGGAGTTGTCCGGTCTAAAATGAAGAGTCTGTGGTCACTCTGTGCGACTGCAGACTAGTAAACCCCTCCCAGCGCACGCACAATGTGCTGCGAGGATTCGCCAATGTCTGCCCCGAGGACAGTGGTTGAGTATGCGATATGCTAGAACCTGTCTAGTGGGCACGGCCCTCGCTCACTACAAGTATTACGAGGGAGGCCGTATCCATTAGACGGGTGCTGCCTAGGAGTGTGCATATTGCGTTCTTGACTGTCGTTTCCGGGGCACCGTCGGTACGCAGGCACGTCTGCCATGACTGCAGACTTGTTCAATTTAGACCGGACAGCCCCTTTAATATCTTGCACTATTCTCATATAAAACCTAAGATAGAAACAAAATGAACATATACCATATATTTCAATCTCCAAACGCGACTGATAAAGAAAAAATACTTTCTTTAGGTCTTCAAGTGGACGCCTTTCATAAAGAGAATATCCAAGATGTAAATGTATTTTCCCAAAGTATTGGATATAAATTAATAGGAAGACGTCACTCAGTGCCAGGCAGCTGCTGCCAAGGCAAGTAGAATGCACAAAATTAGAGTGTATAGAGTGCACTAAAACTATGAATGATCCCTGTGATACAAAAATGAAGCTAGAGGAACCGTACATGCAGATTGTATGCAATGGCAGAGGCTGATAACTAAATAGGAAATTGATTGGAAGGGAATGCAGTAAAAAGAAATATATCTATGGTTTACTGATCTTTCTGCACATGGGTATATACACTGTGGGAATATACAGTGGGGCAAAAAAGTATTTAGTCAGTCAGCAATAGTGCAAGTTCCACCACTTAAAAAGATGAGAGGCGTCTGTAATTTACATCATAGGTAGACCTCAACTATGGGAGACAAACTGAGAAAAAAAAATCCAGAAAATCACATTGTCTGTTTTTTTAAAATTTTATTTGCATATTATGGTGGAAAATAAGTATTTGGTCAGAAACAAACAATCAAGATTTCTGGCTCTCACAGACCTGTAACTTCTTCTTTAACAGTCTCCTCTTTCCTCCACTCATTACCTGTAGTAATGGCACCTGTTTAAACTTGTTATCAGTATAAAAAGACACCTGTGCACACCCTCAAACAGTCTGACTCCAAACTCCACTATGGTGAAGACCAAAGAGCTGTCAAAGGACACCAGAAACAAAATTGTAGCTCTGCACCAGGCTGGGAAGACTGAATCTGCAATAGCCAACAAGCTTGGAGTGAAGAAATCAACAGTGGGAGCAATAATTAGAAAATGGAAGACATACAAGACCACTGATAATCTCCCTCGATCTGGGGCTCCACGCAAAATCCCACCCCGTGGGGTCAGAATGATCACAAGAACGGTGAGCAAAAATCCCAGAACCACGCGGGGGGACCTAGTGAATGAACTGCAGAGAGCTGGGACCAATGTAACAAGGCCTACCATAAGTAACACACTACGCCACCATGGACTCAGATCCTGCAGTGCCAGACGTGTCCCACTGCTTAAGCCAGTACATGTCCGGGCCCGTCTGAAGTTTGCTAGAGAGCATTTGGATGATCCAGAGGAGTTTTGGGAGAATGTCCTATGGTCTGATGAAACCAAACTGGAACTGTTTGGTAGAAACACAACTTGTCGTGTTTGGAGGAAAAAGAATACTGAGTAACATCCATCAAACACCATACCTACTGTAAAGCATGGTGGTGGAAACATCATGCTTTGGGGTTGTTTCTCTGCAAAGAGGCCAGGACGACTGATCCGGGTACATGAAAGAATGAATGGGGCCATGTATCGTGAGATTTTGAGTGCAAACCTCCTTCCATCAGCAAGGGCATTGAAGATGAAACGTGGCTGGGTCTTTCAACATGACAAAGATCCAAAGCACACCGCCAGGGCAACGAAGGAGTGGCTTCGTAAGAAGCATTCCAAGGTCCTGGAGTGACCTAGCCAGTCTCCAGATCTCAACCCTATAGAAAACCTTTGGAGGGAGTTGAAAGTCCGTGTTGCCAAGAGAAAAGCCAAAAACATCACTGCTCTAGAGGAGATCTGCATGGAGGAATGGGCCAACATACCAACAACAGTGTGTGGCAACCTTGTGAAGACTTGCAGAAAACGTTTGACCTCTGTCATTGCCAACAAAGGATATATTACAAAGTATTGAGATGAAATTTTGTTTCTGACCAAATACTTATTTTCCACCATAATATGCAAATAAAATTTTAAAAAAACAGACAATGTGATTTTCTGGATTTTTTTTTCTCAGTTTGTCTCCCATAGTTGAGGTCTACCTATGATGTAAATTACAGACGCCTCTCATCTTTTTAAGTGGTGGAACTTGCACTATTGCTGACTGACTAAATACTTTTTTGCCCCACTGTAGCTCATCAGGGACCTCTGCTTTGGCCCAAGCAGGTGGCTATGGAGTCACAACGAACAATAGCAGGCTAGCGAGTTCCACACAGGTATGTGTCAGGTGTATTTATTGTACACATTTGCCGTACAATGTTACACGTGCCAAACATGAAATAAAATGTCTAAGGCCGTCTGGCCACTAACTAACAACAAGATACTAACTGCAAAATAAACCTATACAACAAGAAAGAAGTTTGTGCAACCTTACTGTGTCAGCTCCCAGACCAGCAGATGAGAGACTGAGATCCCAGCAGTTCCTTGATTATATCAGCTGAAGCAAAAGCTGGATCGTATGTGTGGAAGGGAAGCACCAGAGCTTTCAGGCTGATCACTAAAGAAACCAGGACCGGATTACAGAGAAATAAACAGCTTCACAATCAATACCGTGATACATATGAAATGAAACGGGGAGAAACATATCTGTTTTCTAGTACTTCTCCCCTTGGCACCTCACATACCCCCTTCCTTTGTTCGAGCCTGTAGGGTCGGACACGATGAGTCACTAAGCAGTGTGTTCTGGATAACGCATCTGCATTCCCGTGCGCTGCGCCTGCCCTGTGCTCAACGGAAAAGTTAAAAGGTTGTAATGCCAAGAACCAGCGTGTCACCCTCGCATTGCCCTCTTTTGCGCGGGCCATCCATGTTAGGGGTGAATGGTCCGTTACTAGCCTAAATTGGCGACCTAGTAAATAATAGCGTAAGGTGAATAGGGCCCATTTCACAGCCAGGGCTTCGCGCTCAACCACGCTATAATTCTCTTCTGCCCTGGTAAGCTTCCTACTCAGATAGCTTACTGGGTGTTCCTCGCCATTCACTTCCTGTGACAACACTGCACCGAGGCCGACACCAGAGGCGTCCGTTTGGACAATAAACTCCCGTTTAAAGTCAGGGGCAACCAACACTGGTTGGTCACAGAGGACCGTTTTCAAATACTGAACGGCCTTCTCTGCTTCTGCGTTCCACTTTATTGTGATAGATTTTGAGCCCTTGGTAAGCTCTGTGAGAGGGGCCGCGATGGTGGCAAAATTTTTAATGAAGCGCCTATAATAGCCAACGATCCCTAAAAAGGCTCCGACCTGTTTTTTGTTGACCGGTCGTGGCCAATTCTGAATAGCGTCCACTTTATTGGTCTGTGGCTTTACGACTCCTCGCCCTATGCTATATCCCAGATAGCGAGCCTCTTCCAATCCCAAGGTACATTTCTTAGGATTGGCAGTTAACCCAGCAGTTTTTATCGAGTCTAAGACGGCTTGTACTTTTGACAAATGTGTGTCCCAGTCATCACTAAAGACAATGATATCGTCCAAGTATGCGGACGCATACCGGACGTGGGGTTTAAGGACAATATCTATTAGACGTTGGAAGGTGGCTGCAGCACCATGCAACCCAAATGGCATATCACGGTACTGGAACAGTCCCTGGGGCGTTACAAAGGCCGTTTTCTCTTTGGCTGAATCCGTGAGGGGAATCTGCCAATAACCTTTTGTTAAGTCGATAGTAGATATGTACCTGGCCGAACCCAGTCTCTCTATAAGTTCATCAACTCTCGGCATCGGGTAGGCATCGAATTTTGATACCTCATTTAATTTCCGAAAATCATTACAAAACCTAATAGTCCCATCGGGTTTGGGCACTAGCACGATTGGGCTAGCCCAATCAATCCGGGACTCTTCAATGACTCCAAGTTCTAACATTTTCTCGACTTCCTGGGCAATGGCTTGTCTCGGAGCCTCCGGAATTCGATATGGTTTTAGTCGTACACGGACCTGTGGATCAGTAACAATATCATGTTTAATTAAGTGAGTACGACCAGGAAGCTCTGAAAAAACCTCTGCGTTTTTCTGTATAAATTCCTTAGTCTCTCGTTTCTGACTTTCGGATAGTGTCTCTGCAATACCCACCTCTGGCAATGCTACCTGGGGGTCATTTACCACAGATGGGGGTGCCCTACGAGGTCCATCATTAAGGGTGGCTTTTGTCATTAGACTCTCCCTATCCCGCCAGGCCTTAAGCAAGTTTATGTGGTAGATTTGTTCGGTTTTCCTCTTGTCTGGTTGATATATCTTATAATTCACTTCACCTATTCTCTCCAACACCTCGTATGGGCCCTGCCACTTCGCAAGAAATTTATTTTCTACAGTGGGTACTAATACTAACACCCTGTCTCCGGGTTGAAAGACTCGTGTTTTAGCCGCTCGGTTATATACCGTGCTTTGGGCCTGTTGCGCACGTTCTAAACATTCTTTAACTATTGGCATGACCGCCTCAATTCTATCTTGCATAAGCATTACGTGTTCAATTACACTGCGATAAGGAGTCACCTCTTGTTCCCAAGTCTCTTTAGCAATATCTAACAGGCCTCTAGGACATCGCCCGTAAACTAACTCAAAAGGCGAAAAGCCTGTGGAGGATTGGGGTACTTCCCGTATAGCGAACAGGAGATATGGTAGGAGAGCATCCCAATCCCTCCCGTCCTTATCTACCACCCTTTTCAACATTCCCTTCAGGGTTTTATTAAATCGCTCCACCAACCCGTCAGTCTGAGGGTGATATACTGAAGTACGCAAGTGGGAGATTTTTAGTAGCTTACACAAGTCCTTAAGTATTCGAGACATAAAGGGGGTTCCCTGATCTGTTAGTATTTCTTTCGGAATGCCGGTGCGAGAAAACATATTAACAAGCTCCTTTGAAATTGCTTTCGCATTGGCATTCCGCAGAGGCACTGCTTCAGGGTAACGAGTGGCATAATCTAGTACTACCAAAATGTACTGATGTCCCCTGGCAGATTTAACTAATGGACCCACTATATCCATTGCTATCCTCTCGAAGGGCACCTCTATTATTGGTAAGGGCACAAGGGGGCTTCTAAAATGTGACATAGGTGTGGTAAATTGACACGTAGGACAGGACTGACAATACCGGGTCACGTCCCCCCCTAGACCCGGCCAAAAGAAACGCTGCAGAATACGGTGTTTTGTTTTTTCTCCGGCCAGGTGTCCCCCCAAGGGATGTTTATGTGCCAGTTCCAAAACTACCTGGCGAAAGGACTTGGGCACCACTAGTTGCTCTACCGCCACCCCCCGCACTTTGTCTATATGATACAGCATACCCTGTTGCACAGCTAGGTGTGGGAACTCATTTTGAGCCCCTGGGTACAATGGTCTTCCCTCAGAGACCTTTACATTTTCCCATGCCCTTGCCAGAGTAGGGTCTTGGTGTTGAGCGGTCCCGAACTTACCACGGGCCACCTCAAGACCTGGCATTTCTATAGCCTCCTCTGGTTCACTTGCGTCGCCTGCATATACAGCCAGAGGTGAGTCTACAGATTCTGGAGTTACCTCTGAGATGGACTCCCCCCCCTCTTGCTGCAATAGCTCAAGGGTTAGCCCCACGGCACCCTCCTCAACTAGAGTGCTCATGCCATTTTTAAGGTTCCACAAGTCCCAAAATAAGGGAAAGTCTCTCCCCAATATTACATCATGTCCCATAGACTTTAGGACTGCCGCTTGATGTCTTTTGGTTCCTACTGGCGTGGCAAGGGTGACCCAGGCAGTGGGGTAGTTTTTTATATCGCCATGGATGCAACTAATGCCCAGGGTTGAGTTCGTTAGGGCTCTAGGGTCCACCAAACTGGCATGTACCAGAGTTACTTGACTGCCGGAATCCAAGACGGCATTCACACTATGGCCGTCGACCTCGAGGCAACACACGTGTCGTTCATTTCCTGTGAGGACCTCTGCAACACAGACTGACTGTACATATAACGAAAGACGTCTCATAGCGTTACAGTCCATTGGCTCTGTAGTCATTGGGCAGTTAGCTGCTACATGGCCAAGCCCGCGACATCGCCAACATTGTATAGGTCCTTGCTTCCTCGCCGGAGACGCCTGATAGGGTCTGCTGAATTGCTGTGAGACTGTACCGCCTCCATAGTTCTTTGTGGGTCTGCTACCCTTTATTGCAACGTTCTCTTCTTTTGAAGATGAAGTAGGTCTCGCAGTATTTTCTGGCGATTTCTTGGGAGCCCAGCGAGGTGATAACGTCCCTTGGAGTAGGCTTTCGGAAGCATTGTAGCGTTCGACCATATTCACCAACTGGTCGGCTGTATATGGGTCACCTTGTCCAACCCACCTCTGTAACTTAGGGGGCAAGGACCGCAGGTACTTGTCTAGAACAACACGTTCCACCATCTCTGCAGATGTCAAAATCTCTGGTTGCAGCCATTTTTTTACTAGATGGATAAGATCATGCATTTGTGAGCGGGCTGGCTGATCTTCCACAAAAGTCCATAAATGTACCCTCTGTGCTCGTACATATGTGTTTACTCCCAGCCTTGCCAGGATTTCGCTTTTTAATTTGGTATAGTCCATAGCATCCACTCCACTTAAATCGTAATAGGCCTTTTATGGATCTCCACTCAGAAATGGCGCAACCACTTCAGCCCACATGTCCACCGGTAAATGCTCACGTTCTGCAATACGTTCAAATACGGTGAGATACGCTTCTACATCATCGTCAGCAGTCATTTTAAGCAGGGTTTTTTGTATGGCTTTCCGTGCACCAGCAACACTTTGTGCATGATCCCTCTCATCTCGGGGCTGCCGAATCAAAGCCTGCTTCATTGCATTCAACTGCTCTTGCTGAATCTGGTTTTGCTGGTCCAGGGCTTGCTGGAAGTAAGTATTGGTCTGCTGTTGTTGCACATTTGCCTGCAATAACTGTTTCACTAGTTCCTCCATATTACTGGACTCTTGGCTCTTCAAAAGCACATGAGCTTTCAGCCAGGACATACACAGAGCACTTTATCTGCAGTCACAGTCCAACAGCCACTATGCCCGCATTCTCAAAACCATTTGTGGGAATATAGCTCATCAGGGATCTCTGCTTTGGCCCAAGCAGGTGGCTATGGAGTCACAACGAACAATAGCAGGCTAGCGAGTTCCACACAGGTATGTGTCAGGTGTATTTATTGTACACATTTGCCGTACAATGTTACACGTGCCAAACATGAAATAAAATGTCTAAGGCCGTCTGGCCACTAACTAACAACAAGATACTAACTGCAAAATAGACCTATACAACAAGAAAGAAGTTTGTGCAACCTTACTGTGTCAGCTCCCAGACCAGCAGATGAGAGACTGAGATCCCAGCAGTTCCTTGATTATATCAGCTGAAGCAAAAGCTGGATCGTATGTGTGGAAGGGAAGCACCAGAGCTTTCAGGCTGATCACTAAAGAAACCAGGACCGGATTACAGAGAAATAAACAGCTTCACAATCAATACCGTGATACATATGAAATGAAACGGGGAGAAACATATCTGTTTTCTAGTACTTCTCCCCTTGGCACCTCACAACACATAGAATAACATATTGAAGACACATAGAAGTAAGAAAATAAAAAGACTAATAAACACATAGAAAGGTGAATGGTTTTTAGAAGACCGGTGGAATTTTGGAACTTTTCGCCAAGTGACGGTATAATAGCTGACTCATTAAATTAGTTGGAGTTTGGATGCTTTAGTTGTAAAACATAATATATCGAGGTATCTGTTCTAGTTCAAAGGAGATGGGACTTTGATCAAAGGATTTCTTTTGCTTGCTATTTTTGAGTCAAAAAGCAAATTTTCTTTTCTCTTGTAATTGTCAGCTGTTTTTAGACTACATACATGCACATGGCGTCCTTAAGATGACAGCGCACCAACCGAATTTTCACACCTACAGCCACTTCAGGAAAACACTGATGGCTTTTCCTGTGGTTTCTCCATCGTTCTTGCAGAAACTCCATTCTTGCAGAGTATAGAGAGCAGGCGGCTTCCAAGTGAAAACTCGAAGAATGAGCATATCATTTATTTTTACCATTTCAGGGGCTACGAACCCTGAAGTGGTTAAAAGATGCTACATATGACTGAACATGTGCACAGTAATGTTGTCCTGACTTTGCTGTGCATTAAATCCATTTACGGGGTGCTTTTTCAGGTGGATTCCGCCTGAAAAATACTCTTTGTGCATTTACCCATAGGCTATGTGAAAACAATTTTTTGGTGAGTTTTGGTAACAGAAACTGAGTGGAAACTGTCGAGATCTTAAAACTCCTCAAAATCTTGCGTTTCCACTCAATCTGCAATTGCAGATTTGTGAATACTCACGTTGGGCACATTGCACGCTGTGAGAATCTCTGATGATGGAGTCAGGAGTGGCAGGCGCATGACCACAAGCATGTGATTTGCATATGTGCAGTCACGTGCCGACTAGATGGGCGCAGCCTAGCTCATTGCAAGTGTATTGAGCGAGGTCGGATACAGTCTAGTCTGAATGTGGCTTGAAGTATACCCGCTCTCAGTGCTGGCACCAGAGAATCCCCACAGCGAGAAGTGTGCCCGATGTGAGGATTCACAGTCTGCCGTCACATGACTGCAGACTTGTACCTTGAATGAATTCTCATTATGTTGCCTTATACTGTTTATCCCTTAAGATATTATTTTTTTAAATTTATCATGTAACCAGATTATATCATTATCACTACATTCATGGTTTATTATTATTATTATTATTATTTATTTATTTATATAGCACCATTGATTCCATGGTGCTGTGCATGAGAATGGGTTACATACAAATTACAGATATCACTTACAGTAAACAAACTAACAATGACAGACTGATACAGAGGGGCGAGGACCCTGCCCTTGCCTGCTTACAATCTACAGGATTATGGGGAAGGAGACAGTAGGTTGGGGGTTGCAGGAGCTGCGGTATTGGTGAGGCGGTAGCTACGGTAGTGATGAGGAGGCAGCGGGGTCAGTGCAGCCTGTAGGCTTTCCTGAAGAGATGGGTTTTCAGGTTCCGTCTGAAGGATCCGAATGTGGGTGATAGTCGGACGTGTTGGGGCAAAGAATTCCAGAGGATGAGGGATATTCGGGAGAAGTCTTGGAGGCGGTTGGGTGAGGAACGGATAAGTGTGGAGGAGAGAAGAATCTATAAATCCCTATATCAAATTTCAGAGCGGTCATATAGACAAAGGTGTATTAACTGAGGTCTGTACTTTTGGAACTTTACTAATACCCCAAGGACGAAATGCCAGGTATAGTACAATCTCTGGAATAAGACCTTAAGTGGATCTATCACCAAATTTCACAAATTGCATGCATTATCGCATAGATATGTTAGACCTCATGAGGCTGTTGTACTTTCTTAAACAAATCCATATAAAAATGATTCTATAATCCTTTTTTAAAACTCATATAAAGCCTGACAGCTTCTCAGTGTCCCTCCTCCCTGCTGCTGCTGAGGTCTCACACTGCTCAGTACAAGCTGCAGCTGTCAGGGAGGCTGGATGGGTAGAGACTGAATCAACAAAGGCTCATGAGCTCTTTCACTCTATAGCTGAACTCGCAAAATGCACATTTGAATATCAGGATGATACATTTATTCTGACATGGTTTTTCAAAGTAGCTACACCATCCTCCTCAGATCTAAGATCAATTTTCTTTTGTATGCAGTTCGTATTGTGAAATCTAGTAACAGATCGCCTTTATGAAAGTATAATATCTTGGTCTTGTTCCTTAAGACTCTCAAATATGGAACCGTTCACCACAATCTCCAAGTTACTTGTGCGACAGAGCTGATTCCTTTGAATGTTCTGTGGTTGTTCCTCAGCAGTACAATAATGGAAAATAGATGGAAAGCTTTCTATGCGTTGTGCAGGGTATCGGGGAATCACAGGCAGCTGTTCACAATTGCAGTGTGGCTGTTTCATGTGGATGCAGTCTAAGGGAATGTACATAATGAGTTTTTGGAGAAGTTTTTGGAACAGAAACTGAGTAAAAAGTCTCCAAATCCTCCTAAAAAATACAAAACTCATCCAAAGCTTGGAATTTCTGCTCAGATTACGCCCCAAAAACTCAACAAAAAGACTCAATGTGTACACAATATTCACGGATGTGAGGATAATTCTTATCTATTACTTTTGTGGTTGTTTTAACAATATACATTTTTTATTCCACTCCTTGTTTTGGCTTACAAATACGGATTCGGAACGTTTGAACATGACCTAAGCCAGTGATCTGAATTAAGTCTAAGTGTCAGCTCAACGTATCAAATTCTCTTGACTGCCACCTAAGACTATGTGCACGTGTTGGTCAGTATTTTTTACCTCAGTATTTGGTCAGTTATTTTTACCTCAGTATTTGTAAGCCAAAACCAGGAGTGGAACAATCAGAGGAAAAGTATAGTCGAAACACTTCACCACTTCTGAATTTATCACTCACTGCTCCTTTTGGCTTAGAAGTACTGAGGTAAAAAAAAATCATCAAATTCTCAACGTATGAATGTGGACTTAAAGACGGAAAAATGCAATATTTTTTTTTACCTTAGTATTTCTAAGCCAAAACCAGGAGTGGAACAATCAGAGGAAAAGTATAATAGAAACTAGAAATACATTATCACTTCTGTATTTATCACCCAATGCTGCTTTTGGCTGACAAATACTGAGGTAAAAAAATCATTAAATTCTTAACGTGTGAATGTGGCCTTAAAGACAGAAAACCCCCACAGGTTTTTCAAGAAGCGTCCACTTAAGGCTGGGATCAGACATGCGAGAAATACGTCTGAGTCTCGCAAGGTAATACCCGGCATTGCCGACGTCACTCAGGAGCGGAGAGTGCGGCCGCATATCAATACATGCGGCCTCACGCTCTGCCCCTGAGTGACGGCGGCAATGCTGGGCATTACCATGCGAGACTCGGACGTATTTCTCGCATGTGTGATCCCAGCCTTAGGCCAGTCTCACACGTCCAGATAATTCCGGTACCGGAAAAATCGGTACCAGAATTATCCGTGTCCGTGAGCTCACGTAGGCCATCCGTGTGGCACACGTGCGGCAGCCGTGTGCCGCCCGTGTGCTGGCTGGGTACCACACGGAGCGTGCAGGAGACAGCGCTAGAGATAAGCGCTGTCCCCTGCATCTGGTGCTGAAGCCGCCATTCATATCTTCTTTTTTTTTTTTTCGTGTTTAAAATTAAGATCCCTGTCCCCACCTCCCTCCCACCCCCTGTGCGCCCGCCCACTGTTACTAAAATACTCATCCGGCTCCCTTGAAGCGTCCTCTCTGCGCCGCACCTTCTCCTGTATGAGCGGTCACGTGGTGCCGCCCATTACAGTCATGAATATGCGGCTCCACCCCTATGGGAGGTGGAGCCGCATATTCATGACTGTAATCGGCGGCACCATGTGACCGCTCATACAGGAGAAGCTGGCGCTGAGAGGAAGCTGCGAGGGAGCCGGGTGAGTATTTTATTAACAGCGGGCGGGCGCACAGGGGGTGGGAGGGGGGGAGGGGACAGGGATCTTTATTTTAAACACTAAAAAAAAAGTTTTTTTATATCTTCTCTCCAGCAAACGCTGCTGCAGCGAAGATATGAGATGCTTCAGCAGCAGGCTGGGGGGACAGCGCTTACTGTAGCGCTGTCTCCTGCACGGCACACGGACTGCACACGGACAGCGTCCGTGTGCGGTACGTGTTTTACACGGACCCATTGACTTTAATGGGTCCGTGTAATCCGTGCGCTCCCACGAACACTGACATGTCTCCGTGTTTTGCACATGGACACACGGTCCGTGAAAACATGCTGACATGTGCAGAGACACATTGATTTCAATGTGTCTACGTGAGTCAGTGTCTCCGGTACGTGACGAAACTGTCACCTCACGTACCGGAGCCACTGACGTGTGAAACCGGTCTTAGGGATATGTCCACATGTTATCTTCTAAACGCTGGTTTACCCGCATGGGTTTTAAAGCAGAAGACTCTCTTCAGGAAAACGCTGGCGGTGTTTTTCCTTGAACGTTTTCTTTGTTGCCTGTGTAGCTGTCTTTGCGGGGGCGTTGCAGTTGGCATCTCTTTTTTATTTTCATATAATATACTGAAGAATGATCAGGTTATGTCTATTGGCCACTTCACAAATTTCAAAACCTGAAGTGCTTAAAAGAAGTGAAAAGAGGTGGAACATATGCACAGCAAGCCGTCTATTGCAGTACATATGTGCATTTAATTTTTAGGTTTTTAGCACTTTTTCAGGGTTCCGGGCAGAATACACCTGAAAAACATGTCATTTGCATTTACCTTTAGGAAACATTCGTTTTCCTTCAATATTCTCCTCAAAAACGTCTGTGTGAACTTATCCTTATTGAGAATTTTCAGGATTGGACAAGAAGGACCTGTTAGGCTATGTTCACACAAAGATTTGCAAAACCGATGAGATTTTTATTCTAGTTGGAATTGCTTCAGGAAACTTTTTGGAGAAGTTAATCTTTTCCTCCAGCTTTTTCTTGAAGTGGTTTTGAAGAGTTTTTGAAGAATTTTGGAAGAGTTTTTCTTTTCTAAAGTGTTTTTTTTTACAGCCTTTTACTTTGACACTGCCTAGTTTGGAGCAGATTTCACCATGATCCGTTACAAAGAAGTCAAATGCCCTTTTCTTTTCTAATGGGCATTTTTCTTGAAAAAAAAAAACAACTTTCAAAAACGATATATGGACAGCATAGTGCATTTTCTATAGAAATGACTAAGATGTTTCCATATTTTTTTAGGGGGATTGTACAACAGATCTGCTCCAAATAACTGCTCAAAAGAACTGTGAAAACATAGCCTTAGGGTGAGTTACATACACGTCTTTAAAGGGAACCTGTCAGCAGAATTGTGCTCAGTAACCTACAGACAGTGTCAGGTTGGTGTCGTTATACTGAATAAAATGATACCTTGGTTGATGAACTCCGTCTTGTGGTTGTTGTTTAATATTCATTTTCAGTTTTGAGTTAATGATATGCTCGTGCCCCGGGGCGGCCTGTAGGGGTCTTCATGTGGTGTTTTGATTAGGTATTCATGTGTATGGCTTCTGACAGGTCACTGATCCCTCACCGACTTGCCCCCTAGTTTATATAATGAATAGCGGGCAGCGTCATTTTCAAATTGATTTTTTTCTGGCTGAATAACACGAAGAACAGATATTATTTTTGGCACATGAAACATGTGATTATGCTGCAGAGCAGGTGCCACGGCTGGCGCCTGCCTGCGGAAGGTTTTTTTCTTTTAAATATGTACAGATATTCATTATGCAAATTAGGGGGAAGATCACTGAGGGATCAGTGACCTGTCAGCAGTCTGCATTATGAATATGTAATCAGAGCACCACATGAAACCCCCCATAGGCCACCTCTGGGCACAAGCATATCATTAACTCAAAACTGAAAATAAAGATTAAACAACAACCACAAGACGGATTTCATCACCAGATATAATTTTAATCAGTATAACAGCACCAACCTGACACTGTCTGTAGGTTACTCAGCACAATCCTGCTGATAGGTTCCCTTTAAGATACCAGAAGAACTGTTGCAGTTTCCTTAAAGGGGTATTCCCATCTCCAAGATCCTATTCCATGAGGAATCCACCTAAAACAGTTCCCGTTTGCACATATCCTAATAGGGACCTTTACTATTGCAGAACATAGGCTAGGTTACATTTTTTGGAGTATCATACTATGCGTTTTTTCGAACCAAAAGACTTGAGGGGGCAGATTAAAATAAAAATCAGAAGTCTAGATTATGATCGTGGATGGCAAAAATAACTAAGATCCGCTTTTTCGTAAAATATTTTAATATTAAAAGTCATTGTACATGTGCTTTATAAACCAGTTGCATAAAATAGACCAGTTATATGAAAGCTTTGCGTCTTTTAAGGCTCTATCACAGTAATTGTATCTGCTGTTACTGTTTCCCCTCATAAAAATAGTGCAAATTGTAAAAATACGTAATTGGAAAATAAAAAGGTTAGTTCGGTACAGGTCCCTATGGATCTCTTGCAGGAGTGGTGGAGGTTTAAGACGGGTTATTATAATTCTATTACAGATGCCGAGGTTTCCAAAAATACTTTGTCGAAGAGTTGTAGATCTTTGGCAGGTGTGGTTGGACATTTAGAACAAGTCCTTGCAGATCTCTCGGAGATTTGGGTGGAGATTTTGCACAAGTCTTTATTTTTTATTTTTTTTAGTTGGAATTGAATATATAGTAATAATGTATGTTACGTCTCTGTATATATCCTTATCAACTTCTTGTAGACTTGTGTGCAGACTCGGTACAAGTCCTTGCCAATCTCACTCGGATGTCGTTGAAGGCAGAGAAGTCTTCGTACTATTTCTATTTCAGCTCTAGGTGGAATTTTATCAATATAAATCCTTGTAGATCTCTTGCAGGAGTGGATGGAGACTAATTTCTCCTTCCGTTTTCCTTATAACTTGCCAGTACTGGACGTGCTCTGTCACTACTTGTCTAAGGTCCGTCATCTTTTGTAGAAGTTTAGCAAAGAGCTGAGAGGAGTCCGGGTGGTTCAACTTGAGCTGCAGTTCAAGGGCCTGTAGCAAAGTGTCCTGAATATCTTCTATGGGCTTCACATTCACTAATCCAGGGCGATCTGGCAAAGAAGAAGATGAAAAGAAATTAATCCAAGGTAAATGGTCTAATATTGATATTTGTGGCCATAAAAAAGTCATTATGCTGCACTGTAAAAGCAATAAAAGTGCAATGGAAAACAATGAAACCATTCACACAATCCATATACACAAGTACGTAAGTGATAATGACATGACTCGGACTTAACCCCTTAACGCTACATGATGTACACCACTGCATCTGCGAGATGAGTGGCAGGGGCGCGGAGCTACTGACTAGTCTAAGCTTCAGAATGAGATTTTCTTTCTACCTAGAGTTAGGTCTCATTCAGACATGTGATTTTTGCATACAAGTGCAATTCGTGTTTTTCACGGATAGCACTCGTACCAGTAATTAGTCTTTGGGAAATTCATGTGTCCGATTTTTTCCTTTGGACCGAGTGATTTGGAGGGCAGTATTGGGCAAGTCTGATTTTTATCCGAAAGTCATATCAAAATTGGTAATGCAATTCAATGACTCCGCAAAAAAAATCAGATGACATCTGAATGCAGTTTGATTTTTACGGACTCTCAAAATTTAGTAGGTGGAGATTTTTTAAAATTTCTCCACACTAAAGAATATCGGACCACACTCGGGCCACAATCGGACCATACTTGGACCACACTCTGACTACACTCGGACCACACTCCGACTACACTCAGACCGCTCTCGGACCATACTTGTACCACACTCAGGCCATACTTGGACCACACTCCGACTACACTCAGACCGCTCTCGGCCATAATCGGGCCACACTCGGACCATACTTGTACCACACTCCGACTACACTCAGACCACTCTTGGACCATACTTGTACCACACTCAGGCCATACTTGGACCACACTCCGACTATACTCAGACCACTCTCGGACCATACTTGTACCACACTTGGACCAAACTTGGACCACACTCTGACTACACTCAGACCATACTTGTACCACACTCTAAAGCCAATTAATGACATTAACGCCAGTGTTCACTGCCAGTGATATAGCGTTGACCCTGGTGCCAAGTTCTATTAATGCTAGTGCAAAATAGTATCTGCAGCGGCCAACAGCTGGCAAGCCACATGCTATGGGTCCGGATGGCTACATGTGGCCCAGAGTCACTGGTTGGGACATAATGGCTTAACTGGTTGCATCTGTTTGAGAATAATCTGGGGCAAACCTTTTATCTTAGAACATTTACTGTTTCTAAAGGGATTGTCCTCTTCAGGGGATATTTTTTTTTGACTGAGTATGTAGCCCGCCCCATACTCATCAGGTGATGGCTGAGTATTACAGCCAGGACCTGCTCCGTCCCGCGATTGTTAACCTGTTAAATGCCGCTGTCAATCTCTGACAGGGGCATTAACAACACGCCACTACGGGGGCACGTTATTCTATGCGTCTATCTATGTGATTGTGACGTAATCACCAATGGATTGCCATGACAGCAATTCCCTAATTACAATAAAGATAATAATTTTTTTTTTTAAATGTGGTATCATTGCGTTCATAAAAGTCCGATCAATCAGAAAATAACAATTATTAACCCAATCGGTAAACACTGTAAATAAAAAAAAAAGTCAAAAACGCCCAAATTACGCTTTTTGGGTCATTGCAATACCATATAAAAGCGACCAAAATGTCATATCTATGGCATAGTACTGCAAAGTACTGCAGTGCGCAGGCGCTGGGCCTCTCTGACCTTTCCGGCGCCTGCGCACTGCAGTACTTTCCTCTGCCCTCAGCAGGGCAGACAAAGTACGCCTGTGCCGGAGCCGCGGCGTGAAGACCAGAAGAGGACGTCATGGAATGAAGATGGGAGGCGCCGGAGCGGACCTGAGACACCCATCTGACCGGACCGCAGCGGGACCGCCCCTGGGTGAGTATAATCTAACGTCTTTTTCTCCTCTTTCAGGTAACATCGGGGGCTTATCTACAGCATTACAGAATGCTGTAGGTAAGCCCCTGATGACTGTGAGCTTACCTCACCATCGATTTTGGGGGTGACAGGTTCCCTTTAAAGCTGACCAGTGACATGGTCAAAAGAGGTCAGTTTGTGCTCTTATTTTATTTCTGCTACTCAACTGAATATCCCATTCTTTGTTTTTACTTAAATCTGCTACATGGTTCCAGAGATAATAGGCTTTTTATTTAAGGGCGGTACTCACAGGATCCTCTGGGGCGTATCTTTAGGCTCCTCTGCATAATTACCCAGTGAGCAACGGCCCTTTTGAAAAGACAAGAATAATTAGCCCTAAATAAAAAGGCCCATATCTCTGGAACTGTAGGTCGGATTTAAACAAAACAAAAACTGGAATACTCAGGGGTGTGGTGGTAATAAATTAGGAGCAAAAAGTGACTGGTAACTTTTTACGTGGTGACAGGCCCTCTTGAAATCAAATCTCTCATCATATGTAATAATATAAACTGCATACATTATCGAACAAGTCTCTTAGGCTACGTTCACATTTGCGTTCTGCCGGGCTGCATCGGGCGCAGCTGCGGCGACGCATGCGCCATGCGCCCCTATATTTAACATGGGGGCGCATGGACATGCGTTTGCATGCGTTTTGCGATGCATGCATCTTTTTTGCCACAAGCGTTAGGGCGCAGAGGACGCAGCAAGATGCATTTTTTTTGCGTCCAAAGTCCGGCCAAAAAAGGACGCATGCGCGCAAAACTATGCGTTTTGCATGCGTTCTTGTTTGCGTTGTGCGTTGCGTCGCCGACGCAGCAGCGCACAACGCAAATGTGAACGTAGCCTTAGACCTGATGTACTTTAATTTGAAAATGCATGTGAGAATAGCTGGATAATTCAGATATTAAAAGGAGTCTAGCAGGACTCAAAATGCCCATTGTAATATCAGACAGGGAAACTTTCAGAATAGATTATACAGCCATTCTGACATCAAATTTAAAAGTAAATACATAAGACTCATCAGGTCTGAGAGATTAATAATGTATTTGTATTTTGAAATCTGATGACAGATCTGCTTCAACAATAAATACTGAATTACAAAATATATTAACTTGAATAATTAGGCAAGAATCACTAGATGCATGGCCGGACAGAGACAGAAGAGGGCCCCTGTGTAAGACGAGAATGTGTGCCCTTCCCAGTCCAATAGTTCATCACCTTTTTAAGTAATGCTTGGGAGTTGGGCATGGACCATCTTACCTCTTTCCTTATTTTTATATTTCTGAGATCACAGTTGCAATTGATAACATTCTATTTGGAGGGACGGGGGAGAAAAGAGACAGAGGCAGAGCTCCCCTCTCCACCTGCATAAAATCTAATAGGCACCAACTGTCCTCCCCTATCTCAGTAATGTAAAAATCTGTCTTCATTGAAGACAGATTTTACCCGTAAATTTAGAGTTTTGGAAACTAAAAATGTGTCTTATAATAATACATATTGCTCTTGTAGCTTTCCGATATCTTACAAAGTTGCTTATCTTCATGTGAACTATTGATTTATAAAATAAAAATGGAAACAATGATTTATATAGCATGCTGGGCAGATTTGCAGGTCATCTTCATGTTCCCCACATGATTTTTACGTGGTCATATAAACTGTCCTTTTTCCTTAAAATACAAATAAAATATACCTCAAGTATTTTATGGCATATAATAAAATGTTAATATTTTATAGTCTATAATTTGAAAACACTCAACATTTCCTTCATCATCTACTTCTTCGTAGATGAGTCTGGTTTGAACTTGCTGATTGTATTCTTTCTACACCTGAAAAGAAGTACACCCAGTGAACTTATCCTGAAATGACATTGCTTTCATCTGACGCTTACTAGATGGTTACACTTTAACAAATTCTCCTTCTCTGCCTAACATTGATGTCATATCTCATAAAATCTACCAAGTAGAGCTGGGAACCATGCCATGCACGCAAACCACCCACTGGCACAAAACATGTCTTACCTCCACTAAGTATGATGACAGCTACGAAAATGGCCAAGTCACTGTCATCCAATTCTAGGGCGTTAAATCTTATGGCAAATTCAAACTTGGGCTCCATAAATTCACCAAATGGTTTCCTCAAGCTCTTGAGAAACTCTCGGGTCATGAATCCTTGGCCGTCGGCGATGAGAACCCCATCTTTATTCATGAGAGAGGCCAGCATTGTAAATATGATCTCATGGACACCATACTTTAGGAGAGTTACTTGGTCATTTAGGTCAAGACTGACAAATCCTGGAATGTTTTTGGCAAATTCAGTGATCTCCCGGACAGCTTCCACTGATCGAGATTGACATCTTTGGAAAATGCGAATTGCAACTTCCTTATTTTGCTCCATGTAAGGAGTCAAGTACTGACACTTGATTTGATCTTCTCCCATCATCAGTGAGTTCATATCATAGATCACCACAGGCTAAAAGAAGAAGCAAAGACATTAAAATGACTCTTGTGTCCTCTACTATTTCCCACAGATATGTTCTATTTAGATATATTGCTTTCCTAATCTCTATAGGCTGGCCCATTTTTGAAAACTAGCAAAATCTTCAATGATTTGGAGAAAATACTTGTGCGCATCATGGCCCCATGTCAAAGGCCGGATAAGGCTACTTTCACACTAGCGTCGGAATTCAGCCCGTCGCATTGCGTCGGGCCGAGATTCCAACGCTAGTGTTGTTAGCACCGCACAACGGGTGCAGCGGATGCATTCTCCGGCGCATCCGCTGCCCCATTGTGAGGTGTGGGGAGGTGGAGGCGGAGTTCCGGCCGCGCATGCGTGGTCGGAAAAAGTGGTCCGTCTGGAGCAAAAAACGTTACATTTAACGTTTTTTGCTCCCGGCGGTCCACCACAACATGGCGCAACCGTCGCACGACGGTTGTGACTTGTGTCAATACGTCGCAATGCGTCTGTAATGTTACGCTATGGGGCAAAAACGCATCCTGCAAACAACTTTGCAGGATGCGTTTTTTTCCCTAAACGACGCATTGCGACGTATTAAAAAAAACGCCAGTGTGAAAGTACCCTTAACCCTTTTAAGGACTGAACTCACAGTTGCCAATTTATTAAGAGTGGCATTATGCACATCAGCCTTAGTTAAGGTATTGCTGGAGAATGATATGCCAAATTCATTAATACGAGTAAGCTACTTAAAGGGGTTATCTAGGACTACATAATTTTTTCACTACAAACCTAAGAAGTAACAGGCAGATTGCTACCTACCTACCTGCCTATTGCCCCCAGCGCTGATATATGCTGGCACAGAGCGATCAAAGACTTCTCCTGCTGCCAATTCTGTGGCTTCCGCTGACATCACGCTGACAGAACAGCAGCTTCTCATCCACACTGCTTTGTTGAGGGGTGTGACTGCCGATGTCATGCTGATTGACAGCTGGCTCCCTGCTGCCTAGCCGCAGGATCTGGCTGTCAATCAGCATGATGTCATCAGTCATGCCCCGTTACGTTACCATAGCAGCCCAGAAGAAGAAGAGCTATTCTTTTGACATAGAGCAGCTGCATTGCTGCCAGGAGAGGTCAATGACTGCTCTGAGCTGGCGCCGGGTAGAACAGGAAGGTAGTTGCCACTGTTAGCAACTACATGCCTATTAGTTTTTAGGCCCATAGTAAAAAAAATATATATAATAGTCCTGGCCACCCCATTTACAGAATTTGGCACATCGTCTCTGTGGAACGTGACTACATTCGTGTCATATTCCCGTCAGGGACTAGAGTAATTCTGGCATAAGAAATGCCACAACAACTTTAACAGGCAAGAGTATCCACACCCCAACTCTTCCCCAACTCCTCCAATTTTGGTGGAATTACTTCAAACTTCCGTGAAAACACCAAATGTCGTGGAGTTGCACAAAAATTTTTGTGAATTTTCAAAGCGTTTTACAACAGTTTTCTGGCGTGAAAGCTTTGATGAATCATCCCCATAACATATTATTACTTGGCTGTAGTCATGCGATGGCCTTGGCCTTTGCTATATCTACTGTATATCTCTGCTCTGGACATATATCAGAGTTTTTCTACACATCTTAGACTGGAAGCCCAAGATAAAGATAATGCATGACCTTGTCTAAATTTACTTCCTGTATGTAATAATCGCAAACTTCCAAAACTGGTCTCAGTTATATAAAAAGGAAACAACCTCTTGAAATTAATTCTGGATATGGCTAAACCTACACAGCAACATGACATCGCATCTAATGAATTCCTGTGAGGTTGCACCTCCTGCTCCTAGAGTCGAAGGTGTTTCTAAATGTGTGGGATTTTCTGTTGCTGGTTGCCGGTCGCTTGCCAGAGACTTCAGTGAATCTTCTAGGCAATTTGGCCATTTTTGTAACAGCAAAATCACAACTCTAAGATAGTTGCATGCCAGCAAGTCCGCAGACAAGCTGCACAACTGTTTTTTGTTGCACGACTTTCCAGAGATTTGCTCTAGCGTGACAGACATCCGTGTAGCCTCAGCCTATTCTTACAATAGTAGAAAATACAATGATAGTAAATCATTTACACTCGTAACTCCCACTCACCGATTTATCTGTTGTCCTTCCTGTCAATATGGCTCTGGCCTTAGCTTTAGTTAAAGGGAAGGACTTGAGATATGAGTCATACAAGTGCTTGGCCAGGACTCGCTGATCAGCGCACTCTGGATTTAGCTGGTCAATGTCGCTGGAAATCTCAGCCAAAAGCTTCTCCTTCTCAGCCTGCGGCATCCGTCCAAACCTGATAGCTAAAAACACATTTTTTTTTTCTGTTACTAGGAGTGAGATTATTATTAGCATTATGGAGAGACACCGTATGGTGGTAAAACAAGAATGTGGTGTCATAAAACATGCCATAAATGCATTCAGCATATACTGAGGTGTGTTTTTCATACAATATCTCAGCACAAATAATGTTTAATTATCGCAATAAATTTATTGAACTTCGATGACCCCATCTTAAAACTTTATGAAAAGTATAAGTAACTGATAAATGAGACATCTCACTATTTTATATATAAAACGCTAGGAAGAAATCACATTTTAAGCTTTGACGTAACTCAAAAAATATCTGTGGAATTTATTTAAATAAAACAAGTAGCCTTACATATTGTTTTGAAAAGTCTGTGCAGTTAAATAAAAAGAATGTACAAAAATGACTTTAATATAGTTCTTCAGGTTTTTCATATTTTTGATGGTAACTATAGCATAGTATTATTTTTGCCATTGAAAAGTTACTCTTGAGTTGTTTCTTGAGCAGCTCAGAACTCTACCTTCTCCTAACTTCATGGTTTCTGGCAGAGCAGACTCTCCTCCTAAAGTGGCAGTTCTGGTGATTACCCAAGCTGAAGTATTAGTAGAACTATAAAGCTCAGCACAAGGTCTGCTGTAAGAGCGAGTGGGAGGTAGATGAGTAGCTAACTGTTCTATAGAAATCAGTTAGCCGGAGAAAGGTGGCTGGTATGTTAATCCCTCTCCTGGAATGTAACTACTGTGTAGTCTCAGCCAGTGTCTGGGCAGGCACTAGTGGCCTAGCTCCACTGGAACCCGCTGTACACTATGAAAGATAAAAGCTGCCATTGCTGGAGAATGACAGCAGATAGAAAAAGCATGTCAATCGCAAACTTGATTATTTTCATACTGTCTCACTATCTAAAGCAATTTAATAACTTGCGAATAACACCTTTAACAGAAAATCTTAAAGAAACCATGGCAGAATCCCCAAATAATTGAAAGAATAAAGCCTGTTAATTGTGAAGAGCAAGTATTACACAGGATAATGTTTATGTGATTCAGTCATTCTTTAACCGCATAACTTAAGAACTAAACCAACACAGATTAATTACCGTAGTTTCCAGTTTATATAAAATGTCACAAATTAGCTGAGCTACCTCAGTGCAGGACACAGGCATAATGTACAGTGATATATATATATATATATATATATATATATATATATATATATATATATGCAGCATGAATAATAAAAAGATCTAATGTCAAAAATAATTTAAAAAAATTAAAAATAGTTATATAATCACTCTCCGGTGGCCCCCCGGATTGAAGCGACCGGTTACCGACACTCCTTACGACGCCCCGGTGACCGCTCCATGCATTGGGGTCTCGCGAGATGATGTCGTGCGGTCTCGCGAGACCGCTACGTCATCATCTCACGAGACCGCAATGCACTCTTCAGACCGGAGCGCACGAGGAGCGTCGGTAACCGCTTCGATCCGGACGGCCACCGGAGGGTGGGTATATAACTATTTTTTATTTTAATTCTTTTTTTTAACAGGGATATGGTGCCCACATTGCTATAGACTGCATGGGCAGTGCAATATATTACATGGACTGTGCAATATACTACGTGGGCTGTGCAATATACAACGTGGGCTGCGCAATATACTACGTGGGCTGCACAATATACTACGTGGGCTGCACAATGTACTACGTGGGCTGGGCAATATACTACGTGGGCTGCGCAATTGACTACGTGGGCTGCGCAATTGACTACGTGGACTGGGCAATATACAACGTGGGCTGCACAATATACAACGTGGGCTGCGCAATATACAACGTGGGCTGCGCAATATACAACGTGGGCTGCGCAATGTACACCGTGGGCTGAGCAATGTACTACATGGGCTGAGCAATGTACTACGTGGGCTGGGCAATATACTACGTGGGCTGTGCAATATACAACGTGGGCTGTGCAATATACAACGTGGGCTTCGCAATATACAACGTGGGCTGCGCAATGTACTACGTGGGCTGCGCAATATACAACGTGTACTGCGTGGGCTGTGCAAGGTACTGCGTGGGCTGCGCAATGTACTGCGTTGGCTGCGCAATGTACTGCGTGGGCTGTGCTATACACTACGCATACATATTCTAGAATACCCGCTGCGTTAGAATCGGGCCACCATCTAGTATATATATATATATATATACAACTCTGTCCTGGGTTTTCATTATCTTGATCCCAACATATAGCATTGTATCCTCATTAAAGATGTTATTTAGGCACAATTGTTATTATTTTTTTAACTTAAATGAATGTTTTAGGACTAAAAATGATTTTTGCATTTGGGTTTCATTAGACATTTTACAGTAATTTTGCTCCTTTTCTCCCTAGACATTCAACTCTGATGTGGTCTCTGGTCATAAGAAGAGCTCAGAGAAAACATATTAACTATATACAAGCTCTGTCATAGCGAGCTCGCTGACTGGTACTCGGTTAACTTATTCAGCAGCCAGCTATAGACAGTGCAACCCAGAGGTTACAGAAGGCAAACGGTACAAAATTCTTAATAATATCCAACTGAAGAAATGTTTTTAGTCCCCAAATACATGCATCAAAGTAAAAAAAAAAACTTAAGGTGTTGCCTACAGCAACTAATATGTTCCAGGTATTATTTTCCAGTAAACAGTAACCAATCACATTACAGTTTTGTATTTTTATAATTCAGATTGGAAGGCAGTAACCTTATACATAAATATCCTGAGTATTGCTGTGACTGTAAATCGCCATATTTGTGACAACGGCCGCCATGAAGCTGATATATCAACATCCTATTGTTTAGTAATATGACCTGAAATAATATGGACGACCTCTCCAAGATCTAGAGTTAAACAAACAGGAAACGTCTCCCTTAAAGACAATATAAACTGCCAACCCGAAAATGTGATCTGCACAAATATGTCCTGATTTATTGGTCATTTGACCATGTTGTTGCAATACCCACAGCAGAAAACAAGACTATTTTCCTACAGTCCAGGATCGACGCCAAAAAAGCATCTTGTGTGGGTCCTGGTATGATCTGTGGCATGTAGTAAACAAAATGCCGCCCTAAAACTGAACCCCGAGGCGAAATCCACAGGAATTGAAACATATACATTTTTATCTATGATGTGTCACTTATTGGGCTGCTTTCTACATTGATCTTAAAGGGCTAGGGGGATATTTGCAATCCTCATGTCTTGTCTGTTTTACTTTGTTATTCTTCTTTTTAACCTTTATATTTAATAAAGATAAATACGGTATTTGTATTACATATATGCCTCTTAACTTATTAGGATTGATTTGTTATGCCGGGTGATCATGGAGCGCCCCCACGTCAGGGCAATGGGGTACTCGGAGCCGGGCCCTTCTGCTGTTCTCAGCGGGGAGGTCACGGTGGCTTGACCCGGTCCGTGGCCCTTTGAGGGGCGTCCAATAAAAGGACAATAGTTTATAGTATAGTGTTCGTGACGCCACCTGTGGTGTTCGGTCAGGGTGACCGACGCTGCTTAGGGGTCCGCTGGGGTGATGGAATGGCAGCTAGATGGTATACCTTCCCACAGATGAAGTATGTCCACAGGGCTTCCCAGAGTGTAGATGATGACGGTGGATGTTGTAAGGCACAGTGAATAACGAGGACACAGTGGGTGCAGTCTCTTTACCTTTACTGCAGGTTTCAGCATCCACAGTCCAGGGTAGGGACCACAGGGTAGGCAGAGTCTGGCCGGTTTGAAGGCAAATCCAGAGTCCCCTTATCCAGGTGGAAATCAATAGCCTTCCTCTAGCGCCTGAGTGTTGTAGTTCCTCTGAGCAACTCAGTGAGGTCCTCACAACTAATGTTGATGTTAAGTCTCTTCTCTCTGTCCCCCTTACGGATAGGACAAGCCCATATGACTGGTGGCCTGAGGCTTTTTATAGGGACCCTAGAGACGCCCCGGCCCCCACAATTTGCCACGCTGCCTCCTGGGTAGATGGTCGGGCAGCCAACGTGGATTTAACTGTCCTGCCAGTCTCTGAAGTAACGGCATGGAGTTCCTTACTCCCTCGGTGTTCTGGCTACCAGTACTGCGCTTCAGAAGGAGGCAGCCTGCTTCTAGTTGGTCTCCCTTCTGATGTTCCACTCCTGTTGCTATGACTTCGTTTCTCACTAACTGCGCACACTTACTTTCCTTGTCTCCTTCTTGGGATGCTACCGCATGGGATGCAGGCGCAGCTCCGTGTACCTTCGCCTTCCGCAGGCCGCAGCCTGGAGCTGGCTGGAACTCACTCCAACCAGCCTCTGCCAAACTCGGTCGGGACACACTGACTGTCTCCTACTCCCTCCAGACTTCCTAACCAACCCACCAGTTTTAGCCAAGTGTGAGGAGTGCCCTAGTAGATAGAAGCTTAGCTCCCCCTGGCGACTGGAGTGTGAAATGTATGTATGTGGCTGTGATACCTGGACAGAAGATCTCCTTCATTGCCTTCAGACATAACATCACTCCCCCTGGTGGAAGAATAACATTACTGCAACGACCAGGACTCTGGGGCGCTGCAATCACTTTAATACTAGGTACTTGAGGTATTATTTATTATGGGCAATTTTTTAGTTATTAGTAATCGAGTACGGACATAACATTGGTGCAACCTGTGCAGCCGCTCGGGCCCAACGGGAGCTACTGGACTGCAAAGGACCCATATAGTGTTCTTGCACAGGGGTCTTCTTATGTCTGTGTCCGCCAATGTTACTAATAAGCATATATGAAGCTGTAAGCTCAGCTCAGGCGACCCACGGTCAATCCGGGCACTGGAGACCGTATATAGACTGTGAAGTACACCCATCTGAATGGGGCGCAGAGGGGCTGCAGTCACTGTGCGGACAAAGAGCAGCACTACAATCAACTGACTGTGCAGGAAACGTAAGCAGAAGGTCCTTGTGTAAGAAACAGTTCAAAATCAAGAAAAGGTAAATTAAAGAAAATTATATACAATATATATTCAAAAATAAGTTGCTGTCACATTTAGCAAATCTATCTATTATTTATTATCTGTCTATTATCTGTCTATCATCTATCTATGTATATTTCTATCATCTATCTATTATCTATCTAGCTATCATTTATCTATTTATTATCTATCGATCTATCTATTATCTATCTATCATCTATCTATCAATCTATCTATATATTATCTATCTATCATCTATTATCTATCATCTATTATCTATCTATCATCTATCTATCATCTATCATCTATCTATCTATCTATTATCTATCTATCATCTATCTATCATCTATCTATATATTATCTATCTATCTATCATCTATCTATCATCTATTATCTATCGATCTATCTATTATCTATCTATCATCTATCTATCATCTATCTATCTATGTATATTTCTATCATCTATTATCTATCTAGCTATCATTTATTTATTATCTATCGATCTATCTATTATATATCTATCTTATATCTATCAATCTATCTATTATCTATCTATCATGTATGTATCTATTATCCATCTATTATCTATCTATTATCTATCTATCTACTTATCTATTTATTATCTATCTATTTATTTATCTATCTATCATCTATCTATTATCTATCTATCTATCCATCATCTATCTATCTATCTATCCATCTATCATCTATCTATTATATATCATCTATCTATTATCTATCATCTATCTATTATCTATCATCTATCTATCTATCTCTCTATGCATCTAAGAAATAGAAATATGGGCTAAATAAAATAGCTCCTTGTTCACAGACAGTGGTGTGTTGCTTCCTTTTTTGGACTACTACCTATCTATCTATTATCTATCTATCTATCCATCATCTATCTATTATCTATCTATCTATTATCTATCTATCTATCTATCCATCATCTATCTATTATCTATTTATCATCTATCTATCTATCTATCTATCTTATGAGTGAGGGTTATTTGTATCTGAAGCTCACAAAAGTTTATCAGATGCCCCCTAGTGGTGACATGATACTTTTTTTTCCTAAAAATATGACTTGCCAAAAGGTCATTTTGACCTCTTCAGAAGGGACTTCTGCAGGTCCAGGATTATTTCCATGCTAACTAACTTTTTTTTGTTAGCTACTGTAGCAAACCTGGAAACATTATAAATTGCCGCTACGTGTCAGAATAGTCAGTACAAAGCAATATTGGTTTAGACATTTGTGTTTAAGATATCTGTATAAGATAACACATGGTTCTGCACCCATTAAAAAAAAAACCCATTAACCTTTCAGTGAAGTCTGCTGGAATTTTTGCTGATACAAAGGACAATTTAACATGTATTTTATCTCAGGCTATTTGTGTTCCTGGCACGATGTTAATGTGGAATGAATTTATAACAAACCCATTAATACTAAATTACAGGTCTATTTATCAGCACATTTTTTTTCTGGACCGGTCACACCGATTAGGGACATGATGACTTTACTAGGGCTAACTCCATACGAAATGCAAACAGAAAATATTAATAACTGAAAAATGATTTATCAGGAGTCCACACCTATTTGGTTGTTTGCTCGAGAAATACATTCATCAGCGTTTCCTCATTGGATTATATGCAATCTGACTTAAAGGGGTTTTCCAAGAACTGAAAAGAAAGGACGAAATGGCTAAAAATAATAAAAAAAAACCCTATACCTGTCTCCAGCGTTCCCATGTGCTTTCCACCGATCTTTATTCATCCTCCATCAATGATTGATAACATCCCCATCTACCCAAGTGACCGCTGCAGATAATCAATGCACTCAGCTGAGGCCAGCGATGGGCTGCAGCAGTCATAAAGGTAGAAGAGGACATCACCATTACAGAAAGGTGAACTAAGCACTGAGGCTGGATCACCATCAGGTCGATATGGTTCTTTTGTCATTTTATGCCATTTCCTCAAGTTATTCCTTTTTTGGTTCATTTGCCAAAAAAAGACCTTTAACCCCTTCATGACCCAGCCTATTTTGACCTTAAAGACCTTGCCGTTTTTTGCAATTCTGACCAGTGTCCCTTTATGAGGTAATAACTCAGGAACGCTTCAACGGATCCTAGCGGTTCTGAGATTGTTTTTTCGTGACATATTGGGCTTCATGTTAGTGGTAAATTTAGGTCAATAAATTCTGCGTTTATTTGTGATAAAAACGGAAATTTGGCGAAAATTTTGAAAATTTCGCAATTTTCACATTTTGAATTTTTATTCTGTTAAACCAGAGAGATATGTGACACAAAATAGTTAATAAATAACATTTCCCACATGTTTACTTTACATTAGCACAATTTTGGAAACAAATTTTTTTTTTGTTAAAAAGTTATAAGGGTTAAAATTTGACCAGCGATTTGTCATTTTTACAACGAAAATTACAAAACCATTTTTTTTAGGCACCACCTCACATTTGAAGTCAGTTTGAGGGGTCTATATGGCTGAAAATACCCAAAAGTGACACCATTCTAAAAACTGCACCCCTCAAGGTACTCAAAACCACATTCAAGAAGTTTATTAACCCTTCAGGTGCTTCACAGCAGCAGAAGCAACATGGAAGGAAAAAATGAACATTTAACTTTTTAGTCACAAAAATTATTTTTAGCAACAATTTTTTTATTTTCCCAATGGTAAAAGGAGAAACTGAACCACGAAAGTTGTTGTCCAATTTGTCCTGAGTACGCTGATACCTCATATGTGGGGGTAAACCACTGTTTGGGCGCACGGCAGGGCTTGGAAGGGAAGGAGCGCCATTTGACTTTTTGAATCAAAAATTGGCTGCACTCTTTAGCGGACACCATGTCACGTTTGGAGAGCCCCCGTGTGCCTAAAAATTGGAGCTCCCACACAAGTGACCCCATTTTGGAAACTAGACGCCCCAAGAAACTTATCTAGATGCATAGTGAGCACTTTGAACCCCCAGGTGCTTCACAAATTGATCCGTAAAAATGAAAAAGTACTTTTTTTTCACAAAAAAATTCTTTTAGCCTCAATTTTTTCATTTTCACATGGGCAACAGGATAAAATGGATCCTAAAATGTGTTGGGCAATTTCTCCTGAGTACGCCGATACCTCATATGTGGGGGTAAATCACTGTTTGGGCACACGGCAGGGCTCGGAAGGGAAGGCGCGCCATTTGACTTTTTGAATGGAAAATTAGCTCCAATTGTTAGCGGACACCATGTCGCGTTTGGAGAGCCCCTGTGTGCCTATGCATTGGAGCTCCCCCACAAGTGACCCCATTTTGGAAACTAGACCCCCCAAGGAACTTATCTAGATGCATATTGAGCACTTTAAACCCCCAGGTGCTTCACAGAAGTTTATAACGCAGAGCCATGAAAATAAAAAATAATTTTTCTTTCCTCAAAAATGATTTTTTAGCCTGGAATTTCCTATTTTGCCAAGGATAATAGGAGAAATTGGACCCCAAATATTGTTGTCCAGTTTGTCCTGAGTACGCTGATACCCCATATGTGGGGGTAAACCACTGTTTGGGCGCACGGCAGGGCTCTGAAGGGATGGCACGCCATTTGGCTTTTTAAATGGAAAATTAGCTCCAATCATTAGCGGACACCATGTCACGTTTGGAGAGCCCCTGTGTGCCTAAACATTGGAGATCCCCCAGAAATGACCCCATTTTGGAAACTAGACCCCCAAAGGAACTAATCTAGATGTGTGGTGAGGACTTTGAACCCCCAAGTGCTTCACAGAAGTTTATAACGCAGAGCCATGAAAATAAAAAAAAAAAATTATTTTCTCAAAAATGATCTTTTAGCCTGCAATTTTTTATTTTACAAAGGGTAACAGGAGAAATTTGACCCCAAAAGTTGTTGTCCAGTTTCTCCTGAGTACGTTGATACCCCATATTTGGGGGTAAACCACTGTTTGGGCACATGCCGAGGCTCGGAAGTGAAGTAGTGACATTTTGAAATGCAGACTTTGATGGATTGCTCTGTGGGCGTCACGTTGCGTTTGCAGAGCCCCTGATGTGGCTTAACAGTAGAAACCCCCCACAAGTGACCCCATTTTGGAAACTAGACCCCGAAAGGAACTTATCTAGATGTGTGGTGAGCACTTTGAACCCCCAAGTGCTTCATAGAAGTTTATAATACAGAGCCGTGAAAATAATAAATACGTTTTCTTTCCTCAAAAATAATTATTTAGCCCAGAATTTTTTATTTTCCCAAGGGTAACAGGAGAAATTGGATCCCAAAAGTTGTTGTCCAGTTTCTCCTGAGTACGCTGATACCCCATATGTGGGGGTAAACCACTGTTTGGGCACATGCCGAGGCTCGGAAGTGAAGTAGTGACGTTTTGAAATGCAGACTTTGATGGAATGCTCTGTGGGCGTCACGTTGCGTTTGCAGAGCCCCTGATGTGGCTTAACAGTAGAAACCCCCCACAAGTGACCCCATTTTGGAAACTAGACCCCAAAAGGAACTTATCTAGATGTGTGGTGAGCACTTTGAACCCCCAAGTGCTTCACAGAAGTTTATAATGCAGAGCCGTGAAAATAATAAATACGTTTTCTTTCCTCAAAAATAATTATTTAGCCCAGAATTTTTTAATTTTCCCAAGGGTAACAGGAGAAATTTGACCCCAATATTTGTTGTCCAGTTTCTCCTGAGTACGGTGATACCCCATATGTGGGGGTAAACTACTGTTTGGGCACATGCCGGGGCTCGGAATTGAAGTAGTGACGTTTTGAAATGCAGACTTTGATGGAATGCTTTGCGGGCGTCACGTTGCGTTTGCAGAGCCCCTGATGTGCCTAAACAGTATAAACCCCCCACAAGTGACCCCATTTTGGAAACTAGACCCCGAAAGGAACTTATCTAGATGTGTGGTGAGCACTTTGAACCCCCAAGTGCTTCATAGAAGTTTATAATGCAGAGCCGTGAAAATAATAAATACGTTTTCTTTCCTCAAAAATAATTATTTAGCCCAGAATTTTTTATTTTCCCAAGGGTTACAGGAGAAATTGGACCCCAAAAGTTGTTGTCCAGTTTCTCCTGAGTACGCTGATACCCCATGTGTGGGGGTAAACCACTGTTTGGGCACACGTCGGGGCTCAGAAGGGAAGTAGTGACTTTTGAAATGCAGACTTTGATGGAATGGTCTGCGGGCGTCACATTGCGTTTGCAGAGCCCCTGGTGTGCCTAAACAGTAGAAACCCCCCACAAGTGACCCCATTTTAGAAACTAGACCCCCCAAGGAACTTATCTAGATATGTGGTGAGCACTTTGAACCCCCAAGTGCTTCACAGACGTTTACAACGCAGAGCCGTGAAAATAAAAAATCATTTTTCTTTCCTCAAAAATGATGTTTTAGCAAGCATTTCTTTATTTTCACAAGGGTAACAGGAGAAATTGGACCCCAGTAATTGTTGCGCAGTTTGTCCTGAGTATGCTGGTACCCCATATGTGGGGGTAAACCACTGTTTGGGTGCACGTCGGGGCTCGGAAGTGAGGGAGCACCATTTGACTTTTTGAATACAAGATTGGCTGGAATCAATGGTGGCGCCATGTTGCGTTTGGAGACCCCCTGATGTGCCTAAACAGTGGAAACCCCTCAATTCTAACTCCAACACACCCCTAACCCTTATCCCAACTGTAGCCGTAACCCTAATCACAACCCTAACCCCAACACACCCGTAACCCCAACACACCCCTAACCCTAACCACAACCCTAATTCCAACCCAACCCTAGCCCTAAGGCTATGTGCCAACGTTGCGGATTCGTATGAGATTTTTCAGCACCATTTTTGAAAAATCCGCGGGTAAAAGGCACTGCGTTTTACCTGCGGATTTACCGCGGATTGCCAGTGTTTTTTGTCCGGATTTCACCTGCGGATTCCTATTGAGGAACAGGTGTAAAACGCTGCGGAATCCGCACAAAGAATTGACATGCTGCGGAAAATACAACGCAGCGTTCCCGCGCGGTATTTTCCGCACCATGGGCACAGCGGATTTGGCTTTCCATATGTTTACATGGTACTGTAAACCTGATGGAACACTGCTGCGGATCCGCAGCCAAATCCGCACCGTGTGCACATAGCCTAATTCTAAAGGTATGTGCACACGCTGCGGAAAACGCTGCGGATCCGCAGCAGTTTCCCATGAGTTTACAGTTCAATGCAAACCTATGGAAAACAAAAATCGCTGTACACATGCTGCAGAAAAACTGCACGGAAACGCAGCGGTTTACATTCCGCAGCATGTCACTTCTTTCTGCGGATTCCGCAGCGGTTTTACAACTGCTCAAATAGAAAATCGCTGTTGTAAAACCGCATTGAAATGCGCAGAAAAAACATGGTAAATCCGCCATAAATCCGCAGCGGTTTAGCACTGCGGATTTATCAAATCCGCAGCGGAAAAATCCGCAGAGGACCAGAATATGTGTGCACATTCCTAACCCTAACCCTACCCCTAACCCTAACCCTACCCCTAACCCTACCCCTACCCCTACCCCTAACCCTAACCCTAGTTCTTACCCCAACCTTAGTGGAAAAAAAAAAATTATTTTTTTTATTGTCCCTACCTATGGGGGTGACAAAGGGGGGGGGGGTCATTTACTTTTTTTTTTTTATTTTGATCACTGAGATAGGTTATATCTCAGTGATCAAAATTCACTCTGGAACGAATCTGCCGGCCGGCAGATTCGGCGGGCGCACTGCACATGCGCCCGCCATTTTGGAAGATGGCGGCGCCCAGGAAAGAAGACGGACGGACCCCGGGAGGCCAGGTAAGTATAAGGGGGGGGAGATCAGGGCACGGGGGGGGGGGCGTCGGAGCACGGGGGGGTGGATCGGAACACGGGGGGGTGGATTGGAGCACGGAGTGGGGGATCGCTGTGCGGGCGGGTGGGTCGGAGCACGGGGGGGGGATCGCTGTGCAGGGGGGGGATCGCTGTGCGGGGGGCGGGATCGGAGTGCGGGGGGGGTTTGTTTGGAGCACGGGGGGTGTGATTGGAGCACGGGGGGAGCGGGCAGGAGGACGGGGGAGCGGAGCACAGGACCGAGGGGAGCAGACCGCAGATCGGGGGGCTGGGGGGGCGATCGGAGGAGTGGGGTGGGTGCACATTAGTGTGTCCAGCCATGGCCGATGATATTGCAGCATCGGCCATGGCTGTATTGTAATATTTCACCATTTTTTTAGGTGAAATATTACAAATCGCTCTGATTGGCAGTTTCACTTTCAACAGCCAATCAGAGCGATCGTAGCCACGAGGGGGTGAAGCCACCTTCCCTGGGCTAAACTACCACTCCCCCTGTCCCTGCAGATCGGGTGAAATGGGAGTTAACCCTTTCACCCGGCCTGCAGGGACGCGATCTTTCCATGACGCATATGCTGCGTCATGGGTCGGAATGGCACCGACTTTCATGACGCAGCGTATGCGTCAAAGGTCGGGAAGGGGTTAAGACACATATAATAATAATAATAATAAGGGTTTCTGCAGTAAGGTAATTTTAATAAACGATTGGTATGGTAGAGGGATACAGAGATGTATAGGACATATTTTGTAATAACATTTTTAAAATACCACTATTTGTGTCACTCAGTTTGGGCATATAAATCTCATGTAGGGTAGTCCTTCACAAAGGACCCCCTCTATGTGCCGGGGAGGTGGGGGGTAAGAATGGCTTTCTCTCAGGCACATTTATCCATTGCAAGGTTTGTTCCATATATGTTTGTTTTTTTGTGTTACATGTGGACACTTGGCTTCATGGAGCAAGCCATTTAATCTTGCAGAATGCAGAATTTTGGAAGGATGGAAGGCGCAATGTGTTATCTGCGGTGTGGAGCTTGGCAGCGGAGTCTGGAAGCTAAGTGTTGTGTTTATTCCTTGACCATCTCGTGCTTGTCACTTTCCCCTGCGTTTGTTACCATTTGCAGTAGTGAGACTAGCACTCTTTCCGGCCAGTGCACTTTTCAGGGCAGTGTGAGAGGTGACAGCAAGGGATGAGGTTCATGACGGTGGTGGGTGGAAGGACCCACTTAGGGCATTAGGGGAGTGCAGGGACAGGCTCAGGTTTGAGATCAGGTGGTAACCATCCCTCATTCCCTATCGGTAGGGCCTTCCTCTCCCCTATACCATCCCATTGTATGTGTGTCGTTCCATCCGCTGACCGACCCCCTGTGGGGTCGCTTTATATTTCATGAAACTCCAATAACAACAATTCTGCCTCTTAGATGCCACTGACAATTGTGAAAGTGACATTTAAAAGGTTAAAAAGGGGGTTAAGTTTCTAATCCAAATTTCCCCCACCCCAGCATCATGATTTCAATGACACTGCTGAAGCCTACTTAAGACCCCCGTGTCTGCCATGTTTGCATGCCTGTGAAGCCCAGCCTGTGTCCACGCTTCATAGAAGATGGGTAATTTTACTATACACTGCAATGTTATAGTATTGCAGTGTACTATGCAGCCGATCAGGTGGCAGGTTCACAAATATACATACAAACCCAATAAATACAGTACATCATGTTTAACAGGGGTTACAAGGAATCTGTCATTAGGTTTTTACTACGTAATCTGAGAGCAGCATGATGTAGGGGATGAGACCTTGATTCCAGTGATGTGTCACTTGGTGGTCTGATCTGTTTATCTCTGCTGCAGGTCTTGCAGTGCTCAGAATGATGAGCTCTGCATAACCTCGACCTTACCACTGATTGGCAGCTTTCTGTGTACACTGTACACTTAGTATTTCTTGCCGCAGCTGAATGATTTACATCTGTTAGCCAGCATAAGTACATGTGGGGATTCCCTAGCAACCAAGCAACCCCCACATGTACTTATGCTGGCTAACAGATGTAAATCATTCACCTGCGGCATGAAAAACTAAATCTCCGAGCACTAAAAAATACTCGGCGGACCCTCAAGCATGCTCGAGAAATCTCGAGTAACGAGTATATTCGCTCATCACTAACGCCTAGTCATGTAGTGATAATCTCCTGCTGATAAAACATTCATTTTACTGAAACAACAACAAGCAGTTCAGAAAAACATAAAGCTGGTATCAGGGTCTCTGCCTCTACATTATTCTGCTCTCTCAGATTACATGACAAAACCCTGCTGACAGATTCCCTTTAAAGGCTGAAGATGGAAGCCTGCTTAATTGCTGTCCGTTGATACTATCTGTAACATTAAACAGAACAGTTTTATGTCCAATTATTGCTATCCGGTTTGTTCCACGCAGCCTGGGATTCAGGACACAAACCACTAAATGGGTGTTGATTCTAAAATAAATCACCATATCACACATGTATTATATGGGTACACTTCTCACAAAGGCTGCCGTAACGCACCATGGTCAGATGCAAAAAATACAACAGCCATTACTAATTACCATTACAATTCTCAAAACCTTGGTGAATAGACGTTATATTATAATGCTGCAGAATTTACCCAAGGTTTGTCCATGTATCACCATAGACGATCATAGTATTTACTAAGTGTGAATGAATATTTTCTATCCAAACAATTAGATCTGATTGATTTTCTGTTACAGGAGGACAATGGGAAATGATCAGCAGAATGTTCTTTAAGTCAATCATTCAAAGGTCATTCATCTTCTAACTTTAAAGCTCTTAAAGGTGACAAAAGGGAGCAAGAAATCCGAGGCCTCCATTAAAAAAAAATCCATACGGGTGTGCGCTGAGGTTTCTGTAACCAGTTATGTGCACATATAGCTAGCGCTTAATTTTATAGTTTTTTTTTATATAAATTAAAGTTTACATGGACAGATTTCGACCAATAAGTCAATCATTTAAAGAGGTTGACTTAAAGAGTCATTAAACTATCATTTGTTTATTAATAACTTTATCCAGTATGGAAAGTTATTAAAACTTTGCAAATCACTTGCCAATTTTTTTTTTTTCAACAATTGAAAAAAAAAAGAAAATGATTAATGTTCTCATGTTTTTAGACTATTTACAAATACTAAATAAAAGATAGCATAAAATCTGAAAAAGTATTTAAAAAGTTTTGATGTTTTCAACTTTTAAACACTAGGGGGAGCAGGTGCTGAAATTTGCCATGAAAATCTAGAGCGCTGCTAGCTCGCATTACGACTGCAGTAAATGTGGGCGGAGTTTGATCTCACGTGTCTGGCTCCTCCCCTTCTGGGTGTTTGTAAAAGGATAAGGGAGAATTAAGTTTAGGATCCAAGCAAACTACATTGAGATGAATACGGTTGACTGACTCCATACAGTTTACATATTGTTGGCTGTACACCCCTAGTCTGCATACAAGATGCAACCAGCTTTCGAATAATTTGTTTTGCATGTTCGCTGGTCCATTGGTAACATGGGCACGTAAACGTGTAAAAGGGCATTTAAATGGATCCAATTTATTATAATAGACTAAAAGATATAAAATGTGAAATTATTTATTTCTATGGTTCTCCTATAAGAAAGGTCTAATTCATATTTGCATAGATTTCAATCCACAGGGTTCCTTGATATTAGAGTAAAGCCTCATTCATATGTCCGTGTTGCACGAACGTGTGCCATCAAGTCCAAGTTCACACTAGCAGTATTTGCTCAGTATTTTATATCAGTGTTTGTAAGCCAAAACCAGGAGTGGAACAATCGGTATAATAGAAACATATGCACCACTTCTGCATTTATCACCCACTCCTGGTTTTGGCTTACAAATACTGATGTAAAATACTGACCAAATACTGAACAAGTGAACTTGGCCTAAACGTAATGGAGACCTGTCTGTTTTTTCCGATATCAAGGATGAAAAGTGTCAATATAAGTCTTTGCTTCCGTGAGAAACAATTACAGCACATGGATGGCATCACTGTGCCATCAATTATCTGTCTGTCCTTAACATCGCAAAGGATTGGGAAGCTTTGTCATTTAGTTATTCATGCATCCATGAAAAACTGATGGTAAAAACAGACACTGATGACACACTGATGGTAAAAATGGACACACGGACCAAACACTGATGACACAGATGGTAAAAATGGACACACTGACCAAACACTGATGACACTGATGGTAAAAACGGACACTGATGACACACAGATGGTAAAAATGGACACACTGACCAAACACTGATGACACTGATGGTAAAAACGGACACACAAATCAAACACTGATGACACACTGATGGTAAAAATGGACACACGGACCAAACACTAATGACACACTGATGGTAAAAACGGACACACGGACCAAACACTGATGACACACTGATGGTAAAAACAGACACACGGACCAAACACTGATGACACAGATGGTAAAAATGGACACACGGACCAAACACTGATGACACAGATGGTAAAAATGGACACACAGACCAAACACTGATGACACACTGATGGTAAAAACAGACACACGGACCAAACACTGATGACACAGATGGTAAAAATGGACACACGGACCAAACACTGATGACACAGATGGTAAAAATGGACACACAGACCAAACACTGATGACACACTGATGGTAAAAACAGACACACGGACCAAACACTGATGACACAGATGGTAAAAATGGACACACGGACCAAACACTGATGACACAGATGGTAAAAACGGACACACGGACCAAACACTTATGACACACTGATGGTAAAAATGGACACACTGACCAAACACTGATGACACACTGATGGTAAAAATGGACACACTGACCAAACACTGATGACACAGATGGTAAAAATGGACACACGGACCAAACACTAACACACTGATGGTAAAAACAGACACACGGAACAAACACTGATGACACACTGATGGTAAAAATGGACACACGGACCAAACAATGATGACACACTGATGGTAAAAACGGACACACAGACCAAACACTGATGACACACTGATGGTAAAAATGGACACACGGACCAAACACTGATGACACACTGATGGTAAAAACGGACACACGGATGTCATGCTTCCAATGGCAGGGAATCACAAAAGGACAAGCACCAACGAGCTCTAGGGTGATGGAACCTGAGCTGACCGCGACCCTAAACCTGAACACACAAATAACAATAGCCGGGGAACGTGCCTACGTTGATCCTAGACGTCTCGCACCAGCCGAAGATCTAACTTCCCCTATTAGAAGAAACACAGACCTCTCTTGCCTCCAGAGAAATACCCCACAGAAATAGCAGCCCCCCACATATAATGACGGTGAAATGAGAGGAAGGCACATACACAGTATGAAAACAGATTCAGCAAAATGAGGCCCGCTAAAACTAGATAGCAGAGGATACAAAAGTAAACTGCGCGGTCAGCAAAAAACCCTTCAAAAAACCATCCTGTAATTACTTGAACTCATGTTCCAACTCATGGAACATGAGGAGCAATTACAGCCCACTAGAGCAACCAGCAGCAGAGAAACAATTATATGCAAGCTGGACAAGACAAAAATAAAGCAAAACGTGGAACAAGAAAATCAAAAACTTAGCTTGTCCTGAAGATTACTGAAGCCAGAAGCTGAGGTAACAAAACACTCTGATAACCTTGATAGCCGTCGGGGAAATGACAAGAAAGCCCGGTTAAATAGGAAACTCCCAAATCCTAATAGAACAGGTGGACACCAGAGACAGCAGAACACAAATCACCCAGTACCATCAGTAACCACCAGAGGGAGCCCAAAAACAGAACTCACAACACACGGACCAAACACTCATGACACACTGATGGTAAAAACGGACACACGGACCAAACACTGATGACACAATGATGGTAAAAACGGACACACGGACCAAACACTGACACACTGATGGTAAAAACGGACACACGGACCAAACACTCATGACACACTGATGGTAAAAACGGACACACGGACCAAACACTGATGACACACTGATGGTAAAAACGGACACACGGACCAAACACTGATGACACACTGATGGTAACAACGGACACACGGACCAAACACTGATGACACACTGATGGTAAAAACGGACACACGGACCAAACACTGATGACACACTGATGGTAAAAACGGACACACGGACCAAACACTGATGACACACTGATCCTAAACACTGATTACACCACTACCATTTTATCACATATGTGATTAAACATGAACATGTGAATGAACTTTTATTAAAAACAAATTAAAAATTAAAATTGCCATGGTCAACACAAGGACGGGCGGTCAGTCAGAAGATGCATTGCTAGTGGTCTCTGAAGCCATCCCCAACTCAAACAAAAATGGTTCTGTGAACCAAGAAGCATCTGACCCCTATGAAATTGGCTTTTCGAAAAACCCCTTAGCACATCCCTCTAGAACCTAGACCAAATTTATCAAAGCAGAGAACAGAGAAGTAGGCCTGGTTGCTCATAGCAACCAATCACAAATCAGCTTTTATTTTTCAAGTGCAGTGTACAAAATAAAAGCTTATTTCTGATTGGTTGCTATTGGGAACAAGGCCTATCTTTCTGATAGACAGTTTTGACCCAATACTTGTGACAAAGAAAACATGGGCAAAAAGGAGAAAACACGCAAGCCCAGTATCATAGTAATATTATAATTGTCTATAAACCTGTTGACCAAGAAATCAAGACTTTGCTTGATTTAGTGCCCTGTCAGTAGGCCTTAGGGGCTGTATTGACATCCTCAGTCCTTGCTTGGCCTGTTTAGTGTTTGCATTACTGCTCAAATGATGTTTTAAAAGCATTGTCCACTCAACCCGCCCAACCAGTTTCACTTCTTGTCATAACGATGAGATGAAGGAATGAGGTAATTCCTGCCAGTCTCCTCCTTTCTAGCAGGCCATTCTGGTGTGGGCTCCTTCATAATGACTCTGTATTTTACGCCTTAGCAAGCATTGTCATGGACCCACGCTGTTATGAACATGCACTCTGCGCTCCAGGAGGAACAAGTCCCTTCACAAATTATCAATTTCAACTTTTTAAAGTTAAACAAGAGAGAAAATTTCCAGGGCGGCAAACAGAAAAGGTCAAGGTGAAAACCTAATGGAAAATTATCTAGACATACCTAACATACTAAAAAGCATAATGTCCACAAACTCACATAGTATCTGCTTCTGTCAGGGTTGTATATGTTCGTTTGTGCACAAAAAAGTATGTATACTGTACATATATGTATAAATAAATTATATATACAAGTACGTGTGTGTGTACACATATATATATATATATATATATACATACTTTTTTATGCACAAATTATACATATATGCCTATAAATAGAATACAGTAGCACGTAAGTTCAGTAAAAAGGTGGTTTATTGCTTTCAACATATGTGAGATATAAATAGCACCATTTCGGCTTTTCTGTAGAGGCTATAAACATTTCTAGAAAGATTGAAATGTTTCAGTCTATCGCTCGCATGTTTTGGAAGCAAAAAACGTTGCAACTGGAATTTTTTGGGCGTGTTGCCTTATTCTATTTTTTTGCATATATCTATTATAATGAGTGTGTGTGTATATATATATATATATATATATATATATATGTATATATATATATATATATATATACTGTATATATACACACATGGACACACACATATACAATACAGACCAAAAGTTTGGACACACATTCTAATTTAAAGATTTTTCAGTATTTTCATGACCATGAAAATTGTAAATTCACACTGAAGGCATCAAAACTATGAATTAACACATGTGGAATTATATACTTAAAAAAAGTGTGAAACAAGTTAAAATATGTCTTATATTCTAGGTTCTTCAAAGTAGCCACCTTTGGCTGTGATGACTGCTTTGTACACTCTTGGCATTCTCTTGATGAGATTCAAGAGGTAGTCACCGGGAATGGTTTTCACTTCACAGGTGTGCCCTCTCAGGTTTAATAAGTGGGATTTCTTGCCTTATAAATGGGGTTGGGACCATCAGTTGTGTTGGACAGAAGTTTGGTGGATACACAGCTGATAGTCCATACTGAATAGACTGTTAGAATTTGTATTATGGCAAGAAAAAAGCAGCTAAGTAAAGAAAAACGAGTGGCCATCATTACTTTAAGAAATGAAAGTCAGTCAGTCAGAAAAATTGGGAAAACTTTGAAAGTGTCCCCAAGTGCAGTTGCAAAAACCATCAAGCGCTACAAAGACACTGGCTCACATGAGGACCGCCCCAGGAAAGGAAGATCAAGAGTCACCTCTGCTTCTGAGGATAAGTTGATCCGAGTCACCAGCCTCAGAAATCGCAGGTTAACAGCAGCTCAGATTAGAGACCAGGTCAATGCCACACAGAGTTCTAGCAGCAGACACATCTCTACAGCAACTGTTAAGAGGAGACTTTGTGCAGCAGGCCTTCATGGTAAAATAGCTACTAGGAAACCACTGCTAAGGACCGGCAACAAGCAGAAGAGACTTGTTTGGGCTAAAGAACACAAGGAATGGACATTAGACCAGTGGAAATCTGGGCTTTGGTCTGATGAGTCCAAATTTGAGATCTTTGGTTCTGACCACGTGTCTCTGTGTGACGCAGAAAAGGTGAACGGATGGACTCTATATGCCTGGTTTCCACCGTGAAGCATGGAGGAGGAGGTGTGATGGTGTGGGGGTGCTTTGCTGGTGACACTGTTGGGGATTTATTTAATATTGAAGGCATACTGAACCAGCATGGCTACCACAGCATCTTGCAGCGACATGCTATTCCATCCGGTTTGCGTTTAGTTGGACCATCATTTATTTTTCAACAGGACAATGACCCCAAACACACCTCCAGGCTGTGTAAGGTCTATTTGACCAAGAAGGAGAGTGATGGGGTGCTACGCCAGATGACCTGGCCTCCACAGTCACTAGACCTGAACCCAATCGAGATGGTTTGGGGTGAGCTGTATAACAGAGTGAAGGTAAAAGGGCCAACAAGTGCTAAGCATCTCTGGGAACTCCTTCAAGATTGTTAGAATACCATTCCTGGTGACTACCTCTTGAAGCTCATCAAGAGAATGCCAAGAGTGTGCAAAGCAGTCATCAAAGCAAAAGGTGGCTATTTTGAAGAAACTAGAATATAAGACATATTTTCAGTTGTTTCACACTTTTTTGTTAAGTATATAATTTCACATGTGTTCATTCATAGTTTTGATGCCTTCAGTGTGAATGTACAATTTTCATAGTCATGAAAATACAGGCACGGTGGCGCAGTGGTTAGCACTGCTGCCTTGCAGCGCTGGAGTCCTGGGTTCGAACCCCACCAAGGACAACATCAACATCTGCAAAGAGTTTGTATGTTCTCTCCGTGTTTGCGTGGGTTTCCTCCGGGCACTCCGGTTTCCTCCCACATTCCAAAGACATACTGATAGGGAATTTAGATTGTGAGCCCCAACGGGGACAGTGATGATGATGTGTGCAAACTGTAAAGCGCTGCGGAATATGTTAGCGCTATATAAAAATAAAGATTATTATTATTATTATTAAATGAGAAGGTGTGTCCAAACTTTTGGACTGTAATGTATATGTATGTATTTACATATTTTTGGAGTGCTCCCTTTCCTATTATTGTTTTACATCTACCTACTGTAACATGAATATATATATATATATATATATATATATATATATATATATATATATATATATATAATTATTTTTTATTTTTTTATATTTTGGGGAGGGCTGATATATTCCATTTTTTTTACTGCTCTTATGAACTTGAGTTTGCACCCATCCAAGTTGGATTTGACTCAAAGTGCCGTTTCCCATTATTTATTTTTATCATTATTTATGTTTTTATAAATGTGTGTCTGTGTCTATTATGTATAGTATTGAGCAACTGATCATCCAACTCACCATTATGAGACATCCCGACTGCCAGACACTTCTGGAACCTGCAGTACTGACATTTGTTGCGACTTTTCTTGTGAATACGACAATTGAGCTCACATCGTTCATAAATTAACTTCAACCTTATTGTTCTTCTAAAAAATCCCTGGAGAGAGGAATATTATCATTTTTAATATGTCGGTAAAAGAACAAGAAGGGAATGGTTTTCATTTTGCCTTTTGCTTTTGCTATGTGAAGTCCATTATACAACCAGGCAGCTTTGTAGCACAAATGTGTGCTATCCGTTATTTTTATGGATAGATCACAGTTCACACGTCCTATATTTTTGAGGAATGATTGTCCGCAATGCCTCCTCCGTCCAAAAAAAAGGAGACATGTCTTACTTTGATCCCCAAAAAAAGATGTGTGAAACCGGCCTTATAAATGAAGCTGTAGAGGATATTTATGTGATGCTTTAATTAGCTATCATAGAAATTAGTACATCTTAACCCACTGCAAAAAGGTAATCAATACACATAGAAATATCTAATGCTATAACAGCGGCTTTTTGATAGTTTCCATCTAATAACAAAAGTTTTCGTTTTTTTCAGAAAGCAAAACAATTTGAAACGCGAGGAAAAAATACCAAAAACATGCAATTCTGATATTTTATAAAGACGTCTTGTTTTACGATGACTGATTTATCCAGACCTTGATTATTCTGATATAATAACCAATAACTAATTCAATGGATCTGATTTATTAAAATGTAAATCCTAGAATATCAATATAAAGAACATTAAACCTAACTACGGTAATTGCTAGATGTAGAGCAGATGTACATCAATATTTGGTGACTAAGAAATTTCATTAATCAGAATATTATTATTATTATTTTTTTTATAAATAGTTGATTCTAATTAACCAAACATAAAAGGATTTTTTTTCTACTGGAAATTATTTGTGCCCAAATAGGAAGGCATATGTCATTATTACACCAATATAATTCTGAGCTTCTGGCCATATTTCACAATATTTTATTATTTTATTTATATATGTGCTTCTTACAGACAACATTGATTTTTTTTTGCATTTTTTTATTCCCTACAGCAAAGACTTTGTCTAGTGCAATCAAAAGAGTAAACGAGCTGTATCTAATTTTCCAACTGTTTACAATGGAAAACTAAGTGAATTACATGAGGTCATCAGCCTAGGACCACACAAGCTTTAGCTTTGTTATTGGAAGAAGACAAAATGAAGTGACTGTGCTAATAAAGTACTGAATAATATGATACAGGGCATTAAAGGGAATGCATGAGCAACATCTTACATCCCAATCTATTTATTTGTGAATGTAGCTCTTTCAAAGACAAGTCCAGCAATACCTTACAAGGCCAGTTCATTCCTTCCATCACTGAGTAATCAGCGTTTGAATTGATATGCAAAAGACTATGGTAGATCTGAAGCATCTATGATGCGTGACTTTAGGCAAAGGTCTTCAGAGTCAAGCAGTAGGAGGAGCTGGTGGGTGGGGAACAGATCTGGAGTGACAGAGGCTTCAGATCTGTCATAGCCATCTGTATATAAATTCAAACGCTAATTTCTCAGTAACGGAAGAACAGTCTGGCCCTTTAATAAGTGACCATGTTGATATATAAGAACTCCAGTGTAAATTTTCCTTAGGTAACATGGCTTCATGTTTACAACTATCATAGTTTTCATGACTAGTGATGAGTGAACGTGCACAGATAGGGTGTTATCCGAGCATGCTCGTGTCCTGAGTGTCTTCGGCGTGCTCGAATAATATGCTCGAGTCCCCGCAGCTGCATGTCTCACGGCTGTTCAACAACCACAACACATGCAGGGATTGCCCAACAAACAACCGCAAGACATGCAGCCACGAAGACTCGAACATATTATTCGAGCACGCCGAAGTCACTCGGTTAGCGCCTGAGGATAACTCCTTATCCAACCATGTTCGCTCATCACTATTTATGACTATGAAAGTTTTTGAAGGTGTTAACTTTATGCAAAAATTTAAACTCAACTTTGGGCTAAACATTTCCCCAAAAAGTTTTACTTAGCCCCACCGTCCTCTATTGGGTGCAGTCAGACAGCCAAGATCAGACCGCAGTGCACGGACCGGCCGGTGGCTCTCCCGACCTGAGCGTTACAGGTCGGAAGAGCCGCTGGCCAGTCCATGCAATGCGGTCCAGTTTTACCGGAAAACAATTTTATAAATGTTTCTGAAATACTTTTGTATGAAATCTTTGCACAAGGAATAGTTTACAATTCTGTTATATTGATAGACTATCCCAAAACATTAAAAAAATGTATTATATTAACCAGGGAGTTTCCAGAAATGTCTAATTAATGGCACCCATAATATGATCATAAAATTAATATTACTCAATAATTATTCAATCATATAATTACAGCAAATATAACACAAATATGTTACCTTACAGCCTTCACATGCATGGACCCCGTAATGGAATCCCGAGGCTTTGTCTCCACACACGCGGCATTCTATGGCAATGAAGGAGTTGGAGGCCTCGTCCTGAGATTTGGTAAACGACTGTGACTTGTCTGAGTAGTAAGGTGGAGAAGGAGGCTCCAATTTTATTGTGTCTGAAGTAAAAGAAAATGGAAAAATAAATCATTGCTGGAAATGTCGCCTTTATGATATGTTTTATTTACATGAAGGCAACTATTTCGCGTTTTTCCTCGTAGTCGATAAAACTGTTTGTTAAAATCGTTTAAATACAGCATGAAATCAAAATAAGGCAATGTAAAGTAATTACGTAGAGCATTTCTAAAAGTATCAGCAAGGGCACCTCTTTTTTTGTGTTTATTGATTTTTTTTGGATTGAAACCATGCTCTACGTATAGCATAGTTTGTGCAGTTTGTGGCATTTTTCCTCTATAAACCTCTATTGTTATTTCTTCTCTGTTCAAACAATTTGTGTTGCGTTGTCTTGGTGGCTATTTTGAAATTAGATATCATGTGATTCTTAGAGGAATTTTTGGATTTTCATTTTATCTCAAGACTTGTAATGTTAAACATGCAACTTAAAACTGCAAACATAAATACAGTGCAGAAAATAAGTATTTGATACACTTCGGAGTTTGTAAGTTTTCCCACCTAAAAAAATGGGGACGTCTGTAATTTTTTTCGTAGGTACACTTCAACTGTGAGAGACAAAAACTAAAAATAAAATCCAGAAAATCACATTGTATGATTTTTAAATAATTAAATTGCACTTTATTGCATCAAATATGTATTTCATCACCTACCAACCAGCAAGAATTCTGACTCTCACAGACCTATTAATTTTTCTTTAAGAAACCCTCCTACTCTGCATTCATTACCTGTATTAATTGCACCTGTTTGAACTTCTTACCTGTATAAAAGACACCTGTTCACACAGTAACACTCCATCCTCTCTACCATGACCAAGACCAAAGTGCTGTCTAAGAACAAGGGACAAAATTGTAGACCTGCACAAGGCTGTGATGGGTTACAGGACAATAGGCAAGCCACTTGGTGAGAAGGCAATGACTGTTGGCGCAATTATTAGAAAATGTAAGAAACACAAGATGACTGTCAATCGTCTAGGGCTCCATGCAGGATTTCGCTTTGTGGGGTAAGTATGATTCTGAAAAAGGTCAAGAATCAGCCCAGAACTATGGTAGGACCTGGTCAATGATCTGAAGAGAGCTGGGACCACAATGTCAAACATTACCGTTAGCAACACACTGCGCCGTCATGGATTAAAAACCTGCAGGACACATAAGGTCCCCCTGCCCATGCCAGCACATGTCCAGGCCCATTTGAAGTTCACCAATAACCATCATGATGATCCAGAGGAGGCATGGTAGAAGGTCATGTAGTCAGATGAGACCAAAATGAAGCTTTTTGGTATCACCTACTTGCCGTGTTTGGAGGTAGAAGAAGGGTGAGTACAACCCCAAGAACACCGGCCCAATCATGAAGCATGGTGGGAGAAACATCATACTTTCGGGGTGCTTTTCTGCAAAGGGGAAAGGACGGCTGTACCGTACGGAAGGGATGATAGATGGGGTCATGTATTGCAAGATTTTGGCTAACAACCTCCTTCCCTCGGTAATAGCATTGAAGATGGGTCGTGGCTGGTTATTCTAGCATGACAAAGACCCAAAATACAAAGCCAGGGCAACTAAAGTGTGGCTCCGTAAGAAGCATTTCAAGGTCCTGGAATGGCCTAGCCAGTCTCGAGATGTGAACCCAATAGAAACTCTTTGGAGGGAACTGAAACTCAATGTTGCCCAGTGACAGCCCTGAAACCTGAAAGATCTGGAGAAGATCTGTATGGAGGAATGGGCCAAAATCCCTGCTGCAGTGTCTACAAACTTTGTCAACAACTACAGGAAATGTCTGACCTCTGTAATTGCAAACAAAGGTTTCTGCACCAAATATTAAATTCTGTTTTTCTATTGTATCAAATACTTATTTAATGCAATAAAATGCAAATTTATTGTGTAAAAATCATACAATGTGTGTGAAGTTATTCATTTAATTATAAGGAAAGGGCTGCAAAGCAATATGTGTCGCGTCAAGTTTATCTCAGTGTCGCGCTGCAACATCGCAACTAATGATTTCCATTTGTGTCGCATTGCACCTTGCGACCTGCTGCGACTCCGACACAGTCGTAAATGTTTCCAAATTGGTTCTACTTTCTGTTGTACGCTTCCAACTTGCCATAGACTTTAATGCAAGTCGCATACATCTGCGACTTGCATGCGACATGTCTGCCTATGACTGAGTCTCGCCAAAGCATTTCTTAGAGAAGTCCAACCAAAAAACATCAGTGCAACGTGTCTGCGACTTGAAGGTATGCAACTTTTTTATTAGAGGAGTGATTTTGCTATTAAAAAAAATTGTCAAATCGTAGACAAGCAATTCTCAGTCGCATGCAACTTTCAGCAAAGTCCATGGTTAGTGAGTCACGTGTGTCCTGCAGCCAGAGACTGAAAATCCTATACATTTGCAAACATATGACGTTTCTGTTGCAATCACAGTAGGTCGCAGGTTGCAACATAACACCATAGAAGATCATTAGATGCAATATCTTATATGCAATGACAATTTCAGTGCGTGCAGCTCTGGCCTTATACCGTCTTTGTACATGGATGATAGTAGGTACACACTGTTCTGTCTTGCAGAAGATATGAAGGAGAAGACCATGGTGTTACGGGGGATAAATGCTCATAAGAGGCCTGTGTGACTCTCATATTATGCATTCATGATCTTTGTGGCAATATCCCAAAAATGGTAATTTAGCCGACGCATATACTACAGTAAAATAAATCAGATATGATGCAAACTTGCACTGGTGGTGATTGAAATAAGCCAAAATTAGTATGCTAGTGTCACGCTATGACAGTCTTCGGTAAGGAAGGGGGACCTCAAACTGTCACCGAAACAGTGACCCTAACTATCCCTGTCCCGGGGGTACACTTGAAGTTAAAAGCCTGGGACATAAATATAATCCAAACAAGACACAAAGACAAAATAGGGATATCAGAAAGCAACAAACATGCAAACACTCACCAAAGGTAAAGGTGTATATGGGGAAAGATAGGAATGTAAAAAAAAACACCATAAGAGGAAAAAACCTCCACTATTCTTGACAAAAAAAACAGTACACAGGCAGAGATGCTTACCTGTCCAAGACCTCCAAACAATAACACTAACCAAAGTGCAGCGGACCCAAGTTAAGATGGTGGATGAAAGATGCACAGGTGCAATAATACCGATAAGGCAGCCAGCCTACAATCAGGATTTGGCCGCCTGGCACACCTGTGCAAAACGATCTGTATGTGGCATGTTCACACAGAAGTGGAAAGCATATGGCTCAAGGCCTATTAATGACGACATGTAGCGAGCCAGCCATTACTATAATGCATCCTGTGTGAACAGAGGCCACAGTTTACAGAGCCATCCTAGGGCCCAGCTGCACCCTGAAAAAATAACGTGCCCAAAAACATAACAATGTATGCAAGGTATTGGTTGGTATTATGGCCACAATACTTAAGCTGGCAAACCACGTCAAGGGTCCTTACGTATTGCCAGATTGGAATGTACCAACCAAATGGGAATAGGGACCAGGAGATAAACACACAAGTACTACAGCAAACTAAAGATCACTACTACAGCAACTCCACTCCAGCCATTTAGCTTAGCACTCAGCACAGGAAGACGAATCTCCAGTAGCAAGAACAAATTCCTATTCAGCATAGCTTCTCCAAGGATCTAGGAAGCAAAGTGTTCACAGGCAAGGCAGAGAGGGTCTGGCCAGGTTTTACAGAGAGAGGTAATGACCAGATCAGAAGCAGCTGAAAATGGAGCTGCAAGTTTCTGACCAGCATAGAAAGGGTCGCTAGCCTCTGCAGCACCAATGGAAACCAAATCCATTTAATATGTGACACAAACACACAGGCTAAGCGGAAGATCTGCACTTAACAATACATTGTGATCTTCCACCCACAGATCTCCCAGGAGGACGTGACACGCTCGTGACCGCCAGTTTTCAATAAAGACACATTAAACGTAACCATGCAGTCTAGCCATTCACCCTTGTGTACCAACATAACCATCCAGTTTTAACATTTGTCCCTTTTAAGTTACTGATGCAATTTTCAGGCCTTCAGGATATATATAAGACACCACTGTTTAAATTATCCGGTACATTATTGAGCAATTATATTGTATTATATGAAGGTAATAATTATACAAGACTCCAGAGAACAATCACGAACATGGAATGAGTCAGCATACTTTGGCAGTCTTGTAGTTTCAGCTCATACTTATAATCAGCGTCCATTTGGTCATTTCGGCACAGGAAGTTCTTATCTTCTAGAATGTCTTCATATTGAGCCGCAGAAATACTTGTAAAGTCCACCGTTGCAAATGGCTTAATGTCAAAGTCATGGGAATGGCTCTCAATGGCAGAAAGGTCTACTGAGCTCATGCCAAAATTCATCCCCCAAAATGGCATCTCCGTGTCGACCATGATTGCTGGTTCCTGGAAGAGAGTAAATAGTCTGTTAAGAGACTGTGAAAACTATGTGTCGTTTCATGGCTAAACGCATAGGATTATTCTGCGATTGAAACAGACTGTCTGTTGAAACGTCAGACACTCTGGTATATAATTTTGGATAATTTTGTGTATCGCGGGATGGCAGGGTACACAAATGAAGTTGAGTTGAAAGTAGGGGGTTCTTTATTTTGGATTCTCATCTTTGAGCCAGAGAGGAAAGCAGTTACCAAAAGCGATTCTCTTTCTGGAGGACCTGTCCTGTCCTGCAATGAACTGCTAGGATTCCCGCATGCTACAGTTGATTGCAAGGGGCTCAGTACAGTTGAGTGGTTTGGGGAGGTCATAGGGGCAGTTACCCTGGGTGCCAAATTCTATGGGGTCACAAAATGTTACCCTAACCCGTTTACATTGTCTACTGACTGGGTAGTGCCAGTAAAAGCTGCTTTTTCCTGCTCGCTGGCAAGCAGCTTCTTTGTCACTTTGTTCGATGCTGAATAGTCCTATGCAGAGTGCAGCAGCCGGGTTGAGTTTTTTATCATCTGCTTTACTCTGCAGAGGCAGCAACCAAGATGAAGATCACTGTATAATTAAGTGAGCTTGGTCATCTCAGTCACTGCCTTTGCAGAGCACAGCAGCCAATGACAAACCTGTTTCGAATTCTGCGCTCTGCATAGGAATTTCTGTAAACTGGAATGACAGAGCAGCTACTGAGGTTAGGGCTAGAGTTAGGGCAGGGGTAGGGTTAGGTTTAGGGCCGCTGTAATAAAATAGTTACATTAAGTGCAATTAAAAACTGTTTTCTAAAAACGTATAACGGATTATTTTTTACGTTTTGTGCCAAATTTTAGAAGAAAGAAAAATTACAGAGATCCAAAGGGCAAACTATAAATACATTAGTAGTTTTATTAAAATGCTTGGGGAATAACAGATTAAATAATCGACTATTAGAAGGGTGTGCTAATAGTCCCTGGTATAAGGGGGGGCAAATACTTGCCTTGGCCTGGTTGCTGGCAGCCCATGCTATGCCACTGGCTTTGTGCAATCAGCTAATTATCAAGGAACTTTTCTAACGAGAAGAAATCTTTTAAGTAAGTGCCCATCCTACAAATTTACCAGTTTTCCAGTTAGCATGATATATAAAGGACTGTTGTAAAGTATGATGTAAAATCAGTGTTATTGAGGATGTCTTAAATGAATCCTGCTTGCTAATGGAAGGTACACAGTGACAAAGTCAACTTATTTCTTAACATCCACTATTTCCATCCTTTCTATTACAATATACTGTGTGTGTCATCCGATAAGGTGCCACATATTGCATAAAAAGGCATATGAGATGATTACATTTTGCCTGTTTGATTGTATAATTAAAAAGGTGGTCCCAAAATTCGAATTTTATCACATAACGACAGTATAGACTGATCACTAAGGGTCCCACTGCTCAGATTCCTACTGATCTGTGTCCCTCATGATAGGGATCTTTTAGTTCCATTGCATGGACAACCAATGCTGCATTTGAACAAGACACACGAGACTCCAGTCCTTTTGTCAACTGGGTCCAAACAGTGCACAACCCCACCGATCAGACCCTTGAACACAAAGAACACGCATGCCAACAGGTCTGCCATGAACTGCCATGAACCTAAATCCAGTGCCAATATAGAGAAAGCTCCATAAACGTGGTTGATTACCGTAAATCAACACTATTTACTATATTGTACGAATATAAATAATTATATATATATATATATACATATATACAGTATATATAAAAGTATCATGTCAACAACAAAAAAGCACATCAAGATCCCGACCATGGTGATGGCAATGATGATACACACCAAAGGGTAGAACAAACATGACGTGACTCAGAAACAGAAGCACAAAACATTCCAGTACAGAATATATTGAAAAATACTAAAATAGGAATATCTGGCATATACAGTATAGTTGCTGTGTTATGAAAATAAAAGGAGATGTGCTCAATTAGCCTTGGGCAGTGCCCCTCCATGACTGCCAGGGCTAGCATGTTAGCACGTATGTTTCCCATCTCTGCCCTACAGCTGGCCATAGACATGACACTTTTCCAGTAGACCATGCCAATTTCGAGTCTGTGGCAGACACAATATGAACTGACCATAGTCACACCGGAGCCTCCAGTGTCCCAGTGAGGGGATCGGCAATCAGTAAGAAGCACTCCATGAAGCAAAGAGCGAAGGTCACCCAACCTTCTAATCCTGCATTTTACAACCCAAGTTTGTCCATATGCTGCAACCCAATCTAGCACAAAAAGCCAATCAACAGACTTAGATTGCAGATTTAGTTTCTGAATGTGAAATCTATAACATGGTTCCCTACATACCTTGTACCAATTATAATATTGGTATGGGGCTGCTGCACTTGCACCCCCTACAGCTACACCTGTGAGGCTGCTACCTACAACTACGCCTGTGAGGCTGCCCCCTACAGCTACACCTGTGAGGCTGCTCCCTACAACTATGCCTGTGAGGCTGCCCAATACAGCTACGCCTATGAGACTGCCCCATACAGCTATGCCTGTGAGGCTGCCCCCTACAGCTACGCCTGTGAGGCTGCCCCCTACAGCTACACCTGTGAGGCTGCTCCCTACAACTATGCCTGTGAGGCTGCCCAATACAGCTACGCCTATGAGACTGCCCCATACAGCTATGCCTGTGAGGCTGCCCCCTACAGCTACGCCTGTGAGGCTGCCCCTACAGCTACGCCTGTGAGGCTGCCCCCTACAGCTACACCTGTGAGGCTGCTCCCTACAACTATGCCTGTGAGGCTGCCCAATACAGCTACGCCTATGAGACTGCCCCATACAGCTATGCCTGTGAGGCTGCCCCCTACAGCTACGCCTGTGAGGCTGCCCCTACAGCTACGCCTGTGAGGCTGCCCCCTACAGCTACGCCTGTGAGGCTGCCCCCTACAGCTACGCCTGTGAGGCTGCCCCCTACAGCTACGCCTGTGAGGCTGCCCCTACAGCTATGCCTGTGAGGCTGCCCCATACAGCAGCTACACCTGTGAGGCTACCCCCTACAGCTACACCTGTGAGGTTGTCCCCAACAGCAACGCCTGTGAGGCTGCCCCCTATAGCTACATCTGTGAGGCTGCTCTCATGTAACTTCCTGGCTGTTGACAACAAAGGAAAGTATGTTGAATTTTAACATGAATATGGGCACTATCATGAGTCTGACACTAATCATTAAAATGTCACTGGACATACTATAAGCTGGCATGTTGGCAATAAGGTGGGCACTATCGGGGATCACTGTATATCGTTACCTGCATGAACTGGAGTCAAAAAACATTACATTTTTTTCACAAGTCAAAATGAGCTTTTTTGACATTTTTGAAAGTTTTGGCATTTTTCAAAAAGTTACAAAGCACCAGTTACTTATCTATAATGGTAAATCCTGCCATATTGCCTAAATTAATCATCATCCAACGTAAGATCGATCATGCCTCTATTACAGAAACACAATGAAGAAGACTGTGCATTCATGTAGCCCTATTCGCTGAATTTTTTGGGATTTACAAAGACGTTTGAGCCAACAATTCTCTTGCAAATGTGAGTTCAAGAAAATCATGGTTCTCTGTAAAGACACCAGGTAAGCACATATTCTTATTGGCATAGTATGAAAGCAATTAACTCACAAGAAAGAGCCACACTAATAAGCAGCCATCTTTGCTCCTACAAAAAAAAGAATAGGATCGTTGTACATCTATCAGGATGAGAAGATGGTGGAGGTCTATAGGTCTCCAAGGTTGTGGAGGTACTAGTCGACATGCAACACCATTAGGTCATCATGTATTTTCTTTTAGTATAATTGGCAATCCGTGAGAAGTCTTGTCACAAAGTTATTCCGAGAATTGTAGAGTAGGATCCAGAAGCTACTCCCGAGAATTTTGCTTGAGCAGAAACAACCAACTTGTTCCTCAATCCAGTGAGTCACTAAAATTGGCACCCGATACTTATGTTTTCAGCGCCAATACAACAGAAAATAAATATTTCAGCATCAAATCTGAAGTGGTTACTGGACAATAATTCCAGAAGAAACTGATAAACAGCTGTGGCTAGGACTTCATCTTAACCTCTGTCCCCATTGGAACGCTATCAAAACTAATTATGGACCACGCGCATTCGTCATCATCAGATGCCATATGACTGGTACCAGGAGAAATTCGAGAGTAACTAAGCTGCTTGCGTGGTGGTCAGTCTAATGACCGATGATGTGTACACCATTCTAAACACCAGTTGACTTTTATCCTAATTAGAACCCAAATGTGAGTGAGTCCTTCCCATTATATATGTGGATGTGAAGAACCAAAACGCTAAAATTATATGTATCTGTAGTGCGGGGATTGTGGACGGAAGTTTTTTGGTTACTATGTTCAACATTTAATTTTAATTTTTTTTTTTGCACAATTTTTACAAATGTATTTTTTATTAAAGGGGGCTCATATTGATGGCCTATCCTTTCAATAAATCATCGATATCAGATCAGTGGGGATGAGGCGCCCTGCACTCCCACCGTTCAGGTTTTCTCTGTGCCGGCAACCGACGAAAGGGATCAGTTGTGGAGCTGAGCAGCACAGCTCCATCAACTGTATAGTGGTAGCGGCCGAGTACTTCACATCTGCCCCTATTACAATGAATAGGGATTGATCTGCAGTACCCCGCTGTGGCCACTATACAATTAATGGAGATGTGCTGTTTTGCTCTGCAACTGATCACATCCCTTTGCCACCAGCACTGAAAACAGCTGATAGGCATTGTGCTGGATACTGCTCTGATATTGATGACCGATTCTTAAGGATAGGCCATCAACATAAGAGTACTTGACAAACCCTTTAAGCAAAAACAACCATTGGCCTAAATTTAAAGAGTAACTGTCACTTTTATTTTTTCTTCATAAATCCATAGAGCACATGAATATAAGAAACTTTGTTATATATATATCTATATAATCGTCCAAGGGTCACTTCTGTCTGTTTGTCTCTCACGGAAATCCCGCATCGCTGATTGGTCGCGGCGACGGGCACAGTCCGACCGCAAATTCGCACCTTCCTATTCTCCATCAGTGCCCCCTCTAGTCAGCGCTCACACAGGGTTAATGGCTGCGTTATGCCACAGTGTAACGCAGTCCGTTAACGCTGCTATTAACCCTGTGTGACCAACTTTTTACTATTGATGCTGCCTCGCGAGACCGCTACGTCATCATCTCGCGAGACCGCAATGCATTCTTGGGACCGGAGTGTCGCGAGGAGCATCGGTAAACGCCTGGCCTGGATCCAGGGGCCGCCGGAAGTTGAGTATATAACTATTTTTTATTCTAATTATTTTTTTAACCTTCCTCTAGTGTTAGGGTCGTGACTGACCTGTTTTAGCTTTTAAATGCATACAAATTGTACATACATTTGTTTATTGCATCAAGACTTTTTGACTTTTTCAGGAACTTATTGTTAAACAAAATACAATAAAATAAAACTATTTTACTAAATTGTAAAATGCTCTTATTAAAATTCTAACATTTGTGTTGTTGGGGTCAATTTCGACCCAGGTCTAATATAAGAGTAAAAAAACAATAATAAGTCCCAAAACTGAACTCATAAACACAATATAAACCAAAACCCCACAGCCAGCTCTACCTCCAACAACTTGAGTTTGGGACATGTCCAGGCATGTATGGCCAAATCAGCTTAGAGTTGGTACTTTGCAGAGTATAGTTTATATTATTCTCTTGAGGTTCATTTGACAATATTTTTATATTGAAAATGAAGGGTATGCTCCCACTGCGTGGGCTGTGTTATATACTACGTGGTCTGTGCTATATACTACGTGGGCTGTGCTATACACTGCGTGGGCTGTGTTATATACTACGTGGCTGTGTTATATACTACGTGGCCTGTGCTATATACCACGTGGGCTGTGCTATATACTACGTGGGCTGTGCTATAAACTACGTGGATGTGCAATATACTACGTGGCTGTGCTATATACTACATGGCTGTGCTATATACTACGTGGCTGTGCTATATACTACATGGGCTGTGTTATATGCTATGTGGGCTGTTATATACTATGTGGCTGTGTTATATGCTACATGGCTGTGCTATATTCTACGTGGGCTGTGTTATATACTACGTGGCCTGTGTTATATGCTACGTGGCTGTGCTATATGCTACGTGGGCTGTGTTATATACTATGTGGGCTGTGTTATATGCTATGTGGCTGTGCTATATTTCTCTGCTGTATCTGGGCATCATGAATCGTGGTATGTGTTAAAGAGGGGGCCCACTGAGACTCTTTCGCCCGGGGCCCTCAAAAACCTGGAGCAGGTCCTGGCTTCACTGATTGGTCACGCCCGGCCGGCCGCGAACAATCAGCAACAGGCGCAGTCTGGCTGCGTATTGCGCGCTGAATTTGAACCACGCTTCGCTAATTGGTCGCACTCGGTTTGCCGAATCCTGTGTATAAATTGCATTATTCTGAAAACTTAATAAATAAACTACATACATATTCTAGAATACCCGATGCGTTAGAATCGGGCTACCATCTAGGATATATATATATATATATATATATATATATATATATATATATATATATCATATCAGAGAAATCCCCTTCTTTCCGCTCCTGAACTGATCATTAATTCTCAAAATTCTCAAAACTCTGTCTTTCATGAACAGATTGTCCCATTATTGAGGCAAGATATGACAGTTGGTGCTCATAGCGTTCTATGGAGAACTGTAACTGTCATTTCAGGAGAACTTGCAGCCTCTAGCTCCTCCCTTCTCTATAGAATTTTATAGTCATCAACTGTCTTCTTCTATCTCCGGAATGGGAAATCTGTCTTCACTGAATACAGATTCTACCCATTAATCGAGAATGAAATGTCTGCTCAGGAGGTGAAAGAAGAAGATTTTTCTGATAAGATATGTTACAAAGTTGCTTATTTTCATGTGTACTATTGATTTATGAAATAAAATTAAAATCACTCTTTACGTTATCCACAGACTTTTGCCACGAGAGTTTGAATAGCAACAAACTGGTGACTTGTAGTCTAACCACATGCAACTTCCTTATCGTTTTTGCTTATATATCAGACTGCTATAGTTATTGGAACAACAAGTAGACATGCAACCCTCATGTAATGCATTCCCATGGACTGTCACTGTCATGTTACAGACGGGATCTTCAGTCCAAAGAAGCAAAGGGCGTGAGATTCGTAATGATAATCTGACATACCAGTGTCACTTGTTCTTTCAAATTCATTGTATTATTTTACCTTTGTGGTTTATACAATGTAATACGCGGCACATTCAAGACACCAATTATAGAAACTTCTGTTTGACAGGATGTTCGGCTCCTGAATACCTGCTGCAAACTTTTGACCTCAAAGCTGTATCTGCAAACTTTATAGACCATAATTATACAGCAAAGAGAAAATGGAGAGAAAGGCCAGATGAGGCTGAAACGTTGCCTTGTCTAGTTGTCTTCTTGCTGTGACCCATTTTTAATATTATGGAATAAAGATTTAAGTTTTTATAAGGATTTGCCTTCTGGTGCCTCGATTTCCTTGGAGTTTTGAATGATCCTGGACCTAGCATGAGGCCCATAACCACATAATTGCCAGATGGTGCCGGTGAATTATCTATGGGACTGGAGAGCGGCGGCTTCAACTGCTCCCCCGGCACTGACTGATAGCCTGCCCTAATGCTCCCAGTAGTGCCAGGCAGATTCAGAACACTATTAACCTGCAGATCAAACCCATATCTTCAGGTTAATAGCGTTTTTTTTTCATGTGACAGGCATTTAAAGGGATTGGACACTGCTTTTTTTTAATTGTTGACCTATCCTTAGGCCTTAGGATAGGCCATCGATATCTGATAGGTGTGCGTGCGGCACCCAGCATCCCTACAGATCAGTTGTTACTAGCGGCGGTGAAGGCCAAAAGTTCTCAGATGCTGCCATAACACAGAATCTCCATTAAAGCTATAGTGGCCATGGTCAGAAACCACAGATCCACCCTCTATTGATTGAAATAGAAGGGGTCTGCAGTACATGGCCACGACAACTATGGAACATTTGGCCACCGACGCTGTAACGGTCTACCAGCAGGTGTTGGTCGCATCCCCACGGATCGTATAGTGATGGTCTATCCCATGGATAGGCCATCAATACAAAAGTAGTTGCCATCATCCGAGAACTTTTGCCCACCGACGCTGTAACAGTTGACTGGCAGGTGTTGGTCGCATCCCCACAGATCGTATATTGATGGTCTATCCCAAGGATAGGCCATCAAAACAAAAGTAGTGGCTATCATCTGAGAACTTTTGCCCACCGACGACATAACAGTCCACCGGCAGGTGTTAGTCACATCCCCACCGATCGTACATTGATGGTCTATCCCAAGGATAGGCCATCAAAACAAAAGTAGTTGCCATCATCCGAGAACTTTTGGCCACCGACACCGTAACAGTCGACCGGCAGGTGTTGGTCGCATCCCCACCGATTGTACATTGATGGTCTATCCCAAGGATAGCCCATCTATACAAAATTAGTTGCCATCATCCGAGAACTTTTGGCCACCGACACCGTAACAGTCGACCGGCAGGTGTTGGTCGCATTCCCACCGATCGTACATTGATGGTCTTTCCCAAGTATAGGCCATCTATACAAAATTAGTTGCCATCATCCGAGAACTTTTGGCCACCGACACCGTAACAGTCGACCGGCAGGTGTTGGTCACATTCCCACCGATCGTACAGTGATGGTCTTTCCCAAGGATAGGCCATCTATACAAAATTAGTTGCCATCATCCGAGAACTTTTGGCCACCGACGACGTAACAGTTGACTGGCAGGTGTTGGTCGCATTCCCACCGATCGTACATTGATGGTCTATCCCAAGGATAGGCCATCTATACAAAATTAGTTGCCATCATCCGAGAACTTTTGGCCACCGACACCGTAACAGTCGACCGGCAGGTGTTGGTCGCATTCCCACCGATCGTACATTGATGGTCTTTCCCAAGGATAGGCCATCTATACAAAATTAGTTGCCATCATCCGAGAACTTTTGGCCACCGACACCGTAACAGTCGACCGGCAGGTGTTGGTCGCATTCCCACCGATCGTACATTGATGGTCTATCCCAAGGATAGGCCATCTATACAAAATTAGTTGCCATCATCCGAGAACTTTTGGCCACCGACGACGTAACAGTTGACTGGCAGGTGTTGGTCGCATTCCCACCGATCGTACATTGACGGTCTATCCCAAGGATAGGCCATTAACACAAAAGTAATGGCCATCATCCGCGAACTTTTGGCCACCGACGCCGTAACAGTCGACCGGCAGGTGTTGGTCGCATCCCCACTGATCGTATATTGATGGTCTATCCCATGGATAGATAGACTATCAATACAAAAGTAGTGGTCATCCTCTTTAATGATTTATTAAAAACTATATTTTTTTTCTTTCCTTTTTTTTTTCTTTTTAAATCTTCCCCATTTATAACACACCTGAGATGAGTGTGCATGTGTCTGAGGGATCTGGAGGAAAAGCTGTTGGCCTATGGCTGCATCCAAAGTTTAACCCATCTCAAATCATATTGTGTCACCGACCACGTCTGATTGTTGTTTTTTTGCTGACTCTTCAAACTGCCCATTTGTTGAGCAAGTTTCTTTTGTGGCTTCGAACGATTTTGCTTTCTTCAGCATCATGATGTCAAGAATGTATTTGCAGCCAGTGCAATCACAAAGCAAACTTCATGCTACATAACGCACACTGTCTGCTAAGACCGATAATATATAACTTACACTTCTTGTACTCTATTAATTTGGCATATTGCCTAGAAATATAATAGCTAAACATGAAATGCACATTGACCTGGCAGGTTTCCCAGATGTACATATATATGTGTTCATTCACGTCTTCAAATAAACTCAAATAACTCTGATTATTTTATATGCCTAAAGGACTTTACGTAGTTGCATCCAACAATGCAGCCGTGCTTTCCGGTCATTAGCTTGGATTTTACAGTTTGCATTTAGAATTGGTCAACATTTGTCATAAAACTGCAATGAAGTTTATAAATAATAATCTGGAGCTGCATTCATAATTCAGCTTGTCGCTAATGGAAGAATTCATCATAACTTGTAGCTCAGCTACTAAAAGTTAGTTTTTCCTGCATGAAATTACAGCACTTGTGTAAAGAAAAAAGTTACTAAAATCAAAATTGAGCACCGTCCCTGTGTGGACACTGAAATCAACAAATAAAGCTGGAAGATTTCAGCTCTAAAGCATGTAAAATTGTAAATACAGCTCTGGACTTTAATGCAGGCTGTAACTCTCAGCATTCTATGGCATTTCTAATTATTAACTGTTAAATACAGTAACTGTTGTGTTTTAAATGAAACCTTCTGATTCATGCTGGCCAAACCATGGGCAGCCTGAATTGGACACTGGCTGCATTATTGTTGCCCTGTATGTTTTACTCTGAAACGCTGCGGTGTTTCAGAGAGTACATATGCAAGGAGATGGACATACTGTTCAAGTTCCAAGATGTGTATAATATAATGTGTATTATGTGAATTGTGTTGTGGTGCATTGTAGTCTTTTCCACTGTGTGTTGAGAAAGCTGTGTTCTGCCCAGCATCAGAGAGGGAGTAGGGTAAAATGTTGGGACTAGCCCATAGTGGGAGGGGATAAGATGAAGGGAAAGGAGACAGTTTCCTGTCAGAATGTTAGATAGGGCCTGGAGTACATAGAGAAAGGACCTAAGGTCCCATTTGAGCATTCTTGGGTGTCCCTAACTGAGAGGAGACTGAAGGAAAAGAGATAGCGAGATCTGAAGCATAAGTGAGTAAGAGACAGAGTGATCTATTAGAGATGGGTCCTGGAAGAGGACGCCTAAGTGAAAGACCCAGAGCTTATAACAATTGTAGGTAACGGGCCTTTAGGACTGAGTTCATGAGACAAATAAAATATCCCGAGCAGGAATTCCAGAGCATCAGCATCGGAGGAAATAAGTACAGACCATATTGTCACATTAAGGGGAAGGAGGATGCGGAACCATGAGTTGAGTTTAAGAGTCTTGCTAAACAAAATTGTAGAGTCTAGGTGGGTTGTGGTGAAGTAGTGAGAAACAATGGAGACAGAGGACAAGTAAAGAGGAAAGGTGAACAATAGAGGACAGAGGGAAGGACACTGTGGAAAATGCTTTGAGTTGTAAAGGAAGCCTTCATAAGACTGTGTACCCGCTATCTCTTTTGTATATGTTTCCTACTAAGTTCCCGTTCAGTAAAATCTTAATATTCAAATGGTGGTCTCGCTCATGGAACTGTTTAATACCTGGTTCTTGCAAACCAGCGAAATCAATCACATGAGGCCTGCATGAGCGTAGTGCCATCACAACACAAGTCCACACACCCAGCCAGGACCCCCACTTTCATGTAACGTGCCGGGCAGTGGCGTAACTTGAAACTCATGGGCCCCAATGCGAAAGCTCCAACGGGGCCCCCAAACATTTTAAATCTTTAATAGCAATAGTCTTTTTCTATAGGCCAAAGGGACTTTTACGGACCCCTAGGCTCCAGGGCCTGGGTGTGATTGCAACCCCAGCACCTGTTGTAGTTACACCCCTGGTGAGAGGGCATGAGGAGTACCTCGCCCTTGGCTACCGTCCCACGCCATGTTACACTTACTTTGACTAGGTGTGACTAGTCCGTGGTAGGTACCTGTTGGCTTCTCCAGACTCAGAACCCCCTAAACTAACACGTCTCCCCTTATATATACATATAGGGAGAGACCTGTCACTCTTGGGGAGCAGAGATGGGAGAAACTGTCCGGGGCCCGGCCTCAGACAAGTCATGCATAGATGTTGTCTCTGAAGCCCTGCAGCGATTCAGAGAAAAACATGCACGGCTACACGTAGCTGATCCATGCTGCCCAAGGTTCGGGGAGCTTGCATCAGATCCCAATATCCCCTTTAATTAACCACATTAATAAACATGTAATTTAGAAGATTTATGCATTAAAGTAACATTTTCTGCTTCAATACATGTGTTCAGCAAATGCTCATTTATTGGTTTATTGATTCCCAACCAAAGTTCACTGAGAAGAGTGCAGTTATTTGCAGCTTGCGATAACAGGTCACCTCTGTAGTCCCGCTACGCTTGTGCAACACGTATAAGCTATGGAGGCTTTTGCACGTTATTCCTGGAATATTTTAAGCTAGCCCGGCCAAGGCCGCACCACAAAACCCAATTAAATGCCAATTGGGACCCCAGGAAGAACTGAGCCCGGCTACCCCAACAGGTACCGTCTTGAGATACATTATCAAAGCAGGAAACAAATTAAAGGTTTTTGTTGGTTTTTCCTTGGAGGCTTTTACAGGTTCTACATTGGTCCTCAGGAGCTTCAAGTTATCCTTATGAAAATGTCCATAGATTATTAACATCATCCAGATACTCACAATCTCTAAACACAAATGCTTAAAAGCAAACCTGACAACGAGCCAGTGATTTCCTTAAAAAAACCTTGATAACAAACAGAATCCTGTTCACTTGATTTCACATGTACATAGACAATAAGACATCCAGGACTCGAGTCCCCCCGCTGTTACTCCTACTCAATAATGTTTTCAGAAATTATTTCAAGCTTCATGAGAAGCTCAGTGTGTACAGATTATTAGGATATAACCTTTCCCTCACTTTTCTTATTTTAGTATCCAGTTTACACGTAATTGTCCCTAAGGGAGATGGTGAACTTCCTTTATGTGAAGGAATATGGCAAGGGATCATTGGGATGACTCTAAAACAGGACCTCAAAAAGACAAATTATAAGATGGTGTGTAATCCTACAGGAAATACAAGGGGAAGGATAGATAGATAGATAGATAGATAGATAGATAGATAGATAGATAGATAGATAGATAGATAATAGATAGATAGATAGATAGATAGATAGATAGATAGATAGATAGATAGACAGACAAGCTTGAGAAAGGTCCATATCCTGGACTGAAACGTCGCACATGGGCCAATAAATCACACATATTTTTTCTATTGGAGTGCTGCCTTCATTTTTTTGGACAATAGATAGATAGATAGATAGATAGATAGATAGATAGATAGATAGATAGATAGATAGATAAATAGATGAACACAATGAAGGCAGCACTAGCAAATTAGGAAAAATGAAAAATGTAATAGCCCATAGTGACGGCAACATTTTGTTCCAGTCACTATGGGCCGTTAAATTTTTCTTTTTGCTCCTACATTTTTTCTATTTAGATAGATAGAAGGTAGGCAGTACTCCAAGTAATTTGTACAAAAAGTTTGGGTACTTTGTATAAATGTCCCCACTTTTGTTAAACACTTTACTTGGAGTACCGCCTGCCTTTTTTTATATTTTAAATAGTGGCCCTCAGATTGATGTTCAGAGACTTGTACCCAATATCCCACAGCGTAGCTGGTACTATTTCTTCTTGATAGATGCATAGAACAATAAATACATAATAGATAAACAGATGATAGAATGATAAAGAAATAAAGATAAAGAAAAGAGATAGAAAGTCAGTCTGCTATCTATAATGTATCTCTCTTAAATCTATCTATCTATCTATCTATCTATCTATCTATTTATCTATCTATTATCTATCTATCTACAGTGGGGGAAATAAGTATTTGATCCCTTGCTGATTTTGTAAGTTTGCCCACTGACAAAGACATGAACAGTCTATAATTTTAAGAGTAGGTTAATTTTAACATTGAGAGATAGAATATAAAAAATAAAATCCAGAAAACCACATTGCATAAATTATATAAATTTATTTGCATTTTGCAGTGAGAAATAAGTATTTGATCCCCTGCCAACCATTAAGAGTTCTGGCTCCTACAGACCAGTTAGATGCTCCTAATCAGCTCGTTACGTACATTAAAGGCAGCTGTCTTACATAGTCACATTTATAAAAGACTCCTGTCCACAAACTCAATTAATCACTCAGACTCTAACCTCTACAACATGGGCAAGACCAAAGAGCTTTATAAGGATGTCAGGGACAAGATCATAGACCTGCACAAAGCTAGAATGGGTTACAAAACCAGAAGTAAGAAGCTGGGTGAGAAGGAGACAGCTGTTGGTGCAATAGTAAGAACATGGAAGAAATACCAAATGACTGTCAATTGACATCGATCTGGGGCACCATGCAAAATCTCACCTCGTGGGGTATCCTTGATCATGAGGAAGGTGAGAGATCAGCCTAAAACTACACTGGGGAAACTTGTTAATGATCTCAAGGCAGCTGGGACCACAGTCACCAAGAAAATCATTGGTAACACATTACGCCGTAAAGGTTTAAAATCCTGCAGTGCCCACAAGGTCCCCCTGCTCAAGAAGGCACATGTGCAGGCCGTCTGAAGTTTGCCAATGAGCACCCGGATGATTCTGTGGGTGACTGGGAGAAGGTGCTGTGGTCAGATGAGACAAAAATTGAGGTCTTTGGCACTAAGGGTATGTGCACACGTATTCTTGAGGTCTGCGGATTTTTCCACAGCGGATTTTTGAAAACCGCAGGTAAAAGGCACTGCGTTTTACCTGCGGATTTCCTGCAGAATTACCGTGGATTTACCGCAGTTTTTGTGCAGATTCCACTGTGGTTTTACACCTGCGGTTTTCTATTATGGAGCAGGTGTAAAACCGCTGCGGATTCCGCAGAAAGAATTGACATGCTGCGGAATGTAAACCGCTACGTTTCCGCACGTTTTTTTCCGCAGCATGTGCACTGCGGATTGCGTTTCCCATAGGTTTACATTGTACTGTAAACGCATGGGAAACTGCTGCGGACCCACAGCTGCGGAAACGCTGCGGATCCGCAGCAAAATCCGCAGCGTGTGAACATAGCCTAACTCTTCTCGCCGTATTTGGAGGAAGAGAAATGCTGCCTATGACCTAAAGAACACCGTCCCCACTGTCAAGCATGGAGGTGGAAACATTATGTTTTGGGGGTGTTTCTCTGCTAAGGACACAGGACTATTTCACTGCATCCATGGGAGAATGGATGGAGCCATCTACCGTAAAATCCTGAGTGACAACCTCCTTCCCGCCAGGACATTAAAAATGGGTCGTGGCTGGGTCTTTCAGCAAGACAATGATCCAAAACATACAGCCAAGGAAACAAAGGAGTGGCTCAAATAGAAGCACATTAAGGTCATTGAGTGGCCTAGCCAGTCTCCAGACCTTAATCCCATAGAAAACTTATGAAGGGAGTTGAAGCTTCGAGTTGCCAAGCGACAGCCTCAAACTCGTAATGATTTAGAGATGATCTGCATTGCGGAGGGGACCAAAATTCCTCCTGACATGTGCACAAACATCATCATCAACTGCAAAAACGTCTGACTGCTGTGCTTGCCAACAAGGGTTTTGCCACCAAGTATTAAGTCTTGTTTACCAGAGGGATCAAATACTTATTTCTCACTGCAAAATGCAAATAAATTTATATAATTTATACAACGTGATTTTCTGGATTTTATTTTTGATATTCTATCTCTCAATGTTAAAAGTAACCTACCCTGAAAATTATAGACTTTTCATGTTTTGTCAGTGGGCAAACTTACAAAATCAGCAAGGGATGACATAATTATTTCCCCCACTGTATCTATCTATCTATCTATCTATCTATCTATCTATCTATCTATCTATCTATCTATCTATCTATCTATCTATCTATCTGTCTTTTGATTATTTTATTTCAGAAGTAACCTGAAAGTCTTTCTGGAAAATATGTTTGTGATCAATGATACCAAAGATAGATCTATGTAATTAACACACAATTTGCCTTACGTTGTGTTATCTACTGTATACTTCGCTTATAACCTTACATTTACATCATAGTCTACAATTCCCAGAGATCTGGATATTTTCTAACTTTGCTTTGTCACCCGACAACTTACTCCGATGTCCTTGAACTGAGGCTTAAATGGACAACAGGAAACTTAAAATGGAAGTTATTGGCTGGGGAACAGCATTAGTGGTTATTTTAATTTTTCTTTCTGCAGGAGAAAGTTTACAGGACTTGTGTGCATCTTGTGAGCCCAGAAGTTTTGAAAACCCCATGATTCCAGGAAAGGGCCCCAATGAACTGAACAACACAGCCGAAATGTTCTTCGGCCACATGCAAATACTCTTCTTTGACTTGTTAGAAAAAAATTACAAAGATAGCCAGGCGATAACGACGGCATCTCGATGGTTCCAACAAATTATGTCGTTCTTCACTATATATTTCGAAGCATAGGTCCACCAAAAAGAAACCTATTTTTGTACGTTAGGAAAATTGACAACCAAAAGTGTCCTATCGTACTCTAAATATCAGAAAGTGAGCAATTCTTTCACCAGATTAGTTTGTAGACACAGGCCCACACACCCCATACCAAAATCTAGGGTTTCTGACCCTGAGACCTACTGGTTTTGGCCAAAAAATACCTAAAAAATTGCAGCAAAACGGTATGTCCAATGGATTTCACAAGAGGCTTGTTGGGTTATTTGTCTACTATATTTCTGAGCTAAAGGGAAGGTGTTTTCCGTCTAGCTTTTACCACCAGTGTTTGCTAAATACATTTGTCTCCATCACATTTGAGTCTTTGTTCTTGTTCTCCAGAGAGGTGTGAAGCTGGAAGCCATGATTATACAAGCGCTATTTGCACAGGGCAGGACAGCATCTTGCGTGTGAACTTGTGTTGGTCTTGATAATCATCTGTATGGCCCATTACAGTTTGACCAGCTTGTGATTTGCTGCCCTGGACACACCTATTATCCAGTTCCTCAACCATAAAATCTGCGGCGCTAACCAGTTAGATATCTTTATCGAGTTATTTTTTTTTCTCCTTCTTGTCAGGAGTTAGTATGCTTTGTATTTACGTTCTCTTTTTATAGAATCATTTCTTCGAGTTATACATTAACCTCGCTGTGGGTAGGATGCGGATGGCTTCCTGTGTTTGGCAAAGTCTACAATTCAAGAATTTGCAGGTGAAGAGATTTCAAGGAAAAAAAGTTCATTAACTCCCAAACTTTTTTTTTTTTTAAATGCAACAAGAAGGTATTATAAAAACCTAAACTATATATCTGACGAAATATTACACACTAGAAAGATTTGGATGGAGGAAACATATTATAGTGAGTTGTGCTCAATAGTATGAAATGCTGAAACGTCAGACAGTTAAGGCTCATTTAAGCGTCAGTGATTTTTGTGGCTAAAAAACTTGATTTGAAGGCACACTGTCACCTGGATTTGGAGGGAACAATCTTCAGCCATGGAGGCGGGGTTTTTGATTCACCCTTTCCTTACCCGCTGGCTGAATGCTGGCTGCAATATTGGATTGAAGTTCATTCTCTGTCCTCCATAGTACACCCCTGCGCAAGGCAAGATTACCTTGTGCAGGCGTGTACTATGGAGGACAGAGAATGAACTTCAATCCAATATTGCAGCCAGCATGCAGCCAGCGGGTAAGGAAAGGGTGGATCCTTTTTTTATCACTGAATTCTACGGAAAATGGATCTGTTATCTAGCCATCTGTTTTCTTCCATTTGAAACTGATCCTGAAAGCAAAAAACGGATCCTTTTCAAACGTTTCAATGTTAAAAAAAAACTGATCCAGTTGAAATCAGGTTTTTCAGCCGGACAAAGAAAGTTGTTTCTGCACAATATTTTTGTCAACTGATTGCTGCTGGATCCGTTCTAATGAATGATTACTGCCCATCTGAACATAGCCTTAGTGAATATCAGCCCTAACTAGATTGTGTCCTAGTAAAGTCAAGTTCATATATCATCTTGACCATATGTCCGGGACTCCATGGATTGATACGTTTGAACCCACCAAAAATGGGATTTGGATGTGCCTTGGGAACAGCCATAAACTTATCAGATTCATTCCAAAACATGCAACTCTGGACTCCATTTAAGCTTTTTTTTTTTTTTGCCGAATCCATCATTGAAGTTGTATACAGTAGTGAAGTCTACTGAGCTATCGTTTCTGACGTCAAAGACTGTGTGGTAGATCGGCTCAACCGGCTACACACGGAGGTAGGCACAGGAAGCGCTGTCTCTTTAAATCTCTCACTGGTTTATTAAAGGTGCTGCATAAACTAGTGCAGAGCTAGCAAAAATAATCAAGGCCTTTCTGGCCTAAGGGAAAAACATAACATACAGCACAGTCCAAGTTGTTGCGGAGATCTGCCCGCTCAGGAAAAAAATCAACATACAATGGTTCAGCTTTCCTTATCAGGACACAGCACTGGAGTTCCACTCTCCAGCCCTATGAACACTGAATGCCTCAGAAGGCTGACTATTTATATCCTAAACCACACCCTGGGGTAGAGATAAGGTGGACAACCACAGTTAGCTGTCCACAAAAAACCAAGCCCAAAACATGGCTGATTAACCCCTCTCAGCACTTAGTGTGTTGGAGAAAAACTTCTAGGTTTCAAATCACTGAAGCTAATAGCCTCAGTGAAACATGTCGCCTCTCCAGTACTTTGCCAGTGACTTTGTCACAATGAATATGTCTGAAAAAAGCATGGTTTGTACACCATTTGAAATTGAAGTTTATGGCTCTGTCTGAAGCATGTCCAAATCCTGTTTTCAGACAGAACCTCCAAAGTAGTCAGGAACTCCTATACCCGGTCTTAGAGACTTTTACAGACTTAGAAAACATAGCTGTATTTGTATTTTTTACACCATTCTGTGCCAATAAAATGTGGTAGAAGTCTTTTTTAAACATGCTAGGTTCACAAACTGACATATGGATTCATATGCATCAAAACATGTAAAGCTATATTATAAAAAGAGGGTATGTTACACAGTTATAGTTTATAAATCATGGCTGTAAAGTAGTGCTGACCTCTTCACAGAATTAAAGGGAACCTGTCCCCAGGTCTTTACCAACTAATCTGAGAGCTGTATAATGTAGAGACAGAGACACTGTTCCAGCGATGTTTCACTTACTCGGCTGCTTGCTGTAGTTTTTATAACATCTTTGTTTTATCAGCAGGAGATTATCACTAGAGAAATAGTAATCCTGTCGCCAGGTAGTCCTTCAAAGTATTTAGCTCTATATAACTCCGCCACCCACGTCTGATTGGCAGCTTTCTGCCTATGCACAGTGTAAATAGTGAGCTGTCAATCATTGGTATGGGAGGGGCTATACACAGCTCAGCATTCAGAGAACTGCAGCAGATAAATTAGGGATTTTATCAAAATTACAGCAAGCAGTTCAGTAAGTGATACATTGCTGGAATCAGGGTGTCTGCCCCTACATCAAGCAGCTCTTAGCTGGGGTAGCAAAAACCTGGTGACAGAATCAGATTCTCTTTAATAGTAAGCCTGTGTCTTCACTAAAAAAATTGCAAAACAGGTAAAAGACAAAAATAAGGGGCATTTTGGACTTTGCGCAAAAATTCATAAATAGCGTGCGCCATTTTGAAGAATTTTGAGCTAAGAACATCAATGAATACCATAAGACAGAACGAGAGCAGTGACTTCAGAAAAACTCAGTGATGACTGGGGTCCTTAGACTACATATAAGGAACTTGTGGCCTCCATTATTAACCAGTCACAGTCATGCCTTTAATCCCATGTCGGAAAAAGGTCAGTGAAGATGAAATTTAGAAAATGTATCTCAATATTTTAACTTCATTGACCTTTTCCCTACAATCAATTATATTTGAATCCATTGTGAAATACAATCCTCCTACACAATAAATGATGTCATAAATGAACTGTAGGCTCTTTAATAACAGCGTGGATGTGATGTGGTTAATGTAACTTCCCAAAGTTTTATAGAAAGGGTTCAAGTGAATATATAAAACGGAAATGTCTGAAACCTGCTGGTTTCACAATTCACGAATGACGAATGAAACATTAAAAACGTGGGCAGAACCTGATGACTATGTGGTTTGCTAATACCTAAAAGTCACTAGGTTATTGTGCAGCAATATTCATATTTATCATAATGTTATTGTTTCATTAAATATTGCAATTAAAGTGAAAAATAAAGAAAAATTATTTTACTATATCACCATAAGTCTTGTGGCACACGGAATACTAAACGTAAAATCTGCAGTCTACAGAAGGCACTGCTCATATCAGTTACAGCCATTTTTTCTAGGTCAAAAACGGAAAATCATAATGATAATTCTTTAAAAAAAAAATAAAACATGATACTTGATACTATTTTTCATATAGAAGTCACTGTGGCAAGCAGATGATTTTTCTGTAAGAAGCAATAGCTAGACAGACTTGACGGAGTGGTGGCTGCAGAGGTGATGTAGTATTACATGCCGATTATTCAGATGCGAGTTTCGGATATTGTCAGTTTCATGACTAAATCCCCCTTTATACTTTAGATAGCTGTCATTGGAACTATGGTTCGGATGATCGTTCGGATCATTGACTTTTCCTCTTCCTCAATTTGCTATAAGTGAGCTGAGAGACATCACTGCTCTTCAGAGTCTCCGGATCACTCTATGTTCTATGCATGAGCTGAGAGACATCACCGCTCTTCAGAGTCTCCGGATCACTCTATGTTCTATGCATGAGCTGAGAGACATCACCGCTCTTCAGAGTCTCTGGATCACTCTATGTTCAATGTATGAGCTGAGTGACATCACCAGTCTTCAGAGTCTCCGGATCACTCTATGTTCTATGCATGAGCTGAGTGACATCACCGCTCTTCAGAGTTTCCGGATCACACTATGTTCTATGTATGAGCTGAGTGACATCACCGCTCTTCAGAGTCTCCGGATCACATTATGTTCTATGTATGAGCTGAGAGACATCACCGCTCTTCAGAGTCTCCGGATCACTCTATGTTCTATGCATGAGCTGAGTGACATCACCGGTCTTCAGAGTCTCCGGATCACACTATGTTCTATGTATGAGCTGAGAGACATCACCGCTCTTCAGAGTCTCCGGATCACACTATGTTCTATGTATGAGCTGAGAGACATCACCGCTCTTCAGAGTCTCCGGATCACACTATGTTCTATGCATGAGCTGAGAGACATCACTGCTCTTCAGAGTTTCTGGATCAAATTATGTTCTATGTATGAGCTGAGAGACATCACCGCTCTTCAGAGTCTCCGGATCACACTATGTTCTATGTACGAGCTGAGAGACATCACCGGTCTTCCGAATCTCCGGATCACACTATGTTCTATGTATGAGCTGAGAGACATCACCGCTCTTCAGAGTTTCCGGATCACACTATGTTCTATGTATGAGCTGAGAGACATCACCGCTCTTCAGAGTTTCCGGATTACACTATGTTCTATGTATGAGCTGAGAGACATCACCGCTCTTCAGAGTCTCCGGATCACACTATGTTCTATGTATGAGCTTAGAGACATCACCGGTCTTCAGAATCTCCGGATCACACTATGTTCTATGTATGAGCTGAGAGACATCACCGCTCTTCAGAGTCTCCGGATCACTCTATGTTCTATGCATGTGCAGCGCCCCAGAGACCTGGTCGTTGCAGTAGTGTCGCTCTGCCACTAAGGGGAGTGATGGTATGTCTGATGGCACTAAAGGAGTTCATCTGACCAGGTATCACCAGCACACATTACACTTCACACTCCAGCCACTAGGGGGAGCAAAAGGTTTTATTTATTAGGCCACTCCTCACACTGGTAAAACTAGGGGTTGGATAGGAAGTTAGACAGAAGCTGACTGGGTTTTGTTCAAGCAACATCCCGTGGCAGGGGGTGTTGTGGGGAAGATTCAGGGGGGTCCCTGTCAGGCGTGGGAACCTGGCAGGTACCTAGCGACAAGGCAGAACGTTACGGAACCGCACCTGCACTACCTTGCGGCGGTATCCTAAGAAAGGACACGAAGCGAAGGATATTGTGGACAGTGAGAAACAAGATCAAGCATAAAGGAGAGCAAGTAGGAGTCGTGCCCGGAGAACGGCAACATCCTACTGAGGCGCGTAGCCGGTGCCCGGAACACCGAGGAAGTAACTGACTTTATGCCTTACTTCAAATACCGCAGGACAGTTAATTATAGGTTGGCTGTCTACCTTACAACACCTAAGCAGAGCAGACATAGGGGGCAACGCATGGAGAGGGGTGTCTCTAGGGTCCTGGAAGAGCTCTGAGCCTACCCGTCAAACAGGTGCATCCTAGCCATAACAAACCTGGGGGACGGAGAATAGAAAGAATGAGAAAGAACTAGAAAGAACGAGAACAGAAGTTGTGAGAACTATCCCGAATGCTCAGCAGGGAAGCACTACAACACACAGGCGCTAGTGGTAGGCAACGATTTCCACCTGCAAAGGGAACTCTGGATGTGCCTTCAGACCGGCCGGTCTCAGACAGCCCTGCTGACAGTGCTCTGGATTGAGGATCCTGAAGTCACCAGTAAAGAGGTAAAGAGACTGCAACCCTGTGTCCTCGTTATTGACTGCACCTCACACCATTGCCACCTACACCACTGGGAAGCCCTGGGGACATACTTCACCTGTGGGAAGGTATATCATCTAGCTGCCATCACATCACCCCAGTGGACCCCAAGCAGCGTCGGTCACCCTGACCGAATACCACAGGTGGCGTCACGAATCCTTGACAGACTTGTATCATCTTTTATTGGACGCCCCTAAGCAGGGTCACGGACCAGATCCAGCCACCGTGACATCCCCAGAACTGAGCCAGAGAGGACCGGTACCAAGTAACCCGCGGCCCTGCGTCTCGAGGCGCTCCACATGAGCTGAGAGACATCACCGCTCTTCAGAGTCTCCGGATCACACTATGTTCTATGTATGAGCTGAGAGACATCACCGCTCTTCAGATTCTCCGTATCACACTAGTTCTATGCATGTGCTGAGTGACATCACCGTTCTTCAGATTCTCCAGATCACACTATGTTCTGTGCATGAGCTGAGTGACATCACCGATCTTCAGAGTCTCCAGATCACACTATGTTCTATGCATGAGGTGAGTGATATCACCGCTCTTCAGAGTCTCCGGATCACTCTATTTTCTATGTATGACCTGAGAAACATCACCGCTCTTCAGAGTCTCCGGATCACTCTATGTTATTTGCGTGAGCTGAATGACGTCACTGCTCTTCAGAGTCTCCGGATCACACTATGTTCTGTGCATGAGCTGAGAGATATCACCGCTCTTCAGAGTCTCCAGAGCTCTCTATGTTCTATGCATGAGCTGAGTGACATCACCGCTCTTCAGAGTCTCTGGATCACTTAATGTTGTGTGCATGAGCTGAGAGATATCACCTCTTTTCAGAGTCTCTGGATCACTCAAAGTTCAATGCATGAGCTGAGAGACATCACCGCTCTTCAGAGTCTCCAGAGCTCTCTATGTTGTATGTGTGAGCAGAGTGGCGTCACTGCTCTTCAGAGTCTCCAAATCATTACATGTGCTATGCGTGAGCTTGAAGTCTCATTTACAGTGAAAGCCTATAGGGTCTTGTCCTGACGCTCCATAGAGTTACACTGTAAAAGCCAATTACTGGTCACACAGATCGCAGTGTGACTTGGAGAGTGTGAAGATCGGTGATACTGACATCACTCAAAAGAGGCACTGGACACTGAGAAGACGGCAGTAGATGAGAAGATATTAAGACACTCACTAAACTACATACACATGTACATATATTTAGTGGGACAAGAAAAGTTCTTGGGAGGGCTTCTTAAAGTCTGCTAATTGTAAGACTTTCCCTATCTAAGAACTGCAAGACAGTCACAGACACAGTAAGCATAGTAACATAGATACAGTACCGTGATGTAACTAGCCGTCACTAGAAGTCACATGTAACTGGTCACACACACCACAACCAACGTCTGCTAGACATCAGATGTGACCTTCTCCAAAGTATATGTACTAAAATCATATCCTGAATTCATTGTACAGTGCAGCAAAACCTTTTAATTACAGGTTCATGTCAAAATTATAGTCATGTAAAAATCAACATTACAGGCAAACTAATGGTCTTGGATCAAGGGTTATATTCCCGACAGTATTGTAACCCTACTAAGACGTTGTATAAAATGTAGCCACATTACAGTGGTATAAAGTGAAGTGAACTTTTTTTTTCTATATTTCCATGAAACAGTTGCAAAGAAAGCCCCTTGTCGTCCATTAAGTGGGACCCCAACAATCACAGGAATAAACAACTAAGCGCTCCGGGCCTTTAATGTACATTAGAGATTTTAAAAAGTTTCATTTACTCTAAATCCTATAAAACTAAATCGGACTACAATGATCATATTATCTTCCCATTGACTTTAATATAAGAGTCATCATCACTTGAGTGAAACGATCAATTGATATTGAAGAAGCCATTCTGTTTCAGACTTATAAGGCACATCCATTTTATACAACATATTAATCTCTTCTGACATGCCGAGCCAAGGCGCCACTTCACTACCAAACAACCAACCGTTTCCTATTCCCAAAGAAATATAAATTATGACTTTTGAGCTTTCCTGGCACCATTTTTCCAGAGGTAAGTGGTTCATCTACTGGCCATATATCTCATTTGCTAAGCCAGCACTGCTTGTAATGTGAACGTGTAGGAGAGAGACTTAGGTCCTCTCTCAGACTCATGCAGTTGGCAACAAATCTTTAATTGATCGATTAACATAAATAAGATGACTTATACTTTCCTTACGGCATGGTAGCTCTTCCCAGAGACATTATCAAAATGAAACTTGGTCCATCCAAACAAGTCTTCAAAACTGCGGTGAGGCTGGAACTTTAGCTGAGATCTAGGCTAAGGTCTCAAAATGTCAACAACGTGTTTGAAAAGCTAATAGGAAACTGTGAATGTAAGGAAGCCGTATGCTATATCAGTATGGAAGAATATATGTCATCAAGTATGCCATTTTTCTTATCAACGGCATTCAGGCTCAGATGGGCTATTTCCCAGAGTGACGAGATAGATCCCATAGACCTACTGTACAAATGTAATGTTAACAGAAGACTCTCTAGAGTCCAGGGACAACTTACTTCTACTATTTCATACATAATGAATATGTTTAGTCCATTGTTCGTCAAAAAACATAAGTTACCAACAAAAGGTGTATGAGGTCTCTACAATCACTGGACTCAATAAGTAATTTCATAGTTTTATATCATGATAATAATAAAGATATGGTGACATCAAAATGATCAGAGTAGACAGTAGAGACCTGGTACAGCAGAATAACTTTCTTCTTACTGAAACATAAACATAAAACAGATCTCGGAATTATGATCATTCTTTTTCCAGGAGAATGCATACAGTAGAAGAGGCCGATTAGCAAAAGTGAACTCCTTTTCCATTTGCTATTTCATCCCCCACAACCAATTCAGTAAGAGGAACCTGTTCTTCTTCTTCCCTTATCATGTAGATGAGAGAAAGTGTCATTCTAAGGGCTCATTCAGACGTCAGTGATGTTTCTTCTACAAAAAAAATGGCAAATTTTTTTCAAAGATGAAAAGTGGACAGCACTCGTATGGCACACGGATAGCATCCAAGTGCTGTCCTTTTTTTCCCCCAGACTCATAGACTTCCATTGATTCGTTTGATACGTGAGTTGGGTCAAAATTGTCTCCATGTTTCGGTGCAGATCACTTGGTCCACAATTCTCCCCTCTCAGACTTGTTCACAATATAATATCTATTGAAAAGGCAAGTGATTCCCACTAGGGTAGATCCACACAACTGCTTTCTATCCATTCGAGAGAAACGGTCTGATCAGACTTTGATCAGAGTGGCGTCAGTTTTTCTCCACCTACTCCATTCTGTCAGACCATGAAATTCGGACCACACTCGGATGTCATCTGAGTGAGGTCCGATGTTTTTTCACGGACCCAAAGGCTTGCATTGCCATTTTTGATCTGATACTTGGATCACAATTTGACATGTCTCCAATTTTTTTCCTTGGACTGCTCGGTCTAAGAAAAAAAAATTGGACCTGAGCACAGCCCCATAGAATATCATGGGCGCTAGTACTATCCCTGAAAAACACGGACAGCACTCATCTGATAAAAACGAGCCCTTTAGCTGAGATTTAGTTACCTAGATCTGTTGAGATTCAGTTATCTATCAATAACCGAACTCCATGAAGAAAGGGATGTGGCCACTTCTGAGACACATTACCTTTCCAAAACTGGGAAAGCTTAGAACCTCTGGCACCCCACAATTTGAGCAATATCACATATTATATTCATGTTATATTTTATACCACTGATCTAAAGTACTAATTGGGAAAGGTAAAAAAAAAGATGATGGAGTTTCGAGCTAAGTACTTGTGTGATCGTGGAGAAAACCTGACGACCCGAAGAACATCAACAAGGGAATTTGTCTTTCCCTAATTGAATATTAATGATGTTATTCCGAATCTGATGGTTTTAATCTTTGACATCCATTTAGGATGAACATTTCGTAAATCTATAAAGATATTGACTATATTTACCCTTAAATTTTGTCAACCTCAGAATCAGGTCAAGCATGGCCATTGGGTTCTTGAAAGATAGATCATCAAGACTTTATGTCAAAACTAATGTTAAAAAGTTGTATTTTGTGTCTCAAAGGAAACCTGAAAATAAACCCATTTTGCTGGAAATACCTGATTTTGCACAACGTTCTACTGTTGGGTATAAATGTATTCATTTTCAGGCTGGAGGCTAGTGGACAAACATATTAATTGTCAGACTGGAGGCTGGTGGAGAGCCTTTCTTTGATGGCATGTCATGGATTCCTAGAATAAGACTAAGTGGAGTTTGGCTCTTAGCTAAGGTCCACCTGTTTGCTTGTTCTTCATCTAGAACAAACAGGAACCTGAATGTCAGAGAAAAACCTGCCTAACCTCCTAATCATTCATAGATGGCAGGAATGTGACACTACGAGCAGTCAAGTGTAAGACATCATCACGACAAGGTCTCATCAGTTCGGAGAGAGCAGAGAGCAGACACTTGTGCTCACGCTGCGGTCGGTATAAAGTCTCCTGGCACGGAGACGATCATTGTGACCTACTGTAACTCGTAGGGCGGAATACGCACTCGTTTGACCTGAACTGCTGATAGGGTTCAAAGGGTTTCTATGTATTGATTTCGGTAGGACTCATATAACAGGGGACATGTAGTGCTCACACCTGTCACCGGTCGCTGATAACAGGATTTATACATATTTTGCTTGTCTATAATATATAGATCAGATAAGTCCACAGTTCTTCATGGACTAATATCTAGGATACACTATAGCAGAGGTCCCCAACTCCAGTCCTCAAGGCCCACCAACAGGTCATGTTTTCAGGATTTCCTTTGCATTGCACAGGTGATGCAATTATTACCTGGGCAAAACTAAGGAAATCCTGAAAACATGACATGTTGGTGGGCCTTGAGGACTGGAGTTGGGGACCTCTGCACTATAGTATATATAGAGAATGGTTATGACAAATGACCCAGAAGCTGTGATCAGGGACCATTCTGCTCTAATTAAATAATCATTTTATAGGATAACATTCCGGAATCTAACTTTTCAATAAATCTCGAACATCCTTTTATTTCTTAATACAAAAGAAAAAAAAAATTCTCTTGCAACATTTTCCTTGACAGAACATGTCAGTGTCTGTCCTGATTGCAAATCGCTCAGACGCGCACGTGGGTTCCCCAAAAATTCACTTCCTAAATCGCTTTTACATCATGTGACCCGAGAAGTGAAAACTCTGCAAAGTATTCCTGCTGATTCACGTGAAGAATGTGATTTGTGACAACACGGGCCGAAAAAAAAAAAAATAATTTGATTTTGATTTAAACTTCGGTGTTTGATTAGAGGCACGTTCGTTGTATGAGAATAACAGACTACAATGTATCCCTAAGATAAATTATATAAATATTGCTATGTATTGCTAATTTCCCAAATGTGGGCACCTTCCAGTTCTTATTGCCACGTCATATTTTATCATTACGCATAATAATAATAAAAAAAAAAAAGAGTTTATGTATTATTTTTGCTATGATCAGGATGATTTATGGCATAACATATTGGTATGTTTGGTGTTTGCCTGATCAGGTGGGGGAATGTATCTGTGTCTATACAGTTGTACAGAAACAGCAAAGAGAATACATAGAAAATAATATTCATATTATATAACCGCGATCTTTAATCTTTGTTCACTGTAGATAATCTGGCTAATCTGTCATTACAAATACATCGCCCGAGACATTACTACATTACAAAATAGGTAAAGTGATAGTGAGAAAACCAGTCTGCTGCAATCAGGCTGTAACCTGGACACACGGCATCCCATATCAGCCCCATTACTGACTGGTATATATCACCTATCGCAGAAACACCCTGACCAGTAACGACCATTACATACCGACCTCCATCCAGACCTAGTGACCAGTAACGACCATTACATACCGACCTCCATCCAGACCTAGTGACCAGTAACGACCATTACATACCGACCTCCATCCAGACCTAGTGACCAGTAACGACCATTACATACCGACCTCCATCCAGACCTAGTGACCAGTAACGACCATTACATACCGACCTCCATCCAGACCTAGTGACCAGTCTCCTGTCCTCAGCACATCGTCCTGAGCAATGTGTAGACTGAAGAACCTACATATCTCCATCTAAAGTCTCATTCATAGGTCAATATTGTTCATCAGTATTTCATCAGTATTTGTATGCCTTGACCAGGAGTGTCTCTGGGGCCTCATTCACACACCAGTATTTGGTCAGGATTTCATCAGTATTTGCACAAGTTCAGTATTTGGTTAGTAGTTCACATCAGTATTTGGTCAGTATTTCATCAGTATTTGCCCACATTCAGTAATTGGTTAGTAGTTCGCATCAGTATTTTATCATTATTTGCACACATTCAGTATTTGGTCAGTATTTAACCTAAATATTTGTAAGTCATAAATAGGAGTATCTCTGAGGCCTTATTCACACATCAGTAATTGGTCAGTATTTCATCAGTATTTGCACACGTTCAGTATTTGGTCAGTATTTCACATCAGTATTTAAAAGCCAAAACCAGGAGTGGAACAATTAGAGGAAAAATATAATAGAAACACGTCACCACTTCTGTATTTATCACCCACTCCTGGTTTTGTATTACAAATACTGATGTAAAATACTGACCAAATACTGCTAGTGTGAACATGGCCTACAACACAGAACAGGTGTCAATCTTTCAGTTACAGTTTTTCTCTGTACGTTTCACTCCTGGTTTTGGCATACAAACGCTGATGGGAAATACTGACCAAATACTGATGTGTGAATGAATCCTAATGATTAGTGTTGTAGCCCACAATAAGGCCTCTTCACACATCAGTATTTTGCATCAGTGTTTGCATACCAAAGCCAGAAGTGGAACTTAGGCCACATTCACACCAGCAGTATTCGGTCAGTATTTTACATCAGTATTTCTCAGCCAAAACCAGGAGTGGGTGATAAATACAGAAGTGGTGATGTGTTTCTATTATACTTTTCCTCTATTTGTTCCACTCCTGGTTTGGGCTTACAAATACTGATGTAAAATACTGACCAAATACTGCTAGTGTGAACGTGGCCTACTACAGAGAAAAACTATAATTGAAAGATTGACACCTGTTCTGTGTATCTGAGACACTGCTGCAAATACTGATGAAATACTGATCAAAAATACTGATGTGTGAATAAGGTCTAAAAGACATGTTGAGCTGACCAGTACAGTACAGCTGATGACTTACAGTAAATCAATTGCTCTTCGTTCTCTCACCCCTGTGTATTAGAACACTGTTATAGCGTTAAGAAAAAAAGTGTATAGAATCTTGAAATAACACAAGTGCAACAATGTTGCAAAATTGTAAACAAAAGCCTAGAAAATACAGAATACTATGGATCATGTAGCAAATACATCCATGGGATTTTTACAGACAGTCATCTGTAAAGTAACATTTGACTATGTACTCTGATCATAATATGTCATTGGGAATCTGGGTGTCCCACTAATATTCAGATTGAACTGGTCAATGCTGTGATCTATGTTATATTAAAGATCAGCTGGGGTCACATTTCCCAGACCTCCATCATATCTAACAGACAAGTTATTAAAGAACCAGAAACCCCCTTTCTATCACATGCGACAGAAGGGAATTAAAGTGCCAATGTGTCTGTAATAGAATGTAAGAAGGTGGATGTCACTGACCTGCAATGGTTGTCAGTCAGTAGGACAGGCGGGCTATCTTGCAGCTCAGCAGTAGTCAGCCATAAGCTGGCGGCAGAGTCCAGACTGGATGGGATAGTGTCCACTTCATGAAGTGAGGACCCTTCAGTCTCCACTATTCTGTCACTTGTGCCTCTTCCCTCTCATCAGACCCTGCCAGTACTCCTGTCAAGCTCTCCAATGTGTGTCACTCCCCTTCCCTGTGTCAGATCCTCCCTCTCCCCACCCCAAACCCTCCTAGGCCCTGGAGAGAGCACATTACTGACTGTCCTGTCTGCACTGAACTATCAGCCCCTGACTGTCTGATCCCAATGCTTGTAGGGTGCCCTGAGCAATTCCAAAATCTGTCAAATAAAGCTGATTAGAAGATGCTGCCACCTACTGGCTCAGAAGTTTCTTTCTTTAATCAAAATTGGCATTTATATAAATATATAGCAGATGGAGAGATGGCGGAACAAATGCCCCGGACCCCCTGGTGCCGGAGGGCAGTCACCCTGCTTTGTCCGCGCTATTTAAATAAAAGAACAGACGCCTGTCCATAATGTAATCAGAAAAGATAACAATGCTTTATTGATTCGCAGTACATTACAATAAAAAACATCTGCAAATATACAGGGATACTATATATAGAAGACAGAGAACCTAATGGTAATCTACAGCAATAAGTGCCATGTGAGCGTAGTACATAAGATGTAGCTATCAGGAAATGACATATATATGGTTAGAACTGCAGCCTTGTAACGTGGGGGTCCGGGGTTCAAATCCCACCAAGGACGACATCTGGAAGGAGATTGTGTGTTCTCCCCGTGTTTGCCTGGGTTCTCCAGTTTCCTCCCACACTTCTGATAGGGGATCTAGATTGTGAGCCCCAATGGGGACAGTGATGATGATGTCTGGAAAGAGCTGTGGAATTAATGGTGTTATATAAGTGAGTAAAATAAATACATAAAATAACTATACATCATGTATATACTCAAATACTGCAGGTACGGGGTTAATCTGTAGGTTAATAGTATTCTGATCCCGCCTGGCGCCTGCACTTAGACCCTCGATCGGCCCGGGTAGGTGCTCGGATTCAATATTGGCATCGCTTACACCGAAGAATAAAAGGTAAAAATCCAGCACTCACAAGTGGATGAAAAATTAAAAATGACTTTATTGTAGAAAAAATAAGTTATAAATGTAACATATGGAAGACAAGGAATCAATGACACGTTCAATCACGGTGTGTATTCTTAATTGTAGCACTGTAAAGCCCCCGTCACACAAAGCGAGATCGCTACTGAGTCACAAGTTTTATGACGCAACAGCGACCTCAGTAGCGATCTCGCTTTGTGTGACACGTAGCAGCGACCAGGCCCCTGCTGTGAGATCGCTGGTCGTGTCGGAATGGCCTGGACCTTTTTTTGATCGTTGAGGTCCCGCTGGGTAGCACACATCGCTGTGTTTGACACCTTACCAACGACCTCGCTGACAGGTCGTCCCTCATTGAGGTCTGTTAATCGTCATGAAATAGCTGCCATGTGACATCGTTGTACAGGTCGCTACAGGTCGCCGCATCGCTGCTGCGTCGTGGGGGAGATCTCACAGTTTGACATCTCACCAGCGACCACATAGCGACGCAGCAACGATCCCTGACAGGTCGTATCGTTGTCGGGATCGCTGTAGCGTCGCTAAGTGTGACGGGGCCTTAAGAACACATGCCGTATTCGAGACGCGTCAGTTACTGCTTTGTCTTTCGTGTGCTGCATTTTTACTTGTTTTTTGTACCATAAAGTCACTTTTTCATCCACTTCAGAATAACTGATTTTTACCCTTTTCTCCCACAAAATTACATATGGAAGATGTCATGCCATACAGATTAAACTGTCAGGACTCGGAGTCCCCTGGACAAGCGTTTTGCTTGGTTTCCTCAGAAGAGCTAAGAGAACCAGCCAACTGAGCTCTGCTGCATCAGTCACACTCATCCACGGTGTACTGACTAAAAGCAGAGGAATCTGACACTGGTAAGCGTTCCATCCGAGGGTCAGCTTAGTGTGATCCGATGAGAAAATTGTAGCTCAGATGAGAAGATTGAGAACAAAATGTATCCTTCTTCTCCATTCTGTGAGCCTAGGAAAATGGGACTGCACTCGGATGTCATCCGAGTGCAGTCCATAATTTCCATGCACCCATAAGCTTGAATGGGTGAGTGGCATCCGATTTACCTGCAGATTGCAGCATTCTATGATTTTTTGTCATGCGACTCGGTATGAGAAAAAAATGCAGATCTGCCCTGCCCCATAAAATAATGATAGTAAGACATAAGATAGTAAAACATAAGATAGTACTCAGCCAATGTATACGCTCGAGTCCTAATACTAAGCATTTCTGATTTTTATAACACCCCCTCTCAGTGCCAGAATGGGACTCAAATTCATCGCTGACAATTGAAAGCACAGTATATGTGCCCCATATTGTGCCTCCACATAGTAATAGTGTCCATTCGGTGCCTCTAAATAGTAATTGTGGCCCCTTCTGTGCCTCCACAAAGTAATAGCTCCCCTATTGTGCGTCCATATTGCTATATTGCCCTCCTATGCCTCTATATAATCATTGTTCACCCTTTGTACTAGTAATAAAGGCCCCTATTTGCATCCATATAGCAGTAGCTTCCCTTTTGTGACTCCATATAGTAATAATACCCCCCTGTGCCCCCTGTGCCTCCATTTAGTAATAATGCAACCCTGTGCCCCCTATAGTTATAATGCCTTCATATAGTAATAGTGCTTTCTTGTGGAACGCCCGGTAGGGCCATGGGGTACTCGATACCGGGTCCGGTACTTAAAGGGGATGCCTATTTAGTAATGATACTCCCTTTAAACCTCCATTCTTCCATATAATTATCATGCCCCCTCTGTGCCTCTATGTACAAACTGTGCCTCCATTTAGTAATTGTCACGGGTTTACCGCGACAGAGAGGAGCCAGAAGACTGCAGCGTCTGATTTCTCTTACTCCTGCACTGTTTAGAAGCACTTCACCTTCATATTAAATGGTGCAGTTTTCTTTTAGCAGTGCAAGAGTTAATCTGCTCCATTGAGAGCTCTTGGAAGCTTTCCTGCATTAAGGTTCTCAGCTGTTCACTGTTAGCCACTCCCCTCTCCTATATATTCTGGGCCTTGGCAAGCACTCATTGTCTGAGTTAGCTTCATGCTGCATGGTTAGGAGATGGTGGTTTGTTGTTGTTTGAGAAGGCGTTTGGTGGATTTATCTGAGACTGTTGCATGGTTTCATTTGTGTGCTAATCCCCTCCTTCTCCTACTTTGGTTTTACCCCATCCCTCTCTCCCCGGTGTTTACCTCTCTTGTTTATGTGAGTATATGTGTATAATTGGTATTTATTCTTTATCCTTGTTTGTATTACCTTGCTATTCTGGTTGGTGTATTATGGTACATTACTACCCTGACAACAGAGTCATGACAGTAATAGTAATATTATTGTACCTCTGTATAGTTATAGTATTCCTCTCTATGTCTCAATATGATAATAGACCACCATTGTATCTTCATATAGCAATAGTGCACACATATGCCCCCAGATAGTAACAATACCCCATAGTACCTCCATGTAACAGTTGTGCCTCCTTTATGCCACCATGTACAAATAGTGCTTCCCCTATTCATCTATATAATGATAGTGGCCCCTTCTGTACCTCCATTTACTGTACCAATTTTGTGCCTCCATATAATAGTAGTGCCCCCTCTGTGTTTCAGTATAGTAGTCATGGCCCCTGTGTGTGTTATGGGGTTACTGTGACAGAGGGGGGCCAGAAGATCGTGGTGTCTGATTTCACATACTCCTGCACTGATTAGAAGCACTTCACCATCATATTAAACAGTGCAAGTTTCTGTTGACAGTGCAAGGGTTAATCTGTTCAGTTGAAAACTATTGCTTGATGCTTTATGTGTGTGTGTATATCCTCATCCTCTCCTATTTGGTTTTTACTTCCCGGTGTTCCACTCTGTTGTTTGTGAGTGCATATTTTTATTATTGGTATTTTCATTTATCCCTGTACGTCTTCCCCTGTTTGTCTGGTTTGTGCAATCATATACAATACAACTCTCTACTTTCCCAGGTGGGGGAGGAGAAAGATAAAGGTTCATTTAGGAGCTCAGCAAGGCATGTGGCCCTGGCATCTTCACCATAAGAAGTAATCTGAGGAGCAGGGATAGCTAGTGCACCTCTAGCTTTAGAGGTAGGGAAAGAGCCCCTAACCCACGGATATCCTGTAACAGTGCCATGACAGTGTTACTCTATAAAGTTGTAGTGACCTCATTGTGCCTCTATGACGTAACAGTGCCTACATTGTGCTTGAATCAACATGTGGGTTGCTAGACTGAATGACAAAGCAGGAGGTCGGTGCTCTCTGCTCGGCCACATTTTTAACAATAGCACTTGGAGATGGGTGTAACAATGGTGGTTGCAGAGAGTGTGACCGCCACCGAGCCTTTAGGTGCATCTGAGGAGGTGTATTACTATCTGAGACCTCTATAGCATATTGAATGTACATCCCATGAATGTCTGATACATGCTGATTCCTTTTTCCACAAGCCTCACCTACTGGAAGGATGAAAGTCCCTGTTCACACTCCAGAACGGGTTCAGATTCTGCATGCAGCTCCCTCCATTGTACTGTACATGAGTCCCATGCTGTTCAATTAAATGAACAGCTCTCTTTTTTTGAGTTCTGGTCCCACTTGGATTTGAACCCCCAACCTGAAATGTTGTAAGCAGTAGCAAAATATGTGAGCCGCAGCCTGCAGCGACATACAAAGACATATAGTACATCTCTATGCATTAAAGCATTTCTATCTACCGGTATTCTAGAGGGAAAATAAAATTCCTATAAAATTATCAAACCGTAATGAAAAAATTTCATTTTTAATCCACTTTTTAATAAAAATAAACATCACAAGTTAGCAAATTCCACAGACATATTGTGACGCTGTAAGAATCTGGCTGCACTCGGATGTCACCCGAGTGCAGTCCTATTAGAGCATGTAGATTCAAACAGTGAAAAACGGAGAGTGGACCCACTGGACCGTGATGACGAACCCCTCTCGGACGAGCCGACCAGGTGGACCGCCCCCTATACAGGGAGAGTTAGGGGCAGGCCCGTGAGGGACTATCGCCACGGAAGCTGGAGGGTCGACTGAGATCAGATGGGAACACAGCAGGCACAAAGGGAAAGAGGGAACAGAAAGGAACTACTGAGACAAGGGAGAAGATGGGAACGCTATGGAGGCACGGAGGCTGGCAGGACAATATGGAGACACCGAGGCTGACGGGAGCAAGGAAAAGATATAGGAGCCGGGCAGGTACCGCAGAGGAAAAGGAACTGAAGGAACAAGGCAGGAACACAGGAAACAGGCAGGCACTGCAGAGGGCGGAGGAGACCCAAAGTCAGAGAGCTAGGAACGCACAGAGACCACAGGTGGCCAGAAGCACTTGTAAACACAAATGAACATCAGGCACAGAGAAGCAGCAGGAAGCCGTTTACATAGCAGCATGGGAGCTACTTCCGGGTTACAGTCCTCCAGGATGACGGAGAGGACAGGAAAGAGCGCCAACAGAGGAATCAGATGTGCGCATGCGCAGAGCTGAATGCGACGCGCGCGCGCACCCGGCGAGCTGCAGTGGGGAGAGGCGGCGGCAGCAACGGCATGACACATATCTTGTATCGCTGTAATCATAACAACCTGCACAAAACCTATGGTGATTGCAAAATAGCGTAAAAAAAATGGCGTGATTGACTTTTTTGTCCATTAAATGGGTTATCCAGTCTAACACTACAAGTCTGCAGTCACTCTATCTCACTGCAGACTTGTGAATCTGCGGTGCGTGCAATGTGAGGATTCACCTGTCTGCAGTCACATAGACTTTAGTAGTAGCGGTTTTAGACCGACAATCCCTTTTAACCCATAAAAAAATGTAATAAAAAAACCAAACGCCGAGACCGTGTTCACATGTGGCGCTCACATATTGTTTTTTATCTGCACATTTTCTGCAAGTGCCTGCACCACACTGCGCAATACCAATCTTTTCTAGATTAAGGAGCGTTTGCCTTTTTCCCCTTATTTGATGCATTTTTGGTGCAGGTTTGAAGCAGCTGTTTTAATGTTCTTTTTTATTAGTACAAAAAGGCTTTGATTTTGCTGCTCTTAAAAATGCAATGGCATTTTTCTGCATGCATTATTTTCAGGCTCCACATAGAAGCTCATAGAGACAAAAAGTGCACAAAAACAGCACAGCTCAGCAGCGTCTTTAGACGCATCGGGGGCTGGAGTTTTCATGAAATCACATCAACCAGTATTATAAAGGACAGTAGGCAGGGGCATAAATTACACAAAGTCCTGTCTATGCCATTCTCTAAATACTTGAAGCTATGTACTATAAAAAGAACCTGTTAGCACAATTTAATAATCGTATTGACATAGCTGTTATGGGGCTGTAATACAGATTACATTGATACATTTGGTGAAGAAATCCGCTTTGTGGCTTTTCTTTAATCACCATTTGATGTTTTCCGCTAATTAGATTTCGGTGCACAGGGGCCGGACTGTGCACTGGGTCTTCTCCTCTCGGTCTAAAAACGGACACCAAGCAGAATCCAAAATAATCAGTGGGACCCCTCTGCTTCCGTCAGCATCAGTTATGCAACAGATCTATTTTGGGGATGAATTATTTGTTCCAAAAAAAGAAATTATTTGTTCGAAATGTAAATGTAAAGCTTAACTAGACTCCAATGGGACCCCCATCCAGAGTTCCTTCCTGATACATATGTCCCCCATTTTGCTGCTGTTCTCTAATGCCTAATAACCCCCCCCCCCCAGCATTCTACTCACCCTCCCCTGCTCCCACATTGTGCAGTGCCCTCTTCTTTAGCCGACACAGACGCTTGCAACTGACATCGGCGTAACTGCCAAGGGCAACATATGATGTCACTTCTATGGGTCAGCTGCTGGCCTGGTGCGCTGCATGTATTTGAAATGTGAGGCGTGTGTGCTCCATGTGTCTTGTATAAGCGCTGCATGTATGTGTCTAATGTATGAGCAGTGTGGGTAATATATGAGCAGTGTGTATTGTATGAGCAGTGTGTATTGTATGAGCAGTGTGTGTATTGGATGAGCAATGTGCGTGCTGTATATGTCTAATGTATGGGCAGTGTGGGTAATGTATGAGCAGTGGGTGTATTGTATGAGCAATGTGTGTGCTGTATATGTCTAATGTATGAGCAGTGTGGGTAATGTATGAGCAGTGGGTGTATTGTATGAGCAGTGTGTGTGCTGTATATGTCTAATGTATGAGCAGTGTGGGTAATGTATGAGCAGTGGGTGTATTGTATGAGCAATGTGTGTGCTGTATATGTCTAATGTATGAGCAGTGTGGGTAATGTATGAGCAGTGGGTGTATTGTATGAGCAGTGTGTGTATTGTATGAGCAGTGTCTGTATTGGATGAGCAATGTGTGTGCTGTATATGTCTAATGTATGAGCAGTGTGGGTAATGTATGAGCAGTGGGTGTATTGTATGAGCAGTGTGTGTATTGTATGAGCAGTGTGTGTATTGGATGAGCAATGTGCGTGCTGTATATGTCTAATGTATGGGCAGTGTGGGTAATGTATGAGCAGTGTGTGTATTGGATGAGCAATGTGCGTGCTGTATATGTCTAATGTATGAGCAGTGTGGGTAATGTATGAACAGTGTATATTGTATGAGCAGTGGGTGTATTGTATGAGCATTATGTGCGCTGTCTGGGTCTGATGTATGAGCAATGTGTGTGCTGTAAATGTCTAATGTATGAGCAGTATGGGTAAGGTATGAGCAGTGGGTGTATTGTATGAGCAGTGTGTGTGCTGTATGAGCAATGTGTGGGGTGTACAGGTCCTTCTCAAAAAATTAGCATATAGTGTTAAATTTCATTATTTACCATAATGTAATGATTACAATTAAACTTTCATATATTATAGATTCATTATCCACCAACTGAAATTTGTCAGGTCTTTTATTGTTTTAATACTGATGATTTTGGCATACAACTCCTGATAACCCAAAAAACCTGTCTCAATAAATTAGCATATTTCACCCATCCAATCAAATAAAAGTGTTTTTTAATAACAAACAAAAAAACCATCAAATAATAATGTTCAGTTATGCACTCAATACTTGGTCGGGAATCCTTTGGCAGAAATGACTGCTTCAATGCGGCGTGGCATGGAGGCAATCAGCCTGTGACACTGCTGAGATGTTATGGAGGCCCAGGATGCTTCAATAGCGGCCTTAAGCTCATCCAGAGTGTTGGGTCTTGCGTCTCTCAACTTTCTCTTCACAATATCCCACAGATTCTCTATGGGGTTCAGGTCAGGAGAGTTGGCAGGCCAATTGAGCACAGTAATACCATGGTCAGTAAACCATTTACCAGTGGTTTTGGCACTGTGAGCAGGTGCCAGGTCGTGCTGAAAAATGAAATCTTCATCTCCATAAAGCATTTCAGCCGATGGAAGCATGAAGTGCTCCAAAATCTCCTGATAGCTAGCTGCATTGACCCTGCCCTTGATGAAACACAGTGGACCAACACCAGCAGCTGACATGGCACCCCACACCATCACTGACTGTGGGTACTTGACACTGGACTTCAGGCATTTTGGCATTTCCTTCTCCCCAGTCTTCCTCCAGACTCTGGCACCTTGATTTCCGAATGACATGCAAAATTTGCTTTCATCAGAAAAAAGTACTTGGGACCACTTAGCAACAGTCCAGTGCTGCTTCTCTGTAGCCCAGGTCAGGCGCCTCTGCCGCTGTTTATGGTTCAAAAGTGGCTTTACCTGGGGAATGCGGCACCTGTAGCCCATTTCCTGCACACACCTGTGCACGGTGGCTCTGGATGTTTCCACACCAGACTCAGTCCACTGCTTCCTCAGGTTCCCCAAGGTCTGGAATCGGTCCTTCTCCACAATCTTCCTCAGGGTCCGGTCTCCTCTTCTCGTTGTACAGCGTTTTCTGCCACATTGTTTCCTTCCAACAGACTTACCATTGAGGTGCCTTGATACAGCACTCTGGGAACAGCCTATTTGTTGAGAAATTTCTTTCTGGGTCTTACCCTCTTGCTTGAGGGTGTCAATGATGGCCTTCTTGACATCTGTCAGGTCGCTAGTTACCCATGATGGGGGTTTTGAGTAATGAACCAGGCAGGGAGTTTATAAAAGCCTCAGGTATCTTTTGCATGTGTTTAGAGTTAATTAGTTGATTCAGAAGATTAGGGTAATAGGTCGTTTAGAGAACCTTTTCTTGATATGCTAATTTATTGAGACAGGTTTTTTGGGTTATCAGGAGTTGTATGCCAAAATCATCAGTATTAAAACAATAAAAGACCTGACAAATTTCAGTTGGTGGATAATGAATCTATAATATATGAAAGTTTAATTGTAATCATTACATTATGGTAAATAATGAAATTTAACACTATATGCTAATTTTTTGAGAAGGACCTGTATATGTCTAATGTATGAGCAGTGTGTATTTTATGAGCAGTGGGTGTATTGTATGAGCATTATGTGCACTGTATGTGTCTGATGTATGAGCAGTGTGTGTGCTGTATGTATCTGATGTATGAGCAATGTATCCATTGTATGCATCTACAGTTATATGAAAAAGTTTGGGCACCCCTATTAATCTTAAGCTTAATGTTTTATAAATTGTTTTTTTTTGCAACAGCTATTTCAGTTTCATATATCTAATAACTGTTGGACACAGTAATGTTTCTGCCTTGAAATGAGGTTTATTGTGCTAACAGAAAATGTGCAATCTGCATTCAAACAAAATTTGACAGGTGCATAAGTATGGGCACCCCACCAGAAAAGTGACATTAATATTTAGTAGATCCTCCTTTTGCAAAAATAACAGCCTCTAGTCGCTTTCTGTAGCTTTTAATGAGTTCCTGGATCCTGGATGAAGGTATTTTTGACCATTCCTCTTTACAAAACATTTCCAGTTCAGTTAAGTTTGATGGTCACCGAGCATGGACAGCCCTCTTCAAATGATCCCACAGATGTTCAATGATATTCAGGTCTGGGGACTGGGATGGCCATTCCAGAACAGTGTAATTGTTCCTCTGCATGAATGCCTGAGTAGATTAGGAGCGGTGTTTTGGATCATTGTCTTGCTGAAAGATCCATCCCCTGCGTAACTTCAACTTTGTCACTGATTCATGAACATTATTGTCAAGAATCTGCTGATACTCCGAGGAATCCATGCGTCCCTCAACTTTAACAAGATTCCGGGTGCCGGAATTGGCCACACAGCCCCAAAGCATGATGGAACCTCCACCTAATTTTACTGTGGGTAGCAAGTGTTTTTCTTGGAATGCTGTGTTTTTTGGCCGCCATGCATAACGCCTTTTTGTATGACCAAACAACTCAATCTTGGTTTCATCAGTCCACAGGACCTTCTTCCAAAAAGAAATTGGCTTCTCCAAATGTGCTTTTGCATACCTCAGCCGACTCTGTTTGTGGCATGCTTGCAGAAACGGCTTCTTTCGCATCACTCTCCCATACAGCTTCTCCTTGTGCAAAGTGCGTTGTATAGTTGACCGATGCACAGTGACACCATCTGCAGCAAGTTGATGCTGCAGCTCTCTGGAGGTGGTCTGAGGATTGTCCTTGACTGATCTCACCATTCTTCTTCTCTGCCTTTCTGATGTTTTTCTTGGCCTGCCACATCTGGCCTTAACAAGAACTGTACCTGTGTTCTTCCATTTCCTTACTATGTTCCTCAGTGGAAATTGACAGGTTAAATCTCTGAGACAGCTTTTTGTATCCTTCCCCTGAACAACTATGTTGAATAATCTTAGTTTTCAGATCATTAGACAGTTGTTTTGAGGAGCCCATGATGCCACTCTTCAGAGGAGATTCAAACAGGAGAACAACTTGCAAGTGGCCACTTTAAGTAGCTTTTCTCATGATTGCATACACCTGGCTATGAAGGTCAAAGCTCAATGAGGTTAGAAAACCAAAAAAAGTGCTTTAGTAAGTCAGTAAAAAGTAGGTAGGAGTATTTAAAACAAGAAAATGAGAAGGGTGCCCATACTTATGCACCTGTCAAATTTTGTTTGAATGCAGATTGCACATTTTCTGTTAGTACAATAAACCTCATTTCAAGGCAGCAACATTACTGTGTCCAACAGTTATGAGATATATGAAACTGAAATAGCTGTTGCAAAAAAAAACAATTTTTATAAAACATTAAGCTTAAAGGGAACCTGTCACCCCGTTTTTTCAAGAAGAGCTAAAAATAGCGTTAAATAGGGGCAGAGCTGGGCTTTACATTAGTGTATTTTGGAGCCTTTATTCCCCACCTATGCTGCCGAAATACCTTTGTAAAGTCGCTGTTTTGGGCTGTCACTCACGCTGGTCAGGTCATATGGGCGTGGTGACAGCGCTGTTTCTCCCCCAGATCTCCGTTGGTGGCGTAGTGGTGTGCGCATGTTCAAGTGGCGAATCCACTGCGCAGCTTGAAGGAAAATAGCGCGATCTGCGCTATTCAGCTGTTTATCGGTGGGCGTGGCCATCTTTGTGAGGCCACGCGTGCGCAGATGGTTCTTCTCGGCTTCCCGTGGCTTCAGGAAAATGGCTGCGGGATGCAGCGCGTGCGCAGATGGCGATCTCATCTGCCATTTTCCTGAAGCCGAGTTCGCATCTCGGCTGCAGGAAAATGGCCGCCGCGATCGCCATCTGCGCACGCGCGGCATCCCACGGCCATTTTCCTGAAGCCACGGGAAGCCGAGAAGAACCATCTGTGCACGCGCGGCCTCACAAAGATGGCCGCACCCACGATAAATGGCTGAATAGCGCAGATCGCGCTATTTTCCTTCAAGCTGCGCAGTGGATTTGCCACTTGGACATGCGCACACCACTACGCCACTAACGGAGATCTGGGGGAGAAACAGCGATGTCACCACGCCCAAATGACCTGACCAGCGTGAGTGACAGCCCAAAACAGCGACTTTACAAAGGTATTTCGGCAGCATAGGTGGAGAATAAAGGCTCCAAAATACACTAAAATAAAGCACAGCTCTGCCCCTATTTAACGCTATTTTTAGCTCTTCTTGAAAAAACAGGGTGACAGGTTCCCTTTAAGATTAATAGGGGCGCCCAAACTTTTTCATATAACTGTATTATGTGAGCAATGTGTGTGCTGTATGTGTCTGATGTATGAGCAATGTATCCACTGTATCCATCTATTATGTGAGCAATGTGTGTGTTGTATGTGCTGATGTATGAGCAGTGTGTGCGCTGTATGCGTCTAATATGTCAGTGCTGTGCAGTACATGCATCTATTAAGTGTGTGGCATGTACTGTATGTGTGTAATATATGAGCGGTGAGTGTGCTATATGTGTCTAATGTGTAAACGCTCTGTATACTGTATACATCTTATACAGGAGCGGTGTTTCCAGTATACATCTAGTATGGGGGGTAGGTGGTGGTAGACACCTTGGCTGTTAAAGGCCCAGAAATTCCGGATTGCTCCACCACTTCACGTAATCTGATAAAACATGAAACAACATTTCTCCTCTGTGCTAACAGGACTGGAATGTGCATCAGGTCTATAGCACCCATATATAATTAATTTGTGCTTTGGCAATCTGTAGTTTTGGCACAACTTATCCAAGCATCACCTAAAGAGAATGTACAGTAGAAATAAATGTCTTATCTTTTTATTCACTATGAATATTCAATGTCTGCCTAAAGGCTATCTGTGAGTTTTGGCAAATTGGTCCATAGAAAAATAAATAAGGTTAGCCACCATGAGCGGTAGATATCCATCAGATGTAAAGCAGCCAATTTGCTTTTTTTTCCTCGCCATTGTAGGTCTCCGTGATTGAATGTTTTCTTTCTCACTATACCTTCTGAATGGGCAGGTATGCTAGAGATATGCCCTTTACTGTCTACTAATAATTGTATGTCTCCACTGTTATTTCCTTCCCCTCTCACAGCATGTCTTCACACTGAGGAAGAGATTCTTTTGCAGCGACCCCTACTACCTCATCTTCCCATTCTATCATAATAGCAGTGGACTAACCACAAAAGATAGATTGCTAAAATGTCTTGGCATTTTGGAGAGCTACTCAGACATTGCATGTCATTCTCCCATCAGCTACTACAGAAATGTCCCTGATGAAGCATGGCGAAACGTGTAGGGGCACTGAGAAAATGAGCCATCTCCTCCTTCTTGGTAAGTGAGCTATTTTGTCACATGTTACTTACTTATTAATTTGTGACAAATTAAGTATTTCTTAGCACTGCACACTCCCAGTGTTGTTTGTAAAGTTTAATTCTCTTTAAAGGGAACCTGTCACCCCGAAAATCGCGGGTGAGGTAAGCCCACCGGCATCAGAGGCTTATCTACAGCATTCTGTAATGCTGTAGATAAGCCCCCGATGTTACCTGAAAGAGAAGAAAAAGACGTTATATTATACTCACCCAGGGGCGGTCCCGCTGCTGGTCAGGTCGGATGGGCGTCTCCAGGCCGCTGCGGCGCCTCCCATCTTCATTACAAGATGTCCTCTTCTGATCTTCAGCCACGGCTCCGGCGCAGGCGTACTTTGTCTGCCCTGTTGAGGGCAGAGGATAGTACTGCAGTGCGCAGGCGCCGGAAAGGTCAGAGGCCCGGCGCCTGCGCACTGCAGTACTTTGTCTGCCCTCAACAGGGCAGAGCAAAGTACGCCTGCGCCGGAGCCGTGGCTGAAGATCAGAAGAGGACGTCTTGTAATGAAGATGGGAGGTGCCGGAGCGGACCGGAGACGCCCATCCGACCTGACTAGCAGCGGGACCGCCCCTGGGTGAGTATAATATAACGTCTTTTTCTCCTTTTTCAGGTAACATCGGGGGCTTATCTACAGCATTACAGAATGCTGCAGATAAGCCCCTGATGCCGGTGGGCTTACCTCACCCGCGATTTTTGGGGTGACAGGTTCCCTTTAATTCTCTTCAGCTTGCCGAGAAGATTTTTTTTTACTACTCCTTTTACTGAGCAGAAGGATAAAGTTGGTATTACCGTTATTTACTGGGTTGTGGTTTTGTGTTGGCCACATGTGTTGTAGCAAACAGGGTATATTCACATTTTGTATATTCCATGTTTTTATGCAGCTAAAGCAAACCAGATTATTAACAAGACATTTTAAAGGAAACCTGTCAGTATAAAAATGCTGTCTTTACCGCAGACACAAATTTTTAGAGCAAAATGCAGAGAACTGATTCATATACAGCTCTGGCAAAAAATAAGAGACCACTGCAAAATGTTCAGTTTGTCTGATTTTTCTCTTTATAGGTATATTTTTGAGTAAATTGCACATTGTTCTTTTATTCTATTAACTTATGACAACATGTCTCCGAATTTCCAAGCAATAAATTTTGTGATTTTTTTTTTCTGAAAAGGAGAAATGGTCCAAATTAAAAACAAACAAACAAACAAACAAACAAACAGTGCTTTCACACCTCAAATAATGCAAAAAAACAAGTTCATAATCATTTTGAAGCAACAATACTAATGTTTTAACTCAGGAAGAGTTCAGAAATCAATATGTTGTGGAATAACCATGATTTTTAATCACAGCTTTCACTCATCTTGGCATGCTTTCCACCAGTCTTTCACACTGCTTCTGGCACAAAAATTTAAGCAGTTCTTCTTTGATGGTTTGGGATTATCCATCATCATCTTGATTACTTTCCAGAGGTTTTCAATGGGGTTCAGGTCTGGAAATTGGGCTGCCCATGACAGGGTTTTGATGCGATGGTCTCTTAATTTTTGCTAGAGCTGTATATATTTTTGTGGGAAAAGATTCTGTACCTCTAGTCAATTTATTCATTTAGGTCTTAGGAGTCCAGTGGGCGGTCCTACATCGTGATTGACAGCTATCTCAGGAAGCACATTCCTCTAGCAAAGGCTATCATTCCCTGAGTTGACAGCCCACTGGACTCCAAAGCCCAAAATGAATAGGAATTTAATGAGTAAATTACACGTTTTTAAGTTTTTGTACTAACATATTATGCTTTATTCCTTTGTAAAATGTATTACAATTGTTTCAACCAATAAAAGTGACATTTTCAATTATTTCATCCTAGAACTGTATTAAGTAAAGATCTGTACTTCATTGGATTTACATACAGCTCTGGCAAAAATTAAGAGACCACCACATGTAAACCCTGTCATGGGCAGCCCAATCTCCAGACCTGAACCCCATTGAAAACCTCTGGAATGTGATCAAGAGGATGATGGAAAGTCACAAGACTTCAAACAAAGAAGAACTGTTTACATTTTTGTGCTAGAAGCAGTGTGAAAGTCTGGTGGAAAACATGCCAAGACGCATGAAAGCTGTGATTAAAAATCATGGTGTCATGATCCAGGCCGGGGTTTGTTTCTGATTACTCTCTCCCCAGGATGGTCATGAGGGAGTTAATCTCCCCTGCCTCATTTTGGTATCTGTCTGGCTATTTCAGCTCCTTTGTTTCCTGCAAGCTGTGTCAGTTATAATTTCAGTCTCTGGCTTGAGCAGCTGGCCCCATTATACCCTGATTTGTCTTCTGCCCTTTTGCCTAGGCCCCGTTCCTGTTTTCCCCTGTGACTTCACTCGTCGTAGTACTCTCTCTAAGTGTTGTATACCTTTTGGTATTTGACTCGGCTTGTCCCCTGACATGTTTGATTGTCTTCCGTCTCTGGCTTTCCTGCTCCTGACCAGCTCTGACTTCTTTTGGCTTGTTTTCTGACTGCGTGTATTGCTGTGACCTCTGGTACTTCGTTCCCTCTCTGTTGCTGACCCGGCTTTTCTGACTGCTCTTCCGCCACCTAGTGGCTCCTGCCTGCTGCTCTGTGGTTTCTCTGTGAGTGTACCTATTTTCCTTCTCCCGCACCCCTGGTGGAGATTGTGTGCTACTGCACTGCAGCAGGCATTACATTATCACAGACCATATATTTAGAGGGGTTTATTCATTTTTTCCCCTGTCTATGGATCCGCTATGCAATCTGGCTGACCAGGTGTCCAGTTTGACGCAGATGATGTGGGAATTGTCGGTGGAACCCTGGCCACGTCTCTTACTCAATTACAGAAAGAGTTGACGGAGACGGTTAAGACGGTGCAGGGTACCGGCTCCCATGTTGTCAGCAGGTCTGGCGATTCTGTAGATGTCACCTTGCACTCTCCCGAATACTCGGTAAAGCTCCCTGACACCTTTGCTGGTGAAAAGGATAAGTTTTGCATGTTTACGGAGGGTTGCAAATTATTGTTTTCACTGAGACCTCGATCTTCTGGGGATGAGAGTCAGTGGGTGGGAATAATTATTTCCTTACTCAGGGAGAGTCCCCAATCTTGGGCTTTCTCGTTGTCCCCTACTGCCCCTGAACGTATGGTGGATAGGTTTTTTGAGGCCCTAGGACTTATCTATGACAAACCAGACCGTGTCAAGGTGGCAGAGGATACTATCATAGGTCTTGATCAAGGAAAGCTCTCAGCCGAGTGGTATTGCTCGGAGTTTAGACAATGGTCCCCAGAGGTCTTGTGGAACTTCTCTTCACTCAGGTGCCAGTTCCGGAGGGGACTGTCTGACCATTTGAAGGCGCTCTGGCTCTCCATCCACCACTTAGTTCTTTGGAGGAGGCTATGACTCAGGCCATCCGGATGGATCGAAGACTATGGAAGAGGGGTGTCATGCAGCGAGAAGGTCCTTTGCTTCTGAGTAACTCTGATGCTACCCCTCAGTCTGAGCCCATGGAGGTGGGGTCACCACTGTCAAGGAAAGGGAGAGGAGATGACATCGTGATGGGAGACTCTGCTTCTACTGTGGTAGTCTGGGACACTGGAAAAAGGACCGTGCCTCCTGTCCTCCTACTCCCAAGGTGCCAGGAAATGCTTAAGTCTCGGTAACTGTCGAGGAGGTTGGCCAGATGCTCAGGTACCTTTTTCCTCATTTCTTAAACTACTGTTGGAAGTAGAATATTGTGTCAAGAACGGTTGTACCTCCACTTCAGATTTTGTGGATTGTGAGTCATCTTTGAACTTGATTGACTCTGATTTGGTGGCCAAATGTAAGTTAGGGACAGTCAAGTTGGAAATTCCCATTAATATTGTGGCCATTGTTAAAACACCCCTCACTAAGAATGTTGTTAAGTTTATCTCCGAGGAGTTTATCCTTAGAGTGTGGTCATCAAGAACTTATTACATGTTTTATTATAGACAATCTACCTGTGGGACTGGTGTTGGGGTTTCCCTGGTTACTGTTACATAACCCTATCATTGATTGGGAATCTCGGGGCATTGTTAATTGGGGTCCAAATTGTTCTAAAGGGTTGCCTTGTTAATGTGTCTGTGTCATCCGTCTGTCTGGAGGGTATTCTGGAGTACCTGAAGGATTTTGAGGATGCATTCTCCGAAAAAGAGGCTGAGGTTCTACCATCACACCGCCCATTCGATTGTGCTGTTAATCTCATCCCTGGTGCCAAACTGCCCAAGGCCCGTTTGTACAATCTCTCCGGCCCTGAGCGGGCGGCTATGAAGGATTAAATCTCTGAAAGTATTCGTAAAGGGCACATTCGCCCCTCTGTTTCTCCTGTGGCGGTGGGATTCTATTTTGTGAAGAAAAAAGATGGTGGTTTACACCCATGCCTCAATTTTCGAGAATTAAACAAGATCACTGTAAGGAATATTTAACCCCTCCCACTTATTCCTGGTTTTTACAATCAATTGATTGTGGCTAGATGGTTCTCTAAGTTGGACCTCAGGGGAGCATATAATCTCATCCGCATGCTTAATGGTGATGTATCTGGATGATATGCTTATATATTCTGCTGATAAAATGAAACATATGGGTCATCTCCTTGTTGTCTTCCAGAGGCCCAGGGAGAACTCTCTCTTTGCTAAACTGGAGAAGTGTTCATTTTTTGTGCAAGGATTGTCCTTTCTGGGGTTTATTTTGTCTGCTAAGGGGTCTCCTGTTATGAAAGGCAATTCAGTACTACAATGGACATAGCGGTCAGAGCACATACAGTGATCTGACAATAACCCAAAATCATAGCACGAGCTCTGAGACGTGGGAACTCTGCAGACCGCAATCCCTAATCCTCTCCAAACAACACTAGAGGCAGCCGTGGATTGCGCCTAACTCTGCCTAGGCAACTCGGCACAGCCTGAGAAACTAACTAGCCTGAAGATAGAAAATAAGCCTACCTTGCCTCAGAGAAATACCCCAAAGGAAAAGGCAGCCCCCCACATAATGTATAATGACTGTGAGTTAAGATGAAAAGACAAACGTAGAGATGAAATAGATTCAGCAAAGTGAGGCCCGACTTTCTTAATAGATCGAGGATAGAAAAGGTAACTTTGCGGTCTACACAAAACCCTAAAGAAAACCACGCAAAGGGGGCAAAAAGACCCTCCGTACCGAACTAACGGCACGGAGGTACACCCTTTGCGTCCCAGAGCTTCCAGCAACAAATTAGACAAGCTTGACAGAAAAAATAGCAAACAAATAGCAAAGAAGAACTTAGCTATGCAGAGCAGCAGGCCACAGGAATGATCCAGGGAAAAGCAAGTCCAGCACTGGAACATTGACAGGAAGCCAGGATCAAAGCATTAGGTGGAGTTAAGTAGAGAAGCACCTAACGACCTCACCAGATTACCTGAGGGAGGAAACTCAGAAGCCGCAGTACCACTTCCCTCCACCAACAGAAGCTCACAGAGAGAATCAGCCGAAGTACCACTTGTGACCACAGGAGGGAGCTCTGCCACAGAATTCACAACAGTACCCCCCCCTTGAGGAGGGGTCACCGAACCCTCACCAGAGCCCCCAGGCCGACCAGGATGAGCCACATGAAAGGCACGAACAAGATCGGGAGCATGGACATCAGAGGCAAAAAACCAGGAATTATCTTCCTGAGCATAACCCTTCCATTTAACCAGATACTGGAGTTTCTGTCTAGAAACACGAGAATCCAAAATCTTCTCCACAATATACTCCAATTCCCCCTCCACCAAAACCGGGGCAGGAGGATCAACAGATGGAACCATAGGTGCCACGTATCTCCGCAACAATGACCTATGGAATACGTTATGTATGGAAAAAGAATCTGGAAGGGTCAGACGAAAAGACACAGGATTAAGAACCTCAGAAATCCTATACGGACCAATGAAACGAGGTTTAAACTTAGGAGAGGAAACCTTCATAGGAATATGACGAGAAGATAACCAAACCAGATCCCCAACACGAAGTCGGGGACCCACACGGCGTCTGCGATTAGCGAAACGTTGAGCCTTCTCCTGGGACAAGGTCAAATTGTCCACTACATGAGTCCAAATCTGCTGCAACCTGTCCACCACAGTATCCACACCAGGACAGTCCGAAGACTCAACCTGTCCTGAAGAGAAACGAGGATGGAACCCAGAATTGCAGAAAAATGGCGAAACCAAGGTAGCCGAGCTGGCCCGATTATTAAGGGCGAACTCAGCCAAAGGCAAAAAGGACACCCAGTCATCCTGATCGGCAGAAACAAAGCATCTCAGATATGTTTCCAAGGTCTGATTGGTTCGTTCGGTCTGGCCATTAGTCTGAGGATGGAAAGCCGAGGAAAAAGACAAGTCAATGCCCATCCTACCACAAAAGGCTCGCCAAAACCTTGAAACAAACTGGGAACCTCTGTCAGAAACGATATTCTCTGGAATGCCATGTAAACGAACCACATGCTGGAAGAACAATGGCACCAAATCAGAGGAGGAAGGTAATTTAGACAAGGGTACCAGATGGACCATCTTAGAAAAGCGATCACAGACCACCCAAATGACTGACATCTTTTGAGAAACGGGAAGATCAGAAATAAAATCCATAGAGATATGTGTCCAAGGCCTCTTCGGGACCGGCAAGGGCAAAAGCAACCCACTGGCACGAGAACAGCAGGGCTTAGCCCGAGCACAAATCCCACAGGACTGCACAAAAACACGCACATCCCGCGACAGAGACGGCCACCAAAAGGATCTAGCCACCAACTCTCTGGTACCAAAGATTCCAGGATGACCAGCCAACACCGAACAATGAACCTCAGAGATAACTTTATTGGTCCACCTATCAGGGACAAACAGTCTCTCCGCTGGACAACGATCAGGTTTATTAGCCTGAAATTTTTGCAGCACCCGCCGCAAATCAGGGGAGATGGCAGACACAATTACTCCTTCCTTGAGGATACCCGCCGGCTCAGACAAACCCGGAGAGTCGGGCACAAAACTCCTAGACAGAGCATCCGCCTTCACATTTTTAGAGCCCGGAAGGTACGAAATCACAAAGTCAAAACGGGCAAAAAACAGCGATCAACGAGCCTGTCTAGGATTCAACCGCTTAGCAGACTCAAGATAAGTCAAGTTCTTATGATCAGTCAATACCACCACGCGATGCTTAGCTCCTTCAAGCCAATGACGCCACTCCTCGAATGCCCACTTCATGGCCAGCAACTCTCGGTTGCCCACATCATAATTTCGCTCAGCAGGCGAAAACTTCCTGGAAAAAAAAGCGCATGGTTTCATCACTGAGCAATCAGAACCTCTCTGCGACAAAACAGCCCCTGCTCCAATCTCAGAAGCATCAACCTCGACCTGGAACGGAAGAGAAACATCTGGTTGACACAACACAGGGGCAGAAGAAAAACGACGCTTCAAGTCTTGAAAAGCTTCCACAGCAGCAGAAGACCAATTGACCAAATCAGCACCATTCTTGGTCAAATCGGTCAATGGTTTGGCAATACTAGAAAAATTGCAGATGAAGCGACGATAAAAATTAGCAAAGCCCAGGAACTTTTGCAGACTTTTCAGAGATGTCGGCTGAGTCCAATCATGGATGGCTTGGACCTTAACAGGATCCATCTCGATAGTAGAAGGGGAAAAGATGAACCCCAAAAATGAAACCTTCTGCACACCAAAGAGACACTTTGATCCCTTCACAAACAAAGAATTAGCACGCAGGACCTGAAAAACTGTTCTGACCTGCTTCACATGAGACTCCCAATCATCCGAGAAGATCAAAATGTCATCCAAGTACACAATCAGGAATTTATCCAGGTACTCTCGGAAGATGTCATGCATAAAGGACTGAAACACTGATGGAGCATTGGCAAGTCCGAATGGCATCACTAGATACTCAAAATGACCCTCGGGCGTATTAAATGCAGTTTTCCATTCATCTCCTCGCCTGATTCGCACCAGATTATACGCACCACGAAGATCTATCTTGGTGAACCAACTAGCCCCCTTAATCCGAGCAAACAAATCAGATAACAATGGCAAGGGGTACTGAAATTTAACCGTGATCTTATTTAGAAGGCGGTAATCTATACAAGGTCTCAGCGAACCATCCTTCTTGGCTACAAAAAAGAACCCTGCTCCTAATGGTGACGATGACGGGCGAATATGCCCCTTCTCCAGGGATTCCTTCACATAACTGCGCATAGCGGCGTGCTCAGGCACGGATAAATTAAACAGTCGACCTTTTGGGAATTTACTACCAGGAATCAAATTGATAGCGCAATCACAATCCTTATGCGGAGGTAGGGCATCGGACTTGGGCTCATCAAATACATCCCGGTAATCAGACAAGAACTCTGGGACCTCAGAAGGGGTGGATGACGAAATTGACAGAAATGGAACATCACCATGTACCCCCTGACAACCCCAGCTGGACACCGACATGGATTTCCAATCTAATACTGGATTATGGGCTTGAAGCCATGGCAACCCCAACACGACCACATCATGCAGATTATTTCAAGAAAAGCACATCCAGCTCATGAATGGCAGCGCTGCCATTCATGGGCTGGATGTGCTTTTCTTGAACTACTCATCCTGTGTGAGCCTTACTCTGGCTCTCTCACTTGGATCCACCCGAGGCAAGCTGCAAGCCCTGTACATTGAAAAGTATCTCAGAGGGAATTTGGAGGATACACGATCTAAAGCCATTTTAGTCTTTTATCAGGTGAGTGCATAAAATTGTGCACCCTTTAAAGACTATAATATTGTGTTTACGCACTTAGGGCGCCGCGATTTGTCTGTTCTTCTCTCCCAAATAGGGTTTTTTTGTATCATGCAGATTATGCAACACCAGAAAGCGGATATCCTCCTGATGTGCAGGAGCCATGCACATGGTCAGCTGGGTCCAGTATTGAGGCTTATTCTTGGCCAAAGGCGTGGCATCAATTCCTCTCAATGGAATAGGACACTGCAAGGGCTCTAAGAGAAACCCACAACGCTTAGCATACTCCAAGTCCATCAAATTCAGGGCAGCGCCTGAATCCACAAATGCCATGACAGAATACGATGACAAAGAGCAGATCAAGGTAACGGACAGAAGAAATTTTGACTGTACCGTACCAATGGTGGCAGACCTAGCGAACCGCTTAGTGCTCTTAGGACAATCAGAGATAGCATGAGTGGAATCACCACAGTAGAAACACAGTCCATTCAGACGTCTGTGTTCTTGCCGTTTAACTCTGGTCAAAGTCCTATCGCACTGCATAGGCTCAGGTTTAAGCTCAGGTAATACCGCCACATGGTGCACAGATTTACGCTCACGCAAGCGTCGACCGATCTGAATGGCCAAAGACATAGACTCATTCAAACCAGCAGGCATAGGAAATCCCACCATGACATCCTTAAGGGCTTCAGAGAGACCCTTTCTGAACATAGCTGCCAGCGCAGATTCATTCCATTGAGTGAGCACGGACCACTTTCTAAATTTCTGACAATATACCTCTATCTCATCCTGACCCTGACAAAGAGCCAGCAAATTTTTCTCTGCCTGATCCACTGAATTAGGTTCATCGTACAGCAATCCGAGCGCCAGGAAAAACGCATCGATATTACTCAATGCAGGATCTCCTGGCGCAAGAGAAAATGCCCAGTCCTGAGGGTCGCCGCGCAAAAAAGAAATAACAATCAAAACCTGTTGAACTGGATCACCAGAGGAGCGAGGTTTCAAGGCCAGAAATAATTTACAATTATTTTTAAAACTCAGAAACTTAGTTCTATCTCCAAAAAACAAATCAGGAATAGGAATTCTTGGTTCCAACATAGCTTTCTGATCACTAGTGTCTTGAATCTTTTGTACTATTGCCGAGAGCTGATCCACAAATGAAGACAGACTTCTAATGTCCATCGCTACACCTGTGTACTGAACCACCCAAATGTCTAGGGGAAAAAAAAGGCAAAACACAGTGCAAAGAAAAAAAAATGGTCTCAGAACTTCTTTTTTCCCTCTATTGAGAATCATTAGTACTTTGGGCTTCCTGTACTGTTATGAAAGGCAATTCAGTACTACAATGGACATAGCGGTCAGAGCACATACAGTGATCTGACAATAACCCAAAATCATAGAACGAGCTCTGAGACGTGGGAACTCTGCAGACCGCAATCCCTAATCCTCTCCAAACAACACTAGAGGCAGCCGTGGATTGCGCCCAACTCTGCCTAGGCAACTCGGCACAGCCTGAGAAACTAACTAGCCTGAAGATAGAAAATAAGCCTACCTTGCCTCAGAGAAATACCCCAAAGGAAAAGGCAGCCCCCCACATATGATGACTGTGAGTTAAGATGAAAAGACAAACGTAGAGATGAAATAGATTCAGCAAAGTGAGGCCCGACTTTCTTAACAGATCGAGGATAGAAAAGGTAACTTTGCGGTCTACACAAAACCCTAAAGAAAACCACGCAAAGGGGGCAAAAAGACCCTCCGTACCGAACTAACGGCACGGAGGTACACCCTTTGCGTCCCAGAGCTTCCAGCAACAAATTAGACAAGCTGGACAGAAAAAATAGCAAACAAATAGCAAAGAAGAACTTAGCTATGCAGAGCAGCAGGCCACAGGAATGATCCAGGGAAAAGCAAGTCCAACACTGGAACATTGACAGGAAGCCAGGATCAAAGCATTAGGTGGAGTTAAGTAGAGAAGCACCTAACGACCTCACCAGATCACCTGAGGGAGGAAACTCAGAAGCCGCAGTACCACTTCCCTCCACCAACAGAAGCTCACAGAGAGAATCAGCCGAAGTACCACTTGTGACCACAGGAGGGAGCTCTGCTACAGAATTCACAACAGTCTCCCATGGACCCTAGAAAGGTACAAGCTATTGTTGATTGGGTGTAACCCAAAGGTCTCAAGGGTCTATAGAGATTTTTGGGCATTGCCACTGACTATAAAAAATTAATCAAAGGGTTTTCACCTGGGTCCAAGAATGTGAAGGAGGATGCCTAATCTCGCAGCTTGGATCCAATATCTCCTCCTGAACCTTCTTCCATCATTCTTCAGCATGGGGTGGTTGTGGCTGGAGTTTCCACGGCATTAGAGCAGGCATTCGGTTGGCCCAGTCTCTTGCTCCTCCGTCCACGCCGGATAATACGTTTTTTGTGCCTGTCTAGTATCGGTTAAGGGTGCTCCGGGAATTCCATGACTCGGCTCTTAGTGGGCATCTGGGAATCTCGACCACACGCAAAGCCATCGCTAGGCTGTTTTGGTGGTCTTCATTGGCTTCTGATGTCACTGTATTTGTATCCTCCTGTGAGACATGTGACCAATCTAAAACTTCCTATAACTGGCCGGCCGGGGAATTGGTGTCATTGCCAATTCCAGATAAACCTTGGACCCATCTGTCCGTGGATTTTATCACGGATCTTCCTCCTAATGGCAAAACTGTGGTCTGGGTGGTGGTGGATAGGTTCAGCAAACAAGCACATTTTGTACCATTGGCAGGGCTGCCTAATGCGGAAACTTTGTTGAAACTTTTCATGGAGCATGTTGTGCGATTACATGGTGTGACTGTGAATGTTGTCTCTGATAGAGGGGTGCAATTTGTGTCTAAGTTCTGGAGGGCTTTCTGTAAAAGACTGGGTATCAGTTTGACCTTTTCTTCAGCCTATCATCCAGAGACCAGTGGTCAGAGTGAGAGGACCAATCAGTCTTTGGAGCAGATTTTGTGGTGCCTTGCCATGTCTCGTCAGAATGATTGGTGCTCTTCATTACCTTATTAATTAGTCCACTGGTACTTCCTTGTTCTTTTGCAATTATGGTTTTCACCCTCATTTTAATGAATTTTGTCAGCTGGATTCGGGGTGTCCAGGAGCTGATGTTTCCATTCATCAGTTTGGGGACGTCTGGGGAGAGGTCCAAAGGAACATTTGGGAGGCTCAGGGCAGGTATAACATTTTTGCTGATAAACGATGGTCGGTGGGGCTGGAATTTCAGGTGCTGGATAAGGTATGGTTATCCACTAAGAATATAAGGTTGAGGATTCCTTCTGCTAAGTTGGGCCCCAAGTTTATTTGACCTTACTAAATTTTGGAGGTAGTTAATCCTGTTGCCTTTCACCTGCGCTTGCCCCATCGCTGCGGATCCTTAATGTGTTCCATAAGGCTCTTCTGAAACCGTGGGTGTCTTCCACAGGGATCTCTACGTTTTGTCCACCTCCTGTTTTGGTGGATGATCAGACCGAGTATGAGGTGGAATGGATCGTGGATTCTCGGATGCTCCATTGTTCACTTCAGTATCTGGTCCATTGGAAAGGACCAGATCCTTGTGGATTGGTTGGTCTGGGCCTCTTATGCTCAGTATCTGGGGAGACCAGGGGGTCCAGTGGCCCCCCAATGAGCAGGGGGTATTGTCATGATCCAGTCCGGGGTTTGTTTCTGATTACTCTCTCCCTGGGATGGTCATGTGGGGGTTGATCTTCCCTGCCTCGTTTTGGTATCTGTCTGGCTATTTCAGTCCGCTGCTACCTGCAAGCTGTGCCAGTTATAGTTCCAGTCTCTGGGTTGAGCAGCTGACTCCGTTATACCCTGATTTGTTCTCTGCCTGTTTACCTAGGTCCCGTTCCCGTTTTCCCCTGTGACTTCACTCGTCGTAGTACTCTCTCTCAGTGCTGTGACCTCTTAGTATTTGACTCGGCTTGTCCCCTGACATGTTTGATTGTCTTCCGTCTCTGGCTTTCCTGCTCCCGTCCGGCTCTGACTTCTTTGGCTTGTTTCTAACCCCGTGTATTGCTGTGACCTCTGGTACTTCATTCCCTCTCTGTTGCTGACTCGGCTTTTCTGACTACTCTTCCGCCACCTAGTGGCTCCTGCCTGCTGCTCTGTGGTTTCTCTGTGAGTGTACCTATTTTCATTCACCCGCACCCCCTGGTGGAGGTTGTGTGCTACTGTGCTGCAGCAGGCATTACACATGGTTATTCCACAAAATATTGATTTCTGAACTCTTTCTGAGTTAAAACATTAGTATTGTTATTCCTAAATGATTATGAACTTGTTTTCTTTGCATTGTTTGAGGTCTGAAAGCACCGCTTTTTTAATTTGGACCATTTCTACTTTTCAGAAAAAAAAAAAAATATTGCCTGAAACTTAGGAGACATGTTGTCAGAAGTTTATAGAATAAATGAACAATTTACATTTTACTTAAAAATATACCTATAAAGAGAAAAATCAGACAAACTGAACATTTTGCAGTGGTCTCTTAATTTTTGCCAGAACTGTAAAGCAGGTAATATGTACAATTATTCCTACAAGATATTTCTCCAGTTCTCATAATCAGTTTTGATCCTAGTATCCATACAGTCTGTCTTTACTGCTGTGCTGTCACACACTATATTTAATGTTTCTTCAGTTTTTTTATGGCTTTCTCGCTCTCTATAACTATTTATAAGCTGTGATGTCCTCGCACGTTCCAAATTCATAACAAAGTGGCTGTTGCACTCCCTGGCCCTGCTTTTATACAGGCTATGATAGTCATTATTGATTTATTGATTGGCTGTATTATAACTAGAGTTGAGCGAATTTGCTCAGATTCCCTTTTATTGGGCAACCTATAGCGCTTGCCGAATAAGTTGCAGAGGGAACCCGGCTTCCTGGATCGTGCCGGCCGATCAAATGATCGGTGCCGTAGCTGCATGTGCCGTGGCTGTGTCACAATAATGACACATACATAGAGAACCCAACAAACATGTTATCTATGCATGTGTAGTGACTGTCACACAGCCGTAACACATGCAGCTGCGGCGCCGATCAGCTGATCGGCCGGCGCGATCTAGGAAGCCGGGTTCCCTCTACAGCTTATTCGGCAAGCACTATAGCCCGCCAAATAAGAGGGAATCCAAGCAAATCTCTAATTATAACATGTGATCTGATAGCTGCAACATAGCTGTGCCTGAGGTTATATGAGTCTTCTGTGCCTGATGCAATCTTCTGCAATGTGTAAAATATCACGGGGCATTTTTTTCGGATTCGTGCTGATCAAATATCAAATTATTTGAATTTGCCGAGATCCATAAATTTTGACAAAAAAGTGATTTTCATTTCATCTCGATCCATCTTTATCTATTTATATATACAGTACAGACCAAAAGTTTGGACACACCTTCTCATTTAAAGATTTTTCTGTATTTTCATGACTATGAAAATTGTACATTCACACTGACGGCATCAAAACTATTAATTAACACATGTGGAATTATATACTTAACAAAAAAGTGTAAAACAACTGAAATTATGTCTTATATTCTAGGTTCTTCAAAGTAGCCACCTTTTGCTTTGATGACTAGAGTAAGTGCTTTTACAGATATTTTTACACCCTCAATTATGGCACAATTTTTTATGGTGGTTATCCAACTGACTTTGCTGTTAGGGGTTGTTGCCTCGCACAAAATTTTTTCTTTAAGATGGAGCTGGCTTGGAAGTAGCAGTTGCTTCAATGTAAGTTTTTTTTTTGGCCCCAATGATAAATCTCTAATAGGGCCCCAAAGTATAATGGGATCATCTGTTGTACAATATCGCTAGTGAGTCACATAGACGTTGAAGAGATCAAGTTCAAGTCTACTTTGAGGACTATTTGAAAATTAAAAATATTTGTAACAAAATATAACACCTCCCACCCCTCCAAAAAAAAAAGTTTGTATCACCCCTTTATTCTCCAAACGTAAATGGTTAAATGTAAAAAAATTAAAAAAAAAACACACTTGGAATGGCAGTGTATATAATTGCCAGATTTCATAAAATATAAATATATTTCTCCCTTGCAGTAAATACTGAAATGGAAAAAAAAAAATCAATGTTAGAATTTCTATTTTTCAACTGCCAATATTCTCCCAAAAATGCAACAAAATTGATCAAAACATTGTGTGTATCACATATATTAATAAAAGCATTAGCTTATTATATGTAAAAAAAAAACAAGCGCTTATTCAGGTTCATGATGGAAGAATATAAAAATTATTGGTCTAAAAAAATCGCTACGAATTTCTTAAAAAAATTTTTCACCACTTAAATAAAAAAAATATGGCTCTTTGGTATCATCGTAATCGTGTTGACCTGGAAAATATTGCCGTCAGGTTATTTTTACACCACAATAAATCTGATTAAAAAAAATCCAAAAATTAATTTAGTAATTACAAGGGGGGGCTCAGCATTTCACCGCACTGAGAATTTTTATTCTCCTGTTTTCCTTACATTATATGAAAAAGGCAACTTGTGTTAATGCGGTATAGCTGGATTGCATTCATCAGTTTCATCCAGAGCATTTTATTCACCTTTTTGCAGTTTGGACAAGAACCTTATTGACAATTAATTCTGTTTGGAGAAGATTCGATGGTGGTCATCACCACCACACATCGCAACTCTTCCTTCTCCTGGATACAATTTGGCTAAGGCAGCACATTCAGTATTGCACAATTTTTCACATTTGTCATCCTAGAGACGTAGATGAATTATCCACAAACCACTTTTTTTTAAAGAAAAAATCATCCGCTTAAAATGGGGATGTATGTAATTTTGCAGGGTTGCAAATGCAAACAAAACTAACTTATAGTGGGGAACAAACATGCAACGTCCTGACCTTAAAAAACATGCCTGTAGTTAGTTTCAAGTTCAGTTTTTTCCATAACAGGTAATGCTTAGCTTACTAAAAGTCTGAAGATGATTTATACGTAAAAAGCTATTTAGACATTAAAGAAAATTAACATGCATACAAACAGACACATTCATGCACATACAGACAGACAGACACATGCATGAACAGGCACATACAGTGGGGAAAATAAGTATTTGATACACTGCAGATTTTGCAAGTTTTCCCATCTACAAAGAATGGAGAGGTCTGTCATTTTTATTGTAAGTACACTTCAACTGTGAGACACAGTATCTTAAAAAAATTTCCAGAAAATCACATTGTATGATTTTTATATAATTAATTTCCATTTTATTGCTTGAAATAAGTATTTGATACAATAGAAAAACAGAACTTAATATTTGGTACAGAAACCTTTGTTTGCAATTACAGGTCAGATGTTTCCTGTAGTTGTTGACCAAGTTTGCACACACTGCAGCAGGGATTTTGGCCCACTCCTCCATACAGATCTTTCAGGTTTCGGGGCTGTCACTGGGCTACATTGAGCTTCAGCTCACTCCAAAGATTTTCTTTTGAGTTCAGGTCTACAGACTGGCTAGGCCACTCCAGGACCTTGAAATGCTTCTTAGGGAGCCACTCCTTAGTTATCCTGGCTGTGTGTTTCAGGTCATTATCATGCTGGAAGACCCAGCTACGACCCATCTTCAAGGCTCTTACTGAAAAAAGGAGGTTGTTGGCCAAAATCTCACAATACATAACCCCATCCACCCTCCCTTCAATACGGTATAATTGTCCTTTTCCCTTCGCAGAAAAGCACCCCCAAAGTATGATGTTTCCCCCACCATGCTTCACGGTTGGGAAGGTGTAAATTTTTCCCTCTCTTTATGATAAAACATGTTGTTTTACATTGACTTTGGAGAAGCGATATTTCATATAATGTATTTTTATGGTTGTCTTTGGCTCTTTTCTGGGTGTACGAGCAAACCTGTGCAACCAAATCAAACCATAGCGATCGCTGGAGTAGCTACTCAATCATTAGTTTTTCTTGTAATGCTGTGTTCTTATCAGCTTTAGGCAACGTAGAAGCGAATGGGTTAAATCTGCGCTGCCATGTGGGAAGTATGAAGGATGCCAATCCTAGAGTAGGTGGTTTATTTGTCAACGCGTTTTGAAGTATACAGACTTCTTCTTCAAGACAACCACGTGGTTACCACACTTGTATCCCCGTCCACAACTCTTGACTGAAAGGTCTCGTCTTGCATGTTTATAGGGTAAAACCTGTAACTCATAAAGCCAATCTCTGATTGTGAATAAAGCAGCATATGCCAGCTGTCAAGTTCCTTTTAAAGGGGTTATCAAGGATTAAACAATTGATGACCTATCCAAACGTTTCCCCTGTAGTAGCGAGCAGTAAAATTGAAAACATCAGTCAATATTGTGCAAATTGTGCAAAATAGTAATACTTAACATAATAAGACAAATGATGATATATACCGTGTATACTCGAGTATAAGCCGAGACCCCTAATTTTTCCACAAAAAACTGGCAAAACTTAATGACTCGAGTATAAGCCTAGGGTGGGAAATGCAGCAGCTACTGGTAAATTTCAAAAATAAAAATAGATACCAATAAAAGTAAAATTAATTGAGATATCAGTAGGTTAAGTGTTTTTGAATGTCCATATTGAATCAGGAGCCCCATATAATGCTCCATACAGTTCATGATGGGCCCCATAAGATGCTCCATATTAAAATATGCCCCATATAATGCTGCACAAAGGTTAATAATGGCCCCATAAGATGCTCCATAGAAACATTTGCCCCATACAATGCTGTATAAAGGTGGATTATCGCCCCATAAGATGCTCCATAGATTATGCCCTATACAATGCTGTATAAAGGTTGATTATGGCCCCATAAGATGCTCCATAGATTATGCCCTATACAATGCTGTATAAAGGTTGGTGGCCCCATAAGATGCTCCATAGATTATGCCCCATACAATTCAGCATAAAGGTTGATGGCCTCATAAGATGCTCCATAGATTATGCCCCATACAATTCATTATAAAGGTTGATGGCCTCATAAGATGCTCCATAGATTATGCCCCATACAATTCATTATAAAGGTTGATGGCCTCATAAAATGCTCCATAGATTATGCCCCACAAGATGCTCCATAGATTATGCCCCACAAGATGCTCCATAGATTATGCCCCACAAGATGCTCCATAGATCATGCCCCATAAGATGCTCCATAGATTATGCCCCATAAGATGCTCCATAGATTATGCCACATAAAATGCTCTTTAGATTATGCCCCATAAAATGTCCAAAGATTATGCCCCATATTCTGTTGCTGCTATTAAAATAAAAAAATGACATACTCACCTCTCGTCGTTCAGGTCCCCGGCACTTGCGATATTCACCTTCCCCGTTCCACAGCTGCGCGCCGCTCTGTGTTCCGGCTCTCTGACTGTTCAGGCAGAGGGTGGCGCGCACTAACTACGTCATTGCGCCCTCTGACCTGAACACATTTCAAAAACCTGACCGGCACATCCAAACATAGACTCAGTGTGAACAGGTGCTGAACCTAGAGTCGCCAACTCGTATATAGTTAAGTAAATAAGGCAGCACACTGCAGCGCTAGAACATACAAACTTGAAAAACGAAATTTGAACTGCATTACTGCACTAGAAATATGAAAAATGAGAGCGTTTAGCGCATAAAAATGGCCAATTTTATGTGTACCTGGTAGCCCCTTTACGGCATCTCTCTTATACCAGGTCCTACACTTGCCTTACCTCGCTGAGAATAAACGTCTCTATCTGAATGGGTACATGTGAAACCTCTTCTTAGACTAAAATTCTCTCTGTGGAGGGGTATTGGACCTGCTGTAATTCTCTAGCCTTCTGATCGTGCACTCCGCCTCCTAGCCACAGGTGTTTTAATTACAGCAGGTCCAATACCCCTCCACAGAGAGAGAGAATTTTAGTCTAGGAAGAGGTTTCACATGTACCCATTCAGATGGAGACGTTTATACTCAGCGAGGTAAGGCAAGTGTAGGACCTCGTATAAGAGAGATGCCGTAAAGGGGCTACCAGGTACACATAAAATTGGCCATTTTTATGCGCTAAAAGCTCTCATTTTTCATATTTCTAGTGCAGTAATGCAGTCCAAATTTAGTGTTTGAAGTTTGTATGTTTTAGCGCTGCAGTGTGCTGCCTTATTTACTTAACTCTGACCTGAACAGTCACAGCCAGAGGACACGGAAGACGGAGCGGCACCCGGTGGTGGAACGGGACAGGTGAATATCGCACAATGCTCACCCTCCCCATTATACTTACCTGCTCCCAGCGCGGTCCCTTGCAGCTTCTCACTGTCAGATGGTCTCCGGGCGCCAGCAGCATCTTCCTGTGTTCGGCGGTCATGTACCGCTCATTAAAGTAATGAATATGCATCCATAGTCATTACTTTAATGAGCGGTACCACGTGACTGGTGAACACAGGAAGAGCTGTGAGCGCCCGGAGACCATCGGAGATGTAGGGACCACGCCAGGAGCAGGTGAATATGTGACAGCCGCTGCACTCCCTCACCCGCCGACCCCCTGAGACAACGACTCAAGTATAAGCCGAGAGGGTCACTTTCAGCCCCAAAAAATGGGCTGAAAATCTCGGCTTAAACTCGAGTATATACTGTAACCAAAATTACAAAATGTTCAAACAGCATGATCCAATCACTAATTGTAGGGAGATGAAATGGACACCAGTGGGAAGAGGGACCATCAAAGGTCAATGATGGTACCACAACAAGGTCATAGCTCTAAATGATAAAAGACATAACAGAAAATATATGAAAAATAGAAAAGAAATAATAAAAATGAATAAAAACACATAGAACATCCGTAAGAGGATGGGAGGCAAGATGGGAACATAATAAAGAGCTAACATGGGCAAAGTGTCACATATCTATAGGAAGGGGTCTCAATCAGACCCTTAGGGGTCATGGTGTCAAGTGTCACTATCCATTTGGTTTCACATTGAGCTAGAAGTTTTATTAATATTACCACCTCTGATCCCCGTATGGATAATATTACTGCCTCTGACATCCTTATATTGTGGGGTGGGATGGTGCAGCAGCTCCAGATGTTCATGGACCGACTTAACACCAACTCACGCAATATCAGACTAACATACAATTATAATTCTAATAAAAACTGATTTCCTGGACATCTCTCTGGAAATTGATGATTATTTGTGTATGCAGAGGGATGTATTTAGAAAACCCACGTCTGTCAATTCTCTGATAGGTGCAGATTCTTCTCACAATCCTGCCACCATTAGGGCCGCACAGCACATGGTTGGCAGCCTCTGCGCCCGCGTCTCAAAAAGGGAATCTCTCCCATGAACCATGAATCGAGGAAGAGATTACAGTACGAGGGCGCACAGGCCGTACCCATGGCTGTGCCACACTTCTGAAGAATGAATCTTTAAACATGAAAAAGTTGTGGGTGAGGGTAAAATGCAGCAGCTCAAGAATAAGCTCACAAAAAAGGGCCATCCAGGTTGGAGGTCCCCAAAAATAGGCAGATCACATCCATGCCATGTGTATGGCTGATACAAGTGTACAGTATATGGTCTCAATGTCTGCGGTGACTAGTAAAGTACCTTTCTCCACAAAGATGCCCTCAATCCGAGAGAGGACATCCATTGTGTTACAGACATAGGACGGTAGTGTCTCCATCAGGGGCTTGAGATTAAAAGTCAGGAAAATCTACAGATGGGATTGCAGAGCCCCGCACTCCCTGACACAATCAGGCACCTCGGGGGAGAGTCCTGCAGATCAATTTACTTATCTCTACAAGCACTTAGGCCTTTTTCATACATCAGTTTTTTGCCATCAGTCACAATCCGTCTTTTTTAGAAAAAAACAGATCCAGCAAATGTTGCTGCTGGATCCGTTTTTTCCCCATAGGTGCTTAGGTTTAGGTGCTTCTTTTTCCTATCTTATACTAAGTCAGAAAAGTGATAGTGTTCTGTCTTTTATCTTTTGTGATGTGTGTTTATATTTTAAACAATTAATACAAAAATAAGTTTAAATCTCCCCTATTTGCTTAAAAAAAAATATATATATATATATATATTTTTTTTTTCATCACCATCTGTAAAAATATTATTAAAATCTCACAATATTTTGTCACACACTGAATGCTGTAAACAAATCAATGACAGAATTGCTGTTTTTTAGTTACTTTGCTTTCCCAATGAAATGAAGTATAAAGCAATCAAAATGCCATATCTATGCCCAAAAGATACTAATAAAAACTACAGCTCTCCCCATAAAAAAAAACAAATCCTTACACTGCCTCACAGGGGAAAAAAATAAAAAAAGGTACTAAAGTTATTGGAAAAGTAAAACCTATATGGTGCTGTTATAAAATGAATAAATTGAATCACAAAATCAAATATGGTAGGTGATTTTTTTTTTTCTTAAATTCTACCCCTCTTTTTTTCTGGTACGTTTGTCGAAACAAGAAAATTCTTACTCTTGAAAGATGGGAATAAAAAAACGTAATTGAATAACGGGTTATCTCAGGAATAGGTGAATTAGTTGTATTTGCATGTGACTGATATTTGTTAGTATGGCATTTCTGTATCTTATGCTGATGTATTTAATATGTTGGGTTAGTGTTCTACAGAAATCAATAGAACAGGTATAGGAAAGAAAAGGGTCTGCACAAATGGAGAGAAAATGAGGCATATTAATGGGAGATTTCAGGTACGTGTAGAATAATGGGGAATTTGCCTTTTTTTTTTTTACATACAAAAATTCACAAATTATGGTGCACATCCTATTTGTGCAACAATTTGCAACTTTTTTCCATTACACTTTTCTAAAATGTAGGTCTAGCTTTTTTCAAGTGATATAATCCCTAGAGGCACAATACATTTACTATTATTACTGCATAGAGGAAATCAACGCCCGCCACTGACAGGCACAGATTTTATTTTTTGGTGCTTGGACTGCCAGAGAAATAGGTGATCGCTTTGTCTGGCTGTCAGTCGGTAGCTTTCTCCTAGAGAACACATGATTACTTGGCTGAATGAGAGCTCCTGTATATGAGATAGTTGGCTGAGATTGCTGTCAGTCGAACGATATGCCAAAGCATTGTACGTCCGACAGACATCTAATGTGTATGGCCATCTTAAAGTCACCAGATTTTTGCCATGTAATCTGCGAGCAGCATGATGTAGGGGCACAGACCCTGATTCCAGCAATGTGTCACTTACTAGGTTCTTGGTTGCAGTTCCAATTAAATCAGCATTTTATAAGCAGTAGATTATCACTACAGGACAAGTTGGTCTGTGTAACACCCAGTCCTCAAAATTGATTGACACCTTTCTGCCTATGCAGAGTGTACACAGTGATGTGGGCCGTGTTATGCACAGCGCAGCATTCAGAGAACTGCTAGATCTGTAGCAGAGTACACAGTGGTTTTATCAAAACTACAGCAAGCAGCACTGTAAGTGACACATCACTGGAATCAGGGTCTCTGCCCCTACATCATGCTGCTCTCAGAATACATGAGAATAATCTGGTGACAGGTTCCATTTAATAAGTTTCCTCCTAATTGTCTCTCCCTATAATTAGAGAGCTGACATCAGTCCATTCATTTTTTTTCCTACCTGGTAAATTAGTTAACAATTTAGCAAACCATTCGCTACATAATGTTTCATCTACTGTATACTGTGACTGTCTTGTGATTTTCAAAGTCCCATGAAAGGAAAGAATATACTTTATCTATACATATCTTGGAATTTTGCACTCAGGAAAACATTAACTATGGGGAATAGAACACCTTCATTTGTGTATTATTACTAAAAATTAACTAAACCTTTATAGGTTTTTGGAATATAATGTAGCTCCTTAAACAACCTGTGGACTGATGGTGCAAAAGTGCTCAGCTCCTGTAAGAGCGCGTACTCAGCTCCAGGACCCAACCCAGGACATACGATCAAGGGGTTTTATTTATTTCAAGAGTTTTACCAGTTCTGTCTCATTCAGATGATTGTGTATTTGGTCCGTTGATCATGGAAAGCAAACTGGCTGCATATGCAACCAGTCGTCATACAATTGTTCATATAGATTGGCGGTCTGTGTGAAGATAATGGCTGCATGTTGCGGGAGCATCCGATGATCGGATCACACACCCACACAAGCCGATAGGTGCGTGTGAAACATCGGCAGTCTGATTACAGTAGAGACAGACAATGGAGAAGATGGAGAAATTAAGTTCTCCATCTTCTCCATACCTGGGATATGATTCTCTGATGCAAGAGAATCGGATCACACTAAGGTGATACTCAGATCAAACTCTGGCAGAATTTGATGGGAGTGACATAAGCATAATCGGCCCGAATCTCTCACAAGAGAGAATCTATAGCCATCTGATCCTGACCTTACACTCATCTGCAGTGCACTGTTTCAGAGGTGGCTGTCCCAGGGAGCTTTCCCACGTGAGAATATGTCACCCAATCCCTGCAGCCAATCAGCGCTGGCTTCACTCTCACTTCCTTCAGATGAGTTAAACATCAAAAAGAAGTCAGAGCTGTGGTTGGACGCCTACTTCCTCCTGGTGTCTAAGTCCGAAGGGCACGGCCGTCTAGTTGATACTAGTGCAGCGCCCCAGAGACCTGGTCGTTGCAGTATGGCGCTCTGCCGCTAAGGGGAGCAGCGGTACGTCTGATGGCACTAAGGAGTTCTCCTGACCAGGTATCACCAGAACACATTACACTTCACACTCCGGCCACTAGGGGGAGAAAAAGGCTTTATTTATTGGGCCACTCCTCACACTGGTAAAACTAGGGGCTGGGGAGGAAGTTAGTCAGAAGCTGACTGGGTTGGAACCTGGCAACATCCCGTGGCAGGGGGTGTTGCAGGGAGAAGACACAGGGGGGTCCCTGTCAGGCGTGGGAACCTGGCAGGTGCCTAGCGAACAGAACAGAACGTAACGGAACCGCGCCTGCACACCCTGTGGCGGTATCCAGGAGAGAGACATGAAGAGAAGGATATTGTGGAACAGTGTAAACGAGATCAGCGCAAAGGATAGCCAGTAAGAGTCGCGCCGAGAGAGACAGGCAACATCTTACTGAGGCGCGTAGTTGGTGGCCGGATCACCGTAGGAGTAACTGACGTCAGGCCTTACTTCAAATTCCGCTGGACAGTTAATCATAGGTTGGCTGTCTACTTTCTACACCTACGAAGACATAGGGGGCAACATTGGGAGAGGGGCGTCTCTAGGGTCCTGGAAGACCTCCAAGCCTTCCCGTCAAACGGGTGGCGTCCTAGCCATAACATATCTGGGGGACGTTAGAAACTAGTAACATCTGGAACCAAAGAGAGAGAGAGAGAGAAAGCTGTAGAGAACGAACGAAAGAGAACAGCAGTTGTGAGGACTATTCCGAATGCTCAGCAGGGTAGGACTACAACACACAGGCGCTATTGGTAGGCAACGATTTCCATCTGCGAAGGAAACTCTGGATGTGCCCATCGGACCGGCCGGTCTCTGATAGCCCGCTTGAACGTGCTCTGGACTGAGGATATTGAAGCCTTCAGTAAAGAGGTAAAGAGACTGCAACCTTGTGTCCTGGTTATTGCCTGCACCTCACACCATCACCATCTACCTTACTGGGAAGCCCTGGGGACATACTTCACCTGTGGGAAGGTATACCATCCAGCTGCCATTCCATCACCCCAGCGGACCCCACCGCAGCGTCGGTCATCCTGACTGAACACCACAGGTGGCGTCACGAACCCCTGACAGACTGTACTTTCACCTTTATTAGACGCCCCTTAGCAGGGTCACGACCGGGTCCAGCCACCGTGACAATCGCATAATCGAGCAGAAAGGACCGGTACCGAGTGACTTGTGGCCCTGTGTCTGGGGGCGATCCACTTGTATGGAGCGAGGCTGGGCCCACTTGCCCGGGAGTATGCATATCGCATACATCACCACCGTTCAGAAACTGGCAAATCCTTGCAGTGTACAGTGCGAGAGCTGAGGATATTCAAAAGTCTACAGTCACGCACAGTGACTGCAGATTTTCATTTTAGACCAGACAACCCCTTTAATTACCAGCTCTTCTACAATGGCCATGTATGCAGGGGCATTTCTGAGAAAACATTCTGCCAGTTGAGGAATATACAGTGTGACGGGTCTGACTAATCCGCGAAGCAGGTCACGATGTCCTCTCCCCAGCCTGCTCTGCTAGACTTACATAGGTAGAGACTAGTGATGAGCGAGTAAACTCGTTGCTCGAGATTTCCCGCGCACGCTCGGGTGTCCTCCGAGTATTTGTTAGTGTTCGGAGATTTAGTTTTCATCGCCGCAGCTGAATGATTTACAGCTACTAGCCAGGCTGAATACATGTGGGCGTTGCCTGGTTGCTAGGGAGTCCCCAGATGTAATCAAGCTGTCTAGTAGCTGTAAATCATTCAGCTGAGGCGATGAAAACTAAATCTCCGAGCAGTTACAAATACTCGGAGGACACCCGAGCGTGCTCGGGAAATCCAAGCAACGAGTATATTCACTCATCACTAGAAGAGACCTATCAGTCTAGGGAGGGGAGCAGGGAGAAGATGATCAGGGCCTGAATCTTGGATTAATCATACTAGTCGCATCATTCCCAGACGGCTTTTAAAAGTATGAACACTGCATTATTAAAAAATACTTGGCTGGAAAAATTGAGTTGGGCTTATTCACTCTGCTATTGGTTTCTCCAACAACTGAAGTAACATTTCTGGCCACTTTTGATGAACTTGTGGACTGGTCATTGCCATGTTCCATCCCTCCTCTTCCCAGTTCCGCCTACTTTGACAACACTGGACAAAAGTGGATCGGAAATGCCAAAATTCACAATTTTTTTCAGTGTATTTTACACCAGAGTAAACACTTGGATGAAGTGTTTCAACTGAATTCTGACGGCACTAACCTTTGCCCATCTGTCTATGATTGGTAGCATAAATCAGTGTCTTCTGGGCTTCAGAGCCTTGGCCGAAGTTCATGGAGACTGCTTTGGCAGTAACACCCCAAAAATTTCCTCTGGGAAAATAAAATTCCATTTGTGGGAGATAAGCCAAATGTGTTAGTGGCCCAGTGGATCCATATCACTTCCATTTGGCCTCGTGACATCCATTTGGTCGTTTTCTATCTTCAATCCTTCCTGTTTCTACAAATCAATTTCTGTATTTACATAATGTGCTATGTATAAAAGAACCCGCCTGATACTTTTATATTAGTACGGAAAAAGAAGAGTTTATAGATTGTGTAAGTCTGAATTTCTACATGAATACCTTGTAAAACACGTGTTAATCTTTAACTTTGTAATTAACAAGAAGAATGATACTGTGCAAAACCATATCTTTTATAGAAGATATAATGGCACATGTGCCCCAAAACATTGAAATAGGTTACAAAAAGTGATAGGTTGGAGTATGGGAACCAAAAGTAAGATTCTTGTCTACTACCACCAATTTCTCATAACTAGAAGTAGAAAATTTAATCAAATGGGGTTAACAATAGAGTAAATTAATAAAATTTTTTATAAAAAAACAGATTTACTGCCGAAGAAGGTCTTTTCCATTCCATGTAGTGCCTTATCTCTGAAGAGGGGATCTTAGACTGTGCCCATCATGTTGGACTCATGAACCCATGTATGGCTTCTCACAACATATAGCACCACTCCAATAAATATACACTTCACTGGTTCCGACTGGTGCATAGTTACAGGTAAAGTCCTTGGCATACACTGGCTAGAAATGTCTGAATAGCCAATCACTGGCTGAGATGGATCTCTTCTGCTGCCATTGACCAGCGCAGACCAAGGAGATATAGTACATGACCTAAGTGAAAGGGGTCTCTGAAGCTGAGTAGTATCTCTTTTTGCTAGAAACCACTTTAATGTGAGTCTGTCACCCCCAAAACTTAGTTTAAACTAATCAGATGATAGTCACTATAAAAATCATTCCTGTTGAGTTTTTTTTAGCTTTCATTATCCAGAAAATGATCTTTAATCTTTATGAAAATATGGGTGTCAGTGCACATGCTGACCCAGCCGAAGAGGAGCCCACGCACTGTTAGTGCAGGAATCAAGCAGCTGCATACACATCCACCTCTCCTGTCTGCTGTGGCCGCTTGCTGTAGACAGGAGCGACAGATGTGTGAGCACCAATTTAGCTCCTGCACTGACACTGTGCGCACTGCTCACCTGCAGAGTCAGTGTGTGCACGTGCAGATGAGATTTTATTACAGACAGCTCTGTCAATCAGTAAAGGGGGAAGAACAGAACGGTGCCCTGAGACTTTTGACCACGAGAAGGGTGTACCGAGCATCTACATTTGCATTAAAGGGACTCTGTCACCTGAATTTGGAGGGAACAATCTTCAGCCATAGGGGCGGGGTTTTCAGGTGTTTGATTCACCCTTTCCTTACCCGCCGGATGCATGCTGGCTGCAATATTGGATTAAAGTTCATTCTCTGTCCTCCGTAGTGCATGCCTGCACAAGGTAATCTTGCCTTGTGCAGGCATGTACTATGGAGGACAGAGAATGAACTTCAATCCAATATTGCAGCCAACATGCAGCAAGTGGGTAAGGAAAGGGTGAATCAAACACCCGAAAACCCCGCCTCCATGGCTGAAAATTGTTCCCTCCAAATTCAGGTGACAGAGTCCCTTTAAAAATTAAAAATCATTTTCTGGATAATTAAAGCTAAGTATACTAAACAAGGATGATATTTATATATTTTTATATATTAAGTCCCCTATATGAATATCTGATTAGTTTAGCTCCTCATCGACAGGGTGACTTTTCATTTTTCCCCTTTTTTATCTCCTCCCATACCTTTGTAATTTTTCTGTCAACATAGAAATTTGTAGTTTTAAACTGCAAAAAAAAAGAAAGAAATGTCCAGCTTCACCGAGTCCGTAAAAAAGCGATTTCTTTATTAACATGGTCATGATTAAGGGAGCCTAGTCTCCAGAAACGCGTTGCGATTCTTACCCATATGGTTGTGCTGAAGTCTGTATCCTCCATGTTTAAAGTTTGTTAATAAAGAAATCGCTTTTTACGGACTCGGTGAAGCTGGACATTTCTTTCTTTTTTTTTGATCTTGCACGCCTGGACACAGCGGGTCCGTGCTCCCGAGGTTTGGTTGCTGAATCACGGGTGAGCTGGTTTATGTTCCTTCTTACAAAGTTTTAAACTGCACCAACATTTTTACCATATAATGTGCTTGAAAACAGCCCCCAAAATTCCAAGTGTGTCAAAATGCAATTGTGACATTGTTTTTTGAGTTTTCTTTTCATAGAGTTGTGTGAAAAAGTGTTTGTCCCCCGTTCCTGATTTCCCATTCTGGTAAACACAAAATTCCTTTTTTTAAATCAAAGGTCTTTATTATTACGGGAAAAATAAATCGAAACCTACAGGTCCTGTGTGAAAAAGTGATTGCCGCCCCTCCCCCCCCCCTCCACCCCTCCATTAAAACATAAACCTTTGGGAAGCTGTGTTCAAATTCTCTAACCACGCCCAGGTCTAATTACTGCTACACTTGTTCTCAATCAAGAAATCACTTAAATAGGACCTTCTTGGCAAGGTGAAGTAGACCAAAAAATCTTCAAAACCTAGACATCATGCCATTATCCAAAGAACAATTCTGGAACAAATGATAAACAGAGTTATTGAGATCTATCAGTCTGAAAAAGGTTTTAAAACCATTTATCAAGCTTTGGGACCCCAGAAAACCACAGTCAGAGCCATTATTCACAAATAGTGATAATGTAGAATGGTAGTGAACCTTTCCAGGAGTGGCTGGTTGACCAAGATTACCCCAAGAGCGCAGCAACAAATTATCCTAGAGTTCACAAAAGATCGCACAACAACATCCGAAGAATTGCAGGCCTCATTTGCCTCAGTTAGGGTCATCGCTCATGATTTCATCATAAGAAAAAGGCTGGACAAAAATGGCCTGCATGGCACAATTCCAAGACAAAAACCACTGCTGAGCTATAAGAACATAAAGACTCATGACAGTTTTGCCAGTAAACATATTGATGATCCCCAAGACTTTTGGGAGAATACTCTGTGGACTGACGAGACAAAAGTTGAACTTTTTGGAAGATGTATGTCCCATTACATGTGGTGTAGAACTAACACAGCATTTCAGAAAAGGAACATCATACCAACAAGTAAATATGGTGGTAATGTGATGGTCTTGGGCTGTTTTGCTGCTTCAGGAACTGTAAGACTTGCTGTGGTAAATGGAACCATGAATTCTGCTGTCTACCAAAAAATCCTGATGCAGAAAGTCCAGCCATCTGTTCGTGATCTCAAGCTGAAGCGCAGTTGGGTTATGCAACAGGACAGTGATCCAAAACACATGAGCACATCTACTGTACCTCTGAATGGCTTAAGAAAAACAAAATTAAGACTTTGGAGTGGACTAGTCAAAGTCCTGACCTTAATCCAACTGAGATGCTCTGGCATGACCTTAAAAACGCGGTTCATGCTTGGAAACCCTCCAATGTGGCTGAATTACAGCAATTCTGCAAGGATGAGTGGGCCAAAATTTCTCTAGAGTGTTGTAAAAGACTCACTGCCAGTTGTCACAAACACTTGATTGCACATGTTGCTGCTAAGGGTGGCCCAACCAGTTATTAGGTTTTGGGGCAATCACTTTTTCACACGGGGTCCTGTAGGTTTGGATTTCTTTTTACCGTACCTTAATAATAAAGACCTTCATTTATAAACTGTATTTTGTGTAATCCTTGTCTAATATTTGCATTTGCTTGGTGATCTGAAACATTTAAGTGTGAGAAACATGCAAAAGAATGGGAAATTAGGAAGGGGGCAAACACTTTTTCACACCTCTGTATATGTATACTTTATGTTATCTTAATGAAAAATGATGCTAGGTATAATAATTCTCTTGCAGTGGTTCAGTGTCCTTGACGACAGCTAGTGAAACTTTAATAAAATCCCAGCAGTCACAATGCAGTGAAAACCATAAGATTTTCAATTTTTGCTCAATACAGCTAGGTAGCAAATATTTTTTTTTGTTGCGCCCTGAACTGATGAGCTGATGTTTTCATTGATACTATTTTGTGATAAATATGACCTTTTGATTGCAATTCTGGTGTTTGAATTTCTTTTCTTTATGGGTTTAGGGTTAATTAATTGTATTTAATATTTTGATAGAACAGACTTTAATGGATGCGGCTTTACAAAATATGCAGGTTATATTTATTTTTAAATATTTTTTTAATTTGTTAAATATTTTTTCAAAACTTTTTTTTACTTTATTTCTTGTCCCTCTTAGGAGACTTGAGCCTGTGATCTTCTGATTGCCATTACTATATACTATACTATATATTATACTATACTGCACTATATACTATATACACTGCTCAAAAAATAAAGGGAACTCCAAGTAAATCAAACTTCTGTGAAATCAAACTGTCCACTCAGGAAGCAACGCTGATTGACAATCAATTTCACATGCTGTTGTGCAAATAGAATAGACAATAGATGGAAATTATTGGCAATTATCAAGAAATCCTCAAAAAAGGAGTGGTTCTGCAGGTGGGGACCACAGACCACATCTCAGTACCAATGATTTATGGCTGATGTTTTGGTCACTTTTGAATGTTGGTTGTGCTTTCACACTCATGGTAGCATGAGATGGACTCTACGACCCACACAAGTGGCTCAGATAGTGCAGCTCATCCAGGATGGCACATGAATGCGAGCTGTGGCAAGAAGGTTTTCTGTGTCTGTCACCGTAGTGTCCAGAGGCTGGAGGCGCTACCAGGAGACAGGCCAGTACACTAGAAGATGTGGAGGGGGCTGTAAGAGGTCAACAACCCAACAGCAGGATCGCTACCTCCGCCTTTGTGCAAGGAGGAACAGGAGGAGCACTGCCAGAGCCCTGCAAAATGATCTCCAGCAGGCTACAAATGTGCACGTGTCTGCACAAATGGTTAGAAGCCAACTCCATGAGGATGATCTGAGTGCCCGACGTCCACAGATGGGGGTTGTGCTCACAGCCCAACACCGTGCAGGATGCTTGGCATTCGCCACAGAACACCAGGATTGGCAAATTCGCCACTGGTGCCCTTTTTTCTTTACAGATGAAAGCAGGTTCACATTGAGCACATGCGACAGACGTGACAGAGTCTGGAGACGCTGTGGAGAGCGATCTGCTGCCTGCAACATCCTTCGGCATGACCGGTTTTGCAGTGGGTCAGTAATGGTGTGGGGTGGCATTTCTTTGGAGGGCCGCATAGCCCTCCATGTGCTCACCAGAGGTAGCCTGACTGCCACTAGGTACCGAGATGAGATCCTCAGAACCCATGTGAGACCATATGCTGGTGCGGTTGGCCCTGGGTTCCTCCTAATGCAGGACAATGCCAGACCTCATGTGGCTAGAGTGTGTCAACAGTTCCTGGAAGATTAAGGCATTGAAGCTATGGACTGGCCTGCTCGTTCCCCAGACCTGAATCCGATTGAGCACATCTGGGACATCATGGCTCACTCCATCCACCAACGTCACATTGCACCACAGACTGTGCAGAAGTTGGTGGATGCTTTAGTCCAGGTCTGGGAGGAGATCCCTCAGGAGACCATCCGCCGCCTCATCAGAAGAATGCCCAGTATAGCATTGTACAGTAGGGAGGTCATACTGGCACGTGGAGGCCACACACAATACTGAGCATCTTTTCCCTGTCATGAGGCATTTCCACTGAATTTGGATCAGCCTGTAAATTGATTTTCCACTCCCACTTTCCAGACCTCTGTGGGATATTCATTTTGATTTACATTGATAATTGTTATGTTTTATATGTTCTGAACACATAGTGCAGCGCCCCAGAGATCTGGTCGTTGCAGTATGACACTCTGCCGCTAAGGGGAGTGATGGTACGTCTGATGGCACTGATGGAATTCTACTGACCAGGTATCACCAGCACACATTACACTTCACACTCCGGCCACTAGGGGGAGAAAAAGGCTTTATTTATTGGGCCACTCCTCACTCTGGTAAAACTAGGGGTTGGATAGGAAGTTAGTCAGAAGCTGACTGGGTTGGATTCAGGCAACATCTCGTGGCAGGGGGTGTTGCAGGGAGCAGATTCAGGGGGGTGCCTGTCAGGTGTGGGAATCTGGCAGGTAACTAGCGAACAGAACAGAACGTTACGGAACAGCGCCTGCACTACCTTGCGGCGGTATCCTAAGAGAGAGACACGAAGTGAAGGATATTGTGGAACAGTGAGAAACGAGATCAAGCACAAAGGAGAGCCAGTAGGAGTCGTGCCCCGAGAACGGCAACATCCTACTGAGGCACGTAGCCGGTGGCCGGAACACCGAGGAAGTAACTGACTCTATGCCTTACTTCAAACTCCGCAGGACAGTTAATTATAGGTTGGCTGTCTACCTTAAATTTCCTACGAAGACATAGGGGGCAACGCGTGGAGAGGGGCGTCTCTAGGGTTCCGGAAGAGCTCCGAGCCTTCCCGTCATACGGGTGCATCCTAGCCATAACATACCTGGGGGACGAGAAACTAGTAACATCTGGAACGAAATAGAAAGAAAGAGAAAGAACTAGAAAGAACGAACGAACGAACTAGAACAGAAGTTTTGAGGACTATACCAAATGCTCAGCAGGGTAGCACTACAACACACAGGCGCTATTGGCAGGCAACGATTTCCACCTGTAAAGGGAACTCTGGATGTGCCATCGGACCGGCCGGTCTCAGACAGCCCTGTTAACTGTGCTCTGGATTGCGGATCCTGAAGTCTTCAGTAAAGAGGTGAAGAGACTGCAACCTTGTGTCCTTGTTATTGTCTGCACCTCACACCATCGCCATCTACATCACTGGGAAGCCCTGGGGACATACTTCACCTGTAGGAAGGTATACCATCTAGCTGCCATTCCATCACCCCAGCGGACCCCAAGCAGCGTCGGTCATCCTGACCGAACACCACAGGTGGCATCACGAAACCTTGACAGACTCCTATCACCTTTTATTGGACGCCCCTTAGCAGGGTCACGGACCGGGTCCAGCCACCGTGACAACCCCAGAACTGAGACAGAAAGGACCGGTACCGAGTAACCTGTGGCCCTGTGTCTGGGGGTGCTTCAATTCCACTATGCAATAAATAAAAATTTGCAACTGGAATATTTCATTCAGAGATATCTAGGATGTGGTATTTTAGTGTTCCCTTTATTTTTTTGAGCAGTGTACAACAATACAAGTGTATTACTGTATATAGTAAAAATCACAGTCTACTACGAACGCAGGCTACATGCTGGTCTTCATATTTTCATGTGACAAAAAACAGTGGTTAATTATTTTGGGCTAATAAATCACAGTTTTTTGCTATATCTCTTTAGCATGCTGTGTCCAGTTGCTGCTTTAGGTCTGAATGGTTTAGTTTTGCTAGTGAGGCTTTGCACCCACATGTTTTCTGGTGCTGCACCTGCTTTTCTCTTTTTATATATGTATACGTGTGTTCATATTGTAGCACTGTCAGGTAGGATTGGGTTAAATCCCTGCTCTGAAGGCTTTGATTAGTACACCTATGTACACCTATGTGTTCTTCTAAGTCAGTCTGCTGGGAGGCTGAGCAGACTGGATGGGTCTTGAAGTTGAAAAGAGAAACAAGCCAGAATCTCTTTGAGAATAGTTTGTGCAGAGAACCGTAAGTGTAAGTGGTTGTTATGGACGGTTGCAGTTTTTTGTGACTGAGCTGGTGCTAGCACAGCGATGTATGAAGTACTGAGGGTCTATACTGTTTAGTTAGCTCAAGATTTTGTTGTTTTGGTGCTATGCAACCTGCGAAAAGCAATAAATACTACATGTTTGGTCCAAAGCTGTATTGCCTGTGTGAGTACTGTCTAATGCTTACCAGAGAAAGTGAGTCCCTACAATATATATAAAGATAAAATTGAACCAAAGAATGAATCTAATACTGTGAAGAAAAAAATAAAATAACCGAGATGCCTACATATTGCATCCCCAAAAATGCAAGATCTAAAAACCTCTTTGGTGTCATTATTTTACCGACCTGAATAATCATGTCACAAGTCATTTTTATCACGTCTTGAACATCATATATACAAAACCCAAAAAACAATAGCAGAATTGAATTTTTACATCTTTGACCCTAGTGCAGTTTTGAAATTCATTTTTATCTTTGGAAAAATGGAAACAAATTCCAACTTGTCCTGCAAAAAAAACTTTAGACAGACAAATAAGTAATGTTAACTCTTGAAAGAAGTGAATGAAACCAAAGCGCAAAAATTGGCTCTGATAGGTAAGGGATTAAAGAATAGTGGCAAATAAAATAGACTAACAAACATTTTTTTCCCTCCAGGCAGCAATTACTCAGGGGCAGATATAGCACCAGGGCTTGGCTGTCGAGAGGGGCCCGCCGACACCCAAGACTATTTCAGCTAAATGTATGTCTTCGGACGCATATTTAGCTGAAATATATTGCGATGCAGGAGACCCGCTGGCTCACTGCATTGCAATACATGCCAGTGACCAATCAGAGGCATACCCGTGACGGGGCACATGGCAGTGACACCGATAATGCTATGACTGTAGAAGAGGACACCACGCAGCATGGGAGCGGGGGAAAGGTGAAGAGTATCGGGTTTTTGTAATGTATTTGAGAATACAACAAAGAACATTATCCCTGGAAGGGGACCAGTATGGGAAACATTATACCAGGATGGGGGATATTATGCCAGTAAGAGGCCAGATTGTGAGACATTATCCCAGAAATGGGCCCAGTATGGGGGACATTATTACTGGAAGGGGCATCCCTTATTACGTACCATCCTCTCTAGTTATGTACGGGACAGTCCCTTATTATGCATCATCCTCTGTTGTTATGTACAGTGCTGTCCCATTAAATAGTATCATGTCTTGATAAATATAGCACCGCCCCTTACATAGCGTATTCTTGTTTTTTGTTAATCACGGCACAGTGCCCTCTCTTTATTATATAGAGTCCTCTCTTGTTAGATATAAAATGACTGCTGATGGAGAATCATCTGATCAGAAGACCAGACCATCAGCTCCTCCATTAGAAAAGAAGCTTCCTATTGCTCCATCAGCTGTTATTGCATTATATATCTAACAAGAGAGGACGGTATGTAATAAAGAACAGGGAGCTATAAATAACAAAAATAACGAGAATCCGATATAAAAGAGATGGTGCTGTATATAACAAGAGAGGGCACTCTAAATAACAAAAATAACAAGAGAATCCGACATGTAAGAGATGGTGCTGTACATAACAAGAGAATGCACTATAAATAAAAAACATAACGAGAATCCAATATGTAAGGGATGGTGCTATACATAAGAAGAGAGGGCATTTTCAACATCAAAAATAACGAGAATCCAATATGTAAAGGAAGGTGCTGTACATAACAAGAGAGAGCATTATCAATAACAAAAATAAATAGAATCCGATATGTAAGGGATGGTGCTGTACATAACAAGAGAGGGCACTATAAATAAGAAAAATAACGAGAATCCAATATGTAAGAGATGGTGCTATACATAACAAGAGAGGGCACCATAAATAAGAAAAATAATGAGAATCCGATATGTAAGAGATGGTGCTATACATAACAAGAGAGGGCACCATAAATAAGAAAAATAACGAGAATCTGATATGTAAGAGATGGTGCTGTACATAACAAGAGAGGGCACTATTAATAACTAAAATAATAAGAATCCGACATGTAAAGGATGGTGCTGTACATAACAAGAGAGGGCACTATTAATAACTAAAATAATAAGAATCCGACATGTAAAGGATGGTGCTGTACATAACAAAAGAGGGAACTATCAATAACAAAAATAGCGAGAATCCGATATGTAAGGGATGGTGCTGTACATAAGGGAGGGCACTATCAATAACAAAAATAATGAGAATCTGATATGTAAGAGATGGTGCTGTACATAACAAGAGAGGGCACTATAAATAAGAAAAATAACGAGAATCCAATATGTAAGAGATGGTGCTATACATAACAAGAGAGGGCACCATAAATAAGAAAAATAACGAGAATCCGATATGTAAGAGATAGTGCTGTACATAACAAGAGAATGCACTATTAATAATTAAAATAATAAGAATCCGACATGTAAAGGATGGTGCTGTACATAACAAAAGAGGGAACTATCAATAACAAAAATAGCGAGAATCCGATATGTAAGGGATGGTGCTGTACATAACAAGGGAGGGCACTATAAATAAGAAAAATAACGATAATCCAATATGTAATGGATGGTGCTGTACATAATGAGAGGGGACTGTGTAAAATACACACATATATATACTGTATATCTGTTGCCTGGTTGCCATAAAATGCGGGGGCCTAATACATTTTTTGCACAGATCCCCCAAGCTGTCAGTGCCCACCCCTGATGATAGTACAATAATCACTAACGCTTTTATACTTACAGCAGTACTTTTTAGGCAGCCATACATATATAAAAGTATTATAATTTTTATTTTAGCTCCTAAAATACATTTATTGCCTTATTTTCCATTTAAAAAAGGAAGATTCCTTTAAAACCTACAGATTCATTAAGGTTCAACCGGTCATGTGACACTGCAGCCCTGGGGAAAGAATACTCTCAGTTTACTTGTATTTGCCAAGAAAGCAAAGCATTTTAATGACATAGGAGGAAGCTCTGCTCTGCTGAGCATAGCACAGGTCTAATAATAAGGGTATCTGAGTTTAGAACCAGTTCAGTGACTCTTGATCACCTTGGACGAGTTGTTTTATCGCTTGCGTATCAGTGAATGGTTTAGACTTTGTACTACTGGAGCGAGTGTACAGCACCTACAGGAATGTCCGCATAAAAAGCAGCAAAATATGCCTTCGCTACACAGCAATTCAGGAATCCATGTGTCTGTAATGTTATGAATGTGTCTGTTATCTCTGCAAACCGACAATTGTCACATGTTTATGATGTCACAACCTTTCTGTAATGGCACCAGTGCAGTCTATGGAGGCGACTTGTGGCAGTATTGGATATATTGCACAACTTCATTTTTTATTGCATAGGCATAATGAGAAATATGGCGGTGGATCTATCCCAAAGAAGTTCAAATGCTGTGGGTTGAGCATGCTCACCTAATGACAATGTCTAATAATACATCTGACACCTGGGTTGTGGCACAGCTCAGCTATGCTATGCTGTAGATCCCACTATTACCAGTTGAACCTATTGATCCTAACTCAGGAAGAACAGATGAACCTATGATCGAGTCTAATTCTTGAAAAATAGATGCACCTCTGATTCTGCATCCCCCAGACACTTTCACTGCATCATCATTGCCCTAATTGCTGTGTTGTAGAACAGCTCAGCTATTCCATTCTCAGCTCAGCTGTGCATACAGCGGAGGGCATAATCATTCCTTGATGATACCCCATGAACCACTATTGAAGTGCGACATTAGTAAATAGTAATGAATATTGGTCAAATAGTGAATCAATCACTACGCTGAAAACTATGAATGATCAGCTCATCCATAGATATAAAAATAGCCCATGTTGAGATCTGTCTATCTTAATCAGGGAGCACACAGTAGAGCAGGGGGAGAGGCCTGCAGCACTGAGGAGAAGCAGGGCGCTGCTGGGAAATGGAGTTTTAGCAGATAAGAATAGAATCACTCATCTAGCTCTGTGAAACTGGATACATATAAGGGGCATAAGAAGATGAAAAAAAGACAAATAGATGCAAAAAAGAAACTTTATATTGAGATTGTACTGAATATGAACAATATCTATGGAGATGTGCTCTGTAAAGAAATTGGCATTGTGTGAATAATCCTTTTAAGCTTTTGGACCCAATGCAAAATCTATAATAGCCCGCCCCCACCTACCATATGTCATGTTTAAAGGGATTGTGTAGGGCTCATATATTAGGTCATAAATTTCAGATCTGTGAAGCTCTGACATCCTATACTCCCACGATCAGCTGTTATCTGTTCAGATAGTGGACGGATTAACAGTGTCCAAAGCTGGAAGAACAGGGCTCTATAATCGTTTAGTGGCAACTCCTGAGTATTTCACCTTATCTACCATTTGACACCAGAGAAGATATCAGTAAATTGTTGGGTGATTGAAGTCGGACCATAGATCTGTTAGTAATCATTACATACGGTACCTTCACACATAACGATTTCGTTAACGATATCGTTGCTTTTTGTGACATAGCAACGATATCGTTAACGAAATCGTTATGCATGACAGCGACCAACGATCAGGCCCCTGCTGGGAGATCGTTGGTAGCTGGGAATGATCAGGACCTTTTTTTGGTCGCTGATCACCCGCTGTCATCACTGAATCGGCGTGTGTGACGCCGATCCAGCGATATGTTCACTGGTACCCAGGGTAAATATCGGGTTACTAAGCGCAGGGCCGCCCTTAGTAACCCGATATTTACCCTGGTTACCATTGTAAAAGTAAAAAAAAAAAAACAGTACATACTCACATTCCGATGTCTGTCACGTCCCCCGGCGTCAGCTTCCCGCACTGACTGTGTCAGCGCCGGCCGGCCGGCCGTAAAACAGAGCACAGCGGTGACGTCACCGCTCTGCTTTACGGCCGGCGCTTACACAGTCAGTGCGGGAAGCTGACGCCGGGGGATGTGACAGACATCGGAATGTGAGTATGTACTGTTTTTTTTTTTTTTACTTTTACAATGGTAACAAGGGTAAATATCGGGTTACTAAGCGCGGCCCTGCGCTTAGTAACCCGATATTTACCCTGGTTACCCGGGGACTTCGGCATCGTTGAAGACAGTTTCAACGATGCCGAAGTCTTTCCCCTGATCGTTGGTCGCTGGAGAGAGCTGTCTGTGTGACAACTCCCCAGCGACCACACAACAACTTACCAACGATCACGGCCAGGTCGTATCGCTGGTCGTGATCGTTGGTAAGTCGTTTAGTGTAACGGTACCTTTAGTCTGGACAACCCCTGTTAAGCTAAGTTCACACTAAGCGTTTTTTCAGCGTTTTTTTTTCTGCAGCAAAGCCTGATCTTTTGGCAGGAAAGTAGCTGCAGAAAAAAGCATGTTTTTTTTTGTAGTGTTTTTTGTATGTTTTTTTCTTGCTGTGGTTTGGCATGCTAGATTTCTCTCTTGTGCATGCTGATAGTTTAGTGTTGAAAAAAGTCCTATTCCATAGAATCAGATTTCATGCAAAAAATGCAGCAAAACCTGATACCTGTGTTTTTGCTGCGCTTTTTCAACACCCATTCCTACTGATGGGCAACCCCCCCACCCCCCCAATGTTCGGGATCGGCGGGTTCGCCCGAGTTTTTCTGTACAGTTCAGGGCCAGAGATGACACGAACTTGCATCCAAACCTTGAACTTTACAGACATGGGATGGGGCGGGGAACCCGTAAAAAAAGCATAAAATTAATCATAAACATTATAATTATACTTACCTGTCCAGCAACGCGTCCTCCCGGCCAGTGACGTCACCGCACGAACACTGATGGAAAAAGCAGAAGACTGCCGAGTGCAGTGAATATTGCCGGAAGGTAATGAGCGGCCCCAGAAGCAGATGCGGCCAGGAGACAGCAGGATGGGAGGACGCGTCGCTGGACAGGTAAGTATAATATTTTTAATGGTTATTATTAATTTTATGTTTTCTTTTACAGGCCGTGGTCCCGAACTGGACCCAAACTGTAACACGGGTTTCCCATAGAAACACGTTTTCGGGACCTTGTGACCGAACGCTATGTGTTCGGTATGGTCCTGAACTTTACAGTTCGGGTTCGCCCATCCTTACTTCTAATGCATCAAAAATAGTGATGAGCGAGTGTACTCGTTTCTTGGGTTTTCCCGAGCATGCTCGGGTGGTCTCCGAGTATTTGTTAGTGCTCGGAGATTTAGTTTTTGTCCAGGCAGCTGCATGATTTACAGCTGCTAGACAGCATGAATACATGTGGGGATTCCCTAGCAACCAGGCAACCCCCACATGTACTCAGCCTGGCTAGCAGCAGTAAATCATGCAGCTGCGTCAACAAAATGAAATCTCCGAACACCAAGAAATACTCGGAGATCACCGGAGCAACGAGTATACTCGCTCATCACTAATCAAAAACACTGAAAGAAGTGACAAATGACAAAAAAACCAAGCTGTGTGCATGAGATTTGTGAAATCTCATAGACATAGCTAGTTGTTGTGAATTCTGTTATCGAACTCCCTCCTGTGGTCATGAATAGTACTTCGGCGAGTTCTGTCCATGGACTCCCTCTGGTGGCTGTGAGTGGAGCTGCTGCTTCTGAGGTTCCTTCCACAGGTGACGTAGTTTATTCTTTGGCTGGCTGTTCTATTTAACTCCACTCAGATCGTTACTCCATGCCAGCTGTCAATGTTCTTGTACTGGTTCAGTTCGCTCTTGGATCTTTCTGGTGACCTGTCTACTCCAGCAGAAGCTAAGTTCCTGCTAGTTATTTATTTGTTCATTGTTTCCTTGTCCAGCTGGCTATCATGATCTTGCCCTGCTAGCTGGAAGCTCTGGGATGCAGAGTGGCACCTCCGCACCGTGAGTCGGTGCGGAGGTCTTTTTGCACACTCTTGCGTGGTCTTTTTGTAGGGTTTTGTGCTGACCGCAAAGATACCTTTCCTATCCTCAGTCTGTTTAGTAAGTCTGGCCTCCCTTTGCTAAAACCTGTTTCATTTCTGTGTTTGTGACTTTCATCTTATCTCACAGTCAATATATGTGGGGGGCTGCCTTTTCCTTTGGGGAATTTCTCTGAGGCAAGGTAGGCTTTATTTTCTATCTTTAGGGCTAGTTAGCTCTTAGGCTGTGAAGAGGCGTCTAGGTCGTGTTAGGTACGCTCCACGGCTATTTCTAGTTGTGTGATAGGATTAGGGGTTGCGGTCGGCAGAGCTCCCACTTCCCAGAGCTTGTCCTGTGTGAGTTTAACCATCAGGTCGTTCCGGGTGCTCCTAACCACCAGGTCATAACAGCTATTACTGTAAAATGCAGCTGAAATTTTGCATCAAAAAATGCTGTAAAAAGGCCTAGTGTGAACTTAGCCTTAAACTGGTATTTACTAACACGTCTAAGAGGTTTTCGAGTGTGCAACTGTTAGGCATTTCAACATAAGCAATATTTTGTGGATATAGCTATTTGCCATGATTGACAGAACTGGATCTGTGCTTTCCTTTAAATCAGTGTTTCCCAAACTCCAGTCCTCACGGACCCCACGGGTCATGTTTTCAGGATTTCCATAGTGTTACACAGGTGAGACAATTCCTGATGCCTTGATGATACTGCCACTACTTGCGCAATACTAAGGAAATCCTGAAAACATGACCCATGGGGTCTATGATGACTGGAGTTTGGGAACCACTGCTTTAAATAGTGATTTCCTTATACAGTTTTTGTTTCCAGTTTGAGATGTTATGATAAATAACATTTACAGAGAACTTGTCACCATGACTTTGTAATGTATGGTAAAGCTATGGCTGTAATCGTGCTGTAATATGGATTAAATTGACACCCTTGGTGAAGAAATCCGTTTTCTTGATCTTCTTTAATCACTATTTGAAGTTTTCTGCTACATTTGCACTGGGGCCGGACTGTGCACTGAGCCTTCACCTTCCTGTCTGTGATTTTCTGGCCCCTCCGGTCTGTGAATGACAGGTCAATACTGAGATTTCATAGAGAGGAGGACGGTCATTCACAGGTCAGAGGTAGGTGGAGGGGCCGGAGGATCACAGACTGGGAGAAGAAGACCCAGTGCACAGTCCGGCCCCTGTGCACCGAAATCTAAGCAGCAGAAAACTTTAAATGGTGATTAAAGAAAAACCACAAAGTGGATTTCTTCAACAAAAGTATCAATGTAATCAGTATTACAGCCCCATTAAAGCTATGCCTTTACTTTACATTACAAAATTGTGCTGACGGGTTCTCTTTAAAGAAAGCTTAACATGTCTATTTTAGTAAATACTTTAATTCCTCATAAAATAGCAATTTTGGATAGCAGTCTTATAACTATATGATTGTGCCAGTTCTTTGTTATTTCTGCTAGAAATGTATGAATAAATTGACCAGGTGGTTATACCAGTTGGGTGTGTGTCTCAACACATTTTGACACTTTACAATCAATGCTACCAACCAGGGCCCGAGCCGGCATCCTGTGAACTCAGGAAAGTGCTGGGGTCTATGGCGCTTGGGTGGCCCACTGTGCTCAGGATTAAATTTGCAATGCATGGAACCAAAGTCCTACTGCTGCAGTTTAATATCTGGATGCCACCGTCAAACCTGACAGTAGCATTTAAGAGGTTGAAAATGTAAGAAGGTGTCCCTTCTGACCCCATTGCCCCCTGCAGCATTATTGCTGGGTGCTGATAACATTGTCATGGCAGTCAGTGGGCCTTTTGTGTTTGTCATGCTTGTACACATATATTGTAGCTGAGTAGCGCACACAGACAGAAGAGACCCCTATGCAAGAACAATAAATTGGCCTTTTTCAGCCCAATAGCTCATTATATGGACTGCACTGATGATGTCCCACCAGCTGATCTCTAATACTAATGACTATTTTTTCCATCAAAGACCCCAAGCCCAGCTGTTGGGTGACTATGTGTCTTAAAGGGAACCTGTCACCCCCAAAATCGATGGTGAGGTAAGCTCACCATCATCAGGGGCTTATCTACAGCATTCTGTAATGCTGTAGATAAGCCGCCGATGTTACCTGAAAGAGGAGAAAAAGACGTTATATTATACTCACCCAGGGGCGGTCCTGCTGCGGTCTAGTCAAATGGGTGTCTCAGGTCCACTCCGGCGCCTCCCATCTTCATTCCATGACGTCCTCTTCTGGTCTTCACGCCGCCGCTCTGGCGCAGGTGTACTTATCTGCCCTGTTGAGGGCAGAGCAAAGTACTGCAGTGCGCAGGTGCCTGGCCTCTCTGACCTTTCCGGCGCCTGCGCACTGCAGTACTTTCCTCTGCCCTCAACAGGGCAGACATAGTACGCCTGCGCCAGAGCCGCGGTGGGAAGACCAGAAGAGGACGTCATGGAATGAAGATGGGAGGTGCCGGAGCAGACCTGAGACACCCATTTGACCAGACCGCAGCGGGACCGCCCCTGGGTGAGTATAATCTAACGTCTTTTTCTCCTCTTTCAGGTAACATCGGCGGCTTATCTACAGCATTACAGAATGCTGTAGATAAGCCCCTGATGATGGTGAGCTTACCTCACCATCGATTTTGGGAGTGACACATGTTCCCTTTAATACATTGCGGCACTACCAAGTGGCACCCTATTAACATTAGTTCCGCTTGTTAGTTACTCTAGAAGACAATGACCCGTACTGAGGACACAGCTCCATTTCATGGTTGTGATCTGAATAGGTCAACTAAGGCTAGCAGGAAGCCATAGACTCAGAGTTTGCATTATGAGCCTTCCCGATACAGTATAATACGGCTATAAAACTTCCATTTAAATGACGCGGAGGAAGAGCGGGGTGTCTAACACACTGCTATGTAGAAGATAGATCAGATTCCTATTATTGTTGTGATCTGGCAACTTAGAAAAACAATGTTATAAAAGTTTTAGAGCTGTGAAAAAGAACATTTATTTTTGGAAATAGATTTTATGTCGTTTCTCAGGAAATACATTTTATGTTCTGTGACAGCTGGCAAAATACGACCATAACAATTAACCATTATCTTTGGGTACGTCTTGTGTTTGGCAATCTTCCCTTATTGTTGGTGAAATATTTGTTATGACCCCTGCCTACTATAACAGTCAGGTCACAGATATGACTCAGATTTGTCTACCTGTCTCAAGACAACGTGTAGTGCGGCTTAAAATAATGGGCTCGAGAGTAAAAGTATGAAACAATGAAAATTATACAATTAGAATTGCTTAGCAATTTTTAGGTGGTCTAAAGGGCAACATTTCTTTCTTGTGGAGAGCGCCAAGCTGGTAGAATGAGACTTATAGGCCATTCAATGGAAGTGCTATTGGACCCTACTGGACTGAGTAATGGGGAGCTCATGTTGGGTTTTACTAGCAGATTCCCTCTCTTCTCTGTAGACCACTGTTTATTTACTTTTGGCTTTTGCAAACTAATTTTTATTAAAGATTTTCACAAATTTTAACAGTAAAAGACAAAATAACATGTTGTATACATAGATAATAAGGAATTCACGAAGATCTCACATATATCTTAGCTGGAAATGAATACCATCTGTGAATATCCACAAGAATAAACTTGATATTCCTCATAAACTTACAACATCAGATTTGAGGGGAGAAACAAAAGACCAAGACACCAAGGGAAAGTGGAGAGGTAGGGAAGGGAGAAAAAGGTAAGGAAAATTAAAAAGAAGTATACATTTTGTTGTGCCCAGTTTTCACATTTCGAGTAGCCGTTAAATATTCCCTTTGACACACAGTACATACCTGGCTGCAATACTCCTGTAGAGATGGAGGAGAAGTCTTCCTCCAGCAACAAGCTATCAAACATCTAGCAGCAGTCAATGGGTGAAGAAGCAGCTTAGAGGAGTTCTTATCCATTCCCCTTGGGGTCACATTGAGGAGGAAGACATAGGGGTCTACTGTAAAATCGGTGAATAAAACCTCCATGACCAGGGATCTGACTATTTACTAAAAGGGTGCTATGTTCTCACAAGTCCAGAAGACGTGTGGTAAAGTTCCAATTGAGGAGCCACAGCGCCAACATAGATTCGAGATTTGGGGATTCATTTTATTAAGCAGATCTGGAGTGTGACACCACAACATAACAATCTTGTATTGATTTTCTTTCTACATAGTACAAATTGAGGTCTTCACTGCCATAGACCAGATTATCTGCTAAGTCTATGGGGGTTTATTTGTTTTTGATGTGGTCTAAGCGGGAAAGTTTCTCCTTGTGGAGAGTGCCAAGCTGGCGGAATGGGTCTCATAAGCCATGGCATGCAATGCTTCTCTGGGAGTTTAAACATGCATAGAGCCTCTTCAAAGGAGAACTTTAGTCCCACCTATTGGATGTAGCAATCTTAAAAGTCAACATTGACTCCTTAATGAGCCTTGCGATATAACTTAGGATATGAAGTCAAACCAGACACTCCATTCACATTGCAAGACCTTTGGGTCTACTCACGCTGACTTAGCACTCTCCACAATGAGAAACGTTTCCTCTTAGACCCGTATAGAGGCCTCTCACTCGGCCAAATCAGATCTCCTGCTTTGCACTGATGAGGAGAAAACATTCAGAAACATGTGTCTGCAAATGGAGTGTCTGATTTGGCTTCTTATCTGAAGTCGTGTGGCAAGGCTCATTAGTTGTCAATATTGACTTTTACGATTGTTGCATCCTATAGGTGGCACATGACTTCAAGTCATCTTCATCTCTGACTCAGATCTTTGCATATTTAACAATTTTTTAAAAGAATTAACCTTTGAAGACATAACCTTCCTTAAGGTACCTTCACACTGAGCAACTTTCCAACGAGAACGACAACGATCCGTGACGTTGCAGCGTCCTGGATAGCGATCTCGTTGTGTTTGACACGCAGCAGGTATCTGGATCCCGCTGTGACATCGCTGGTCGTAGCTAGAAGTCTGGAACTTTATTTGGTCGTCAGGTCGGCGTGATTCGTCATGTTTGACAGCAAAAGCAACGATGCCAGCAATGTTTTAACATGGAGCTAACAACCAGCGAGAACGATAAGTGAGTCGCCGTTACGTCACTGGATCGCTCCTGCATCGTTCTGCTGTTGCCGTGTTTGACATCTCCTAGCGACCTAAACAGCGACGCTGCAGCGATCGGCTCGTTGTCTATATCGCTGCAGAGTCGCTTAGTGTAACGATACCTTTACACTTGTCATGTAACGAGTTAAAAATGAGCAGTTTCCTGGCCTAGAATCAATCTACAAAGGTATACATACCATAATGACAGGCCAAGTTGCCGATTGGAGGGAGGAGGTCAAGCCCTGGTTAGTCCTGTACACCTTTGCTACTGGGTGGGAAGAGGGGAGGCTTGGCCCAATGGTTAAACAATAGAAGTGCTATGGGACCTCACTGGACTGAGTAATGTGGTGTTCACGGTTGCTTTTACAATAAACCCTTTCTTGCCTATGTGCACCACTCTTTATTTGTTAGCTAAGATAGGGTAGGTCCGGGTAAGTAATATCCCAAAGGTGAAATAATGCATCATATGACTTTACTAAGCTTGAAATTACATCATGATTGGAGATATTCATTGATAAACTATCAGCCTATTAAGATTACATTAAAAAGCTTTAAAAACATTTACGGTATATTTGTTTCCTATCTTAATTTAGTATTAAAGCAATTGTTTAGATAAGTGACATTTGTGTATTCTTAGTATGTATATTAAAAAGTTTATACAACTTTAAAAAAGTTTAAAACTAAAGCAAATGTTAGAAAACAAGCAGAGAAACCATACACCCATCTTCTTTTCCCCACAAATAAAATGTCAATTCTCCCGTGGTCTGCCTAGACTTTCTTTGCAGATGGCAATTCAGTGGCCACAAGGGTCGTCCACAAAACTACTGGCACTATGTCTATGCAATAGCAGCCCTGATGGCAGAGGTACGGCACCTGACTCGTGAAGCCACTGATTAACTGAGACGGTAACAATGCCGGATGCTTGTAAATAAAGGCATGGAGAATTGGTTCTCAAACTGCGGCAAAAGAAGAGGTGAATATTGTTTGGTTTTATGCTTTCCAACATTTGTCATTGTTTATATTCTTTTTAAATCAGTCAGGTCTTTTTAGCGTAGTATCCTAATAGTATCCTTAAATAGGACTTGGGCAGCCCTTTCAGGATATGTATCTTGTATATCTCTACGGGTCTCCACAGTGTTTCTGTAAACCCCACACAAATTTATTGTCTTCTGCTGCAAGTCAAGCATATGTAAATTGCAATTGAATATTCACCCCCTCCCTGCCTATAATCCCTCCCACCCCTTTGCACTGGCATCACTGATTCTGTCAGAGTATCATATGCCCGAGCCTCGCATCGCAATCTTCGGACTGGCCGTCTGCTCTCCTGACCTGAGAGTGACAGCTGCATAGAAATACACCATGCTATAATGCTCAGGTGAGACCAGATGGCCAGTCCGAGCATCGCGATGCGATCTCGTGTGAGTAGCACAGCAGTCTGACTACATCCAATCAGTAATGACGGCTGGGAGGGGTGGGCAGTATTATGGGCTGGGGAAGGGGTTAATATTCATTTGGAATTTGCATACACTTGATTATTCACCCCTTGATCCGCCCATAATCCCACCCCTTTTAGCCGGCTTTACTGAATCAGTCAGCTGGCTGTGTTACTCATCAGAAGATCGCATCACAATGCTCGGACTGGCCATCTGCTCTCTTGAGCTATGCAGCTGTCACACTCAGGTGAGAAGAGCAGACAGCCAGTCTGAGCATTGTGAGTAACACAGCAGTCTGACTACATCCAGTCAGTGATGCCGAGCAGGAGGGGTGGGCGGCATTATGAGATGGGGAAGGGATTAATATTCATTTGGAATTTACATACGCTTGACTATTCACCCCTTGACACGTCCAAAATCCCGCCCACAACTCATGACTGGCTTCACTTATTTAGTCAGACTGCTGCGTTACTCACCCGAGGATCGCATCGCAATGCTCAGACTGGCTGTCTGCTCTCCTGAACTATGCAGCTGTCATGCTCAAGTGAGGAGAGCAGACGGCCAGTCCGAGCATTGCAATGCGATCTTTGGGTGAGTACAATAGTCTGACTGAATCAGTAACACGAGTGCAGAGGTGTGTTCAGGGTTATGGGTGAGTGAAGGGCTGAATATTCATTGGCAATTTACATGTGTTTTACTTGCGAGCGCGAAACAATAAATTTGTCCTGGGCTTACAGGAACACAATGGGGCCATGTAGAGAAATAAAAGTTGCAAATTCTGAAATGGCTGTCCAGGCCCTGGTTCAGGATACTATTAGGATACTACACAAAATGACTTGACGGATTCTCTTTAAAGGGGTTGTTCCCTTTCAGATAATGTTTTGCCTTGGCTGCAGCGCTGTACCTCCCTTCCCCAGGATGACCCTCTGTTGCTTCTCCCTGGGTCTGACATTGGCTACGGCACTGATTTCATGTAGATAGTGCTGCAGTCATTCAGCGAGTTCCTGGTTTCTGCCACTGTAGACGGAATGCCTATTCAGAACCACTGAGCTCACTGATTGGCTGTCGACATGATGTCAGAGTCGCAGCCAATGCCAAGCAAAAGAGCAGCGTCAGAGCCTTGGACCTATGGAAAGTGAGTACAGCAAGGTTTGTTATTTTTATCAAAGTGGAGCTGGAGCTAAAAGTTATCTAAAAGGTAGCATCCCTTTGAAGTTGAATAACCCCTTTAAGCAATGAATGTGTTAATAAGTCTCTGTATTATGTATAGGTAGAATTAGCTTAATGCATCTGCCACTAATGTAAAGTAATTACAGTTTTGCTCAAAAGTTTACATACCCCGGCAGAATTTTTGCTTTCTTGGCCTTTTTTCAGAGAATATGAATGATAACACCAAAACTTTTTCTCCACTCATGGTTAGTGGTTGGGTGAAGCCATTTATTGTCAAACTACTGTGTTGTCTCTTTTTAGATCATAATGACAACCCAAAACATCCAAATGACCCTGATCAAAAGTTCACATACCCCATTTCTTAATACCGTATATTGCCCCCTCTAACATCAATGACAGCTTCAAGTCTTTTGTGGTAGTTGTGGATGAGGTTCTTTATTTTCTAAGATGGTAAAGATGCCAACTCTTGTGGCAAAAAGCCTCCAGTTCCTGTAAATTCCTAGGCTTTCTAGCATGAACTGCGCCATTGAGATCTCCTCAGATATGATATTGAGGTCAGGAGACTGAGATGACCACTCGAGAACCTTCACTTTGCTCTGCTGTAGCCAATGACAGATAGAGTTGGCCTCGTGTTTTGGATCATTGTTATGTTGTAACGTCCAAGTACGTCCCATGCGCAGCTTCCGGACTGATGAGTGCAAATTTGCCTCCAGTATTTGCTGATAACGTGCCTCAGTCATCTTTCCTTCAACTTTGACCAAGTTTCCAGTGCCTTTGTAGCTCACACATCTTCAAAACATCAACGATCCACCTCCGTGCTTTACAGTAGGAATGGTGATGTTTTCATCATAGAGGCCCTGTTGACCTATCTCCACATGTAACATTTATGGTTGTGGCCAAAATGTTAAATTTTGGTCTCATCACTTCAAATTACCGTGTTCCAGAAGTTTTGAGGCTTGTCTCTATGCTGTTTTGCGTATTGTAGGCAAGATACTTTGTGGCATTTGCGCTGTAATGGCTTTCTTCTGGCGACTTGACCATGCAGCCCATTTTTCTTCAAGTGCCTCCTTATAATACATCTTGAAACAGCCACACAGCTAGTTTTCAGACAGTCCTGTATTTCAGCTGATGTTATTTGTGGGTTTTTCTTTGCATCCCGAACAATTTTCCTGGCAGTTGTGGACAAAATTTTTGTTGGACTATCTGACCGTGCTTTTGTTTCTACAGAGACTCTGATTTTCCATTTGTTAATCACAGTTTGAACGCTGCTGACTGGCATTATCAATTCTTTGGATATCTTTTTGTATCCCTTTCCTGTTTTATACAGTTCAACTACCTTTTCCTGTAGATCCGTTGATGACAACTCTTTTTCTTTCCCCGTGACTCAATCCAGAAACGTCAGTGGCTGGATGAAAGATGCAAGATTCTCTCTGGATCCCAGAAACTCACTCAGCTTTTATGCACACACACTGATGTTAGGAGTCGAGTTTCCTCTGCTGCACAGGAGGAATCTCGATCCGTGTCTGCTGCGGTCTCCCATTCTGCATCAGCCGCACTGGGGTCTGCTCAGCCGAGGCGTCGCTCCCAGCGTCTTGCTGGGACTGATTCTGTGCAGAGGGTTACTGCTGCCTTTTCTGGCTCTCCTGTTGTACCCTGCACTGATCTGCGGCGAGCAGGCTTCTCTGGGACTAAGTCCTTATTTTCACACTCTGAGCATGCCCAGGGCAAGATCTCCCGTTGGAGATCGAGGGTCACATGCTCAGGTACTGCAGCACATTCCATTGGTCCTCCAGGAAGGTCCTGAAAGGGCAAAACTTCGGTAGCAGCTTCCTGTGCTGCAACTACATAAACTGCGCATGACCGCACGGCCATGCGCTAGGGTTGTCTTGTAAATATGTGTGTGTGTTGTGAGTGAAAGTCGCTCTTTAAATAACCCTCCCTATTGCATGACTGTTCGCGGAAGGTGTATGTTTGCTATCTAGCGCCCGACTTATCCAACAGCACGTAACACACATTACAGCTACCAGTTGCTGTGTCCGCCAGTACGGCGCCGTGCGCTTGCTCTGCGCTTTCCTGACCCAAGCCTGGGTGGTTAGTGGCGTCCGTCAGTGCGGCACCGCACGCACTCTTGTGCCTTTATATTATTATTTATGTTCCTCTGACACCCCAGTTGCGGTGTCGAGCGCATGGGGTCTTCTGAACTCAAATCCTCAGTCTCGGGTTTGAGATTAGTGACTCCTTGCTTGCGCTCTATGTGCGGTACCGCGGTCCTGTGACGCAACAGGGTCGCTTCCTTCACACAGAGTGAAGCTAACCCATGTGTGTATTCTTATAGTACCGCCATATAGTCCTTCTTTACTAGCAGCAGGGTTTTTACCTGCACGGTGGACCTCGGACTGCGAACGCACCTAGTTCCATTTCATCTTGTACTTGGTGCGTTCCACCAGTCCTTAACATAATACTAGCGCCAAGGTCTGGCTAGTAAATGGCGGACATTCAGCAATCTTTGCGGTGTATCCAGCAGCTGGAGGGTAGGTTGGCGGCTCTCGAGAGCTCAACCTCAGCTGTGGATGCTACCGCAGTTGCTGTACAGGCTGCTAGCGTGGCTGCAGCAACCTTGTCCACTGCCACCCCTGTTCCGACATTATCTCGCCTCCCGTTGCCAGAAAAATTTTCTGGAGATTGCAAAACTTGTAGGGGATTCGTGAGTCAGTGCTCTATCCATCTCGAGCTCCTGGCTGCACGTCTTCCTACAGAGCGGGCTAAGGTGGGATTTATTGTGTCTCTCTTGTCGGACAGGGCGTTGGAGTGGGCTACGCCGCTGTGGGAGCGTGGTGATCATGTGGTGCAGAGTGCTCCGTTGTTCCTGAGCACTCTGAAAAAGGTCATTTTAGGACCTCAAGTCACCCATGACACAGCGCTCCAACTACTGGCATTAACTCAGGGTGAGTCCTTGGTCAGCCATTTTTCCGTCCGCTTCCGTACATTAGCTTCCGAGCTGGAGTGGTCGGATAAAGCCCTTATTCCCATATTTTGGAGGGGCCTGGCTGATCACGTTAAGGACGCTCTGGCCACTAGGGAGATTCCTGCCACACTGGAGGAATTAATAACTGTCTCTACTCGTATTGATCTCCGTTTTAACGAGCGGAGGTTAGAGCGAGCCCAGTGTAGGCAGAGGTTTCGGCTGGCTCCCACCTTCGCCAAACCTTTGGAATCTCCAGTCCAGGCATCCGAGTCACATGAGGCCTTAGAGGTGACACGAGCGGGATCCAAATCTCCGTCCGCCCGTGCACATAAGGTCCGTCATGTTTGCCAGCAGTCAGGACATCTTGCCTCCAAGGGTCCTCAGCGGTCGGGGAAACGTCAGCGTCTAGTGGCAGTTGGAGGAGGTACACTAGACACGGCGACGTTTGCCTCAAAATTGTCCTTCAAGGGGACAATTACCATAGGCCCATCCACTCTTATGGTCGAGCTATGCGTGGATTCTGGGGCAGAGGGTAACTTTATGTCTTCCGCATTTGCCCAGCGTCACGCAATACCCTTGGTGATGCTCGCCAAGCCAGTAACCGTTCGAGTGGTAAATGGGTCAACACTACCCTCACAGATTACCCACCAAACCATTCCTTTCACACTTTCTGTGTCTCCATCACATCAGGAGGTAATCTACCTATTAGTAATTCCTGAGGGAATTGATGAGGTCCTGTTGGGGATACCATGGCTTCGCTACCATTCTCCTCATATTGAGTGGTCCTCAGGAAGAATTTTGGGATGGAGTAAATCCTGCGAGGGTAGATGTCAGAGGGAGTGCGTTCAGGTTGCTACTACACAGGTACCCGCAGATCTTTCCTCTCTCCCCAAGCACTATTGGCCCTATGCTGACGTGTTCTCCAAAAGAGCTGCGGAGACCCTTCCGCCTCACCGCCCCTATGACTGTCCTATTGACCTCTTGCCTGGTGCTGAGCCTCCCCAGGGTCGAGTCTATCCGTTATCTCTCCCGGAGACGGAGGCAATGTCTCAGTACATCCAAGAAAATCTGGCAAGAGGATTCATTAGGAAGTCAGTGTCACCGGCAGGGGCTGGGTTCTTCTTCGTACAGAAGAAGACTGGAGACTTACGTCCATGCATAGACTACACGGGTCTTAACGCCATCACCGTTAAGAACAAGTACCCTTTACCCCTGATATCTGAGCTGTTTGATAGGCTACGGGGAGCGAGGGTATTTACAAAGTTAGATCTGCGGGGTGCTTACAACCTGATTCGCATCCGTGAGCAGGATGAATGGAAGACGGCTTTTAACACCAGGGATGGGCACTATGAATATCTGGTGATGCCCTTCGGGCTCTGTAATGCCCCAGCCGTTTTCCAAGACTTTGTGAACGACATCTTCCGGGATATGCTCACCACCTCGGTCGTAGTCTATCTGGATGATATTCTCATCTTTTCTCCAGATATTGACTCCCATCGGAGAGATGTTCGCAAAGTCTTCGACCTCTTACGGGCAAACTCCCTCTACGCCAAGTTGGAGAAGTGTGTGTTTGAGCAGGAGTCCTTTCCCTTCCTTGGTTATATCATCTCTGCCCAGGGATTGGCTATGGATCCTGCCAAGCTACAGGCTGTAATGGACTGGCAGGAACCCCATTCTCTTAAAGCGGTGCAGCGCTTTATGGGGTTCATTAATTACTATCGCCAGTTCATTCCACACTTCTCAACTTTGCTAGCTCCCTTGGTTGCCCTCACCAAAAAGGGAGCAAATCCCAAGTTGTGGTCAGAGGAGGTCTCCAAAGCCTTTCTCTCGATCAAGTCTCATTTCGCTAGCGCTCCCATCCTACATCGCCCCGATGTTGATAAACCATTTATCTTGGAGGTGGATGCCTCATCTGTTGGTGCTGGAGCAGTCCTTTTCCAAAAGGATGCTCAAGGTCGGAAGCATCCTTGCTTCTTCTTCTCCAAGACCTTCACACCAGCGGAGAGGAATTATTCCATCGGGGACAGGGAGTTGCTAGCCTTGAAGTTGGCTTTTTCAGAGTGGAGACATCTCTTGGAGGGAGCTCGCTTTCCCTTCCAAGTCTTCACTGACCACAAGAACTTGGTATATCTACAAACGGCCCAGCGGCTGAATTCTCGCCAGGCTAGATGGTCCCTGTTCTTTTCCCGGTTCCATTTTACTCTCCATTTTCTCTCCGGGGAGAAGAACGTTCATGCCGACGTTCTCTCCCGCTCCGTAGTGTCATCTGAGGAGGAGGAGCCTCGGCTTATTGTCCCTTCTGAGAGCCTGAGAACTGTAGCTCCGGTTTCGCTAGAGTCTGTGCCCCCGGGCAAGACTTTCGTGCCAGCTAACTTGCGACCGGAGGTTCTCTCTTGGGCTCACTCCTCTAGAGTGGGTGGGCATTTTGGGACCAAGAGGACATCTGAGCTTTTGGCAAGAACATACTGGTGGCCGCATATGGCCCGAGATGTCAGGGACTATATTCAGGCATGTGTTTCTTGCGCCCAGAATCGGTCTCCTCGGCAACGGCCTGCTGGGTTGCTTTACCCTCTACTGGTGGCCGACAGGCCCTGGGAGATGGTCGGGATGGACTTTGTGGTGGGCTTACCCAAGTCGCGTGGCTGCTCCATTATTTGGGTTGTCACCGACCATTTCTCTAAGATGGTGCATTTGGTGCTGCTTCCTCGGTTACCTTCTGCACGGGCCTTGGCGGTGTTGTTCATTAAGCACGTTTTCCGATTGCATGGTATGCCTGATAAGATTGTCAGCGATCGGGGTCCCCAGTTCGCGTCTCGGTTTTGGAGAGAGCTCTGCCGTTTACTCAGCATAGAGTTAAACCTCTCCTCTGCATACCATCCCGAGACGAATGGGTTGGTGGAGAGAACCAACCAGACTCTGGTGACATATTTGCGTCATTTCGTCTCTGCTAGGCAGGATGACTGGGCATCTTTGCTACCTTGGGCGGAATTTGCCTTGAACAACGCCGTAGCCGATTCCACTGGTCAGACTCCTTTTCTCCTTAATTACGGCCAGCATCCGCGTGTCCCTGTGCCCATGCCCGTGTCATCCACCGATTCTAGGGTGGCAGACTGGGCGGTGGAGGCACGTGACATCTGGGACCACACACAGGATGCCATCCGGGCCTCCAAGGAGAGAATGAGGGTTTTGGCTGATACACACCGGCGCTCCGCTCCGGTCTTTGCTCCTGGCGACTTAGTGTGGCTCTCCGCCCGTAACATCAGGCTGCGAGTTGAGTCCACTAAGTTTGCTCCTCGCTACATTGGCCCGTTTAAGGTTCTGGAACAGGTCAACCCTGTGGTCTACCGTTTGGCTATTCCTCCACGCCTTGGTATCACCGATACTTTTCACGTTTCCCTCTTAAAGCCCGTTCGTTTGTCCCGGTCTTCTGAGTCATCTGCTGGGACATCGGGTTCATCCACGGATGAGTTTGAGGTGAATGCTATTGTGGGGTGCAAGGTGGTACGTGGCAAGAAATTTTATCTGGTGGACTGGAAGGGTCACGGCCCAGAGGATAGAACCTGGGAGCCTGTGGAGCACATTCGTGCTCCGCTGCTTATTGCAGCTTTTGAGCATAGTGAGGCTCAAGGAGGGGGGGGCCCTAGGAGGGGGGGTAATGTTAGGAGTCGAGTTTCCTCTGCTGCACAGGAGGAATCTCGATCCGTGTCTGCTGCGGTCTCCCATTCTGCATCGGCCGCAGTGGGGTCTGCTCAGCGGAGGCGTCGCTCCCAGCGTCTTGCTGGGACTGATTCTGTGCAGAGGGTTACTGCTGCCTTTTCTGGCTCTCCTGTTGTACCCTGCACTGATCTGCGGCGAGCAGGCTTCTCTGGGACTAAGTCCTTATTTTCACACTCTGAGCATGCCCAGGGCAAGATCTCCCGTTGGAGATCAAGGGTCACATGCTCAGGTACTGCAGCACATTCCATTGGTCCTCCAGGAAGGTCCTGAAAGGGCAAAACTTCGGTAGCAGCTTCCTATGCTGCAACTATATAAACTGCGCATGACCGCACGGCCATGCGCTAGGGTTGTCTTGTAAATATGTGTGTGTGTTGTGAGTGAAAGTCGCTCTTTAAATAACCCTCCCTATTGCATGACTGTTCGCGGAAGGTGTATGTTTGCTATCTAGCGCCCGACTTATCCAACAGCACGTAACACACATTACAGCTACCAGTTGCTATGTCCGCCAGTACGGCGCCGTGCGCTTGCTCTGCACTTTCCTGACCCAAGCCTGGGTGGTTAGTGGCGTCTGTCAGTGCGGCACCGCACGCACTCTTGTGCCTTTATATTATTATTTATGTTCCACTGACACCCCAGTTGCGGTGTCGAGCGCATGGGGTCTTCTGAACTCAAATCCTCAGTCTCGGGTTTGAGATTAGTGACTCCTTGCTTGCGCTCTATGTGCGGTACCGCGGTCCTGTGACGCAACAGGGTCGCTTCCTTCACACAGGGTGAAGCTAACCCATGTGTGTATTCTTATAGTACCGCCATATAGTCCGTCTTTACTAGCAGCAGGGTTTTTACCTGCACGGTGAACCTCGGACTGCGAACGCACCTAGTTCCATTTCATCTTGTACTTGGTGCGTTCCGCCAGTCCTTAACAACTGATTACAAGCAAACAGATCACAGGTCTGGATGTTACCTTTAGTAGCCATTCAAACCCATTTGCGTCAACTTCTGTGAATGTTATCAGGCCAAAATCACCAGGGTATGTGAATTTTTGATCAGGATCATTTGGATGTTTTGGGTTGTCATTATGATTTCAAAAGAGAAAACACAGTAGCCGGACAGTAAATGGCTTCACCCAACCACTAATCATGAGTGGAGAAAAAGTTTTGGTACTATCATTCATATTTTCTGAAAATTGGACAAGAAAGCAAAAATTCTGCCGAGTTATATAAACTTTTGAGCACAACTGAATCAGCCCTGTTCATATAATTTCATGTTTTTTTGTTTTTTTTTCACGGACGTATAATTTTTTTTAGACGAGAAGGTGGAATGTGCAGAATGTACAGCATGAGTCTGAACTCAAACAACTTTATTCTATTTTTAGTGTTGAGAACTTTATATTACAAATGGCAAAAACATTTATTCACGATAAAGCAGTCTATGAAATCATTAACATTGATTGATTCTTCTCTAATCTTTGGCAGCTAATGTGTGTCTTTTTTTCTCGGCCCGTTTTTTGTGATCCTGTTGACTATTTGCCACAAATCTGTTAACGGTTCTGTGATCGCGCACCGATATCATAGCAATTGTAAGAGTGTGGCATCCTTCTGTAAGACTTGCAACAAGTTTTGACTATTCAGGCTTAGTTAAATTTCTTTTTTGGCCCATTTTGCCTGAGGAAAACAAGCTGCTTAATAATTTTGCACACCCTGATAAAGGACTCACGCAGACGACCGTACTATCAGTCCGAGTGCGATCCAAAAAGACATCAGATCGCACCCGGAATAATTTTTTGCAATGGGGCCGCAGACATGTCCGATTTTTTCGGTCTGGGCAAAATATCGCAACATGTCCGAGTTGATCTGATATTCGGTATCCAATTGGCCATGCAAGACAATGAGTTTTCAGTTTCAAACTGGATAAGTCTTAAATACATGATTACTGGACGGGTGAACTCCCCCATTATTTGGCTGCTAAAAAAGGGCCACTTTCCTTTGACTTGTTTACCTCTTTGATTTGGACAAAACCATGATAACGTGTAATTTATTTCACTGTAACAAGGACTTGAATAGTCTCCAGCCTCCGGAGCGGCTTTGTCTTTGTCATAAACTCCAGTTGTTACTGGTATCTAAAAAACCGGAATCATTGTGGCTACTGGTTACTTTAGACATAATGTCTGTCTTCCTGCGGCTGTCATGTACTTTGTAATCTCATCAATTGTTAAATAATAACTACCATGAATGTAACTTGATTTTTAATTGCATTATCTTGGCTAACCTCGATCTTCAAGGACATATATAACAAAAGTATATAAAAAAAGTCATTATACACTGTGAAAATGTCTCCTCCAAGGCTGCAGTATGTAAATGTCATTGTGATTAAAAGATCCAGTTATCTTCTATTAAGACTGCTGGAAACTGCTAAGAAGTCAGAAATTGTACAGAATCTTTTTTTTTTTTTCACAGAAAAGTTGCATGTGTGACGCTTTCTGTCATTTTCCAGACGTTGATGGACATACAGTAGTTGTTGTATACTTCTGTATTCGGATACCAGAGGCATAACTGCAGGGGGTGAAGAGATAGCAATCATACTGAACCCATGGTGGCCGAGGTGACCTGAAAGCCTTTTTTTTCTAAATAAGGAAAGGTTACAGACCATTGGGTTACATGTCCAGACTAATGAATTCCTATTGTTCTGCTAAGTTTAAAGGGGTTACCTGGTACATTTGTTTGTCATTTTAACAAAGTGCCTAAGAACTAATAGGCAGGTTGCTAACTGCCTGTTGTACTCGGTGCCGATCTGTGCCGACACAGAGTGGTCACCGGCACAGAGTGGTCACCGGCTCCTGCCGGAGATTCTGTGGCTTCCACTGACGTCACGTTGACAGAGCAGCGGCTTCTTTACTGCTCTCCTCTGTTGACAGTACATGACTGCCAACATCATGCTGATTGACAACCGGCTCCCCTTGCCTAACTGCGCAAAACCGACAGTCAAACAGGAAGAGGCTAGCAGTCATGCAACGTCAACAGAGCGGCCCGGAAGAAAAAGAGCTGCTCTGTTGATGTGGAGCAGATGAATCACTGACAGGAGCTGTCTGTGATGGCTCTGTGGCAGCATCGTGAACAGAAGGCAGGTAGTTGTCTCTGTTAACAGCTACCTGCCTGTTAGTTTTTAGGTACATAGTAAATAAAAAAAATCTCGGACATGCCCTTAAAAAGGTTCATTCCCCAAATTTTAAGTTATCCCCAATTCATAGGATCACTAGAAGTCTGAGCTCTGGGACTATCCTAGATCTCAAGATCAGACCCAGGAACCTAATTCTGCAGAGCCCTGTCTTGACCGGAGCCCACTTCATATCCATTCAAGATAAAAGAGCAGAGCCCGTTTCCTGGGTTTAGGACAACTGTTCTTGGCACCACAAGTGATCCTAGTGGTCGGAGACCCAATCAGTAAGTTACCCCCTATTCTACAAAGAGGAAATATCTTAATATTTAGGAAAAAACATGTTTGAGGGATTGTTCTCCAAAGCATCGTAAATTTAGGGGTGTCATATAGAGACAGACGTACTGAAAATTTGTTTACCACAGGCTTTAAAACTTTGACATACAATGCGATACATGTACATCATATGTCTGTTAAAACACCACTCCACACCACTTTTTTCTTTCACTGCTGGAGTGGTGCTTTACAATTAAGTCCCCTACCCATGGTCGCATAATCACCCTCCGGGGTCTTCACCATTTTTTTTGCCCAAAATCCAAAGACAACGGATAATTTTTGTTTGGGATTTTAAGAAGCCATTGTTTCCTTACTTTCAAAACAGCAAACCTGTTGCTGTTCCCTTAAAAAGCAATCATTTTTTAATGATTTGTTAGAAAGCTTTTTCTTCTTCATGTACCAAAGAGCAAACCCATTGCAGATTCCAAATCAGAGATAATTTTTGGACAGCTTGTTAAAAAGAATGCTGCAGCTTCTTTAGTTACCAAACAACACACCTATTACTACTCTGCAAAAAGGGGTAATTTTTGGCGTAACGCTTTCCAAAAGGTCATGGGCTTCTTCCAGTTACACTAAACAGCGCCACAACAGGCATCTGCTGCCAGAAAGGATAATTTTTTAACCATTTAACCATCACTATGTCAAACTGAAGCATATGCAATTAAATACAACCTGCTCTTCATTTTTGGCTCAAGAAAATAAATGACCAAATTATTTCAAATTGAAAAGAAACATTAAAAAAAACAGCATTGATTAATTCCGAGCTATGTATGGACCAATGTTCAATAAGATTTTATTTATATATTTTTGAATAAAAAAAGGAAATCACACACTTACTGCTCACGCAGGACCAAAGACTTACATACAAAGAAACATAATAGAAAACAGATACAGCTGGTACATAATAAGGTGGCCACATCAGAAAGTCCCATTGGTAGAATAAAAGGCAAAATATTCTGGAAGATTTCAGGTGAGATGGTGACCTCCGAGTATTTATGACTGCTTGGAGATTTAGTTTTCATTCCCCCAGCTGAATAATTTACAGCTACTAGCCAGGCTGAGTTCATGTTGGGGTTGCCTGGTTGCTAGGGAACCCCCACATGCAATCAAGCTGGTTAGTAGCTGTAAATTATTCAGCTGCCCGAAGAAAACTAAATCTCTGAGCAGTCATAAATACTTGGAGGTCACCATTTCACCTGAAATCTTCCAGAATATTGGAATATTGGAGGAGAAGTCCGAGCAACGAGTACATTCGCTCATCACTAATAATTATACAATGTCAATAAGGCAAGACAACTCTGTACCTTGGGCCAGGGTCAAACATCCATTGCTCTCTCTTCTGAGAATATCAATCCAAGTGTGATCAGATTTTCTCGTTGGTGGAGAAAAAAAAGTTTCTCCAACTTCTCTGTATTGTCAATCTGTGAAATCAGACCCATAGAGCTGAATGGGCAAGAGCCAATCGATTCTCGGAGGCAAATCGCGCATGTTGTGATTTTTTTTCCCCCAGACCGACTCGATCCGAGGAGAAAAATCGGACATGTGCACAGCCCTCTAGAATAACATTAGGACGGGTGGAATCCGTCAAACGCGTGCATGAGACCTTAGTAAAAGAATTGGTCAAAAGATTGAGAGGCGGTGACTAAATAGAAATGGGAACGAGTTAAAGAGAGAAAAGAAAAAAAAAATGTTAAACTACTGAATAATTAATATTTTATCCACTATGCTGTAACATCTGGACACTGCAGGTTGGATGATACACAAGTGTGCAGCGTCCAACCCGCAGCGTTTACTGATCATCTGCACATACCCTAAGAGACTCTTTTTCAGCGACAGCTTTTTCAGAAACTTGAAGTAACTAATTGGGATCATAAATTGTAATCATTTACAAAAAATGGCAGAAATGTATTCATATCTATGTTTTTTTTAAAAGTTGTTTTCCATTTTCTTTTCTAAGGCTCCGGTCACACTATCCATATTTAGTCAGTATTTGTAAGCCAAGACCAGGAGTGGACCAGTCAGAGGAAAAGTATAATAGAAACATATGCACCACTTCTGTATTTATCATCCACTCCTGGTTTTGACTTACAAATACTGATGTGAAATACTGACCAAATACTGAATGTGTGACCGTAGTCTAACACTTTGACTAGCATGGCCTAAGAAAACTAGTAAAATTAGCCTACCCTTTATATCACAAGAAGGATTCATCCTGCTCCCTTCTCTTATCACACCCACTGCATAACAGTGACATTGCCCCTCTATTTTTAGGAATGTGACCCTGGTTCCAGCTGTCAGCTTTTGCAGCCTTTGAGGCAAGTGTTCCTTCTCTACTGCCCACTGGTTGAACAAGATGTTATGACGGCTCCCAAAGTCTTCTATGGATCCCCATCTCTGCTGCGTAACCACCTCCCCCCCAGGATGCCAACGTTTGGCACCTTGTGGCTAACGGTCCCACTAGCATGTTTCCAGCCCTGGTCCTAGCTCACCTCCTTCTCACTTATTACCAGCCTAGGCTCCACAGTCTGGAGCTGCTGGATCCTGGCTATCCCATCTGCCATCCACAAGAACCTCAGCGGTGAAGGCTGTGGCCTGGTTTTGGGCCTTGGTAGTTCTGGGAAAGTTGCCAATTCCAGACAGCAGGTCCTGCCACCTCTGCGGCTCCAGCTTGGTCTGGCTCTGGTATTCCTCCAGTCGCTCCCTCAAGAGTCTTATGGGATTCTGCTGTCTTTGTCGCCTACTAAGCATGTTACACTTTATGGATTACTAATTCTCTCCTGAAATTTTTTTTAATGTTTTTTGAGTGTTAAATACCAGTGAAATGTAACATGAAGCACGTAATACTCTATAGATGACAATACAGTCAGTTTTTTCACCCCCCCCCAAAAAAAAAAAAATAATGTGGTCACATGCAACAGCTATATATTTAGCAATGGACTGCAAAGCCCTAAGCCTTGCCAAGATGCTGTATTTTGAGACTCTCCCGGCTCCTGCAACTGCCCCTCGGCTAAATGCAGAATGTATCTGATACAAACAGCAAAGCACAAAATTAGCTCTTAGAAGGACTGTTAGTATGATGGTCCAGCATCAACACTAGAGGACTCTGATTAGTTAAACTGTGCACACACAGACCTAGATAACTGCTCTCTCCCTCCAATCAGAGCTGATCTTGAGACTGGCGTCATCTGTCCTTTTATAACCTCTGATGAGGTAATGGTGACAGACAATCACAGTAATGCTACTTCTAAGATGGCTACGGCATTACAGTGACTGGCAGGCAATCTCGCATGCATATTGGCTGGGTAACAGGCGCCAAACATGTTGGGCTGGGATTCAAGCTTCAAATTCGAGTTCCGAGCATTTTCGGGCACCCAGATAATTGAGTGATATCCGAGTATCAGACAGCGAGCACATTCGCTCATCTGTAATATATATATAACATCTGCCACACTGAACACTTCGGTAAGCAAATCATCAAGATTCTCTGCTGGCATCTCCTTTTGCTGATCAATGACACTATCAATGTTTTGAATGAGAGACAAGTCCAGCGATGCTGCAGGTCATAGCAGCATGTTTAGGCCACACAGCCTGCTCACAGTAGCACTTGCAACTTGCGGCCTGGCTTTTTGTTGAAAAAAGTCTCCTGGGACCCTTTAGAGAAATTGTCATACCACTAAATTCACGACCAAATCAATGTATTGCCATGCTATTAGTGTGCCTAAAAGGGAATTTTCCATTAGAATTGGAGAATTTTTTCTTACTTCCAAAAGAGTTAAAATTGGTGCACGACAACGAGAACCCTCTCCAATCCCTACCAAGCTGATGATCCCCCCACCCCCATGAGAGCTCTCGGGGCTACAAGGTGAGGCAGCGGCAAATACAGTTTATATGACATGATGGACCAGATGTTTTATCTCCTGCTGTACCAACCTGACTGACATCAGCAAACAAAGATGACCCTTTGAAACACTTGGTTAATTTGTACCTGGACTATGTCCTTACTTTCAAAACAGGTTTACTATTTTAAAAGTAAGAAAACAATGGCTTTTCAAAAGCCCAAGCTAAAATTATGCTGCTTTTCCCCTATAAAGGAAATATTTTTGAATGGTTGTTGGAAAACCTTTGCTTCTTCATTTACCAAACAGCAATCCTGTTTCTGATCCCAAAACAGGGATAATTTTTGGACAGCTTGTTAGAAAAAATGCTAGAACCTTTTATTTAACAAACAGCGAACCTATTCCTACTCCTCAAAAAGGGGTAGTTTTTGGAGCACCGATTAACAAAACGTCATGGCTTTTTCCATGTTCACTGCCTGTATATAAACAGCGACACAACAAAAGGGATAATTTTTTTAACCATTTAACCGTCACTTTTTAAAAAAAATCAACAAAGCTGGTGACTTAAAGGGACAAAGCTGGTGACTTAAAGGGAACCCGTTACCCCCAAAATCGAAAATGAGCTAAGCCCACCAGCATCAGAGGCTTATCTACAGCATTCTGTAATCCTGTAGATAAGCCCACGATGTATCCTGAAAGATGAGAAAAAGAGGTTAGATTAAACTCACCTGGGGGGGCGGTCCAGTCTGATGGGCGTCGTGGTCCGGGGCCTCCCATCTTCATAGGATGACGTCCTCTTCTTGTCTTCACGTTGCGGCTCCGGCGCAGGCGTACTTTGTCTGCCTGTTGAGGGCAGAGCAAAGTACTGCAGTGCGCAGGGGCCGGGCCTCTCTGACCTTTCCCGGCGCCTGCGCACTGCAGTACTTTGCTCTGCCCTCAACAGGGCAGACAAAGTACGCCTGCGCCAGAGCCGCAGCGTGAATACCAAGAAGAGGACGTCATCGTAAGAAGATGGGAGGCGCCAGACCGGACCATGACCCCCATTGGACTGGACCGCCCCCCAGGTGAGTATAATCTAACCTCTTTTTCTCATATTTCAGGATACATCGGGGGCTTATCTACAGCATTACAGAATGCTGTAGATAAGCCCCTGATGCCGGTGGGTTTAGCTCATCTTCGATTTTGGGGGTGACAGATTCCCTTTAAAATTTTCACAGATTTGCTAATCTCTTAACATGTAATTGATAAATATACTCGGAGCTAAGTACATGTGAAACAGTGCAATATTTAAAACATTGTAAACCATTGTTATAAAAAATGACAGCTGGGGTGTTGCAATAGAAACAGAAATCCCATAAATCTGACTTTTGACAAACAGCGCACAATGTTGGACACTAATTCTTCCTGACTGATAGGAATCAGTTTACTTAAATAACAATAACACTTACATTGAACGAGTGCCTTGGGAATAGCGAACCTTCCCTATCACTGCCAATAGCAGATTCTGAACTTCCTTTGGCACCAAACGAATATGGGTTAGTCTGGTTAAAGGTCACTCATTTATATAAAAAAAATTGTTTTTTTAAGTAGTCTTACTTATAATCAGTGATTAATAAATATAATATTACAAATTAAACATGAATATACAGTACAGACCAAAAGTTTGGACACACCTTCTCATTTAAAGATTTTTCTGTATTTTCATGACTATGAAAATTGTACATTCACACTGAAAGCATCAAATCTATGAATTAACACATGTGGACTTATATACTTAACAAAAAAGTGTGAAACAACTGAAATTATGTCTAATATTCTAGGTTCTTCAAAGTAGCCACCATTCGCTTTGATGATTGCTTTGCACACTCTTGGCATTCTCTTGATGAGCTTCAAGAGGTAGTCACCGGGAATGGTCTTCCAACAATCTTGAAGGAGTTCCCAGAGATGCTTAGCACTTGTTGGCCCTTTTGCCTTCACTCTGCGGTCCAGCTCACCCTAAACCATCTTGATTGGGTTCAGGTCTGGTGACTCTGGAGGCCAGGTCATCTGGCGTAGCACTCCATCACTCTCCTTCTTGGTCAAATAGCCCTTACACAGCCTGGAGGTGTGTTTGGGATCATTGTCTTGTTGAAAAATAAATGATGGTCCAACTAAACGCAAACCGGATGGAATAGCATGCCGCTGCAAGATGCTGTGGTGGCCATGCTGGTTCAGTATGCCTTCAATTTTGGATAAATCCCCAGTAGTGTCACCAGCAAAGCACCCCCACACCATCACACCTCCTCCTCCATGCTTCACGGTGGGAACAAGACATGTAGAGTCCATCCGTTCACCTTTTCTGCTTCGCACAAAGACACGGTGTTTGGAACCAAAGATCTCAAATTTGGACTCATCAGACCAAAGCACATATTTCCACTGGTCTAATGTCTATTCCTTGTGCTCTTTAGCCCAACAAGTCTCTTCTGCTTGTTGCCTGTCCTTAGCAGTGGTTTCCTAGCAGCTATTTTACCACGAAGGCCTGCTGCACAAAGTCTCCTCTTAACAGTTGTTGTAGAGATGTGTCTGCTGATAGAACTCTGTGTAGCATTGACCTGGTCTCTAATCTGAGCTGCTGTTAACCTGCGATTTCTGAGGCAGGTGACTCGGATAAACTTATCCTCAGAAGCAGAGGTGACTCTTGGTCTTCCTTTCCTGGGGCGGTCTGTTGTGAGTTCTGTTTTTGGGCTCCCTCTGGTGGTTACTGATGGTACTGGGTGACTTGTCTTTCCTGGGTCTCTGGGTTCCACCTGTTCCATCAGGATATGGGAGTTTCCTATTTAACCTGGCTTTGCTGGCATTTCCTCGCCGGTTATCAATGTATCCAGTGTGTCTTGTTACCTCTGCTCCATGCTCCTAGAACCTTCTGGTCAAGCTAAGTTTGGATTTTCCTGTTTTGGTGTTTTGCTTTATTTGGTTTTTTAGTCCAGCCTGCAGATATGTGATTATTGCTGCTGGTTGCTCTAGTGGGCTGAAATTGCTCCTCATGTACCATGAGTTGGCACATGAGTTCAAGTAATTTCAGGATGGTTTTTTGAAGGGTTTTTCGCTGACCGCGCAGTTCACTTTTGTATCCTCTGCTATCTAGCTTTAGCGGGCCTCATTTTGCTGAAACTGTTTTCATACTGCGTATGTGCTTTCCTCTCATTTCACCGTCATTATATGTGGGGGGCTGCTATTTCTGTGGGGTATTTCTCTGGAGGCAAGAGAGGTCTGTGTTTCTTCTAATAGGGGAAGTTAGATCTTCGGCTGGAGCGAGACGTCTAGGATCATCGTAGGCACGTTCCCCGGCTACTTTTATTTGTGTGTTAGGTTCAGGGTCGCGGTCAGCTCAGGTTCCATCGCCCTAGAGCTTGTTTGTATCTGTGCTTGTCCTTTAGTGATCCCCTGCCATTGGGATCATGACAGCGGTCCTCATGTGAGCCAGTTTCTTTGTAGCGCTCGATGGTTTTTGCCACTGCACTTGGGGACACTCAAAGTTTTCCCAATTTTTCGGACTGAATGACCTTCATTTCTTAAAGTAATGATGGCCACTCGTTTTTCTTTACTTAGCTGCTTTTTTCTTGTCATAATACAAATTCTAACAGTCTATTCAGTAGGACTATTAGTTGTGTATCCACCAGACTTCTGCACAACACAACTGATGGTCCCAACACCATTTATAAGGCAAGAAATCCCACTTATTAAACCTGACAGGGCACACCTGTGAAGTGAAAACCATTCCCGGTGACTACCTCTTGAAGCTCATCAAGAGAATGCCAAGAGTGTGCAAAGCAGTTATCAAAGCAAAAGGTGGCTACTTTGAAGAACCTAGAATATAAGACACTAGATGGTGGCCCGATTCTAACGCATCGGGTATTCTAGAATATGCATGTCCACGTAGTATATTGCCCAGCCACGTAGTAAATTGCCCAGCCACATAGTATATTGCCCAGCCACATAGTATTTTGCCCAGCCACGTAGTATATTGCCCAGTCACGTAGTATATTGCCCAGTGACGTAGTATATTGCCCAGCGACGTAGTATACAGCACAGAGCCACGTAGCATATTGCCCAGCTACGTAGTATGCAGCACAGAGCCACGTAGTATATTGCCCAGTGACATAATATATTGCCCAGTGACGTAGTATATTGCACAGCGACGTAGTATATTGCACAGCAACGTAGTATACAGCACAGAGCCACGCAGTATATTGCCCAGCCACGTAGTATATTGCCCAGCCACGTAGTATATTGCCCAGTCATGTAGTATATTGCCCAGCTACGTAGCATACAGCACAGAGCCACATAGTATATTGCCCAGTGACATAATATATTGCCCAGTGACGTAGTATATTGCCCAGCCACGTAGTATATTGCCCAGCCACGTAGTATATTGCCCAGCCACATAGTATATTGCCCAGCCACGTAGTATATTGCCCAGCTACGTAGTATACAGCACAGAGCCACATGGTATATTGCCCAGTGACATAATATATTGCCCAGTGACGTAGTATATTGCCCAGCCACGTAGTATATTGCCCAGCCACGTATGTCACAGGTTAAAAAATAAAAAAAAAACATACTGACCTTTGGATCCGAGGGCCCATTGTAGTTGTAACATACTCACCTTCGGATCTGGCGCAGGCGATGAGCGCGCGGCTGCCGCCATCTTCCGTTCCCAGGATGCATTGCGAAATTACCCAGATGATTTAGCGGTCTCGTGAGGCCGCTAAGTCTTCTGGGTAATTTCGCAATGCATCGCCGGGAACGGAAGATGGCGGCAGCTGCGAGCGGCTTAGCGGACAACGGAGGGTGAGTATAGCAGGTTTTTTTATTATTTTTAATATTAGATTTTTTACTATTGATGCCGCATAGGCAGCATCAATAGTAAAAAGTTGGGGACAACAGGGTTAATAGCATGCGTTACCCGCGGTATAGCGCGGTCCGTTATTGCCGGCATTAACCCTGTGTTAGCGGTGGCTGGACGGGAGTATGCGGGTGCTGGCCACTGACTGCGGGGAGTACGGAGCGACCATTTTCTTCCGGACTGTGCCCGTCGCTGATTGGTCGTGGCTTTTTTTCCACATAGTATATTGCCCAGCGACGTAGTATATTGCCCAGCCACGTAGTATATTGCCCAGCCATGTAGTATATTGCCCAGTCACGTAGTGTATTGCCCAGTCACGTAGTATATTGCCCAGTCACGTAGTATATTGCCCAGCCACGTAGTATATTGCTCAGCCACGTAGTATATTGCACAGTGACGTAGTATACAGCACAGAGCCACGTAGTATATTGCCCAGCCACGCAGTATATTGCGCAGTTATGTAGTATATTGCCCAGTCACGTAGTATATTGCCCAGCGACGTAGTATACAGCACAGAGCCAAGTAGTATATTGCACAGCCACGTAGTATATTGCCCAGCGACGTAGTATACAGCACAGAGCCATGTAGTATATTGCACAGCGACATAGTATATTGCCCAGCCACGTAGTATATTGCCCAGTCACGTAGTATATTGCCCAATCACGTAGTATATTGCCCAGCTACGTAGTATACAGCACAGAGCCACATAGTATATTGCACAGCGACGTAGTATATTGCACAGCGACGTAGTATATTACACAGTGACGTAGTATACAGCACAGAGCCACATAGTATATTGCCCAGCCACGTAGTATATTGCCCAGTCACGTAGTATATTGCCCAGTGACGTAGTATATTGCCCAGTCACGTAGTATATTGCCCAGTGACATAATATATTGCCCAGTGATGTAGTATATTGCCCAGCCACATAGTATATTGCCCAGCCATGTAGTATATTGCCCAGCCACGTAGTATATTACACAGTGACGTAGTATACAGCACAGAGCCACGTAGTATATTGCCCAGCCACGTAGTATATTGCCCAGTCACGTAGTATATTGCCCAGTGACGTAGTATATTGCCCAGTCACGTAGTATATTGCCCAGTGACATAATATATTGCCCAGTGATGTAGTATATTGCCCAGCCACGTAGTATATTGCCCAGCCATGTAGTATATTGCCCAGTCATGTAGTATATTGCCCAGTGACGTAGTATATTGCCCAGCCACGTAGTATATTGCCCAGTCACGTAGTATATTGCCCAGCCATGTAGTATATTGCCCAGCCACGTAGTATATTGCACAGTCACGTAGTATATTGCCCAGTCATGTAGTATATTGCCCAGTGACATAATATATTGCCCAGTGATGTAGTATATTGCCCAGCCACATAGTATATTGCCCAGCCATGTAGTATATTGCCCAGTCACGTAGAATATTGCCCAGTGACGTAGTGTATTGCCCAGCCACGTAGTATATTGCCCAGTCACATAGTATATTGCCCAGCCACGTAGTATATTGCCCAGTCACGTAGTATATTGCCCAGCTGCGTAGTATACAGCACAGAGCCACATAGTATATTGCCCAGTGACATAATATATTGCCCAGTGACGTAGTATATTGCCCAGCCACGTAGTATATTGCCCAGCCACATAGTATATTGCCCAGCCACGTAGTATATTGCCCAGTCACGTAGTATATTGCCCAGCTGCGTAGTATACAGCACAGAGCCACATAGTATATTGCCCAGTGACATAATATATTGCCCAGTGACGTAGTACATTGCCCAGCCACATAGTATATTGCCCAGCCACGTATGTCACAGGTTAAAAAATAAAAAATAAACATACTGACCTTTGGATCCGTAGTTGTAGTTGTAACATGCTCACCTTCGGATCTGGCGCAGGCGATGAGCGCGCGGCTGCCGCCATCTTCCGTTCCCAGGATGCATTGCGAAATTACCCAGATGACTTAGCGGTCTCGCGAGGCCGCTAAGTCTTCTGGGTAATTTTGCAATGCATCGCCGGGAACGGAAGATGGCGGCAGCCGCGAGCGGCTCAGCAGACAACGGAGGGTGAGTATAGCAGGTTTTTTGTTTTTTTATGATTTTTAACATTAGATTTTTTACTATTAATGCCGCATAGGCAGCATCAATAGTAAAAAGTTGGGGACACACAGGGTTAATAGCATGCGTTACCCGCGGTATAGTGCGGTCCGTTATTGCCGGCATTAACCCTGTGTTAGTGGTGGCTTGACTGGAGTATGCGGGCGCCGGCCACTGACTGCGGGGAGTACGGAGCGACCATTTTCTTCCGGACTGTGCCCGTCGCTGATTGGTCGTGGCTTTTTTTCTGCGACCAATCAGCGACTTGGATTTCCTTGACAGACAGAGGCCGCGACCAATGAATATCCGTGACAGACAGACAGACAGAAGGACAGACGGAAGTGACCCTTAGACAATTATAAAGTAGATAATTTCAGTTGTTTCACACTTTTTTTGATGCCTTCAGTGTTAATGTTTAATTTTCATAGTCATGAAAATACAGAAAAATCTTTAAATGAGAAGGTGTGTCCAAACTTTTGGTCTGTACTGTATGTGCAAGAGCTACAATGGAGAACATGGACAGAATCTTACAAGGCAAAGAACTTTCAATAATCTTGTCTATTAGCATTTCAGTAACTAGCTAGTCTCAGACGGTTCAAGTCCTGAGACCCCTTGTTAATGTCAAATTTAGACACAATGGCCAAAATTATTGGGACTCACCTCTCAAGTATTAATTCAGTCGCATTGCCGGAGGTGTATAAAATCCAGTCTCTAGCCATGCAGTCTGCCTTTGCTAACATTTGGGAAAAAAATGGGTTGTTGTAAAGAGCTCATTGAATTTTGACTAGGTAACTGTAATCTGTTTGCAAAACTTCTCCCATCTTAAATGTTCCACAAGTTATTGTAAGTGGTTTTATTGAAAAAGTGAAGCAGTTAGAAACCTCAGAAACTCAGACACAAAGTTTTGAGGGAGAAGGGATAAAACTTTGGGTTGTTTTTCAGGGTTGTCCCAGGCTCTTCAATTCTAAAAACAAGGAAATATTAATGCTTCATACTACCAAGATGATACCAACAATAGTAACTTTGAACTTTGAGGGAATAATTTTGAGGTCCTTTTCTGTTCCAGCATGACTGTGCCCAGTTCACAAAGAATGGTCCATGATGGTGTAGAAGGGAAGACCGGGTTGCCAGAGCTGCTGAAGTGCTGGGTCCGGAACTGCTGGGGTCGAACCTCCTGTTCCTGGGGGAAACGAGATTGCAGCCGGAGCGAGCCAGTAACCAGGGTAAAAGGGCCATGGCCAGTCAGGGTGAGGTAAAATGGGTTGCGTGGTCTTCCAGCCTGAATATTGATGAGGTATAGATTGCAAACGCAGAGAGGGAAGCGACAGGCCGCAGCATGAAGAGAAAGGGCAGTATAGTGAGGGACTCACTGAAATCGGTGGGTGCGCAGGGGAGCGTGCGATCGACGGAGCATCGCAGTACAGACGTCCGGGCATTCGTCCGATATCCAGAGAAACGCACGCCGGGTAAAACTGCAGCGCAGCCCTTCAGCTCACAGCGGCTGCTTAAGGAGACCCGCGCCGAGAGGAATCCTGTGGGGAGCTCTCCTCTCTTACTCCACAGATATATGGACTAGGGGCTCAGCGGGTAGAACCGGAGACCTCCCGCTGCCACCAGAAGAAGGACCGTGTGCTAGGCGAGGACGCGAGCAGACATTACACCGAACACCGCCGACATTCTGCAATCCACGGGGCCTTCAGTGACAGGCTACAGAGTGACGATAAGTGGAACCATTAACAAGAGGCTGTTCAGTTAATCAACGTTTATTCAGTTTTACCTTTGTACCCTTTCTTTACCCTACTATCTCACTGGGAGGAATTTTCCCACTGTTAAATACTTCGGTGTGGTAGAACAAGCCCTAACCTCAATTCCATCCAACACCTTTGGGATGACCTAGTATTGAGATTGTGGGCCTGCACCACCTTAGTGTCTGGCTTCACAAATTTTCTTATGGTAGAATAGCGAAAATTACCACAGACTCAAAAATTTGGTAGAAAACTAGAAACTGTGATAACTGCATAAGACCAACTCCATATTAATGCCTGTGGATTTAGAATGGGATGTAATAAAAGCTCCTGTGGGTGTCCTAATACTTTTTTTGTCAGAATAGTGTATGTTCAGTTATCCTATAGTATTACATGGCAATTATTCATATATGTCAGCAACTATCTGCTGTAGCTTATAGCAGGGGGTCACAATTGGAAGTTTCCCCTCTGACTTCCGTTGGCCATAATAGTAATATCAAAAGTGGCTGTCCTGATGGACAGTTATTATTTTCGGGTACACATTGACCATCATATAGCATCTAATGGAGACCGTGTGTGGAACTGCGACTGAAAATATTAATTTGTCTCTATACTTACTGTATATAGCAAAAACATAAACTGATATCAACATCTCTCATGTTAGTCTATATATAGTATATGTTATCGGACACATCTCTATTAACTATTGACTGTATTTTTAATAATCAGTTGACCAATAGGATCAACTGATTATCATATTTATTGCATACTTACCAACATTTAAAAGGCAAAAATTGTGACAATTAAAAAGAGTCTAGCACTCCCAAAACACCAACTAAACTGTTTATTCCATGTATATAGGGGACATAGCTCCTTTAACAGGGGTGGGCAATTAATTTTCCCGAGGGGCCACATGAGAGACCATAAGTGTTGTGGAGGGCCGAACCAATATGTTGAAATTAATTCTGCTCAATCTTAATATGCAGTATGAACCCGTACACAGCCCCCTATATACCATATGGGCCCACATGCAGCCCCCTCTACACCGTATGAGCCCATGCATAAATTTACTAATGGGCACTTCCGTCTGTTTGTCTGTTGTGAATTCTGTGGCAGAGCTCCCTCCTGTGGTCACAAGTGGTACTTCGGCTGGTTCTCTCTGTGAGCTTCCGTTGGTGGAGGAAAGTGGTACTGCGGCTTCTGAGTTTCCTTCCTCAGGTGTTGTGGTGAAGTCGTTAGGTGCTGCTCTATTTAACTCCACCTAGTGCTTTGATCCTGGCCTCCAGTCAATGTTCTAGTATTGGACCTGTTTCCTCCTGGATCGTTCCTGTGGCCTGCTGCTCTGCATAGCTAAGTTCCTCTTTGCTATTTGTTTGCTGTTTTTTTCTGTCCAGCTTGTCAATTTGTTTATTTCTGCTTGCTGGAAGCTCTGGGACGCAGAGGGTGTACCTCCGTGCCATTAGTTCGGTACGGAGGGTCTTTTTGCCCCCTTTGTGTGGATTTTAGGGTTTTGTGTTGACCGCAAAGTTACCTTTCCTATCCTCGCTCTGTTCAGAAAGTTGGGCCTCACTTTGCTAAATCTATTTCATCTCTACGTTTGTCTTTTCATCTTAACTCACAGTCATTATATGTGGGGGCTGCCTTTTCCTTTGGGGTATTTCTCTGAGGCAAGGTAGGCTTATTTTCTATCTTCAGGCTAGCTAGTTTCTCAGGCCGTGCCAAGTTGCATAGGGAGCGTTAGGCGCAATCCACGGCTGCCTTTAGTGTGGTTGGAGAGGATTAGGGATTGCGGTCAACAGAGTTCCCACGTCTCAGAGCTCGTTCTTGTTTTTTGGGTTATTGCCAGGTCACTGTATGTGCGCTGACCTCTATGTCCATTGTGGTACTGAATTACCTTTCATAACAGTACTGGAGGCCCCAAGTACTAATGATTCCCAATAGAGGGAAAAAAGAAGTTCTGAGACCATTTTTTTTTCTTTGCACTGTGTTTTGCCTTTTTTTCCCCCTAGACATTTGGGTGGTTCAGGACACAGGTGTAGCAATGGACATTAAAGGTCTGTCTTCATGTGTGGATCAGCTCACGGCAAGAGTACAAAGTATTCAAGACTTTGTGGTTCAGAATTCTATGTTAGAACCGAGAATTCCTATTCCTGATTTGTTTTTTGGAGATAGAACTAAATTTCTGAGTTTCAAAAATAATTGTAAACTATTTCTGGCTTTGAAACCTCGCTCCTCTGGTGACCCAGTTCAACAAGTTAGGATCGTTATTTCTTTTTTGCGTGGCAACCCTCAGGACTGGGCATTTTCTCTTGCGTCAGGAGATCCTGCATTAAGTAATATCGATGCATTTTTCCTGGCGCTCGGATTGCTGTACGATGAGCCTAATTCTGTGGATCAGGCAGAGAAGAATTTGCTGGCTCTGTGTCAGGGTCAGGATGAAATAGAGGTATATTGTCAGAAATTTAGAAAGTGGTCCGTACTCACTCAGTGGAATGAAGGTGCGCTCGCAGCTATTTTTAGAAAAGGTCGACTGTTTAATTTATCTGTGCCTGAGCACGCCGCTATGCGGAGTTATGTGAAGGAGTCTTTGGAGAAGGGGCATATTCGCCCGTCATCGTCGCCATTAGGAGCAGGGTTCTTTTTTGTAGCCAAGAAGGATGGTTCACTGAGACCTTGTATAGATTACCGCCTTCTAAATAAGATCACGGTTAAATTTCAGTACCCCTTGCCATTGTTATCTGATTTGTTTGCTCGGATTAAGGGGGCTAGTTGGTTCACCAAGATAGATCTTCGTGGTGCGTATAATCTTGTGCGTATTAAGCGAGGCGATGAGTGGAAAACTGCATTTAATACGCCCGAGGGCCATTTTGAGTATCTAGTAATGCCATTCGGACTTGCCAATGCTCCATCAGTGTTTCAGTCCTTTATGCATGACATCTTCCGAGAGTACCTGGATAAATTCCTGATTGTGTACTTAGATGACATTTTGATCTTCTCGGATGATTGGGAGTCTCATGTGAAGCAGGTCAGAACGGTGTTTCAGGTCCTGCGTGCTAATTCTTTGTTTGTGAAGGGATCAAAGTGTCTCTTTGGTGTTCAGAAGGTTTCATTTTTGGGGTTCAACTTTTCCCCTTCTACTATCGACATGGACCCTGTTAAGGTCCAAGCCATCCATAATTGGACTCAGCTGACATCTCTGAAAAGTCTGCAAAAGTTCCTGGGCTTTGCTAATTTTTATCGTCGCTTCATCTGCAATTTTTCTAGTATTGCTAAACCATTGACTGATTTGACCAAGAAAGGTGCTGATTTGGTCAATTGGTCTTCTGCTGCGGTGGAAGCTTTTCAAGAGTTGAAGCGTCGTTTTTCTTCTGCCCCTGTGTTGTGTCAACCAGATGTTTCGCTTCCGTTCCAGGTCGAGGTTGATGCTTCTGAGATTGGAGCAGGGGCTGTTTTGTCGCAGAGAAGTTCTGATTGCTCGGTGATGAAACCATGCGCCTTCTTTTCTAGGAAGTTTTCGCCTGCTGAGCGAAATTATGATGTGGGCAATCGAGAGTTGCTGGCCATGAAGTGGGCATTCGAGGAGTGGCGTCATTGGCTTGAAGGAGCTAAGCATCGCGTGGTGGTCTTGACTGATCATAAGAACTTGACTTATCTCGAGTCCGCCAAGCGGTTGAATCCTAGACAAGCTCGTTGGTCGTTGTTTTTTGCCCGTTTTGACTTTGTGATTTCGTACCTTCCGGGCTCTAAAAATGTGAAGGCGGATGCTCTGTCTAGGAGTTTTGTGCCCGACTCTCCGGGTGCATCTGAGCCGGCGGGTATCCTCAAAGAGGGAGTATTTGTGTCTGCCATCTCCCCTGATTTGCGGCGGGTGCTGCAAAAATTTCAGGCTAATAAACCTGATCGTTGCCCAGCGGAGAAACTGTTTGTCCCTGATAGGTGGACGAATAAAGTTATCTCTGAGGTTCATTGTTCGGTGTTGGCTGGTCATCCTGGAATCTTTGGTACCAGAGAGTTAGTGGCTAGATCCTTTTGGTGGCCATCTCTGTCGCGGGATGTGCGTACTTTTGTGCAGTCCTGTGGGATTTGTGCTCGGGCTAAGCCCTGCTGTTCTCGTGCCAGTGGGTTGCTTTTGCCCTTGCCAGTCCCGAAGAGGCCTTGAACACATATCTCTATGGATTTTATTTCAGATCTTCCCGTCTCTCAAAAGATGTCAGTCATTTGGGTGGTCTGTGATCGCTTCTCTAAGATGGTCCATCTGGTACCCTTGTCTAAATTGCCTTCCTCTTCTGATTTGGTGCCATTGTTTTTCCAGCATGTGGTTCGTTTACATGGCATTCCAGAGAATATCGTTTCTGACAGAGGTTCCCAGTTTGTTTCGAGGTTTTGGCGAGCCTTTTGTGGTAGGATGGGCATTGACTTGTCTTTTTCCTCGGCTTTCCATCCTCAGACTAATGGCCAGACCGAACGAACCAATCAGACCTTGGAAACATATCTGAGATGCTTTGTTTCTGCTGATCAGGATGACTGGGTGTCCTTTTTGCCTTTGGCTGAGTTCGCCCTTAATAATCGGGCCAGCTCGGCTACCTTGGTTTCACCGTTTTTCTGCAACTCTGGGTTCCATCCTCGTTTCTCTTCAGGGCAGGTTGAGTCTTTGGACTGTCCTGGTGTGGATACTGTGGTGGACAGGTTGCAGCAGATTTGGACTCATGTAGTGGACAATTTGACTTTGTCCCAGGAGAAGGCTCAACGTTTCGCTAATCGCAGACGCTGTGTGGGTCCCCGACTTCGGGTTGGGGACTTGGTTTGGTTATCTTCTCGTCATATTCCTATGAAGGTTTCCTCTCCGAAGTTTAAACCTCGTTTTATTGGTCCGTATAGGATTTCTGAGGTTCTTAATCCTGTGTCTTTTCGTCTGACCCTTCCAGATTCTTTTTCCATACATAACGTATTCCATAGGTCATTGTTGCGGAGATACGTGGCACCTATGGTTCCATCTGTTGATCCTCCTGCCCCGGTTTTGGTGGAGGGGGAGTTGGAGTATATTGTGGAGAAGATTTTGGATTCTCGTGTTTCAAGACGGAAACTCCAGTATCTGGTTAAGTGGAAGGGTTATGCTCAGGAAGATAATTCCTGGGTCTTTGCCTCTGATGTCCATGCTGCCGATCTTGTTCGTGCCTTTCATATGGCTCATCCTGGTCGTCCTGGGAGCTCTGGTGAGGATTCGGTGACCCCTCCTCAAAGGGGGGGTACTGTTGTGAATTCTGTGGCAGAACTCCCTCCTGTGGTCACAAGTGGTACTTCGGCTGGTTCTCTCTGTGAGCTTCCGTTGGTGGAGGAAAGTGGTACTGCGGCTTCTGAGTTTCCTTCCTCAGGTGTTGTGGTGAAGTCGTTAGGTGCTGCTCTATTTAACTCCACCTAGTGCTTTGATCCTGGCCTCCAGTCAATGTTCTAGTATTGGACCTGTTTCCTCCTGGATCGTTCCTGTGGCCTGCTGCTCTGCATAGCTAAGTTCCTCTTTGCTATTTGTTTGCTGTTTTTTTCTGTCCAGCTTGTCAATTTGTTTTTTTCTGCTTGCTGGAAGCTCTGGGACGCAGAGGGTGTACCTCCGTGCCGTTAGTTCGGTACGGAGGGTCTTTTTGCCCCCTTTGCGTGGTTTTTAGGGTTTTGTGTTGACCGCAAAGTTACCTTTCCTATCCTCGCTCTGTTCAGAAAGTTGGGCCTCACTTTGCTAAATCTATTTCATCTCTACGTTTGTCTTTTCATCTTAACTCACAGTCATTATATGTGGGGGCTGCCTTTTCCTTTGGGGTATTTCTCTGAGGCAAGGTAGGCTTATTTTCTATCTTCAGGCTAGCTAGTTTCTCAGGCCGTGCCAAGTTGCATAGGGAGCGTTAGGCGCAATCCACGGCTGCCTTTAGTGTGGTTGGAGAGGATTAGGGATTGCGGTCAACAGAGTTCCCACGTCTCAGAGCTCGTTCTTGTTTTTTGGGTTATTGCCAGGTCACTGTATGTGCGCTGACCTCTATGTCCATTGTGGTACTGAATTACCTTTCATAACATTTGTCTGTCTGTCATGGAAATCCTGCATCACTGATTGGTCATGGCCACCAGTCCCTCCATACTTCCGTCCAGTCAGTGCCCGGCGCCCGCTCCATACTCCCCTCCAGTCAGCGCTCACACAAGGTTAATGGCAGTGTTAACGGGCCGTGTTATGCCGCAGTGTAACGCACTCTGTTAACGCTGCTATTAACCCTGTGTGACCAACTTTTTACTATTGATGCTGCCTATGCAGCATCAACCGTAAAAAAAAATCTAATGTTAAAAATAATAAAAAAACAAAAAACCTGCTATTCTCACCTTCCTTCCATCGAGACCGCTAAGTCTTCTGGGTAATTTCTCAATGCATCTCTGGGAACGGAAGCTGGCGGCAGCCGCGCGCGCATTGGGACAGCTTTGCTGGACGACGGAGGGTGAGTATATAACTATTTTTTTATTTATTTATTTTTTTAATAGGGATATTGTGCCCACACTGCTGTATACTACGTGGGCTGTGTTATATACTGCGCGGCTGCTGTATACTTCGTGGAGAGTGTTATATACTGCATAGGCTGTGTTATGTACTGCGTGGGCAGTCTTATATACTGCATGGGCTGTGTTATATACTATGTGAGCTGTGTTAAATACTGCGTGGCCACTGTTATATACTGCGTGGCCTGTGCTATATACTGCGTCACCTGTGTTATATACTGCATGGCCTGTGTTATATACTGCATGGGCTGTGTTATATACTGCGTGCCCTGTGTTATATACTGCGTGGGCTGTGTTATATACTGCATGGCTGTGTTATATACTGCGTGCCCTGTGTTATATACTGTGTGGACTGGGTTATATACTGCGTGGCCTGTGTTATATATTGCGTGGCCTGTGTTATATACTGCGTGGGCTGTGCTATATATTACGTGGGCTGTGTTATATACTGCGTGGCTGTGTTATATACTGCATGTGCTGTGTTATATACTGCTTGGGCTGTGTTATATACTGCGTGGGCTGTGGTATATATTACGTGGGCTGTGTTATATACTGCATGGGCTGTGTTATATACTGCGTGGGCTTTGTTATATATTACGTGGGCTGTGTTATATACTGGTCTGCTGTGTTATATACTGTGTGGGCTGTGTTATATACTGCGTGGACTGTGTTATATATTACGTGGGCTGTGTTATATACTGCGTGGGCTGTGTTATATACTGCGTGGCCTGTGTTATATACTGCGTGGCCTGTGCTACACATTATGTGGGCTGTGTTATATACTACGTGGTTGTGTTATATGCTACGTGGCTCCTATATACTATGTGGCCTGTGCTATATACTATGTGGCTGCTAAATACATAAATACATACATAATCTAGAATACCTGATGCGTTAGAATCGGGTCACCATCTAGTTTTTAAATAATTTCCTCCAGATTTGCTGCTGGATACCTACCTCTATTTTTTCCGCTGTGCTGCCTACACAGCCTATCTTTCTTACACTACCGGAGAGATTTACTGCACATTGGTGAGCTGGAAAAACTAAATTTTGCTACCTCCTATATACAGTATGAGCCACCAACATAGCCTCCATATATACAGTGTGAGCCCCACATAGCCTCCATATATACATTACGAGCCCCACATAGCCTCCATATATACAGTGTGAGCCCCACATAGCCTCCATATATAGTGTGAGCCCCACAATAGCCTCCATATATACAGTGTGAGCCCCGCATAGCCTCCTACACACATACAAATATCACGGACACATAAAAAAACAACATATACCCACCTCGCTCCCGTTCCCCCGGTGCTCTGCTCCAGTCTCCTGTACACTAAATCTCAGCAGTTTGATGAAATGACATCATCACATCTGCTTTCTCACACACTGATTGGTGGAGGATAGAGCCTGGCGGCCCTGTCTTCCACCAATGTACCGCAACTGTCTGCATCCTAAGGATGCAGACATCGGTGACAGCGAGCAGGGGTGGAAGGAAGGCGGGTGGGGTAGGGGATGGTGCTGCCCATGGGCCATGAGTGAGATGGGGGAAAGATGATGAATTCTGTTTTGTCCTTATTAAGTTTTAGAAATCTAGCAGAGAAGAAGGATGAAATAGCGGACAGACATTGAGGGATTCTGGTTAGTAGGGAGGTGATATCTGGTCCAGAGATGTAGATCTGTGTGTCATCAGCATAGAGATGATACTGAAAGCTGTGAGATTCTATGAGCTGTCCCAGGCCAAAGGTGTAAATGGAGAAGAGCAGGGGCCCAAGGACTGAACCTTGTGGGACTCCGACAGATAAGGGGCGAGGTGAGGAGGTGGTGTGTGAGTGGGAGACGCTGAATGTCCGGTCTGTTAGGTATGATGAGATCCAGGATAGGGCCAAGTCTGCGATGCCAAGAGATGAGAGGGTCTGTAATAATATGGAATGGTCCACTGTGTCAAAGGCAGAGGACAGGTCCAGGAGGAGGAGGACAGAGTAGTGTTGCTTGGCTTTGGCGGTTAATAGGTCATTGGTGACCTTAGTTAGGGCAGTTTCAGTGGAGTAGTGTGACCGGAAGCCAGATTGTAAGCGGTCGAAGAGGGAGCAAGAAGAGAGATGGGAGGACAGTTCAAGATGGACGTGTTGTTCCAGTAGTTTTGAGATATAGGGGAGAAGTGATATGGGGCGATAGCTTGATACAGAGGATTAGTCAAGAGAAGGCTTTTTGAGGATAGGTGTGATTTAGGAATGCTTAATGCCTGAGGGGAAAACACCAATTGTTAGTGATAGGTTGAAGATATCATACCTCCTCTAGGATCCGACCCAGCAGGGAGCCATAAAGAACTCCGAAATATCACCAAAATTCCCAACTTTTGTACTTTGCTTAGCCCCATCTAATTTCAAGTTAGAAACATCAGAACTGTTACCAAGTATGATTTATTATTACCTTTTTTTATGTTCTCTGGTCAGTCAAATTTTTTGCGCTTTCTCTAATAATGGGTGATAGTACACTCATATTTCCATTTATACATTTTTTAATTGGAATATCTGTTTTGTATTATTTTCTATACTTGCACTATCAATCATAATGCCTGTTTTGCTCTTTTTGGGTCAGTTTGCTGCTTTTAACATTGAAGTCTGTGGCAGTACGGTGCAGCCTGCTTGACTCTCCTCTATGCAGTCACCACAGATTTTGTCAGACATGGTTTAGGAGCCCCTTTCTTTCAATAAGTAGGTGTACCTGAGGATGGTCCACTGCCCATGAGACATTTATGGCACTTTTCGTGACTATGCTATAAACGTCTGAAGTGCAATATTTCCTTAAAGGTAATCTTTCACCAAGTTCTTACAACCCCATCTGATGATGATGAGACACATACTCTGATTCCAGCAATGTATCGCTTAAGGAGCTACTTGCTGCAGTTTTGATAAAATAACTGTTTTATCTGCTGAAGATCTACCAGCTCCCTCAATGCTGAGCCCTGTATAACCCCGCCCGCACCACTGATTGGCAGATTTATGTGTACACTGTGCATAGACAGAAAGCTGCCAATCAGCGATGGGGAGAAGTTATACAGGACTACCTGCAGCATGTTTACTAGTCCTCAAGTGATAATCTCCTGCTGATAAAACAGTGATTTTCTTATCAAACCTACAGCAAGCAGCCCAGTAAATAATACATCACTGGAATCAGGATCTCTGTCTCTACATTATGTTGCTCTCAGGTTAAGTGGCAAAAACCCAGTGACAGATTTCCTTTAAAGTAGAATGTGTGACCCAACTGTCCATAGGAAAATAGAGTTCTGATCATTTGCCTCTTATGACACGTGAAGCTGACGTGAGTTTTTTTGGAAATCCCCATTGATGTACCAAAGCACGAGTTTATGAACAAATGTACCTTGCTTTTAGTAGACGACAACCTGGCCTGGCCTACCTGTGATTTTTGCTTACTTTTCCTGCTTTTCAGCATTTTTGAAGAGTACATTCCACCATAAGTGATGTTACTGCAGATTTATGGGTTTGTTACACATGACATTATTGTTCTCCTTGAGACAAGAAATGGTGAAGACACATTATCTTCACTTGAGGCTGAGCAGTGGAACTTCTAGCCTAGAGATATGAGGGACTGTTTGCATTTCTGCAATGATCATTATTATTATTCTTGGTATAAAAAAAAATCAGTTCAGTGAATATCATATATTGGACAATGTTTGGAAATAAGGCTTTGGTGACATCATGATATTTTTTGATGTCAGGAAAATCATTTATAATAATGAATATTGATGGAGACTAAATTAATTAAAAAAAAAAAGAAAGTCCACCTCACTCACCGCCAAGTGCACGGATCACATAGACAATGTTCAGTAACAGGAAAGAAGAAACATCCAGCATCGGGAATCTGATAACATTCAATGGGTTTATTGATTATCCATAGACGACACAGATACAGTAACTGATGCATTTTGGATCTGTTGTTAACCTTAGCAATGATTCATAGTTTTAAAATCACAACTGAGCCAAAACGCGTCAGTTACTGTACCTGTGCTTGTGTCGTCTTCTGTACATAGTCAATACTTTCCGTTGGAATATATCATATTTTCAGAGCTGAATGTTTTTTCTTTCCTTTTTATTAATTTCATCAAAATGTATTCAATTCCACTTCAACTTAAATCGTCAGTACCTGAGAATCTATAGGATAGGTGACACATAGAGTAACATACTTATAATCATAGAATCCTAGAATGGTAGAGTTGGAAAGCATCAACCAGGTCATCGTGTCCAACCCCCTGCTCAATGAAGGATTCACTAATCCATCTCAGACAGGTGTCTGTCCAGCCCCTGTATGAAGAAGATTATCAGTGGTCTTATGTGTCTTCCATTTTCTTATTATTGCTCCCACACCAAGCTGCTTTCCTATTGCAGATTCAGTCTTCCCAGCCTGGAGCAGGGCTACAATTTTGTTTCTAGTGTCCTTCGACACCTCTTTGGTCTTCACCATAGCGGAGTTTGGAGTCAGACTGTTTGAGGTTGTGGACAGGTGTCTTTTATACTGATAACAAGTTCAAACAGGTGCCATTACTACAGGTAATGAGTGGAGGACAGAGTAGCCTCTCAAAGAAGACTTTACAGGTCTGTGAGAGCCAGACATTTTGCATGTTTTTAGGTGACCAAATACTTATTTTCCACCATAATATGCAAAATAAATCTTGCCAAATCAGACAAGGTGATTTTCTGGATTTATTTTCTCATTTTGACTCTCATAGTTGTGGTCTACCTATGATGTCGATTACAGGCCTCTCTCATCTTGCACAATTGTTGGCTGACTAAATACTTTTTTCCCCACTGTATATGTATTCCCCTGAGGAAGCCAACGCGAAACGCACGTTGGGGCTGTGCGTGTGGCCTCACAGATTGAAATATGGGTAAGAGTCCTTGACTGAAGAGATGTATTTTGCCATTAGTAACACTGGTAGTGGTATTAATGATTTAACCATTAACAATGTAACTTTATTCCTTCCTTTAATGGCCTAATGCTAATATTATGCTGTACTGTCACTTTATACAAAAATTGTAATCTACTGTTTACGTCCTCCTTACCCAATTCCATTTGTGGGATACCCACACTCCCCTATTATTGGTACCCGCTCTCCGATTTGAATTACTTTGTTCCCTGGTACATATTTTATTACTAATTTTTGCCTTGTATGTCTAACTTTGAAAAAATACTTTTATATTGCATCTTGGATTATACACTCTCAAAAATTTTTTTTTGCATACCTTATTTGCATATGTTACAATTAAGGCACACCTATTTTAATGATTACGCGTCAAGTATGCTGTATGCCAAATACTTGCAGATGTAAAAATGTGAACCAAGTGTAATGATGTTGGTTCGGAGTAGAACTTTACTTGGAAAGTATCTAATTCAACTGACACCTACCTGGACATTGATCAAACATTTTGGAAAACTATTTTTTCCATAGTTTTCCGAGGCTTGGAAGGTGTCTCCATATCAAGATAACATTTTAGATAAAGGACAATAATCTACAGCTGAATGTTTCGCATCAAAGATAAATGTTTCACCGTTAGAGATAAAAACTGAATACTAAAAAGCTTGATATATCACTGGTCAAAAGTCAATATTGTTATCGCAGAGGCAAAGTCTTAATTATTATGTGTCTATCTATGGAGATTTGTGGGAACATGTACATATACAGGGCTGATGTAACAGCTAATGCTGCCCTAGGCACTAAGCATTAAAGGTCTATTTTAAACTGCACAATTGTTGTCATAATTTAGATACAGGAAATCTTTGCACCGTGTGAGCCAGGAGATAGAAAAATATTTAGAATTGAGAGTCCTCAGTGGTTGATACCTTGTAATGTCTAACTTTTAAAAGGGTTGTCCAAGTTTGGGGTTCAAGTTTGCAGCCACTCTGTGACTTCTGACTTGCGAATCCTCGCAACACTCTCACTGTCAGGATTCTCTAGCGCTGGGAGAGCGCATGAGCGTTAAAAGCCAAGGGGAGTGAATACTTGTGCAAGCCACTGTATTGAGGATAATATGCATACATATTAGTCCTTAAAACCTAAGCTGCATGCTATAGGTCACACTCAGTATGAAACTATATATGCTCACAAAGCCAAATCAAATCAATGGCACAAGGAATGTAAGAAAGATCAATAATTTTATTTATACAAGAAAATCCATATAAAATCATATCAATGTATACAGGTACCTCAAAATAGAACTAGAAAGAGACAGCAGGATTGGGCACAGTAACAGTCCTAATAAATCCAATAAACGCTATATGGCACCCATGATAAGTAGCTGCAGCTTGATCATGTAATCATCAGTGATCCAACCATTATAGATCTCAAGTATAGTTACTACACGGCTAAAGCTGTCAACATTGCAACTTCTGTGCCAGTGGCTCATACAAGAGCGCTGATTATGACCATCTGCAAAAGCTGAAAGTAACTAGGGACCATAAAAAAGTGCATATGGTAGGTGTAATACCTTCAGCGTGCTCAACTGCCATCACGTCCCACCCCGACGCGCGTTTCGCCTGTTCTTCTTTTGTGTAATTGTACACATTATGTGATTGTTCACATATGATTGGCTCTTACTGATTTTAAATATAATCACAGTTTAAGGTGAATTATCTCCATGACTAAGGGCGTGCGATTCGCCTGAAACTTGTCGGAGTGTTAAAAAAAATAGCAAGTGCAGTTTCATGTTAATGAAGATACCAATAAAGAAAATCCTTTTTTTATATCTCTCCTGGAAGGGCAGATTCCTTCCCCTTGAAATTTCCTATTTATACTCACATGCCGACTAGACATGCGTGACCTCACTCAATACAGGTGGATTGAGCAATGCTGGAAACTGCTAGTTGGACTGTGGCTGGATATATACAAATCACATAATTGTGGTCACTGCCAGCACCAAAGAATCCTGACACCGTGCACACTGTGAGGATTTCCAAGTCTAAAGAAGGTTTGCTGGACTCGCCATATATATTCAGCGTGTTCTCCACTTATGTATTATGCGGCTGTCACCTCACTGCTGGTTTTGTTACATTACAACCTGTGTTTAAATATTTTTTTGTAATCCGATTTGTGTGTGATTTATCAGCACTAAATAATCTTAAATTGGTGAAGTGAGAAAAATATAAGCATACATTGAGTTTATGGAATCAAATAACTAAAAATTGTCATGTGCCTATGTATTCACCCCTTTTTCGATGAAGCCTGTACACACTCCATAGAAGTTGCCTTCATGAAAGAGTGATTAGGAAAAAGCCTTTACTTGTACAAACAAATTGTAAGGCTTGTTTTAAGTTTGCCAAAAGACATGTGGGAGACTCCCAAAGGTATGGAGTAAGGTGCTGTGGTCAGAGGAGGATAAAATTGAACTTTTTGGCCAGCAAGGTAAATGCTATATTTGGCACCAAACCAACACATCTCATCACCCCAAGAACACCATCCCCACAGTGAAGCATGGTGGTGCCAGCATCATGCTGTGGGAATATTTTTTTGCCAGCTCATGCAAATCTAGCACAGGCGCACCGCTCATTTCAGCAGCATCTATGGGTCTCTGAAGTCATTTTCCTGGCTTCAGAGATGCAGTACGTATGACCACAAGCCATCTTCTGAATATCTGTTCATACGCAGCTCACCTGTAAGCACTTTCTATAATTGTAGTATAACTCTTAATGTGTTCTGCAGGACTGATATCTACCACTACATGGTCACATTTATTTTCAGTAACAGCGGGGTCATCTGCTGAGGTTCCCCTATGCACCCTATTAGGGTGTGTGACCACAGTTGCACACAAGGTTACCAAGTTAGGGGCCCACTCAGATGTTTTCCTTCCCTGTGCTTAAACCCTTAGCTACGCTTCTGTTGGGGTGAGACTGCTGGGACCCTCAGGACGCAGAGCACAGAATACAACCTGTTCTTTTGCATAAATCTGAAATAGATAAAGCATCTGAGTCCTTGTAAAATCAGTGGATCGGGATTTGTTGTCACTCTCAGTGTATGTGCACAGAATGTCTTTTTCAGGTGGATTCCTCCTGGATCCTTTATGAAAACTACTGAAAAATGAAAACGATTGAGCATATGCACTGCAATGTAAAAACAACTTGCTGTGCATACTGTATGTTTCAGTCTTTCTCAGCTTCTTTTATCTGCTTCCGGCTTTGAAAACTATGAAGTGGTTAAAGGAAGTGACCTGTTCATTCTGCTGGTGGCTTCTGTATGGAAGCCGCTCACTACTTTATATATAGTTAACAAAAATATCCCTGAAGCGTCTTCCTACAGAAAGTACTGTGTTCATCAGGTATGCTGACCTCTATAGTGCACTATGTGCATAACATAATTTCTGGTCCTCTCCGTTGCTTTTTGCTGGGGTTTAGCTGGTTAATGGGAAAGCTAGGACCAATCTCCTCTTTGGTGTCCAAACCATCAGACATTTAGTATTGATTTGTCATTATTGTCAGTAATATTCAATTAACTTCAAAAAGACATTGATCAATTATAATTTTTTTTTATAATAATGAAATGGAAGAACGAATAGATGTATGTTCTTGAAGGAGCCTTTGGCTTTTGCAGATGTTTCTTCCTGGTCAGTTGGACACAGGTAGATGGTACATGTCCTTCTATATAAGTATAGCATTGATGGTGGATGTGCTGTACTTTCCTCAGGGCGCTAGATCTGGGAGTTTTCTGTCCTCGAGATGTTTCTGGTGCCCTGATGACATCGGGCAAAAATGCAGCAATCTCTGATAGTGCGAGCAGCTCTGGATAAACCACGCCGGCAGGATGATATCAACCGACGGAATGTAGAACCTATGAGAAAAGATGTAAAACTATTGTAAGTAATGGGACTCCATATTATAGGACACTATTGTGGGGTCACTGTGACCGGACCGCAGAGGAATCTTCTCCATACAAGGGTCGGATCATTGTCGGTTATACATGTGACAATGCCACCACTGACAGATCACGTCTGCTCCACACGACTTCTTCTCACTGACATCATACGACATGGAGATTATGGTCACACTTACCTCGCCTCCTCTCTCCTTCTTCTCCTTTATCTGTTTTTTGCTGTTTTCTTAGCTTTTTTGCAGATTTCTTTATCTCCTTAACTGGAGATTCTAATGAAAAAGTCAGAAAAAGATGTTGATTATAAATTCCTAAAGGATTATCTTTATATCTTTACAGAGTTATGAAAACTGGTTATTATGCACCTGTAGCTTCTCTGTGTGCCGCCATGTGGTGTCTCCCAAAGGAATGAAGTCCCCTTATTAACATTACTGCATTACTTGCAGCAAGCCAAAGTGTGATTACAATCAGTTAGATAAAACTTCAGCGTAAAGGTACCTTCACACTAAACAACTTCACAACGATAAAGATAGCGATCCGTGACGTTGCAGCGTCCTGGCTAGCGATATCGTTGTGTTTGACACGCAGCAGCGATCAGGATCCTGCTGTGATGTCGTTGGTCGGAGCTAGAAGGCCAGCACTTTCTTTCGTCGCTGAATCACCTGCTGACATCGCTGAATCGGCGTGTGTGACACCGATTCAGCGATGTCTTCACTGGTAACTAGGGTAAACATCGGGTTACTAAGCGCAGTGCCGCCCTTAGTAACCCGATGTTTACCCTGGTTACCAGCGTAAAAGTAAAAAAAACAAACACTACATACTTACCTTCAACTGTCTGTCCCCGGCGCTCTGCTTCTCTGCACTCCTCCTGCATCCTGTGTCAGCACCGGTCAGCCGGAAAGCAGAGCGGTGACGTCACCGCTGTGCTTTCCGGCCGCTGTGCTCACAGTCAGTGCGGGAAGCACAGCGCTGGGGACAGACAGCGGTAGGTAAGTATGTAGTGTTTGTTTTTTTTACTTTTACGATGGTAACCAGGGTAAACATCGGGTTACTAAGCGCGGCCCTGCGCTTAGTAACCCGATGTTTACCCTGGTTACCGGGGACCTCGGGATCGTTGGTCGCTGGAGAGCTGTCTGTGTGACAGCTCTCCAGTGACCAAACAGCGACGCTGCAGCGATCGACATCGTTGTCGGTATCGCTGCAGCGTCGCTTAGTGTGAAGGTACCTTAACACTAAAGAAGACCCGTCACCAGGTCATAAATATCCCAGATTCACTCTTACTTTATTCCCTCTGCTCCCCTGAGTAGTCTGTTTTTTGGTTTTGTTATAATCCCCCTTGCAATTTCAGAGATGGGGGTCTTTTTTTGTCAGTGCTAATTATGTTCTTTACCATGGGGGTGTGGCTCACAGTATAAAACAGCAGAGCAGCCTGAAGACACGCCCCCAAATAATACTAGGAGCACCGCCCCCTTGGTAAATACCATAAAAATTGACACTAAATACAAAGGCCAAAAATTCTAAATCTGTACTCTGGACTTTAACAAAATGAAACATTGAATACTCAGAGGGGCAGCGGGAATAAAGTAAGTAATTTTCAGATCCTTCATGTGCAAGTTTACATTACTTTTGTATTATAGGCTATAACAGGATGGTCTATAAACCGGTACATACCTGATAACGAGGGAGAGGATGGCTCGCTGTTTATAGCATTGAAACACTGATTGTCATCATCAGATTTGGAATGGGGACGTTCTTTCTGCCTGTTTGGTAGAAGAAAGTCAAGTAAATTACAAGTGAAAACCAAAAGTGAAAGGCCAGTTAGGACAACATGAAGGGGATACCCTGCTCAGGACCCCAAACTACCAGCTAGAGTAAAGTCTAACTAGTAATATTGTTCTGTAATGAGCTGGAAATGAATGGCTGGCCACAATGATCAACTGATACTTCTGGGTTATCACAAGCCATACACTCAGAAACCAGTTATCATGGGGTGGTGGATGCTGGATTTAGATTTGTGTTACTTGTGTCTGAACATACATCAGAAACAAACCTCATAATAATAATAATAATCTACTCACATGTCTGCGTGTCTTTCGCTGTCCTCCGGTGAGCACACTGGAGGTGACATAGTGTCGCTGTCCTCTGTGGAGCACACTGGAGGTGACATAGGGTCTTCATTGGTCACCATCATGTTATTGGTTGTATATAGCTAAAACACACAGAGATATATGAATCAGATATATTTTTCAAGTTTTTTGTAATTATAGCTTTATACATTTTATTGACCACATACTTACTTTAGAAAACTTTTGAGAAGACGATACAAAGTTTTTGATTTCTGGACAGTCGTTGTCCTCATTTGTGTCCTCCTCATCTGAATTCCTAAATCTGTAATTCCTAATGCGAGCTGCAAAGTACAGGAGTTATCAGAGATTATTAGTATAAGACCCGGTCAGACAGTCACCATGTTATCACTAATAATGATGGGAACGGATTGTCACATGTAATGAAAGAAAAGACACACAGCAGTTTTCTGCAGACGACGTCTCATTTTACTTACTGTTAAAGTAGCGGGTATCCTTTTCTGACTTGAGATCAGGAACGAACAGAGGCTTTTGACTTAGTAGGTTGCTAAAGTCTAAGGCACGCAGAAATGGATGTTTTTTGATCTCATTAGCTCCTCCTGGAAAAGGAAGACAAGACAGAAATTGATACAGTCATTGTCAGAGAAACGACTCCGTATTAGTACAGTTTATATTAATCTGAACTGAAGATGTCACAGAGCCGATAAGAAGGAACTGTACTGAACATCGTAGCATGAAGAATGGGGAATGGACAAGTTGGTAGAGTATAGAATCTCAGTGCTGATCCTCATGGACACAACCATTTGTCTGGTCACAGAGATGTAATATGTCATTAACAATACTATTATAATATTACCTGTCCCAAGTCTTTGTTCTGGATTTTTTCTGAGCAGCTGTGTGATGATACCCCGAGCATTGGGTGGAGGAAAGTAATTAGATCTCCAAATTATTTCATCTGTTATATAAAAAGTAAGTATTCAAGGAAAGAAAACGTATTAATTTATATTCGTAAAAAAAACATTTTCCTTAACAAAGCTAGAAACTACACCAAAGAACAAATCATCCCAAATAACAGTGACATGACAAGCCTTCAGATTATTGCACTTACCACGGACAATACTGCGTAAAATCTCCTTTTCGGAAGCTCTATAAAATGGTGTATATCCAAAAAGAAACTCATAGAGGATGATCCCTACTGACCACCAATCAAGAGGCCTGCCATAGCCCTTCTTTAGGATTACTTCTGGGGCCATGTAACTTGTGGTGCCAGCAGTCTAAAAACCAACAGAAGGATGAGATGATGATTAATAAATATAATTACAAAAATTAACATTAGTGGAAACGTGATGATAAATTATTAGAGAAGGAGAAAGAGATGATATTTATAAAGTACAAGATTCTGTAAGTAAAGCCAACCTCTTTATCACGGAACTCTCTGGTGATGTCCTTAGTTGGAGCCTTGTAGAGTTTTGATGTTGGTCTCATGAGGCCAACTTTTGAAACCCCAAAATCGGTCACTTTAATATGTCCTGTTGATGTTATCAGGAGGCTGTAAAAGAAAAGATGGTGTCAGCACCAAGTACAGTAATAACCCATAGACTGTATAACAAACACTAACTTTCATCCCCTTTCTTATACATCAAGGGTCACTTACTTTGCAGGCTTCAGGTCTCTGTGCACCACACCATAGCTGTGCAGATATTCCACAGCAAGCACCGTTTCTGCAATGTACAGACGGGCCAAGGTGATTGGTAAAGAACCCATGTTTTTTAGAAGATTGCCACAGTCTCCTCCTACAGCAGAAAGCAAATACGATAGGTGAAGGTTTGTTACAGAGTAAATTACACATGATGAGAGTGAATGTGAAAAAAGCTGAGATATTGGGACAGGATGGCATATAGATACATTGGATGTGTCCTACCTGGTACATACTCCATGACCATACACAGATGAAGTTTAGTAGGAAAGGAGCAGAACATGGAGGCCACAAAGGGACAATCAGCGAAGGTAGAGATGTCCCTCTCCTGAAAGGCCCAATTCAGGCTCTTTGGCTTCAGGTTCGGCTTGTCCATTTTCTTCATTGCAAATATCTTGTTTGTGTCTGTATGGCGAACTAGGTGGATGGCCCTGCAGAGGGGGAAAATCAATGGTTTATTATGAAATCTTACTAACAGTCTGTCTATAGACCTCATCAAGTGATCTCCTGTACTGATGGTTAGTACTAGATGTGCGGCCATCACTAGAAATCCATGTCTAGAAATCCATAAAATCCCACCCCATAAATGATGACCTATGGAAGGTCCTCATCCACGTCACATCCTAACTGACCTGAATAGAGATAATTAGTTGTGGATAGTGATGTGGCTAACGAGCCCTGAGAAATAAATATTACACCAAAGTAAAGCTCACCCGAAACCTCCACAGCTGATCAGCTTGATAGGGTTATAGTCGCTCTTACAGGGATTTCTCCCCGGGTTCAATGATTCGATCAAGGCCTAAAAAGGAATAAGAAATGACATTAAGACATAGGAACTGCAGGAGATAAAAGCTCCAGATGCAGGAACGTCTCCCTTTTATATCATGTCCCCGCTGATTACACTGCAGCAGATGTAGAGGACGTGATACAAGCCGGACCCCCACAGACCCTCTTATATTATAAGGGGATATACCCCATACACATAAATCATTGTACTGCAGGGGAGGATAAGGGACATCACACCGAGGAGGCAGGATGATAATGCCATGGTCACACATAATAGGTCTGATCTACATAAGGACAGAGATATCCCATTGTGATATGGGGTATAATATGGGGTGTGTAACTCACACCCGTCACCTGATGATATGCAGACGTCCCTCTGATACTTACACTGGCAGATTCCTGGATGATCTCTGGTGTCTCACATATTCCACCATCAGTATTTGCCGGCACAGTTATTCCTAAAATAATGATAAAATAATGAAGAGACGTCATGTATCAGTCTAAATCAGCACTTATATAACACATCCATATCATAAAGGAAGTGACAAGACCCCCGTACATGGAATATACTAGGTATATGGATATTCTGCACACTGTATATACTTATGGCACATCTATATATTGTATATACTGTACCACGAATGTGTCATTGCTCAGGATCTGATGGAATCCTCAACAATTACAAGATTGGGGATCTATCAGCCTCTTTGTACATTTTTAACCTGAGAAGAGCCCAGAGGAGAGAAGCAGGATTACATGAGCCCCTCCATTATGGTCTATGGGGGGCTGATGAGCCGTCAGGGCCTCATACAGTGGATGAAGAGTAAATCTCCTTGTTCTCTGCCGTTTCCTATAATTTGATATTTGTACATACAATCTTAGACGATCGGCTTACCTTCCATCGGATCAGGGTTCAGCCCCGGCTGACTCATATCACGGTCAGCAATATTTCGGCTTTGCCTCTCTTTGGAGTCGTCTTCTGATGTTTCCTGATGGGTATAAAATATACAATTAATATAACATTTCACAAATACTACAATACCACATACAATAGACATAAAGGACTAAACATTGGATTTACGGGATAATATCAGTATTGGAAGGACTATACATGGCCGCTACCTCCAGTAAATCCACATTAATATATAAGGGACTTGTATCTACAACTGTTCTCTAATAACTTCTATCAGGACTGCAGCATTTATAAGATGGAAGATTGTGATGATCAAGAGAGACAGAAGCGGAAATACAAACTCCGCACCGCTGAGTACAGACTGTCATCACAGATGATGGAGCCGCAGAGACAGGCTGCCATAAAATATCCTGTGTCTTCCTGGAGCGGACAGGGAGGCCTCTACCATCATGAATCTGAGCTTCTGCTATAAGACTGATGATCTAGAGAAGATCAGACAACAAGGACATCAGATATAGAAGACGATGGATCCTTACCAGACGCTCCGGTGAGTAGGCCGGATACTCCAGCACAAGGAGGACGTTCTGGGCCAGTTGTTTAATAAAGGCCAATTCTCCACTGTGGGATTTTTCTTCAGCCTATAGAGATGAAAACAAACAGGAAAGGAAAATCATGAAAGTGAAGAATGCAGGACGCCATTTATGTCACCGTGTTACTCCTGGTATCTGCACTACAAATACGACATGACAGCTGAGGGATCCGGTCACTTGAGAACCTCTAGAGGGAACCTGTCATGTAAAACAACTGTACTAACTGCAGATATGGGGTTAATCTGCAGGATAATAGCGTTCTGACACCGTGCGGCCATATTAGAGCCGTCAGTCAGTCCCGGGGACGGTTACAGCCGCCGCTCACCAAGCAGACAGCAGTGACTGAAAGCGAGCCGGCCCCATCCCTATTACTGAAAGAGCGAGGCTGCCAGGGGGAATACAGTTCTGTCCTCCCAACAGCGGGGCTCTCAGTGCGGCGACCGAATGTGTCAGAATGCTATTAGCCTGCAGATTAACCCCATATGTACAGGATGATAGCGTTATTTTACATGACAGGTTGCCTTTAAATCTCCAGGTCCACGCTCCATACCCAGTGCATGTGAATAAGACACATGACTGCCTGCGACTTGTGTAAATCGGCCTCAGCAGCCTTTATTAATTCAAAAATACGAAAGACGGATTGTCTGCAACAATGACGACCCCGCAATTATATAACTATATCGCTAATAGGGGAGATCAGCAGAAAACCAACACGTAAGGTTTAGACCCGAGCCGCAGTGCAGCGGCACAAGGACTAAGATGCTAAAATCCCACATTAATACCAATATCCTGGCAGGACATAGCGCCCAATAGTAATAATGTGATGTGACTGAAGTGGCTATTCCACAACAGTAACCTCCGTCCAAAGGACATCACATTTACCAAGTCTGTGACCCAGACCTATCTCCTGCCGCTGTGACAGTTTATTGAGAATCATATCTCCCCAAACCCTCTACTTATCGAGCACCATTTTTTTAATCCTCCTTTTCCTCCTTATTTTATAGATAGGAAAATATCAATGCATGTTTGCTATCGCCTGAATCGGACTGTGGGGGTTGGAAATAATTATATGCTGCATAACGAACGCTGTGAAAACAAAACCCCCAAAACTACTGTATATTTTATGGTAAAAAAATGGAGCCGTTCAAAGTTACAACTCTTCTCACGAAAAACCAGCCCTCAGACGTCTATGCCAGCAGAAAAATAAGAAATTTATGGCTCCTGAAAGAAAGTGATGAAAAAATGAGAGCAGAAAAATGTCAAATTTCCTGGTCCTTACCAGGTAACCAATCCTATTACCCCACGCAAACAACCTTCCTACTCCTAATTCAATTAACCCTTTAGATCCCACAATTTCCTTCGCCATATATCCTGTATGCCCTATATTGGCTCTCGGCTATTCTTATCTTAGTATTTAGTACTGGTTAAACCTAAACTTGTAATCAGTTATTACTTCCCATTATTATTATTTTAGTAGAAATAGGCCCGATGCTATCAAATCAGGAGTGTGGTGAAATTAACATCTGTGTATGCTTAGTGGTGCTGACAGGAGCAGCAGACATGCGCATGCGCGGGTAGAGCGGGTAAAGCGAGCAGTTGTGGCTGTTACTACGCATGCTCGGGAATAGCGGTAGCGTGAATGTCATTTGCACAGGCGCAGTTCGTGGCCTTGTGGACACGAACTTCGCCTGCGCAAGTGACATACACATCACTGCTATTCCCACGCATGCATAGTAATGACGCGGCTGTTACTGCGCCTGCATAGGAATAGCGCTGACGTGTATGTCACTTGCGCCTTGTGGCCACGAACTGCGAAAGTGACACTGCCGCGGTGCCTTATGGGATTCAGGGACAGCGGCCGGAAGTCCCAACTGGCGATTATATATGTAGATATGATTTGTACAGATTGTCTGCTGCTTACCTGCTGTACTAGGGTCCAGATGTTCTCCTGTAAATGCTCAAGATATTCTGAGCTAACACGACCTTTACGGTATTTGATCAGGCAGTCTCTCACAAGCTTCATAACCAGCCGGTAAGTGAAGCTGAGGACGCCATCGGGTAGTGGTAGCACAATGTCAGGGGCATAGGTGGTAAGAATCCCCTGGAGTAGTGCTAACACCTGAAATTTGTCTGGAGCAATATCAGACATTATAAGTAATAAAGTAAATCCAAACGCAATCAGTATATGATTAGCTAGATAGCTTATCACTGAAGGCAATGACACCGGAATGTCAAAGTGACTATATGGATGCAAACACTTCTGTAAGTAGTGATGGTTAATTGTGATGTCATAATCTAGTGTTCTGATCCTTTTATTTTAAACAAACTTTATTTGACAAAGCAAAATAGACATGCAAATAAGTTTATCATCATAGAATCTCCATGACTTGTACCAACACAGTCCACATCTTTATAAATAAGTATCAAATCCATCCCATAATTTTCTATTTTTTTGTCACAACAATTTTACCAGATTCAATTTTTAACTCAACATGCAAAACAACCAGAAAACACTTTGCCATAATCCATATATGAATAGATGTAAGTGTGTGAATCCATTAGCCTTTACGTTACCCTGATGTCTTCTTCAGTTCCTCCATATTATACAAGGATGTGTGTCGGAATCATCAGCTGTTACATATCAGATTATGTATAGCTATATTCAATAAAAGATTTCCATTTGTGAAAAAACATCATTGACTTTTCTTTTTGTCTTTCTGACTCGAGTTTGTCATAAACTAATAAAGTTTTCAGAGTTTTGATTATTTCAGATAATTGAGGCGTCTATTTCTCCAGCCAATATCTAAGTACCATATACATTTTCTGGCCACTATACATGTATTATCTGTACAGACAGAACTCTGTCCCTATCCTCCCAACATTCTCTTACAATACACATGCCTGAGAAGACTTTAGAAGTTTAATTTTCCAAACATTGTCTAAATCAGGGGTGGGCAATTAATTTTGCCATGGGGCCGCATGAGAAATTGGGATGGTTTTAGAGGGCCGGACTAATATAATTACCATATTTTTCGGGGTATAAGACGCACCCCAAATTTGGGGTGAAAATTGCAGAAAAAAAGATTTTTTATAAGATGGGGTCCATCTTATTGTCCGAATTTACAGTATCTTACCTGAGGGCTGGCGGTGGCAGAGCAGGGTCACAGGAGGCATGGTGTCGGCAGAGGTGGGGTGATGCGGTGTGGCGTGTACCTGGGCAGGGTCCCTTCCTGCTTAGGTGGGCGACGCCACGGCCGCAGTGGTGTGGCGACGGCAGAGGTGCGGCGGCAGAGGTGCGGTATGGCGTGCTCAGGGTCCCTTCCACCGGTGAGGTGACGCAGCGGCCCGGAATGCAATGTGAGCAGCAGAGCCGGGCCGAATATCGGTGGCGACGGCCATCTTCCCGAGGCTGCGCGTGCGCAGATGGAGTGCTCTGCTTCACGGGGCTTCAGGAAAATGGCCGCGGGAGGCCGCGCGTGCGCAGATGGAGATTGTGGCGGCCATTTTCCTGAAGCTGAGATCTAAATCTGCAAACTCGGCTTCAGGAAAATGGCCGCCGCGATCTCCATCTGCGCACGCGCGGCCTCGGGAAGATGGCCACCACCACCGATAAACAGGTGATCAACCCGGCTCTGCTGCTCACATTGCACGTGATGTACAGGGCCGATGCGTGTGAGCTCGGGGCCTTCACTCCAGCCGCCAGCGGTCCTCCTCAGAAGCGTCTGGCGGCTGGCCGAGCGGTGTCGGGGGCGGCTGTCAGAAGTGACAGCTAGCTGGCGGGCCGTTTAAAATCATCAGGCAGGCCAGATGCGGCCCGCGGGCCGCATCTTGCCCAGGTCTGGTCTAAATAGAGAAGGGTCTCTTCCCGCACCTTTTGGATGGATGGGTTTTGCCTGACACTATCAAACAAATTGGCTTTAGGTTACATTTTGGGCATTTTCTTAAATATCGTGATGAAGCATCTTTGTAGGAACAATTGAAAGCATAAATGGCATTATGACTCAGTTTGTACTGTATTTCTCTCCATTGTTTGTTGGTCATTGCTTTTTTACTTTATCCCAGCCCTTCAGTGTTTACCATCTATCTCAGTGTCATTTAATGGACAAATTAATCATGTACCCAGTGTGCAGAATTTGTCTTTGAATTCTTTGGTATATTGTGGATAGGGAATTTACACATGAACTAGACCCGTCAATATGTCAAAATAATTTCTCCTTTCCACTTTGCCAAAATCTTTCACCATACAGTAGAGCTGTAGAAACGAGCCGTGATGCAGTAGATATTAATGATCTCCCATATCTTACATTCCTTACATACTTTCTTGTGGCATTTCCTGATGAAGGAGTTCTGTGAAACTCCGAAACGCGTTGAATAAAAACCACAATTATTAATACGTCTGGACTATCAGTGATTCAGCAGCGCACAACAGGACCACGTTCTCCAAATTTTTATATCTAACGGCCGGTCCTTTCTGGACCTGTGGATCTGCTGCAGTGAATCTTCTTCTCAATGCAACAGCTTTCATAATATTTTACATTCCTGAGAATTCCTGCCAGGTGAGCAGCCATCCTTCATCAACGTTTAATAAATCCTCACCTTAAGTTAGCCATTAAAAGATATCAGCCACTGAGGACTCTCAATTCTAAATATTTTTCTGTCATAATTTATTAATTTTTCTATGATGATGCTGAAAATTGACTATTATTAAAGGGGTTGTCCAGGACTATATAATTTTTTACAATCTGTCTAAGAACTAACAGGCAGGTAGTTGCTACCTACTTGCCCAGCGCCAATCTCTGCCGACAAAAAGTGGTCACCGACGGTTACTGCTGATATCTTGTCGAGAGAGTAGCAGGCTCTCTTCCGCTCAACTCTGTTGATGGAGCATATCTGCTGATGTCATGCTGATTGCCAGCTGGCTCCCTGCTGCTTAATTGATGGAAGCCAGCAGTCAATCAGCATGGCGCAGTTACACCCCGGCAGTAGAGAATTCTGAAAATAAAAGAGCTGTATTGATGTGGAGCAACTGAATCGCCGGCATGAGCATTGGGTGATCGATCTGAGCCAGCAATGGATAGAATAGGCCGGCAGTTAGCAACTAACCAGCTGTTTTTTTTGTCCCATAGTACAAAAAAAGTCCTGGAAACCTCTTTAATGAAGAAGACAATGATAGTAAAGCTATCGTTTCAGGTTGCTTATAAAAATATTTTTCTGCAACCAAACATACAGTGGGTACAGAAAGTATTCAGACCCCTTTAAATGTTTCACTCTTTGTTTCATTGCAGCCATTTGGTAAATTCAAAAAAGTTCATTTTTTTCTCATTAATGTACACTCTGGACCCCATCTTGACTGAAAAAAAACAGAAATTATTGCAAATTTATTTAAAAAGAAAAACTGAAATATCACATGGTCATAAGTATTCAAACCCTTTGCTCAGACACTCATATTTAGGTCACATGCTGTCCATTTCCTTGTGATCCTCCTTGTGATGGTTCTACTTCATTGGAGTCCAGCTGTGTTAGGCTGCCGTCACACTATTAGTAGTTGGTCAGTATTTTACCTCAGTATTTGTAAGCCAAAACCAGGAGTGGAACAATCAGAGGAAAAGTTTAATAGATACACGTCACCACTTCTGTATTTATTACCCACTCCTGGATTTGGCTTGCAAATACTGATGTAAAATACCGACCAAATACTGCTAGTGTGACGGCAGCCTTAAACTGATAAGACTTGATTTTTAAAGGCGCACACCTGTCTGTATAAGACCTCACAGCTCACAGTGCATGTCAGACCATATGATAATCATGAGGTCAAAGGAACTGGCCAAGGAGCTCAGAGACAGAATTGTTGCAAGGCACAGACCTGGCCAAGGTTACAACAGAATTTCTGCAGTACTCAAGGTTCCTAAATGCACAGTGGCCTCCATAATCCTTAAAAGGAAGAAGTTTGGGACCACCAGAAGTCTTCCTAGACCTGTCCATCCAGACAAACTGAGCAATCGTGGGAGAAGAGGCTTGGTGAGAGAGGTAAAGAAGGACCCCAAGATCACTGTGGCTGAGCTCCAGAGATGCAGTAGGGAGATGGGAGAAAGTTCCACAAAGTCAACTATCACTGCAGCCCTCCACCAGTCAGGCCTTTATGGTAGAGTGGCCCGACGGAAGCCTCTCCTCAGTGCAAGACATATGAAAGCCTGCATAGTGTTTGCTAAAAAAACACACAAAGGACTCCGAGACTATGAGAAATAAGATTCTCTGGTCTGATGAGACGAAGATAGACCTATTTGGTGATAATTGTAAATGGTATGTGGGAAGAAAACCAGGCACTGCTTATCACCTGCCCAATAGAATCCCAACAGTGAAACATGGTGGTAGCAGCATCATGCTATGGGTTTTTTTCAGCTGCAGGTGCAGGACAACTAGTTGCCATTGAAGGAAACATGAATGCAGCCAAATACAGAGATATCCTGGATGAAAACCTCTTCCAGAGAGCTCTGGACCTCAGACTTGGCCAAAAGTTCACCTTCCAACAAGACAATGACCCTAACACACAGCTAAAATAACAAAGGAGTGACTTGAGAACAACTCTGTGACCATTCTTGGCTGGCCCAGCCATAGCCCTGACCTAAACCCAATTGAGCATCTCTGGAGAAACCTGAAAATGGCCGTCCACCAACGTTCACCATCCAACTGGAGAGGATCTGCAAGGAGGAATGGCAGAGGATCCCCAAATCCAGGTGTGCAAAACTTGTTGCATCATTCCTAAGAAGACTCATGGCTGTATTAGCTCAAAATGGTGCTTCTACTCAATACTGAATACTTATGACCATGTGATATTTCAGTTTTTCTTTTTTAAGAAATTTGCAATAATTTCTACATTTCTGTTTTTTTCAGTCAAGATGGGGTGCAGAGTGTACATTTATGAGAAAAAAATGTACTTTTTTGAATTTACCAAATATCTGCAATGAAACAAAGAGTGAAAAATTTAAAGGGGTCTGAATACTTTTCGTACTCGCTGTATAGGAAAATTATTTTAGGCCAACTCGGCACAATAAACACTAGTGAGAAGCAAACATGCTCAGTGATACTTGAGTATTTGGGTGCTCCGATGTGCTTGGCACTCATTGAGCATTGGCCACTGGCCAGTGCTCGGATTTAATGCTTGAATCCCCACCCTGCATGTTTGGCGCCTGTTACGCAGCCAATAAACATCCTGGAATTGCCTGTCAGTCACTGTAATGCTGTAGCCATCTTGATAGTGGCATTTACAGTATGTGATTAGTTCATTAGAGGTTATAAAACGACCAGCGCTGACACACTCAGCACAGTGACGCCATTGCGCAGCTCAGGGACAGTTCTGATTGGAGGGAGAGATAAGTAGTCCAGACCTTTTGCACAATTTTAGGAGTCCTTTAGTGGTGATACTTTGCTGAACCATCATACTAACAGTCCTTAAAGGGCTATTCTTGTGCTTTGCTGTTTCTATGCTATACATTCTCCAATAAGCATAGGGACAGCTGCTGGAGCATGAAGAGTGGCTGACTACAGCCTCTAGGCAGGACTTAGGGCTTCGCAGTCTATTGTTAAATATATAGCTGCTGTATGTGTCCACATTTTTTTGGTGGGGGATTAAAAATGGACTATATTGTTATCCATACAGTTTAACGTGTTTTGTGTTACATTCCAGTGGTATTAAACTCCAAAACAAAGTTTAACCCCTTCATGACCCAGCCTATTTTGACCTTAATGACCTGGCCGTTTTTTCCAATTCTGACCAGTGTCCCTTTATGAGGTAATAACTCAGGAACGCTTCAACGGATCCTAGCGGTTCTGAGATTGTTTTTTCGTGACATATTGGGCTTCATGTTAGTGGTAAATTTAGGTCAATAAATTCTGCGTTTATTTGTGATAAAAACGGAAATTTGGCGAAAATTTTGAAAATTTCGCAATTTTCACATTTTGAATTTTTATTCTGTTAAACCAGAGAGTTATGTGACACAAAATAGTTAATAAATAACATTTCCCACATGTCTACTTTACACCAGCACAATTTTGGAAACAAAATTTTTTTTTGCTAGGAAGTTATAAGAGTTAAAATTTGACCAGCGATTTCTCATTTTTACAACGAAATTTACAAAACCATTTTTTTTAGGGACCACCTCACATTTGAAGTCAGTTTGAGGGGTCTATATGGCTGAAAATACCCAAAAGTGACACCATTCTAAAAAATGCACCCCTCAAGGTGCTCAAAACCACATTCAAGAAGTTTTTTAACCCTTCAGGTGCTTCACAGCAGCAGAAGCAACATGGAAGGAAAAAATGAACATTTAACTTTTTAGTCACAAAAATTATCTTTTAGCAACATTTTTTTTATTTTCCCAATGGTACAAGGAGAAACTGAACCACGAAAGTTGTTGTCCAATTTGTCCTGAGTACGCTGATACCTCATATGTGGGGGTAAACCACTGTTTGGGCGCACGGCAGGGCTTGGAAGGGAAGGAGCGCCATTTGACTTTTTGAATGAAAAATTGGCTCCACTCTTTAGCGGACACCATGTCACGTTTGGAGAGCCCCCGTGTGCCTAAAAATTGGAGCTCCCCCACAAATGACCCCATTTTGGAAACTAGACCCCCCAAGGAACTTATCTAGATGCATATTGAGCACTTTAAACCCTCAGGTGCTTCACAAATTGATCTGTAAAAATGAAAAAGTACTTTTTTTTTTCACAAAAAAATTATTTTCGCCTCAGTTTTTCATTTTCACATGGGCAATAGGATAAAATGAATCCTAAAATTTGTTGGGCAATTTCTCCCGAGTACGCCGATACCTCATATGTGGGGGTAAACCACTGTTTGGGCACACGGCAGGGCTCGGAAGGGAAGGCGCGCCATTTGACTTTTTGAATGGAAAATTAGCTCCAATTGTTAGCGGACACCATGTCGCGTTTGGAGAGCCCCTGTGTGCCTATGCATTGGAGCTCCCCCACAAGTGACCCCATTTTGGAAACTAGACCCCCCAAGGAACTTATCTAGATGCATATTGAGCACTTTAAACCCCCAGGTGCTTCACAGAAGTTTATAATGCAGAGCCATGAAAATAAAAAATAATTTTTCTTTCCTCAAAAATGATTTTTAGCCTGGAATTTCCTATTTTGCCAAGGGTAATAGGAGAAATTGGACCGCAAATGTTGTTGTCCAGTTTGTCCTGAGTACGCTGATACCCCATATGTGGGGGTAAACCACTGTTTGGGCGCACGGCAGGGCTCGGAAGGGAAGGCACGCCAATTGGCTTTTTAAATGGAAAATTAGCTCCAATCATTAGCGGACACCATGTCACGTTTGGAGAGCCCCTGTGTGCCTAAACATTGGAGATCCCCCACATATGACCCCATTTTGGAAACTAGACCCCCAAAGGAACTAATCTAGATGTGTGGTGAGGACTTTGAACTTCCAAGTGCTTCACAGAAGTTTATAACGCAGAGCCATGAAAATAAAATAAAAATTTTATTTTCTCTAAAATGATTTTTTAGCCTGCAATTTATTATTTTCCCAAGGGTAACAGGAGAAATTTGACCCCAAAAGTTGTTGTACAGTTTCTCCTGAGTACGCTGATACCCCATATGTGGGGGTAAACCACAGTTTGGGCACATGTCGGGGCTCAGAAGGGAAGTAGTGACTTTTGAAATGCAGACTTTGATGGAATGGTCTGCGGGCGTCACGTTGCGTTTGCAGAGCCCCTGGTGTGCCTAAACAGTAGAAACCCCCCACAAGTGACCCCATTTTGGAAACTAGACCCCGAAAGGAACTTATCTAGATGTGAGGTGAGCACTTTGAACCCCCAAGTGCTTCACAGAAGTTTATAACACAGAGCAGTGAAAATAATAAATACGTTTTCTTTCCTCAAAAATAATTTTTTAGCCCAGAATTTTTTATTTTCCCAAGGGTTACAGGAGAAATTGGACCCCAAAAGTTGTTGTCCAGTTTCTCCTGAGTACGCTGATACCCCATATGTGGGGGTAAACCACTGTTTGGGCACACGTCGGGGCTCAGAAGGGAAGTAGTGACTTTTGAAATGCAGACTTTGATGGAATGGTCTGCGGGCGTCACGTTGCGTTTGCAGAGCCCCTGGTGTGCCTAAACAGTAGAAACCCCCCACAAGTGACCCCATTTTGGAAACTAGACCCCCCCAAGGAACTTATCTAGATATGTGGTGAGCACTTTGAACCCCCAAGTGCTTCACAGACGTTTACAACGCAGAGCCGTGAAAATAAAAAATCATTTTTCTTTCCTCAAAAATGATGTTTTAGCAAGCAATTTTTTATTTTCTCAAGGGTAACAGGAGAAATTGGACCCCAGTAATTGTTGCCCAGTTTGTCCTGAGTACGCTGATACCCCATATGTGGGGGTAAACCACTGTTTGGGCACATGTCGGGGCTCGGAAGTCAAGTAGTGACGTTTTGAAATGCAGACTTTGATGGAATGGTCTGCGGGCGTCACGTTGCGTTTGCAGAGCCCCTGGTGTGCCTAAACAGTAGAAACCCCCCACAAGTGACCCCATTTTGGAAACTAGACCCCCCAAGGAACTTATCTAGATATGTGGTGAGCACTTTGAACCCCCAAGTGCTTCACAGACGTTTACAACGCAGAGCCGTGAAAATAAAAAATCATTTTTCTTTCCTCAAAAATGATGTTTTAGCAAGCAATTTTTCATTTTCTCAAGGGTAACAGGAGAAATTGGACCCCAGTAATTGTTGCCCAGTTTGTCCTGAGTACACTGATACCCCATATGTGGGGGTAAACCACTGTTTGGGCACACGTCGGGGCTCGGAAGGGAAGGAGCACCATTTGACTTTTTGAATAAAAGATTGGCTGGAATCAATGGTGGCGCCATGTTGCGTTTGGAGACCCCCTGATGTGCCTAAACAGTGGAAACCCCTCAATTCTAACGCCAACACACCCCTAACCCTTATCCCAACTGTAGCCGTAACCCTAACCACAACCCTAACCCCAACACACCCCTAACCCTAACCACAACCCTAATTCCAACCCAACCCTAACCCTAAGGCTATGTACCCACGTTGCGGATTCGTGTGAGATTTTTCCGCACCATTTTTGAAAAATCCGCGGGTAAAAGGCACTGCGTTTTACCTGCGGATTTACTGCGGATTTCACCTGCGGATTCCTATTGAGGAATAGGTGTAAAACGCTGCGGAATCCGCACAAAGAATTGACATGCTGCGGAAAATACAACGCAGCGTTTTCGTGCGGTATTTTCCGCACCATGGGCACAGCGGATTTGGTTTTCCATAGGTTTACATGGTACTGTAAACCTGATGGAACACTGCTGCGGATCCGCAGCGGCCAATCTGCTGCGGATCCGCAGCCAAATCCGCACCGTGTGCACATAGCCTAATTCTAAAGGTATGTGCACACGCTGCGGAAAACGCTGCGGATCCGCAGCAGTTTCCCATGAGTTTACATTTCAATGTAAACCTATGGGAAACAAAAATCGCTGTACACATGCTGCGGAAAAACTGCACGGAAACGCAGCGGTTTACATTCCGCAGCATGTCACTTCTTTCTGCGGATTCCACAGCGGTTTTACAACTGCTCCAATAGAAAATCGCAGTTGTAAAACCGCAGTGAAATGCGCAGAAAAACCGCGGTAAATCTGCCATAAATCCGCAGCGGTTTAGCACTGCGGATTTATCAAATCCGCTGCGGAAAAATCCGCAGAGGACCAGAATACGTGTGCACATATCGAAACCCTAACCCTACCCCTAACCCTACCCCTAACCCTAACCCTAACCCTACCCCTAACCCTACCCCTACCCCTAACCCTAACCCTAACCCTACCCCTAACCCTACCCCTACCCCTAACCCTACCCCTAACCCTACCGCTACCCCTAACCCTACCCCTACCCCTAACCCTAACCCTAACCCTAGTTCTAACTCCAACCTTAGTGGAAAAAAAAAAAAATTCTTTATTTTATTATTGTCCCTATCTATGGGGGACAAATGGGGGGGGTCATTTACTGTTTTTTTATTTTGACCACTGTGATAGATTATATCACAGTGATCAAAATTCACATTGGAACGAATCTGCCGGCCGGCAGATTCGGCGGGCGCACTGCGCATGCGCCCGCCATTTTGGAACATTGCGGCGCTCGGGGAAGAAGACGGACGGACCCCGCCAGGATCGGTAAGTATAAGGGGGGGAGATCAGGGCACAGGGGGGGGAGATCAGGGCACGGGGGGGGCGTCGGAGCACGGGGGGGAGGGATCGGAGCATGGGGGAGAGTGATCGGTGTGCGGGCGGGTGGATCGGTGTGCAGGGGGGGTGGATCGGTGTGCAGGGGGGGTGGATCGGTGTGCAGGGGGGGTGGATCGGAGCACGGGGGGGATCGGAGTGCGGGGGGGTTTGATTGGAGCACGGGGGGAGCGGACAGGAGGACGGGGGAGCGGAGCACAGGACGGAGGGGAGCGGGCCACAGATCGGGGGGCTGGGGGGGCGATCGGAGGGGTGGGGTGGGGGCACATTAGTATTTCCAGCCATGGCCGATGATATTGCAGCATCGGCCATGGCTGGATTGTAATATTTCACCATTTTTTTAGGTGAAATATTACAAATCGCTCTGATTGGCAGTTTCACTTTCAACAGCCAATCAGAGCGATCGTAGCCACGAGGGGGTGAAGCCACCCCCCCTGGGCTAAACTACCACTCCCCCTGTCCCTGCAGATCGGGTGAAATGGGAGTTAACCCTTTCACCCGATCTGCAGGGACGCGATCTTTCTGTGACACAGCATATGCGTCACAGGTCGGATTGGCACCGACTTTCATGACGCATACGCTGTGTCACAGGTCGGGAAGGGGTTAAAAAATATTTACTGGATTTAATTTGTCATCCATACAGTTTACCTTTCTTTGTAGTACATTACAGTGGTATTAAACTCCAAAAAAGTTTTTTTCTTTTTACTGGATTGAATTTGTCATCCATACATTTTAATGTGCTTTACGTTACATTACAGTGGTATTAAACTACAAAAAAACGTTCAAAAAAATGTACTGGATTGAATTTGTCATCCATACAGTTTATCGTGCTTTGTGTTAAATTATGGTGGTTTTAAACTATGAAAAAAAGTTCTGCCGGCTGCAGTTGAATGCATTTTATTTTATTAAAAAACTTGATTTCCAGAGATCTAGCAATTATAAAATGTGTAAGGCGTACGGTTAGGGATGGGGAAGTGGAAGTGATAATGATGGTGCATGCAGACGCAGAGGACGTGGGGCAGGTGCGACTGTTCCTGTCACTGGAGCACAAGAAGCACACCTATCCACGACACAGCTTCCTGTCTCACTTTACCAGAAGGCAAAATACACCACTTCTGATGCTAGACCAGTGTGAGCAGGTGTTTGGTTGGATAGCAGATAATGCTTCCAGCATACTTGTCAGCACCACCAAGTCTTCCACACTGTCCAGTTTCCCAAGCCAAGAATCTGCATCACTTAATCCTCACCCTGATGCTCCTTCCTCCCACCATGTTGAGTCCCAGGAAACCAGTGATCCCACACTAGGACACTCCAAGGAGATCTTTACATAATGATTTTTTGATTGTGGCTTCTTACCTGCATGTTCCAAGAGAGACAGGAGGATATGCTGTTTAGTGATGTACAAAACTTAGAGCACCCACGGTCACAAGAAGATGATGGTGGGGAATGACAAATTTTGTCTAAGGAGGTAGATGATGATGAGACACAGTTACCGATAAGTCAGTTTGTTGTTAAGTCATCAAGTCAGGAAGATCAGGGTGGGGTAGTGGAGGAGGAAGTCACTGACTCATCCTGGGAATCTAGCATGCAGAGCAAGGACAGCAGTGCTGAGGTGGAGGGATTGGCAGCAACAAAAGAGGCATGGAGACACAGTGGGGTGACCAGAGGGAGAAGGCGGGCAACTTATCCACAGAGCACCGAAACTTGTGAATCTCTCTACCAAAGAGTTAGGTTTTACCCAGTCTGGGACTTTTTTTTAACGAGAGTTCTGAGTCAAAAAACACTGATCATTTGCATCCTGTGCCATGCCAAGATCAGCAGGGGACTGACCACTAAGAGCCTAACCTTCACCAGCATGATCAGGTACATGTCATCTAAGCACCTGACTTGGTGGACCGAACGCCTGTGTCCACAATTATCGCCAGTGGGTGACACCACTGCCTCTTCCCCTGTGCTAAGTGCTTGCCAATCCCCTGTCCAAGACACAGGGGCAGATGTCTCCTGCCCTGTACTGGTCCTTGCAAATTCTGTAGCACCATCATCAGGCACTTCCAAATCCTTGTCCCAGCACAGCAATTAGCATACCCACATGCCCATATGTTAAATATGGCACATTTCCAAGCTTTATGGTGTGGAAATATTGCCGTGTCAGCTTGTGAACAGGGAGGATTTCCTCAGACTCAAGGTGGCAGCCATTCCTCGTTACTCGGTCCCCAGCCGCCACTATTTCCACCGATGTGGTGTCCCAGCCTTTTACCACCACATGTCCAGGAACATCACCAGTGCCCTTACCAACGCACTTACTGGGATGGTCCACTTAATGACCAACATGTGCACAAATGTTTGTGGGCAGTAATGCTACATTTCCCTGACGGCACACTGGGTGAACATAGTGGAGGCCCAGCCCGAGTCCCACTCTGCCATGGCACATGTGCTACCGATGCTGAGGATTGCTGGCCCTACTCTTCTATCAGAGTTTTCTCAATCCCCTACACCAGTTGCTGTATCCCCATCTTCTCCAATTTGTTATCTCAGAGCACGTCGCCCACATCAGTCAGAAGCTGGAAGCTCTGCAGCACTGCCCCAGCAAAGCAGCAAGCTCACGGTGGTGGAAGCTTAGCAAGCGCACACATACCATGCTTGGCCCGCATGCTCAGTTCTGGTCAAAGTACACCGCATCAGCGCCCTTTTCCACAAGCCAGCTGCTGGTGTGCAACATGACCATGTACTTATACTCCACAATGCACATGCTGGCAAGGCTTTTTGAGCAGCAGAGGCCAATTGTTGTATACCAGTTCCAACACGCCCATCGGTATTCTGGACAAGCTCTGCACATAACAACTGTAGAGTGGGCATGGATGTCTGACATTTGTGCTGTTCTCTTTGAGGACTCCACAAAAATTATGAGTGGGAATGATGCCATAATCCCGCTTCTGTGCGTACTTAAACAGTCACTGCTCACAATTAAACATGAAGCTTTGCATGTGGACCAGGTGGAGGTGGAGCAAGATATGAGACATGGAGACAGCCTCATCTCATCTGCTCAGCACAGATTGGGTAACAATGAGGAGGTGCAGGATGATGATGAGGAGGAACAGGAGCTGGTTGCTAGCGCAACAGAGACTAGTACCAACACAAGCTTTGTCTCATCTCTTCTACATGGATAGGCTGAGGAAGGGAATGAGGAGGAAAAGAAGGAGGAGGAGAAGATGGAGAGTCGTCATCTTAGTGGAGACAGGGAAGTGTTAGCTATAGCGAGCTTGGCACATACGGCCAACTTTATGTACCGCTGCCTTCCCCATAACCCTTGCATTATATATTCATCTTGACCAGAAAAGAGTACTGGTTGTTCACCCTGCTAGACCCATGCTATAACGAGAACCTTGCATCTTTCCTTCCTGAGGTAGAGAGGTCTATTAAAATGGTTCTATACCAGAAAGCAGGGGTACATTGTCAAAGGCCTGCGCCAATTTCATGACACCCTCCTAGTGTCCAGGCCCTGATAACTGGGTATTTTTGACACGGAGGGAAACATTTTTAATGATGGTCAAGCAATACATGCTTTGGAGATGTTGTGCTGCCATACCGCTAGCGTCTTGTGTGCGCGGACTTTTAGTGCCGCCGGTGGGGGGGTCATAAAAGACAGGGGCAGTAAATGGGTTAAACTGCATTGCCATTCAGAATTATATAAATGATGCAGAATTCCAATATAGGAGATTTATTGGTCAATGTGCTTCAAAGTTATTTCAACTTCTTCATCAGGAGAAACTACATTCTCCAATTGAAAATGCTGGCGGGCTCACTCCGATAAAAATGAACAAAGCCTGGATTAGCCCTGACTTTTCCACACCAACAGATAACAGCAGCACTTAAAGTGTTTTTAATCTTCAATGTTTGAATGAGATCTGCCAGTTGTTGCCTACAAGGGTCTATGGATAACCCTGCTAATATTTTTGGGCAGTCTTTACTCTGTGTGCAGAACCTTTTTGATTGAAGAACCACAACAACACTTTATTTGAATGAGGGACTCCAGTTGGTGCCTTTATATGTGTATGGATGGCCCTGCTTGTAATATTTGGCAGGCTTTGCACTGTGTGCACAGCCTTTATGAGTCTGAGAGTACCACTATATGACAATTTGAACAGAATGAGGCCCTCCTTTATGTCTAATACAGGGTGTATCTGAATCCCTCTTCCATCTACTTTTTGGCAGTTCTTGCTTCCTTTATAAGTTCCACTGAAATTTCCAATTTTCTAATAAAAATGTCAATATTTGATTTACTTAAATTATTATTTTTCAATCCTTTTTAAGTTTTGCCTTATATACAAGTCATTATGCAGAAAAGAATGTTTCTTAACATTTTTTCCTGTAAACTCCAATTTCTTGTCTGTTATATTATTATGTTATATTTACTCCTTAAAGTGGAGTAAAAGTCTGATACCATTGTTCTCAGCAGCTATCTGAGAGACAGAGCTGCTTTCAGGGGTCTTCCCCATGCTGTTCTCGATCCATTCAGCACTTTGTCCATCCATTTCAACATTTTCACGGCCCCCCAGACCTTTTTGTAGGGTCTGCCAGAAAACTGTTCCATTTCCTATTGACTCCCATTATATTTGGTACTCGAAATGAGCATTGGAACATCAGTAATTTGTCGATTCGATTAACGCACATCCGAGAATTTTACTGCCCACTCATCACTAATAAATACCTAAATTGTCCATCATACACGTTAGTCATTTTCCATCCCACTGACGGACACAGAAAGAAGAGTCTACTTGTGAAATAACAATATTCAGACCCTTTGCAGACTAATAAGAAGTCATAATGCACAAAATAGCTCCCCCTCTTTCCTCGTTCCAGTTACCTTTATGATTATTTCATAACCCTTATATGCACTACTTTTTTCTCTTTGAATAGGAATAAAATATGAATATTGGTGTTTTTTAGCCATTGTTAGTACAGTATATTTGGATCATTATTTACCTTTTTCTATGGAGTTAATAGTTTTTAATATTATTCTATAAAGTTTAAGTATTTTAATATATACCGGTATGTGTTTTTTTTTCTATAAAACTTTGATTAAATATACCCTATTATTTGATTTTCTGTAAGGCTAGAGAATCATGTTACGAAGTGATTTTTATTGCACCATAAACACTGAAAAACAAAAAAAAACCTGTGGCATAGTTGTGTTTTTCTACCATTTTATCACACCATTTTACAATACTGTATGGCAAAATGAATGGTGTCATTCAAAACGACAACTTGTCAAGTGAAAAACAAGCCCTCCTATGGCTATGCTGATGGAAAATGAAAAAGTTATGTCTCTTGTAAAAGACGAGGGAAGAAAATAAAGCACAACTTCAAAAATTGACCCCAGCAATGAGAGGTTAAGAGTGGAAAAAAAACTGAAAAGTTTTGAAAGAAAAAAATATATAAATGCTTCTCATGGTATAAAATGGCAACAATCAGAAATATCTTTTACTTTGCTCTCTCGTTAAACTTTACCTATTGTGTGCTTAAATCATCATTAGAAAAAAGTTAATAGTTATTTAATCCAAAGTAAATTACATGTTCTTTACCTATACCTGAACCTGAACCTTTGTACATGTTTTATAGTCTGGCATATAGGTAGCATTAAATATATTTTATTACACATCTGGATCTTTAATTTCCATAGATGTGTATTCAATTGTCAAGTTATATTAGTTTCAAAGTTTACCACGATAAATATATCTGTAACCATCTCAGCAACACAGAATTACTATTAAACGAGTTATCAACATATGTTGCTGGTCAAGTCAAAGAGAATTAATAAGTTTTTTAATCAATTTGTAATGAATTGCTACTGGGGTGAGATGTAATATCTGGAGCCAACAGTGAAAGTGGAATCAAATCTGAGAAACTAAACAAACACAGTCTTTGTTAAAGAAACATAAAGTTAGTGTTTAGTCAGGAAAATGCAAGATATGTCAAAGATACAGTACTGTATATAATAGCACTCAGAATAAGGAAATCAGGCAGTATAGTTATAAATGTTTACACACTATACAGACACCTACACATTACACCTATAGGAGCTTTTATGACATCCCATTGCCAATCAATAGACATTAACAAGAATCGATCCCATTTTGCAGCTATAACAACTTCTGCTCTTCTGGGAAGATTTTGTACTAGATTTTGTTTTTTGTCTGTTGGAATTTTTGCCCATTCACCCAAAAGAGCAGGGGTGTAACTACAACAGGTGCTGGGGTTGCAATTGCACCAGGCCCTGGCGCCTAGGGGGCCTCAAAGTCCCTTTGGCCTATAGAAAAAGACTATGGCTATTAAAGATTTAAAATATTTGGGGGCCCTGTTGGAGCTTTCGCATCGGGGCCCATGAGTTTCAAGTTGCGCAACTGCAAAAGAGCATTTGTGATGTTGGACAAGAGGGCCAGGCTCACAGTCTCTCTTCTTGTTCATTGCAAAAGGTGTTAGATGGAGTTGAGGTCCGGGCTCTGTGCGGCCGGTCACGTTCTTCCACACCAATCTCACCCAACTTTGCTTTTATCGACCTTGCTTTGTTCAGCGGGGCACAGTTATGGTGGATCAGAAAATAGAAATGTCCAAAATGTTTTGGTATAAGATTTTCCTTAACTGGAACTAAGGCTAACCACTGAAAACAACACCATGATATTATTCTTTCTCCTCCTAACTTTACGTTGGCTCAATACTGTCCGGCAGGTATTATTCACCAAATCCAGTCTACTATATCAGATAGAGAAGCATGATTACTGCACAAAACACATTTTTTACTTCATTAAAGTCCCGTGTTTGCGGCTTTACACCACTCCATCTGACGGTAGGCATTGTGTTTGGTTAAAGGGGTTAAAAAATTAATTCAGCATTAACTGAACTTGGGAAAAATTGCATGTCCAGCAATGAAAATAAATTTATTTGTAGATTCAAAACATTAGACTTTTTATTATCCTAATATAACTTTTTTAGAGGTTTAACGTCAACTCCTGTGTTACAGACTTAAATACACTGCTCAAAAAAATAAAGGGAACACTTAAACAACAGAATATAACTCCAAGAAGCAACACTGATTGACAATAAATTTCACATGCTGTTGTGCAAATGGAATAGACAACAGATGGAAATTATTGGCAATTATCAAAAGGGGATGGGAGAACTACAATACCCAGATAGATTAGCGAAATTAGGATTATTTAGTCTAGAAAAAAGACGACTGAGGGGCGATCTAATAACCATGTATAAGTATATAAGGGGACAATACAAATATCTCGCTGAGGATCTGTTTATACCAAGGAAGGTGACGGGCACAAGGGGGCATTCTTTGCGTCTGGAGGAGAGAAGGTTTTTCCACCAACATAGAAGAAGATTCTTTACTGTTAGGGCAGTGAGAATCTGGAATTGCTTGCCTGAGGAGGTGGTGATGGCGAACTCAGTCGAGGGGTTCAAGAGAGGCCTGGATGTCTTCCTGGAGCAGAACAATATTGTATCATACAATTATTAGGTTCTGTAGAAGGACGTAGATCTGGGTATTTATTATAATGGAATATAGGCTGAACTGGATGGACAAATGTCTTTTTTCGGCCTTACTAACTATGTAAGACACCCTCAATAAAGGAGTGGTTCTGCAGGTGGGGACCACAGACTACATCTCAGTACCAATGCTTTCTTGCTGATGTTTTGGTCACTTTTGAATGTTGGTTGTGCTTTCACACTCGTGGTAGCATGAGACGGACTCTACAACCCACATAAGTGGCTCAGGTAGTGCAGCTCATCCAGGATGGCACATCAATGCGAGCTGTGGCAAGAAGGTTTGCTGTGTCTGTCAGCGTAGTGTCCAGAGGCTGGAGGTGCTACCAGGAGACAGGCCACTACACCAGGAGATGTGGAGGGGGCCGTAGGAGGGCAAGAATCCAGCAGCAGGACCAGTAGCTCAGACTTTGTGCAAGGAGGAACAGGAGGAGCACTGCCAGAGCCCTGCAAAATGACCTCCAGCAGGCCATAAATGTGCATGTGTTTGCACAAACGGTTAGAAACCAACTCCATGTGGATGGTTTAAGTGCCCGACGTCCACAGATGGGAGTTGTGCTCATAGCCTAAAATCGTGCAGGACGCTTGGCATTTGCCACAGAACACAAGGATTGGCAAATTTGTCACTGGCACCCTGTTCTCTTCACGGATGAAAGCAGGTTCACACTGAGCACATGTGACAGACGCGACAGAGTCTGGAGACGCCGTGGAGAGTGATCTGCTGCCTGCAACGTCCTTCAGCATGACCGGTTTAGCAGTGGGTCAGTAATGGTGTGGGGTGGCATCTCTTTGGAGGGCCACACGGCCCTCTTTGTGCTCACCAGAGGTAGCTTGATTGCCATTAGGTACTGAGACGAGATCCTCAGACCCCTTGTGAGGCCATATGCTGGTGCGGTTGACCCTGGGTTCCTCCTAATGCAGGACAATGCCAGACCTCATGTGGCTGGAGTGTATCAGCAGTTCCTGCAAGATGAAGGCATTGAAGCTATGGAGTGGCCCTCCCGTTCCCCAGACCTGAATCCGATTGAACACATCTGAGACATCATGTCTCGCACCATCCACCAACGTCACGTTGCACCACAGACTGTCCAGGAGTTGGCGGATGCTTTAGTCCAGGTCTGGGAGGAGATCCCTCCGGAGACCATCCGCCACCTCATGAGGAGCATGCCCAGGTGTTGTAGGGAGGTCATACAGGCACGTGGAGGCCACATATTAGTTGTGATTTACGTTAATAATTTTTAGGTTTTATTGTTCTCAACACATTCCACTATTTAATGAATAAAGATTTACAACTGGAATATTTCATTCAGTGATATCTAGGATGTGGGATTTTAGTGCTCCCTTTATTTTTTTTTGAGCAGTGTATATAGGATTTCTTCCTTCTTGGTCTTTAGCCTTGTGAACAAAGGATAAAACTTTTGGTTGTCTGCAGCAACCAATAGGGGGAGCTCTTTGCCTATAAATTTCTGTAGGCCCCATTGAACTGAAAGTGACTGTCTGTTGGAGGACTGTGGTGTGAGTACTGCTGATTTTGTTATTTTAAAATTCTTTTTATTAGGGGATTTTTACAGTATAGGGGATAAGGGGAATGAAACAGAAAGAAAGGCAAGCAAACAAAGGAAAAGAGGAAAGGGGTTTAGGGAGGAGGATGAAAGAAGCGAAATGAAAAGAAATGAAGATCATCTTAACATAGTTGCACCACAACAATTAACATACCAAACAGGAACACATGGGCCACTTGCACAGTGAACAAGTCTGTATGATCATGTTCACACACCACCAAGAAACCTGAAGACACAAAAGAGAATAGTAAAACCAAAAACACTCAGTTTGAAAAAATGTTGCAGTAATCCGCAAGTGCTAGTAAAAGATGTAAAAAACAGGGTATTTGGTTGATACGTTTTTTGCAAAAAATGTATACTAAGCTGCTCTACCAATCTTCACGGTATACCCTTATCAGAGCAGTCCTAACTAATGTATGCAATCCCTATCTGATGTATTTAAAAACCTGATCATCTGTATATAACCTGTGTGAACAGGGTTCAGAGAGGAAAAATCCATGTGTGCATACGGGGTAGAACAGCTTTCCACCACTCCTCTTGGGCTATCTGCACAAAAGCTGTTCTACCCTGTATGCACACATGTTATATACAGATGATCAGGTTTTTAAATACATCAGATAGGGATTGCATACATTAGTTAGGACTGCTCTGATAAGGGTATACCGTGAAGATTGGTAGAGCAGCTTAGTATACATTTTTTGCAAAAAACGTATCAACCAAATACCCTGTTTTTTACATCTTTTACTAGCACTTGCGGATTACTGCAACATTTTTTCAAACTGAGTGTTTTTGGTTTTACTATTCTCTTTTGTGTCTTCAGGTTTCTTGGTGGTGTGTGAACATGATCATACAGACTTGTTCACTGTGCAAGTGGCCCATGTGTTCCTGTTTCCATAATTGTTCTCTTGTGTCTACAAGACTGGGGAGTTCCACCACTCCTCTTGGGCTATCTGCACAAAAGCTGTTCTACCCTGTATGCACACATGGATTTTTCCTCTCTGAACCCTGTTCACACAGGTTATATACAGATGATCAGGTTTTTAAATACATCAGATAGGGATTGCATACATTAGTTAGGACTGCTCTGATAAGGGTATACCGTGAAGATTGGTAGAGCAGCTTAGTATACATTTTTTGCAAAAAACGTATCAACCAAATACCCTGTTTTTTACATCTTTTACTAGCACTTGCGGATTACTGCAACATTTTTTCAAACTGAGTGTTTTTGGTTTTACTATTCTCTTTTGTGTCTTCAATTAACATACCAAGTGCAAAAACAACATAAAATAAAGTATAAATTCAAATAATTCTGGCAAAGTAATAAGACATCATGTAATGAAGGTTTTCTTGCTTGAAGAAAAAATTGTGTTCCAAGAGGACCATTTGAAATTATATTTAGCTAGAGAGTTATTCCTTAAAACTAAGGACATTTCAAAGGAGTTATGGGATAACATAATATCAATTAGGTCAGAAAAAGAGGGAATATCCATCTATTTCCTTTTTAATGCAATACAATTCTTCGTCAGGAAGGTTGTATAGGGTTTTTAGTGACTAAAGTTTATAATCGAGTTTAATTTAGGCTCTGTTATAAATGAAGGACAGTCTAGAATTCCAAACTTTTCCCACATGGAAAATTTGGTAGATCTGTATGGAAAATTGAGATAGGAAGTTTGTTGGGATTAATATTACATTTATTAGTTTTTGAGATACTTTATAGCTTTTTCCAAAGTAAGATAGTAGATTTCATTAAAGAGTGATTAGGTAAAGGAATAAATGGATCCAATAAATGGGATATTATCAATGATGATAAACAGGAATTATTATTAGAAGCTTTTTCAAGTTCCGTCCAGCCAGGTTTGCCCTGACTTTGTTATTTGCATGAACAATTGTTTTTTTGGAAGAAATAGAAAACAAAATGGACAAACCTTTTATGAATAACTTTAATGAATATGTTTATAAGCTTTCCCTAGTGGTAGTTGTAAGTACCGATAACTTCCCATTTATTTATCATTTATCAGGAAATTTGGAGCTGTTTAGCTCCTGAATGACAGGGTGTAGTAAATCTGTAATGTATTTTGTCATTGCTGCTTTAATGCTTATAATCCTGCAATCTATCAAGAACAGGTCTTGTATCCTAGGGACTCAGGACTCTCAGGAAAAGACAGAAATGGTTAATCACCACTTCTGCCTTCTCTTGGGCCAGCTACATATGCTCAATGAGCGCACGGCAGTGAATCGACCAATCGGCACTGCAATGTTCTGCGATGTGTTGGCATTAAGGGGAGGAGATGAGCACACACCTATTCGTATGGTGGTCATGTAAAATCAACTCTCCATTTTGGAGTAAATTAAGCTAGCTCTACAATCAGGTCTACAAGTTGGGTCCTTGCCATGGCTCTGCTTTCTCTCCTGCCTGTTTCCATCTGCTTTCAAACAAGAGCCTTTTAGACTAGTAAACCCAAGACCCTGGAAATCTAGGCTATCGTCATCTGTGTTGGAGCGGGTTTTGGAGCTTTCTGATTTCCAGCAGATGGAGGGGTTCTGGATATGGGACTCTGGCTTGATAGACAAATGTTTTTCTTTTTGGAGTGCTTGGATCATGTATAGAGAGACTCCTGACTATAACTCATGGCTCATAGATCATGAATAATGTTTTCTTTCTTTGTCTTTTACACAGCTGATCAAATACAGTCCATTCCCTTCCCCTAACCATTGGGTTCCATCCCACTGGGTTGTTCTATGTCTGTCAGGCTGTTTTATGGCTTCCAGTTTATGTTCACTGTCATTTCTTTTGCTCATGTATATATGTATATTTGATTAGATATACTTCTGGAATGTATTTCATACTGGATTGTGGGCAATGCCATTATTTAAGGGTTAGTCCCGTCTGCATAAGTGAGTATTATTTTTACAAGCACTTTTGTAACTTACTGTATATTAACACTTTTTAGCCACTCTTGAGCTATTAAAACTTTATATATATATATATATACACACACACACACACACACACACACACATACAGTATATATATATATATATATATATATATATATATATATATATATATATATACATATATATAGCTTTTTGACTAGGTGATAGACCACAACCAGTGGCCTGAACTTAAACACTGCTTGCTTACAGGCAGGGCTGGTTTTACACAAAGTGGGGTCCCACCATCACACAGAAACATTTCGGTTGAATTTACATGCACAGAGTTCAGGCTGTTAAACAAGCGCAATTGACAATATTGAAGTCGTTTGATGCTTGTTCCCGAGTTTCTTTACTCTGGCTGAGGAAAAATGATAGGGACAGATAGTCCTTGATTACAGTATAATGCAGGTCCCATATAGCACATATAGTATAATGCACTGCCCATGGTCTTTGATAGAGTATAATGCAGGCCCCCTAATAGAGTATACTGTATCCCCCCTCATAGATTATAATGCAGCCCTCCATAGAGTATACTGCAGCCCCCCTCAGAGTATACTACAGCCCCCTCAGAGTATAATGCAGCCCCCCTCAGAGTATAATGCAGCCCCCCGATAGAGTATACTCCAGCCCACTTAGAGTATAATGCAGCCCCCACAGAGTATAATGCAGCCCCTCTCATAGAGTATAATGCAGCCCCCCTCTCAGAGAATACTACAGCCCCCCTCTCAGAGTATACCGTGGCCCCCTCATAGTATACTGCAGCCCCCCTCAAAGCATACTGCAGCCCTCCTCAGAGTATAATGCAGTCCCCCTCATAGAGTATAATGCAGCCTCCTGGTTAAAACACCAGTGTGATACATCAAATAAAATTGGTCGATTGCTGATTGCAAAAACAGACAGTACAGAAGTACTTACAGAGAACATGTCGCCAGGTTTTCCCAATATAAATTACGGCCACCACCTGTAAGGACTCTTTTACAATATTCTAGTGAGCTGTAGGTTAGTCCACAACCATCTCTGCATATCAGAAAAAAAATAAGCTTTATTATCCCGCATATTGTGAAGTTTGGCCGGATGAGTGTCACTGGTATTGATCTGGCGCCTCCTCTCTCTACGCAAGTTGCGTCTACCTACTCTGCTTCATGTTGATGACGCATCCTATGTCAGTCACACAATGCCCCTAATCACGCTTCTGCACAGGTGCGCTTCTCTCTGTCCTGCTGAGGGCAGAGTAAAATACTGTAATATGCATGTGCTGGGAAATGCAGAAGAGCGTCAATTACAGGGAAATAAAGCCGGCGCATGCGCACTAGAATATTTTGCACTACCGGCAACACGGCAGAACTAAGTATGCCAGCGTAGGAGTGCAATTGGGGGACAGTTAGTTGATGACATAAGATGTGTTATCAACATAAAGCAGGGAAAGAGGACGGCGATTGCAACAAGAGTGGGGCTCCTAATCAAGACCAGCAAAGCCTATTCCACCAGACCGCGCCATATGGGGTATTTTTTGTGTTATGTAGAAGGGATTGGAGACTTACATACAGATACTAGAATACTGGAAACAGAAACACATGGGCTACTTGCACAGTGAACAAGTCTTTCCATCTTTTTTTTTCATAGAATCTCATGGCTTTCAGTATCATCTCTATGCTGATGACACACAGATCTACATCTCTGGACCAGATATCACCTCCCTACTAACCAGAATCCCTCAATGTCTGTCCACTATTTCATCCTTCTTCTCCGCTAGATTTCTGAAACTTAACATGGACAAAACAGAATTCATCATCTTTCCCCCATCTCACGTGACCCCCCAATGAACCTGTCTATTACAGTAAATGGCTGCCCACTCTCCCCAGTCCCACAAGCTCACTGCCTCGGGGTAATCCTTGACACTGATCTCTCCTTCAAACCACATATCCAAGCCCTTTCCACTTCCTGCTGACTTCAACTCAAAAATATTTCACAAATCCGTTCATTCCTCAACCAAGAATATGCAAAAACCCTAGTCCATGCCCTCATCATCTCTCGCCTTGACTACTGTAACCTCCTGCTCTGTGGCCTCCCCTCTAACACTCTCGCACCCCTCCAATCTATTCTAAACTCTGCTGCCTGACTAATCCACCTGTCCCCCCGCTATTCCCCGGCTTCTCCCCTGTCAATTCCTTCTCTGGCTCCCCATTGCCCAGAGACTCCAGTACAAAACCCTAACCATGACGTACAAAGCCATCCACAACCTGTCTCCTCCATACATCTGTGACCTCGTCTACTGGTACTTTCCTGCACGCAACCTCCGATCCTCACAGGATCTCCTTCTCTATTCCCCTCTTATCTCCTCTTCCCACAATCGCATACAAGATTTCTCTCGCGCATCACCCCTACTCTGGAACTCTCTACCAGAACATATCAGACTCTCACACATATCAGACTCTCACCTACCATCGAAACCTTCAAAAAGAGCCTGAAGACCCACCTCTTCCGACAAGCCTATAACCTGCAGTAACCACCGATCGACCAAACCGCTGCATGACCAGCTCTACCCTCACCTACTGTATTCTCACCCATCCCTTGTAGATTGTGAGCCTTCGCGGGCAGGGTCCTCACTCCTCCTGTACCAGTTATGACTTGTATTGTTTAAGATTATTGTACTTGTTTTTATTATGTATACCCCTCCTCACATGTAAAGCGCTATGGAATAAATGTCGCTATAACAATAAATAATAATAATAATAATCTTAGCACTTGCTTAGCACTTGCTTATTACTGTGATTTTTTTTACAACAGATTATTTTTGGCCGTACTGTGCTCTTTTGTGTCTTCAAGATACTAGAATACTGCAAAGAAGCCTTACCGGTGGTGGCTGAACTTTATATTGGGAAAACCTGGTCACAGGTTCCCTTTGAAGTTGAGATGTAATGCTAAAACCAGTCCAAAGACAAGCGTTGTACTGTTCTGACTGACTTTCTTGGATTTAGTCTTAGATACCCCTACTGACTAGCTGTTGTCCCTGGCATCAGAGGTATCGGGAAGGGAATATTTCTACCTTAACATTTTTTTTACCCTTTGGGTTTGAACCAGGCATTTCTGTATATCCATTTCTTTGTTAGCAATTTCTCTAAGTCTCCTGATCGGTAACCAAAGTCTCCAGTTGCATTCACTTAGTTACCTTTAAAATCCAAAGTCCTCAAACTCTTACATCAGCCGCTGCTGGAGATCATTATTAGCTGCTGGGATATAGGAGATAACACATTGTGACTTCCCCCTAGTGGACGGAAATGCTTTATGAAACATGATGAAAGAGCTGCACAATAAACTGTATGACCCAAGGTTATGTAATAACAAAACCAACCGAACACTTTGCTTGGATCTCAGTGCAAATACTCTCAATCTGCTCTAGCCTTGAGATAAAATGTTTTGGAAATCCAGGTAGAACTTGTCAAGAAATTACACGATGTACTCATCCTACTTTGTCTACACGTGGACGTAAGGATTAGAGCTGTAAACTCCATAAACCGACCTTCTCAAACTGCTAGAATTCAATACTATAAAGAATTCAGTGACTTATAAAGGGATTCAAGTGTTAAACAAAAGTTCCATGATGACCTTTTCAAAATTATTTGATAAGGCAGAAAATGTATATTAGCTAAAAACAAAAAGCTGAAGTGCTGATTTTGGTGGGATGAGTCAGCCACAAAAGGTGTATGGAGGCCTCCCAGCTCTTCCGTGATGACGTTAGGTGACAGGGGCCGTGTGGGTGTTGGTCCTCCGACACCAGCAAAAAATTCAACTGGATGAGCACAAAGAAAAACTGAATTGTTTTACAATGGCCCTCAAGTCCCCTGATCTGAACATCATTGAAAATCTGTGCTTAGACCTCAAAATTGCAGTGCATGCAAGACAACCCAGAAATCTCACAGAACTGGAAGAATTTTCCAATGACGAATGGATGAAAATCCCTCAAACAAGAACTGAGCTGTAAAAAAGGCTGAAAAGGAGCGCTTCTGAGGATTGATGAGAGGACGAAAAACCAACAAAACGCTTACACTAAACATCACCCCCTGACAAAGTCACACGCAAAAAACACATGGGAGCACTGGGCAGTGTGGTTCTGATCACTATCGCACATGGTCTGTATTGTCATTGGTTCTACACGTATTTATATTGATCTACATAGGCTGTTCATTGTGAATCGGGGGACTATGATTCTTGAGGCATGGCAACAGATATTCTTGCTATTGTAGCACAATTTTGACTCCTCTTTAAATATACGATACTGACCCAATGATAGTACTCTGACTACATTGCATAGCTATGTTATGTCTTTGCTATAAAGCAATGTAATCGTGTCTGGTACTGTAAAACTCATGATCTGCAATGTTATACGAAAGCTTAGAAATTTGAATCATGAGCCACACTGCCCCAAATAGTTTTTAAAGTTTTTTTAGGGCCTGGCTTGTAATTTAGTCTGTCGGATTGTGTGATTTATAAAAAATAAAATGTATTATTATAATTAAAAACATTATGTATCTGCATACTTTTTTTTACTACTTTAAAAGTGGTTGTAATAGTCAAAAATGATCATAAAGTGACTCTCTGCTTCACTAAAATTCATGGCTCAATCGGCACATATGCCCAAATTTCCTTTTTCGGGGTGTCAGACATAAGCCCTGATAGAGCCATTGAGATGTGTCTAAAACGTGATGTGAATATACCCTTGTACATGCAAACTGTACAGGAGCCTGCGCTGTCAATCAAGATAGAAGGGGCATGGATACAGGTATAACATGTAAGCGAGAGGGACAGGTATAACATGTAAGTGAGAGGGACAGGTATAGCATGTAAGTGAGAGGGTGCACTAAACTACCCCACAATGCCAAGGGTGCACCTCATTAGCGTATTTGAATAAAGGGCGATTTCTGGCAAATGCAGCAACAAGGTAAAACTCTAAAAGTACAATTTTGATTAGGGGTGAGTGCCCTACAATGTTCTGCGCTTTTGTGCTCTCGTTTCGTGCAGATTCCCTTTAAATGTTTATAAAACATTAAAGAAAACATTTTTTTCCAAAGAGGCCATACTCAAAGCATGCCAAATTTTGGGGAAAAAATGCAACCAACAAATACCTTATATGCCTTCGAAAGCATATGCCATGGGCGATCAAATTTCTGTGGGTGTTGTGTTATTGCTCTGTGCATCTCATGTATGTGCATGTTGTGGAAGATCATTACCTGATTGACAGTCTTAAAGAACTGAGACCATGATGTTTAATTGTAGGATTTAGGAGCAATTTGATCTTTAATACCCAACCGGCAATTCTAATGAAACTTTATGTTGATCGGAAGAAGCAAACATAACATCCAACAGAAATAACAAATTAAGGGAGAGCTGAAACGGGCTACTCTTATCTGTGCTTTGTATAGGTCTGGAACCGCCCAGTTGAGTATTCCTGGTATTGGGTCCAGCTCTTTTACATGCTGTTCTAAGGAGAATTACACAGAGCAGAACAGGTTAAAGGCTCAGTAAGCAGTAGCACGTGAAGAGAGAGTGGCAGTGGCTGGAAACACCTTGATATGCTAGTTTGGTTACTCATTATTTAATGTTAAAGAGAAAGGAAGAATGTTGTTCTGAGAACTGCTGAATCATGCTGATCCATGGCGAGAATTGTATGTGCCGTTCCAAATCTTGCTGTTAAATTGCAATCACCCAGACTTATTTCACGTGAAAGCAAAAATTACTTAAATAGTTGACACTTCATGTGAACCGAGTGCAAGCAGCAGAAATTTTCCATCTTCATGGTGGAGGAGGCGATTGCCTACTCTTACTTCATCAATATCATGTTTCTTCTTTGAGATGGGAAATTGGGCCTTTTCACACCTCCAACATTCACTGTCCGAGTATGGATCATGATGTCCTCAACGGCAGAGGGTCTACTTACCAAAACTCAACAGCTTCATAGACAAATAATAGGCTGTTAAATTTGAGTCAGGAAACTCATGGCTGGTCCAGACATCATGGTTTGTGTTTTCTCACAATTGTGTGTGTGCCTCAACTTTGGCGGCAAAATGAGTCAAATTTTTGTAAACATTGTCACCTCCTGGTTTACACCCATTCAATATATATGTTTAGGGGCATGTTTAGATGAGTGTTTTTGGTACACAGACAGCAAACCCATTATAGCTAATGTGCTAGTGCACAGGGGCATCTCTCCACAAGGACCCAAATGGAGTGTATGCAATTGAAGGCAGGTTCTTCACCCATGCGCAATATAGGACACAAAGCTGAACCTGTTATGATAAGGTAATTCAGTACCACAATGGACATAGCGGTCAGAGCACATACAGTGACCTGACAATAACCCAAAAACATAGAACGAGCTCTGAGACGTGGAAACTCTGCTGACCGCAATCCCTAATCCTCTCCAACCACACTAGAGGCAGCCGTGGATTGCGCCTAACGCTCCCTATGCAACTCGGCACAGCCTGAGAAACTAGCTAGCCTGAAGATAGAAAATAAGCCCACCTTGCCTCAGAGAAATACCCCAAAGGAAAAGGCAGCCCCCACATATAATGACTGTGAGTTAAGGTGAAAAGACAAACGTAGAGATGAAATAGATTTAGCAAAGTGAGGCCCGACTTTCTGAACAGAGCGAGGATAGGAAAGGTAACTTTGCGGTCAACACAAAACCCTACAAAAACCACGCAAAGGGGGCAAAAAGACCCTCCATACCGAACTAACGGCACGGAGGTACACCCTCTGCGTCCCAGAGCTTCCAGCAAGCAGGAAAAAACAAATAGACAAGCTGGACAGAAAAAAAACAGCAAACAAAATAGCAAAGCGGAACTTAGCTATGCAGAGCAGCAGGCCACAGGAACGATCCAGGAGGAAACAGGTCCAATACTAGAACATTGACTGGAGGCCAGGATCAAAGCACTAGGTGGAGTTAAATAGAGCAGCACCTAACGACTTCACCACATCACCTGAGGAAGGAAACTCAGAAGCTGCAGTACCACTTTCCTCCACCAACGGAAGCTCACAGAGAGAATCAGCCGAAGTACCACTTGTGACCACAGGAGGGAGCTCTGCCACAGAATTCACAACAGTACCCCCCCCCCCCTTGAGGAGGGGTCACCGAACCCTCACCAGAGCCCCCAGGACGACCAGGATGAGCCATATGAAAGGCACGAACAAGATCGGGAGCATGGACATCAGAGGCAAAGACCCAGGAATTATCTTCCTGAGCATAACCCTTCCACTTAACCAGATACTGGAGTTTCCGTCTTGAAACACGAGAATCCAAAATCTTCTCCACAATATACTCCAACTCCCCCTCCACCAAAACCGGGGCAGGAGGATCAACAGATGGAACCATAGGTGCCACGTATCTCCGCAACAATGACCTATGGAATACGTTATGAATGGAAAAAGAATCTGGAAGGGTCAGACGAAAAGACACAGGATTAAGAACCTCAGAAATCCTATATGGACCAATGAAATGAGGTTTAAACTTAGGAGAGGAAACCTTCATAGGAATATGACGAGAAGATAACCAAACCAAATCCCCAACACGAAGTCCGGGACCCACACAGCGTCTGCGATTAGCGAAACGTTGAGCCTTCTCCTGGGACAAGGTCAAATTGTCCACTACATGAGTCCAAATCTGCTGCAACCTGTCCACCACAGTATCCACACCAGGACAGTCCGAAGACTCAACCTGCCCTGAAGAGAAACGAGGATGGAACCCAGAGTTACAGAAAAACGGTGAAACCAAGGTAGCCGAGCTGGCCCGATTATTAAGGGCGAACTCAGCCAAAGGCAAAAAGGACACCCAGTCATCCTGATCAGCAGAAACAAAGCATCTCAGATATGTTTCCAAGGTCTGATTGGTTCGTTCGGTCTGGCCATTAGTCTGAGGATGGAAAGCCGAGGAAAAAGACAAGTCAATGCCCATCCTACAACAAAAGGCTCGCCAAAACCTCGAAACAAACTGGGAACCTCTGTCAGAAACAATATTCTCTGGAATGCCATGTAAACGAACCACATGCTGGAAGAACAATGGCACCAAATCAGAGGAGGAAGGTAATTTAGACAAGGGTACCAAATGGACCATCTTAGAGAAGCGATCACAGACCACCCAAATGACTGACATCTTTTGAGAGACGGGAAGATCTGAAATAAAATCCATAGAGATATGTGTCCAAGGCCTCTTCGGGACCGGCAAGGGCAAAAGCAACCCACTGGCACGAGAACAGCAGGGCTTAGCCCGAGCACAAATCCCACAGGACTGCACAAAAGTACGCACATCCCGCGACAGAGATGGCCACCAAAAGGATCTAGCCACTAACTCTCTGGTACCAAAGATTCCAGGATGACCAGCCAACACCGAACAATGAACCTCAGAGATAACTTTATTCGTCCACCTATCAGGGACAAACAGTTTCTCCGCTGGACAACGATCAGGTTTATTAGCCTGAAATTTTTGCAGCACCCGCCACAAATCAGGGGAGATGGCAGACACAATTACTCCCTCTCTGAGGATACCCGCCGGCTCAGATAAACCCGGAGAGTCGGGCACAAAACTCCTAGACAGAGCATCCGCCTTCACATTTTTAGAGCCCGGAAGGTACGAAATCACAAAGTCAAAACTGGCAAAAAACAGCGACCAACGAGCCTGTCTAGGATTCAACCGCTTGGCAGACTCGAGATAAGTCAAGTTCTTATGATCAGTCAAGACCACCACGCGATGCTTAGCTCCTTCAAGCCAATGACGCCACTCCTCGAATGCCCACTTCATGGCCAGCAACTCTCGATTGCCCACATCATAATTTCGCTCAGCAGGCGAAAACTTCCTGGAAAAGAAGGCGCATGGTTTCATCACCGAGCAATCAGAACTTCTCTGCGACAAAACAGCCCCTGCTCCAATCTCAGAAGCATCAACCTCGACCTGCAACGGAAGCGAAACATCTGGTTGACACAACACAGGGGCAGAAGAAAAACGAGGCTTCAACTCTTGAAAAGCTTCCACAGCAGCAGAAGACCAATTGACCACATCAGCACCCTTCTTGGTCAAATCGGTCAATGGTTTAGCAATACTAGAAAAATTGCAGATGAAGCGACGATAAAAATGAGCAAAGCCCAGAAACTTTTGCAGACTTTTCAGAGATGTCGGCTGAGTCCAATCATGGATGGCTTGGACCTTAACAGGGTCCATCTCGATAGTAGAAGGGGAAAAGATGAACCCCAAAAATGAAACCTTTTGAACACCAAAGAGACACTTTGATCCCTTCACAAACAAAGAATTAGCACGCAGGACCTGAAACACCGTTCTGACCTGCTTCACATGAGACTCCCAATCATCCGAGAAGATCAAAATGTCATCCAAGTACACAATCAGGAATTTATCCAGGTACTCTCGGAAGATGTCATGCATAAAGGACTGAAACACTGATGGAGCTTTGGCAAGTCCGAATGGCATTACTAGATACTCAAAATGGCCCTCGGGCGTATTAAATGCAGTTTTCCATTCATCGCCTCGCTTAATACGCACAAGATTATACGCACCACGAAGATCTATCTTGGTGAACCAACTAGCCCCCTTAATCCGAGCAAACAAATCAGATAACAACGGCAAGGGGTACTGAAATTTAACCGTGATCTTATTTAGAAGGCGGTAATCTATACAAGGTCTCAGTGAACCATCCTTCTTGGCTACAAAAAAGAACCCTGCTCCTAATGGCGACGATGACGGGCGAATATGCCCCTTCTCCAAGGACTCCTTCACATAACTCCGCATAGCGGCGTGCTCAGGCACAGATAAATTAAACAGTCGACCTTTTGGGAATCTACTACCAGGAATCAAATCGATAGCACAATCACAATCCCTATGCGGAGGTAGGGTATCGGACTTGGGCTCATCAAATACATCCCGGTAATCAGGCAAGAACTCTGGAACCTCAGAAGGGGTGGATGATGAAATAGTCAGAAATGGGACATCACCATGTACCCCCTGACAACCCCAGCTGGACACAGACATGGATTTCCAATCTAATACTGGATTATGGACTTGTAGCCATGGCAACCCCAACACAACCACATCATGCAGATTATGCAACACCAGAAAGCGAATAACCTCCTGATGTGCAGGAGCCATGCACATAGTCAGCTGGGTCCAGTACTGAGGCTTATTCTTGGCCAAAGTCGTAGCATCAATTCCTCTCAATGGAATAGGACACTGCAAGGGCTCCAAGAAAAACCCACAACGCCTAGCATACTCCAAGTCCATCAAATTCAGGGCAGCGCCTGAATCCACAAATGCCATGACAGAATACGATGACAAAGAGCAGATCAAGGTAACGGACAGAAGAAATTTTGACTGTACCGTACCAATGGTGGCAGACCTAGCGAACCGCTTAGTGCGCTTAGGACAATCAGAGATAGCATGAGTGGAATCACCACAGTAGAAACACAGCCCATTCAGACGTCTGTGTTCTTGCCGTTCAACTCTGGTCAAAGTCCTATCGCACTGCATAGGCTCAGATTTAAGCTCAGGTAATACCGCCAAATGGTGCACAGATTTACGCTCACGCAAGCGTCGACCGATCTGAATGGCCAAAGACATAGACTCATTCAGACCAGCAGGCATAGGAAATCCCACCATGACATCCTTAAGGGCTTTAGAGAGACCTTTTCTGAAAATAGCTGCGAGCGCACCTTCATTCCATTGAGTGAGTACGGACCACTTTCTAAATTTCTGACAATATACCTCTATCTCATCCTGACCCTGACACAGAGCCAGCAAATTTTTCTCTGCCTGATCCACTGAATTAGGTTCATCATACAGCAATCCGAGCGCCAGGAAAAACGCATCGATATTACTTAATGCAGGATCTCCTGACGCAAGAGAAAATGCCCAGTCCTGAGGGTCGCCACGTAAAAAAGAAATAATGATCCTAACTTGTTGAACTGGGTCACCAGAGGAGCGAGGTTTCAAAGCCAGAAATAGTTTACAATTGTTTTTGAAACTCAGAAATTTAGTTCTATCTCCAAAAAACAAATCAGGAATAGGAATTCTCGGTTCTAACATAGAATTCTGAACCACAAAGTCTTGAATATTTTGTACTCTTGCCGTGAGCTGATCCACACATGAAGACAGACCTTTAATGTCCATCGCTACACCTGTGTCCTGAACCACCCAAATGTCTAGGGGAAAAAAAAGGCAAAACACAGTGCAGAGAAAAAAAAATGGTCTCAGAACTTCTTTTTTCCCTCTATTGAGAATCATTAATACTTAGGGCCTCCAGTACTGTTATGATAAGGTAATTCAGTACCACAATGGACATAGAGGTCAGAGCACATACAGTGACCTGACAATAACCCAAAAACATAGAACGAGCTCTGAGACGTGGAAACTCTGCTGACCGCAATCCCTAATCCTCTCCAACCACACTAGAGGCAGCCGTGGATTGCGCCTAACGCTCCCTATGCAACTCGGCACAGCCTGAGAAACTAGCTAGCCTGAAGATAGAAAATAAGCCTACCTTGCCTCAGAGAAATACCCCAAAGGAAAAGGCAGCCCCCACATATAATGACTGTGAGTTAAGATGAAAAGACAAACGTAGAGATGAAATAGATTTAGCAAAGTGAGGCCGACTTTCTGAACAGAGCGAGGATAGGAAAGGTAACTTTGCGGTCAACACAAAACCCTACAAAAACCACGCAAAGGGGGCAAAAAGACCCTCCGTACCGAACTAACGGCACGGAGGTACACCCTCTGCGTCCCAGAGCTTCCAGCAAGCAGGAAAAAACAAATAGACAAGCTGGACAGAAAAAAAACAGCAAACAAAATAGCAAAGCGGAACTTAGCTATGCAGAGTAGCAGGCCACAGGAACGATCCAGGAGGAAACAGGTCCAATACTAGAACATTGACTGGAGGCCAGGATCAAAGCACTAGGTGGAGTTAAATAGAGCAGCACCTAACGACTTCACCACATCACCTGAGGAAGGAAACTCAGAAGCCGCAGTACCACTTTCCTCCACCAACGGAAGCTCACAGAGAGAATCAGCCGAAGTACCCCTTGTGACCACAGGAGGGAGCTCTGCCACAGAATTCACAACATGAACCCTGACTAAACATTGGTACTATCTCATTAAAAACAGGATGGGAAAGTGGTGGGGCTTAACATAATACAACATGGAAAAAACTAAGGCAACAAAAATAGTGTTGTAATATTGGACAAAAATGTCTTAAAAGGGTTCTTCTTCTTATCCTTAGAATAGAAGTGAGGGGGTATTCTGACTCCAGAACTAGGCTGCGAGTGTGGGGCTCTTACGTCACTGTTTCTATGGATGTCTGTATTGACCAGTACTCACACAAAGTGATTTCATCAGATAGCTTGACTCGACTGCAGGTGGCACTTATGAAAATTCCAGAAGGTTTATTTTCAAGCTGAATTCGTGTAGTTATACACAACTGTAGTAAGTAAAAAAGTAAATTCTGAACCAGAGGTGTATAGAGACAATCTTCCCATGCATATGCCTTACATTCACTGGAGCGGGAGGAAGAAGGGAGGAGTTACTGACATCAGAGAACGGAGACAGACAGGGAGAGAGATGGGACAAACCTCTAAAAGGCAAACTTGAAAGTTAAAAAGTTAAACAGACACAATACAATACAATAATGTATGATTCCCAAGTTGTGGGACATGGCAGGAGTACGGCACAAGGTAAGGCCGGTTTCACATTTGCGGTTGTGTCCGCAGCGTTTCTTCCGCAATTATCCGCATGCATTGTGTATTCCTATATTTAACATTAGGGACGCATGTGTCTGCAACCGGTTGCGTTTTGCCGCGTTTGACGACGCATGCGTCGTTTTGTCGTCTGCGGTTTGGCGCAGTAAACGCTACATGTAGTAATTTTAGAGGCGTCAATTTGCCGCCTAGAAACGTATACGGTTGTTAGCGGATGGAATGTGGCAAAAAAACACATTGCTGTCTATGTGAACGTATGCGGCCGCAAGCACATGCGTTTGCTTGCGTTTGTGAATGCATGCGTTGCACCAGAGAAAAACATGTCTAGACACTAATTAGCCACCCCCCACATACAAGGTGATAAAGGGAGGGAGTGGGCATTTGCAGGTCACTACTCATCAGACAGAGAACCAGACCAGAACACCAAAAGCACCTTGGAGGAAACAAGACTGAACAATTTGAGTATATCCTAGCCAATGCCTTTATTTTCTATTTTCTGTCTCTACATGTCCTAATTTCTGCCATTTCTTTCTTTCTGCATGCATCAGAATGTCATCTTCTTCTGATGAGGAGCAACGTCATGGGCCTTCTCAAGCCGAACATGTCAGTGAAGTGAGTACTCACCTCCTCAGATTGGTAAGTATTCACTGTCACATCTACACATGTGACAATTTTTTTTCCCTTTTTTTAGAGCACTTCTTCCACTGCAGCAGAGGGTGAGCAGGAGCAGCGGGGTCACGGTCGGGTGGCAAGGTGGCAGCGTGTAAGTATATCTGGCTGACTGTTTACTGTATCCTCACTTTAGTATTCTTGAATCTTCCTTTCTGTACTTTCCTCTTTCTTTACATTTTTCTTCTGGACTCCTTTTTTATCTTGACTTTCATTATTCATGCCATTTCTCAGCCTCTGTTTTCTTTCTTTTCCTTATGTTAATGTATCCAACATTAATGTCTTCATTTATTTTTTAGGTTCCAGAACGGGATGAGGACCTCATTGACAACGGTATCCTCATCTCCCTGGTCCATGAGATAGTCCCTTTGTGGGACACCTGGGTTCCACAGCACTCGGACAACGTGATGATCTGGCGGCTATGGAATGAGGTGGCCAAAGCGATGTGGGATGGCTGGGACAACGCCTTGACTCAGGTCCGAAATGCATTTTGAAAGTATTGCAATGCAGTGTGAAGCAGCAGAGACATTGGCCGTGCTCACACAACTGTGTGTGATGACAGAAACTCTCAGGAGTTTCTCTCATCACACACAGTTGTGTGAGCACAGCCAAAAGTCCATTGTCTAACCATTATTTTTTGTTTTTTCAACAGTGCTCAAAGTCAAAACACGTTGGCATTCAATGAAGGACCGCTTCAACAAGGACATGTGTCAAGAGAGCCGTGTTCCCAGTGGTTCTGGAGCAAGGATCTGAAAGTATAAATACCACCGCATTCTGGCATTTTTAAGACCGGTCCTTGCACAGAGAATGTAAGTATTTTTCCGGTGTATTAGGTTGTGTTGTATTGCCATAATCTGTATGTTTCTATTCAACAGGAGCTGGCGTTTTTTTAGTTTTTGGTATTAATTTTTCTTCCTTTTTTCACAGCACATGGAGCAGCACTGTTGACCCAGGTTCTGGAGTGGTCCTTCATCAGACAGCCATGGACCCATCCCAGCCATCCAGCAGCGCTGCAGAAAGTGTACTTGCCACACTAACTGGAGAACAGGAAGCTGGTCCATCAGGTGTTCCCCTTTCCCAGTCCTCTGCCTCTGCTATTTTTTTTTGGGGCTCCTCCCAGCAGCGACAGAGGGCATCGGACAGGTCACTCATGCCCGAGTTTTTGTAAAAGCCGACCTCCAGAGGCCAGCACATCATTTTTTTTAACCAATTTGAACAGGGCATGTCAGAACACCTTACTCCTGATCTCCAGCTTAGTGTCATGCAGGCCTGCAATGCTGCTTACGTGCAGGCTATGCAGCAGAGTCGGTATTTTCAGCAGACAGTGGCGGCATATCCACCTGTGCCTACACTGTAACGCTTTACCTCAATGCCGACCTCTGCTGCATACCACTGCACGGCCACCTCCATTCCTAGCACTGTCGGACACGACTACAGCACTACCACCATGCCGAGTGCTGTTGGACAGCTCACCACCACCACCATGACAACTGCTGCTCCTGCTTGGACTTCCTCCACTGCCACCACCATGCAGCAGCAGGACCCTGACATGGCTTTCCGCTCCACCACCACCACGATACAGCAGGACCCAGGCATGGCCTTCCGCTCCACCACCACCACGATACAGCAGGACCCTGGCATGGCCTTCCGCTCTACGTGCACTATGAACTCTGGCATGGCTGCACGCTCTACAAGCACTATGGACTCTGGCATGGCTGCACGCTCTACAAGCACTATGGACTCTGGCATGGCTGCACGCTCTACAAGCACAGTGCAGCCGGACCCTGACAGGTCACCCACCACGACCATGCCGTGACAAATGAGCCCACCGAGGCTTCCCAGAATACGTAGATCCCAGAAAGGGAAAAAAAATAAAAAACTGCGTACTATCAGTATTCCTCCCCCCTCACCTCCCAGTGTGTCTGTAATGTCAGGGTTGTCTCTCCCTTCCAGTGCGTCTCAGGCCTCTCATGTGTCAAGCCCTATCCCCAAACTACCAGACCCCACTAGTTTAATTGCCCCTTCTCCTGCCACCCCTGCATCGTCAACACTTAGCCAGGCCTCACAACTACACACCCCCCATTTCCATCACTCTACCCCAAGCAGGCGCAGTTAAATAAATATTTTGGTTGTTATAAAATAAATACTATTGTTTTTTGCCCCCAATTATGTGTGGTTAATTGTGTAATTTGCCACCGGCAACACACACCGTGCGCCAAATAAAACACTGCGCTTTGTGTGTCTTTAGTATAGAGATATGAGATGGGCCAAAAAATGTATACTTGTATTTTCTCCATAATCTCTTCATTCTGCTTAGTCTGTGACTAGTGTTGCAGACTGAAGAGAAAATGGTAGCAATACAATGCAGAACTATATTCAACAGGTCATGTGTCCAAAAACTCATTAGTTAGGACACCTGACCTGGTGAGTAGAGAACTGCCTTGTATAACCTCCATTTTCTCTTCTGCGTACGTTATCTATTTCACACAAAGTGAAGGGACGATGGCGGTCATACAAGGCATATCTATGCTCACCTGGCCATGTGTCAGAAATAGTGAATTCATGAGGCTGTTATATGTGCATCATGAATTCACTATTTCTGACACCTGACTTGATGAGTATAGATCTGCTTTGTATTAAATAGCCATCGTCTCTTCAGTCAGCGTCCAATAGATACTGCAGAACAGAATCAGGACGCAATGACCTCAACAACCTTACCACTAACAACCTGGCTGCCATCACACTAGCAGTATGTGGTCAGTGTTTTAGATCAGTTTTGTAAGCCAAAACCAGGAGTGGAACAATTAGAGGAAAAGTATATTATAGACATATTTACCACTTCTGCATTTATCACCCACTCCTGGTTCTTGCTTACAAATACTGATGTAAAATACTGATCAAATACTGCTAGTGTGACAGCAGCCTTGGTTTGTAGAGGAAATACATAGGAGACACGGTCAAGATACCAAAAAGTTTATTAACAACAAATATTAGTAACATTTAAAAAAAAATAACTGGTGCAGACCAAATTCCAACAGGACATTTAAACAACATTGTCCTGCCATGACACACGTCCAATATCAGAATCAAAAAAGGCAGCAAATTGGTCCCGCATGTGGCCAACTTCAGCAGTTGACCGCAGCGGGTGATGCTGGTAATCTGGCAATGGGTTTCCAACTGGTTCATCCAGTTCAATGTTGGGTCACTCCCAGTGGCTGATTATAATAGGGTCAATCTAGGCGGTAGCCCAGGGCCCAGTGGTGTGGGGGGGCCCTGGGCTACCGCTCAGATTGCCCGCCACCATCAGGGCATTACTGCCCTGACTGGCGTATGGGCCCAGTGGGCAGAGAGGGCCCGCATCGGGCCCCGTCTCATCTGCTCACCGCGGCAGTTAAACGCTATTGATGTGCGGGCGTGCGCCCGCACATAAATAGTTAACAGCCGCCAGCCAGCAGCTGACGTCAGCCGCAGCCCGCACGTCGCCGGCGTCTGATGTCATTGTCAGTCACCGGCAAGTGAGCTCTTCAGCTGCGAGGAGAGAGCTTCGCCAAAGGAGCGCGGACAGGTGAGAACTTTTTTTTTTATTGCGAATGGCAATCCGGGGAGCCCGAGCCAGTATGCTAGACACTGGGGGCAGAGATGCTGGACACACTGGGGTCAATATGCTGGACACACTGGGGGCAATATGCTGGAGATACTGGTGCAGATTGCTGGACACACTGGGGGCAATATGCTGGACACACCGGGGACAGGATGCTGGACACACTGGGGTCAATATGCTGGACACACTGGGGGCAATATGCTGGAGACACTGGGGCAGATTGCTGGACACACTGGGGGCAATATGCTGGAGACAATGGGGGCAATATGCTGGACAAACTGGGGGCAATATGCTGGACAAACTGGGGGCAATATGCTGGAGACACTGGGGCAGGATGCTGGACAAACTGGGGGTAATATGCTGCACACACTGGGGGCAATATGCTGGACACACTGGGGGCAATATGCTGGAGACACTGAGGGCAATATGCTGGACACACTGGGGGCAATATGCTGGACACACTGGGGGAAATATGCTGGAGACACTAGTGGCAATATGCTGAAGACACTGGGGCAGATTGCTGGACACACTGGGGGCAATATGCTGGACACACTGGGGACAGGATGCTGGACACACTGGGGGAAATATGCTGGAGACACTGGGGCAGCTTGCTGGGCACACAGGGGGCAATATACTGGAGACACTAAGGCAGAATGCTGGACAAACTGGGGGCCATATGCTGGACACACTGGGGGCAATATGCTGGACACACTGGGGGCAGATTGCTGGACACACTGGGGGCAATATGCTGGAGACATTGGGGGCAATATGCTGGACACACTGGGGGCAATATGCTGGACACACTGGGGGCAATATGCTGGAGACACTGGGGCAGAATGCTGGACAAACTGGGGGGCAATATGCTGGACACATTGGGGGCAATATGATGGACACACTAGGGGCAATATGTTAGACACACTGGAGCACAATACTGGACAAACTGGGAGCAATATGCTGGACACACTGGGGGCAATATGCTGGACACACTGGGGGCAATATGCTGGACGCACTGGGGCAATATGCTGGACACATGGGGGGCAATATGCTGGACACACTGGGGGCAAAATACTGGAGACACTGGGGCAGAATGCTGGACAAAGTGGGGTCATTATGCTGGACACACTGGGGGCAATATGCTGGACACACTGGGGGCAGAGATGCTAGACACACTGGGGGAAGATTGCTGGACACACTGGGGGCAATATGCTGGAGACACTGGGGCAGATTGCTGGACACAATGGGGGCAATATGCTGGACAAACGGGACAGGATGCTAGACACACTGGGGGCAATATGCTGGGGACACTGGGGCAGATTGCTGGAAACACTGGGGGCAATATGATGGAGACACTGGGGCAGATTGCTAGACACATTGGGGGGCAATATGCTGGACACACTGGGGACAGGATGCTGGACACACTGGGGGCAATATGCTGGAGACACTGGGGAAGATTGCTGGACAAACTGGGGGCAATATGCTAGACACACAGGGGGCAATATGCTGGACACACTGGGGGAAGATTGCTGGACACACTGGGGGCAATATGCTGGAGACACTGGGGCAGATTGCTAGACACATTGGGGGGCAATATGCTGGACACACTGGGGACAGGATGCTGGACACACTGGGGGCAATATGCTGGAGACACTGGGGAAGATTGCTGGAAACACTGGGGGCAATATACTGGAGACACTAAGGCAGAATGCTGGACAAACTGGGGGCAATATGCTGGACACACTGGGGGCAATATGCTGGACACACTGGGGGCAATATGCTGGACACACTGGGGGCAATATGCTGGACACACTGGGGCAGAATTCTGGGCAAACTGGGGTCATTATGCTGGACACACTGGGGGCAAAATGCTGGACACACTGGGGGCAGAGATGCTGGACACACTGGGGGCAATATGCTGGACACACTGGGGGCAATATGCTGGAGACACTGGGGCAGATTGCTGGACACAAAGTGGGCAATATGCTGGACACACTGGGGACAGGATGCTGGACACACTGGCGGCAATATGCTGGGGACACTGGGGCAGATTGCTGGAAACACTGGGGCAATATGCTGGACATACTTGGGACAGGATGCTGGACACACTGGGGGCAATATGCTGGAGACACTGGGGTAGATTGCTGGAAACACTGGGGGCAATATACTGGAGACACTAATGCAGAATGGTGGATAAACTGGGGGCAATATGCTGGACACACTGGGGGCAATATGCTGGACACATTGGGGCAATATACTGGAGACACTGGGGCAGAATGCAGGACAAACTGGGGTCATTATGCTGGACACACTGGGAGCAATATGCTGGACACACTGGGGGCAATATACTGGAGACACTGGGGCAGAAAGCTGGACAAACTGGGGTCATTATGCTGGACACACTGGGGGCAATATGCTGGACACACTGGGGGCAGTATGCTGGACACACTGGGGGCAATATGCTGGAGACACTGGGGCAGATTGCTGGACACACTGGGGCAATATGCTGGACACACTTGGGACAGGATGCTGGACACACTGGGGGCAATATGCTGGAGACACTGGGGTAGATTGCTGGAAACACTGGGGGCAATATACTGGAGACACTAAGTCAGAATGCTGGACAAACTGGGGGCAATATGCTGGACACACTGGGGGCAATATGCTGGACGCACTGGGGGCAATATGCTGGACACACAGGGGGCAATATGCTGGAGACACTGGGGGCAATATGCTGGACACACTGGGGGCAATATACTGGAGACACTGGGGCAGAATGCTGGACAAACTGGGGTCATTATGCTGGACACACTGGGCGCAGAGATGCTGGACACACTGGGGGCAGATTGCTGGACACACTGGGGGCAATATGCTGGACACACTGGGGGCAATATGCTGGAGACACTGGGGCAGATTGCTGGACACAATGGGGGCAATATGCTGGACACACTGGGGACAGGATGCTGGACACACTGGGGGCAATATGCTGGGGACACTGGGGCAGATTGCTGGAAACACTGGGGGCAATATACTGGAGACACTAAGGCAGAATGCTGGACACACTGGGGGCAATATGCTGGACACACTTGGGACAGGATGCTGGACACACTGGGGGCAATATGCTGGGGACACTGGGGCAGATTGCTGGAAACACTGGGGGCAATATACTGGAGACACTAAGGCAGAATGCTGGACACACTGGGGGCAATATGCTGGACACACTGGGGGCAATATGCTGGACACACTGGGAGCAATATACTGGAGACACTGGGGCAGAATACTAGACAAATTGGGGTCATTATGCTGGACACACTGAGGGCAATATGCTGGACATACTGGGGGCAATATGCTGGACACACTGGAGGCAGATTGCTGGACACACTGGGGCAGAATGCTGGACACACTGGGGGAAGAATGCTGGAGACACTGGGGAAGATTGCTGGACACACTGGGGGCAATATGCTGGACACACTGGGGACAGGATGCTGGACACACTGGGGGCAATATGCTGGAGACACTGGGGCAGATTGCTAGAAACACTGGGGGCAATATGCTGAACACACTGGGGACAGGATGCTGGACACACTAGGGGCAATATGCTGGAGACACTGGGGCAGATTGCTGGAAACACTGGGGGCAGTATACTGGACACACTAGGGCAGAATGCTGGAAAAACTGGGGGCAATATGCTGGACACACTGGGGGCAATATGCTGGAGACACTGGGGGCAATATGCTGGACACACTGGGGGCAAAATGCTGGACACACTGGGGGCAATATGATGGACACACTGGGGCAATATGCTGGACACACTGGGGGCAATATGCTGGACAAACTGGGGAAAAAATGCTGGACACACTGGGGCAGATTGCTAGACATACTGGGGGCAATATGTTGGACACTCTGGGGGCAATATGCTGGACACACTGGGGGCAATATGCTGGACAAACTGGGGGAAATATGCTGGACACACTGGGGGCAATATACTGGAGATACTGGGGCAGAATGCTGGACAAACTGGGGTCAATATGATGGACACACTGGGGGCAATATGCTGGACACACTGGGGGCAATATGCTGGACACATTGGGGGCAATATGCTGGGCACACTGGGGGCAGGACTGGAGGCATGGGCAGAATGTAGATACGGAGTATGATTGGAGACACGGGCAGAATGAAAGACATGGGGCAGGATTGGAGACAGATCGTGCAGGATCATGGTGCAGGATGGATGCAATGGAGACTGATGGGGCAGGATGGGGAGATCATATGGGGCAGGATGGATACTCATGAGGGCAGGATGGGAGAACATATGGCTGGAACCAGGAATGAGATACACAGGGCCAGGATGGGGGATATTATTATTATTACCATAGGGGTTAATTAAGGGATATTATTACTGCAGTGATGTATTTATTTTATTTTTTGAGGACACTGTTTTAAATGGGGGGGCGGTCCTGTTACTGTGTAGAGTGACACTATGTCGTCTCTTTTTCTTCATGTGGTGTAATGTAGAAGTTGGGAAAAATTAAGTAATGTGTTCTACAAGCGGAGTTAAAGATAACTGTGTTATTTCCTGCAGAGACGAGTCCTGGCTGGATGAAGTGATGGCGGTCTGTGCTGGATGAAAGATGAAGGACTTCACCTAGAGACGTCACTGGTGAGTCAGTGTTACCTATACACTGACACTATACACTGTATACTATATACTGAACTGAAGAGTAAATTGACTATATCAATGGATGTTTGACAGGTTATAGTTTCACACAGCAACTATTTTTCTGGAATAATCTGGTTCAGGTATATGATGACCCCATCACATGACCCAGTCACATGACCGGGGGGCCCACAGTGTCTGAACAGCCCGGGGCCCTGGCTACCCTTAATCCACCTCTGGTCACCCCTTAGCCATTATGTAATTGTGGAGAACCACACAGGCTTTGACCACCTCATCGACTGTCTCCATTTTTTGATTAATGGCTGTTGCAAGAATGCGCCATTTTGAGACTAGAATCCCAAAGGTACACTCTGCTGTTCTTCGGGCCCTGGTCAGTCTGTAGTTAAGGATCCTTTTAGTGTGGTTCAACCATAGCAAATGGCATCGGTGGACCTTGAGTGTTGGGGAGAGGTTGTGGTCGTGGAAAATTAATATTTTTGCCATACAAACGGCGCCCCATATCCGAGTTCTTGAAAGTCTGGGAATCGTTGCCACGGCCAAAATCTCCAATGTCCACGGCGATGAAGCGACAGTCCACATCTGTTATTGCCATGAGCACAATAGAAAAATATTTTTTATAGTTGAAGTAATCCGATCCTGTTCTAGCTGGTTTGATAATGCGTATGTGCTTTCCATCCACCGCTCCCAAACAGTTGGGGAAATCACACACACTCCAGAATTTTTCAGCAATTTCAATCCACATGTCCACGGTGGGTAGGGATATAAACTCATCCCGGAGAACATTCCACAAAGCCCGGCAGGTGTCCGCAACTATTCCGGACAGGGTGGAAATTCCAAGCCGGTGTTGGAAGTGGAGGGATGATAAACTCTCTCCGGTTGCCAGAAATCTGTAATAAAATTTTTTTAAAAATTAATAATCAATTCTATTTATGGTGTTGATCTGCTAAAGACATAAAGGAAAATACAAACAATACATGTCAGAACAACAAAACTTTTTAGGACTGCCATTTGTTTAGATTTGTTACGTACCTTAATGTAACCAGCAGACGTTCCTCTGGTGAAATCGCTCTACGGAGCTGGGTGTCCTGTCTCCAGATGGCTTCTTGGACACGAGCAAGCAAATTCCTGAAAGAGTCTTGCGACATCTTGGTATATTCCGGGAATTTGTCCGGGTTGGCATAAAGCTCGCCATATAGCGTGTGATAAGCTCCGCGGCTCTCACCTAGTTCAATAATGGGGTGTCTCCAAAAACGCCTACGCCGTGTCCTTCTCCATCTTTTGCGATTTCTGTGCTGCTCCCAAGCAAACACACAGGCAAGAAACAGCTTGATGCTTAACCCCTTAGCGACCGCCGATACGCCTTTTAACGGCGGCCGCTAGGGGACTTAAACCACAGCGCCGTTAACGGGCTGTGGGTTGGGGCTAAATTTAGGGTTAGGGTTGGGGCTAAATTCAGGGTTAGGGTTCTTTCACACTTACGTCGGTACGGGGCCGTCGCAATGCGTCGGCCCGACATACCGATGCACATTGTGAAAATTGTGCACAACGTGGGCAGCGGATGTAGTTTTTCAACGCATCCGCTGCCCAATCTATGCCCTGGGGAGGAGGGGGCGGAGTTACGGCCACGCATGCGCGGTCAGAAATGGCGGACGCAACGTACAAAAAAACGTTACATTGAACGTTTTTTGTGCCGACGGTCCGCCAAAACACAACTGATCCAGTGCACGACGGACGCGACGTGTGGCCATCCGTCACGATCCGTCGGCAATACAAGTCTATGGGCAAAAAAACGCATCCTGCGGGCACATTTGGAGGATCCGTTTTTTTGTCCAAAATGACGGATTGCGACGGTTGCCAAACGACGCAAGTGTGAAAGTAGCCTTAGGGCTAGGGTTAGGGTTGGGGCTAAAGTTAGGGCTAGGGCTGGGGCTAAAGTTAGGGTTAGATTTGAGGTTAGGGTTTGGATTAGAGTTGGTATTAGGGTTAGGGTTGGCATTAGGGTTACGCTTGGGATTAGGGTTAGGTTTGGGATTAGGGTTAAGGTTAGGGTTGTGATTAGGGGTGTATTGGGATTAGGGTTAGGTTTGAGGTTAGGGTTGAGATTAGGAGTGTGTTGGATATAGGGTTTTGATTAGGGTTATGGTTAGGGTTGACATTAGGGTTGTTTTGGGGTAAGGGTTGTGATTATCGTTAGGGTTAGTGATTAGGATTATGGATCGGGTTGGGATTAGGGTTAGGGGTGTGTTGGGGTTAGGGTTGGAGCTAGAATTGGGGGGTTTCCACTGTTTAGTTACATCAGGGGGTCTCCAAACACGACAGCCAATTTTGCGCTCAAAAACTCAAATGGTGCTCCCTCCCTTCTGAGCTCTGTCGTGCGCCCAAACAGTGGGTTACCCCCACATATGGGGCATCAGCGTACTCAGGATAAATTGGACAACAACTTTTGGCATCCAATTTCTCCTGTTACCCTTGTGAAAATAAAAACTTGGGGGCTACAATATCTTTTTTGTGGAAAAAAAATATTTTTTTATTTTCACGACTCTGCATTCTAAACTTCTGTGAAGCACTTGGGCATTCAAAGTTCTCACCACACATCTAGATAAGTTCCATGGGGGGTCTAGTTTCCAAAATGGTGTCACTTGTGGGGGGTTTCCACTGTTTAGGCACATCAGGGGCTCTCCAAAGCCGACATGGCTTCCAATCTCAATTCCAGACAATTCTACATTGAAAAAGTAAAACGGCACTCCTTCTCTTCCAAGCTCTGCGGTGCGCCCAAACAGTGGTTTACTCCCACATATTGGGTATCGACGTACTCAGGAGAAATTGCACTACAACTTTTGTGGTCTAATTTCTCCTGTTACCCTTGTGAAAATATAAATTTGGGGGCAAAAAGATCATTTTTGTAGAAAAAATGCGATTTTTTATTTTCATGGCTCAACGTTATAAACTTCTGTGAAGCACATGGGGGTTCAAAGTGCTCACCACACATCTAGATAAGTTCCTTAAGGGGTCTAATTTTCAAAATGGTGTCACTTGTGGGGGGTTTCCACTGTTTAGGCACATCAGGGGCTCTCTAAACGTGACATGGCGTCCGATCTAAATTCCAGCCAATTCTGCATTGAAAAAGTCAAACGGCGCTCCTTCACTTCCAAGTTCTGCGGTGCGCCCAAACAGTGGTTTACCCCCACATATGGGGTATTGGCGTATTCAGGAGAAATTGAATAACAAAATTTATGGTTACATTTCTGTTTTTACACTTGTGAAAATAAAAAAATGGTTCTGAATTAAAATGTTTGCAAAAAAAAGTTAAATGTTCATTTTTTCCTTCCACATTGTTTCAGTTCCTGTGAAGCACGTAAAGGGTTAATAAACTTCTTGAATGTGGTTTTGAGAACCTTGAGGGGTGTAGCTTTTAGAATGGTGTCACACTTCATTATTTTCTATCATATAGACCCCTCAAAATGACTTCAAATGTGATGTGGTCCCTAAAAAAAAAGGTGTTGTAAAAATGAGACATTGCTGGTCAACTTTTAACCCTTATAACTCCCTACCAAAAAAAAATTTTGTTTCCAAAATTGTGCTGATGTAAAGTAGACATGTGGGAAATGTTATTTATTAACTATTTTTTTGTGACATATCTCTCTGATTTAAGGGCATAAAAATACATAGTTTGAAAATTGCAAACTTTTAAAAATTTTCGCCATATTTCTGTTTTTTTCATAAATAATCGCAAGTAATATCGAAGAAATGTTACCACTAACATGAAGTACAATATGTCAATCTCAGAATCAGCGGGATCCGTTGAAGCGTTCCAGAGTTATAACCTCATAAAGTGACAGTGGTCAGAATTGCAAAAATTGGCTCGGTCATTAAGTACCAAATTGGCTCTGTCACTAAGGGGTTAAATCCAGGTTGAAATAAAAGCTCTCCATGCGAAGATCCATCATGACACAGGATACAGTAGCAAAATCTGAAGATTTCAGCAGTCCTAGGGTCTATATATAGATATCCCATAATACACGTCCTCTGTAGTCCCATTGGCGGTTTCTGGTTATCGAGATTTTTCTCCTGTAAAATTTTCCACCATGCGCACAAAAAACGCAAACGCATGACACAACGCAAAGAAAAGCGTGAAAACGCGGCGTTTTATTAACCGCATGTGTTCCCGCATGCATCTAAAAAACGCTGCATTTGTGTTTCTATGCGTTTTTTCCTGCACTTGCGGATGCGGATTAAACGCTGCAGATTCGAACGCAAATGTGAAACTAGCCTTACTCCACCAATCGGCCAGAAGTAAACAGTGTACAAAGCTATAACACCACAGCTCGGTGCACTGTGTAGTGGCCATTTTCAAGTACTGCATCATCTTTCCTATTAATGTGAATGGGAGCAGAGCTGCAGTACCTAAGAGTGGCCATTTATAATGCAATGGTGAATCATTTCATTGTTTTGTGACATAGGAACAATGCAATGTCCCAAACCAGAACATTTTCTCCCTGCCCCATGGGCAGTACAGGATATGCTACGAAAACACTCAAGAATGTTCACGTTTTGGAAATATTTTGCAAAATCACTCAGTGTTAGTGATCAGGTTGCTGTGATTTTCCCAGCAAAGTCTGGCTGTTAGTAAGTATTCAGCTTAATCACTGTTGTTTACAGCTTTTAGAGAGATTTCCAAGATGACCTCTACCACATGATATGAAATCTATATTATAAAATGCATGTAAAGTCTGTGGGCCCTATTACGAATTTGCAGTTTGGATCAGGATCTTCAAGTTACACCTCTGACATATGCAAATAGCCTCCTTAAAGAAGAAGACGACTAGAATTCTAGCACCACCTATTCAAAGTAGGAATCCTAAAAGTCTGTATCGACCCTTTATAGGACCTTGTCACATAAGTTAAGGTAAGAGGCCAATCCAGACACTCCATTTGCTGATTTGTTTCAGCATGTTTGCTTCTCATCAGTGCAAAGCAGGAATACTGATTCAGCTGGATGAACGGCCTCTGACTGGTGGTGTAAGGGGGTAATGTTCCTCCTTGTGAGGAGCTACCTAGGCAGCATTGAGAGACTTATAGGCCAAGGAATGCTCTCGTGGAATTTAAATATGCAAACAGCCTCTTCAGAGAGGAAGAGGACAAAATCTCTTGTTCCAACCAATTTGAAGTAACAATCCTAAAAGTAAATATCGCCACTTTAAAGGATCTTGTCATAAATCAATTCTCTTGCTTTGCACTGAGGAGGGTCAACATCCCTAAACATGCGTTTCCAAAAGGAAAATGGCTTCTTATCATAAGTCATGTGACAATTCTTGTTAAAGGGTCAATATTGACTTTTTATTATTGCTATATCCAACAGGTGGAATTAGAGTTCCTGCTCTCTTCGTCTTTAAAAAGGCTATTTACATATTTAGATTCCTACAGGAGCATTGCATGGCCTATAAGTCTCTTTACATCACCTTGACACTCTGCACAAGGAGAAATGTTATCGCTAAGAATAGGGCTTCACGGCAACTTTTGACCACCACAGCCATAAATGTCATCATTATTCCTGTACACATAGGCTAGTTTCACATTTGCGTTAAAAAAACGCAGCGTTTTTAACACAAACGCATGTGGTGCAAAAAACGCGTGTAAATGCGTTAAAACGCTGCGTTTTTTAGACGCATGCGTTTTTGCATGTGGTAAAAAAAAGCGGCGCTTTGACGCGTTTACATGCATTTTTTTACCACGTTTGCCTTTTTGAAACGCATGATGAGAAGTGTGTGACAGATGTCAATCATCAAAATCAACTAGAAAACCCACTATAAACAGAAATAGCTAGGGTTAGGGTCCCTAGGGATAGGGATAGGATCCCTAGTAACCCTAGGGATCCTAACCCTAACCCTAGGGATCCTAACCCTAACCCCCAGGGTTAGGGTTAGGATCCCTAGGGTTACTAGGGATCCTAACCCTAGGGTTAGGATCCCTAGAGTTACTAGGGATCCTAACACTAACCCTAGGGTTAGGGTTAGGATCCCTAGGGTTAGGGTTGGGGGGTGGCTTATCAGTGTGTATTCTGGTGTTTTTCTATTGAAACGCATGCGTTTAAAAACGCATGCAAACGCATGTGCTTAAAAACGCATGCGTTTACATAGACAGCAATGCGTTTTTTGCGGCAAAAAAACGCCGCTAGAAATTACTACAGGTTGCATTTCTGCAACAAAACGCAAGCATAGAAACGACGCATGCGTCGGCAAAACGCGGCAAAACGCATGCAAAAAAACACATGCGTTTTTAATGTTAAGTATAGAAAAAAAACGCATGCTTTTTTTGCGCTAAAACGCAGTGACAAAAAATGCAAATGTGAAACCAGCCTAAATATGTGTAAATTTGCATTAAATATTAATCACATGATTTCCTTTTCTTTTTGACCTAAATCCAATTTCTTATTCTATTTTTATCCTACTACGGTCCCTATAGACTAAATCTTATCCCATCCCCCAAAACCTAATTTTATCTCGGATGCAAACTAGGCTGTCAATATTTGACGAAAAAAGGAAATGAATTGTCTTCCCTGGAATATATCTCCCAGTTTCCTTACATTTAACTGTTACAACGCTATCACTAGCTATTTCCTTTAGGTGGATGCACATTGCCTGTTGTGTTATTTCCTCTTGGAATGTGATATTCTCCACATTAGTAATTGATTACATGCTCGGTGAATGTGTGAAAGAATCTTGCCAGGACTTGTGCAAATAAACCTTCGCTTTTGTATATATGGTGCAATCTGTAAGCTTTGTATAATAGATACCAAACTGTACACTCCTAGAATTCCTTACCCCTCCCTAGATTGTGACATAAGTAATACAGAACGGACGACCGTGTAAGATAGAAGTGGAAACATAAGTTTGATGGATAAAAAGAAACTTTTTAATATTGCGACACATAAAAAATAGAAGATTTTTATTTACAATCATGGTGTAATATTTGGAAAGTGACACATAATCGCAGGAGATCTGGTGCAAATTTCTTCTTTCTTGGTGCAGGCTGTAGTACTGCAAAAATGGCACAAAATAAAACGGGAAATGTATAAAGATACAACTGGTTTGATGAAGAAAATATTTCGACTTTTCAACCCAATATCCCGCTCCCCAAAATTAAAGTATATTTAAACTGCAGCACTAAAGTGTCATTCTAGTGTAGCCTATCCTATTAAGAAGGATAACTAATAACTATGCTCTCGGGCACTTCCTGGGTACATATCTAATAATGGCACACATTTACCATTGCTGTCTAATAATCAGGAAATGTAGTCCTGGCAGTCTGACTATGCACCAGATTGACCACAGTGGCACACGCTGTGTGATAGATCTTGTTAGAAGTTAGACACCTATCTCAGGTTTACACTAACTTGAATTCTAGTTTACTTAGACCTTTAATTGGTGCCAAAAAAGGTACCCGCCAATAATAAATTTGGCGCAAATTAAGGCCCCACTTAGCCACAATGAGTTTTGAACTTAAGAAAAGAAAATTTGACCTAGATCCATCAAAGCGATTTCGACAGAATTCTGGCACAAATTGCTTTGAATGGTCACCAAATATTTTCCCAATTTGGAGTTTTTGCCTTTACACCCCAGTTTCTCCAAGTTCTGCCTAAATGGGCAGGATGGGCGCGTGATGTAACAGCTCGTCTAATTCTTGTCGAGCGGTGGCGTCCTTGACGTGAGAAATCTTTCTCTAGTTGAGGACTGGAGTAAGATTCAGGGTGTGGTGCACATTGGTGCACCCCACTTGTCAGACACTCTTGACTCATTAAAGGGGTTATCCAGGGCTATAGTCATTTTGTAGTATGGGTCTAAGAACTAAAAGGCAGCTAGTTTCTACCTACATCTAGGCCTTTTCTGCCTAGCACAGATCTCTGCCGGCACAGATTGGTCACTGGCCGCTCCTGCCAGCGATTCCGCGGTTTCCACTGACGTCACGTCGACAGAACAGAAACTTCTTTTCCATTCTGCTCTGTTGACGGGACGGGATTGCCGATGTCACAACTGTTGAAAAGATAGTAAAGTATTAGTACAATGTGATCATACATTTTCACTGTGCTTCTGCTCTGTTGTGAATATTCACACCCAACAGCATAAAAGACATGTAAAACACAAACTAGAAAGACTGGAATTATATCATCCAATATATAATTGCCTAGAATACTACTTCCTGCAATTTGTGCCAACTTCCTGTCCGGAGCTAATGTCCGGAGCTAATGTCCGGAGATAAGTGACGTCAACAGTGTCCAGTGTCTGATTGGTTGCCGCCTGCTGCGAGCGACCAATCAGAAACGTGCCGTACTGTGACACACTCCGCCCGCCATTTTGGTGTGATTTTTGAATTTTTACCTCACAGCAAGTTTCTACTGCGTGGAGGCGGGCCCAGTGACGTTGCTCTTCAAGCTCCTGCCGAATTTCGTCAAAAAATGATAATACCATTTACCAAAACTATATATATTTAGTTGTGAAGTGGTTCAGTGACATTTTCACACCAATTTTGAACTTTTGTTTGGTGTTTTCTCCATATACTGCCTATTATTTTTTTCTTTCTTACTATTATTTATTAATTGTATTATTCTTACATTTGAATAAATAAAGTATATATGGATTCTAGACTCCCGATTCTTTAGAATCGGGCTGCCATCTAGTAGTTATATAGTTACACAGGTTGAAAAAAGACCTCAGTTCATCAAGTTCAACCTTCCTCCACCAATTGTACATTTTGTCACCAATTTAACTGTAACCCACAATGTTATGTGTACTGAAGAAATCATCCAGCACTTTTTTCAAAGCTGTTATAGTGACCCTTGTAATAATCTAGTTGCCCGCCTTTGAACTGACTATAATTTCTGAATATCCTTTTTTAAATGTGGAGCCCAAAACTGGATCCCATATTCTAGATGTGGCCTCACAAGTCATTTATAAAGGGATAATAATACATTGGGATCGCAGAATTTTCTCTCTCTTTTTATACACCCTCAAATCTTGTTTGCTTTTGCGGCTGCTGCCTGACATTGAGTACTTCTCAATTTACTTGTAACCAGAATACTCAAGTCCTTCTCCTGTTCTGTAATCCCGAGTATACTCCCATTTAATGTATATGCAGCAATAGGATTACTCTTTCCTAGGTGCATTACTCTACATTTATCTACATTAATAAACCTCATTTGCCAAGTGTTTGCCCATTCAGTCATCTTATTCAGATCATTTTCCAAAATTGTAATGTCAGGGTCAGCTTTTAGAAACCTACACATTTTGTGGTCATCAGCAAAGACTGACACTTTACTCTCAATCCCATCCACTAGGTAAATAAAGAGTTAAAAATAATTGGTCTTAGCACAGATCCCTGCGGTCCCCACTGCTCTCAGTACAGACCCCTGAGGTCCCCACAGCTCCCAGTACAGATCTCTGCGGCTCCCACTGCTCCCATTACATATCCCTTCAGTACCCCACTGTTCCCAGCACAGATCCCTGCAGTCCCCACTGCTGACTAACAAGTTAAAAAGAATTGGTCCTGGCACAGATCTCTGCGGTCCCCACTGCTCCCAGTATAGTTCCCTATGGTCCCCACTGCTCCTAGTACAGATTCCTTCAGCTTCCACTACAGATCCTTGTGGTACCCCACTGTACCCAGTACAGCTCTCTGCGGCTCCCAGTACATATCCCTTTAGTACCCCACTGTTCCCAGCACAGATCCCTGCAGTCCCCACTGCTCCCAGCACAGATCTCTGCGGTCCCCACTGCTCCCAGAACAGATCCCTGTGGTACCCCACTGTACCCAGTACAGATCTCTGCGGCTCCCACTGCTCCCAGTACATATCCCTTCAGTACCCCACTTGTTGTGAATTCTGTGGCAGAGCTCCCTCCTGTGGTCACAAGTGGTACTTCGGCTGGTTCTCTCTGTGAGCTTCCGTTGGTGGAGGAAAGTGGTACTGCGGCTTCTGAGTTTCCTTCCTCAGGTGATGTGGTGAAGTCGTTAGGTGCTGCTCTATTTAACTCCACCTAGTGCTTTGATCCTGGCCTCCAGTCAATGTTCTAGTATTGGACCTTTTTCCTCCTGGATCGTTCCTGTGGCCTGCTGCTCTGCATAGCTAAGTTCCTCTTTGCTATTTGTTTGCTGTTTTTTTCTGTCCAGCTTGTCAATTTGTTTTTTTCTGCTTGCTGGAAGCTCTGGGACGCAGAGGGTGTACCTCCGTGCCGTTAGTTCGGTACGGAGGGTCTTTTTGCCCCCTTTGCGTGGTTTTTGTAGGGTTTTGTGTTGACCGCAAAGTTACCTTTCCTATCCTCGCTCTGTTCAGAAAGTTGGGCCTCACTTTGCTAAATCTATTTCATCTCTACGTTTGTCTTTTCATCTTAACTCACAGTCATTATATGTGGGGGCTGCCTTTTCCTTTGGGGTATTTCTCTGAGGCAAGGTAGGCTTATTTTCTATCTTCAGGCTAGCTAGTTTCTCAGGCCGTGCCGAGTTGCATAGGGAGCGTTAGGCGCAATCCACGTCTGCCTTTAGTGTGGTTGGAGAGGATTAGGGATTGCGGTCAACAGAGTTCCCACGTCTCAGAACTCGTTCTTGTTTTTTGGGTTATTGCCAGGTCACTGTATGTGCGCTGACCTCTATGTCCATTGTGGTACTGAATTACCTTTCACAACAGTACTGGAGGCCCAAAGTACTAATGATTCCCAATAGAGGGAAAAAAGAAGTTCTGAGACCATTTTTTTTTCTTTGCACTGTGTTTTGCCTTTTTTTTCCCCTAGACATTTGGGTGGTTCAGGACACAGGTGTAGCAATGGACATTAAAGGTCTGTCTTCATGTGTGGATCAGCTCACGGCAAGAGTACAAAGTATTGAAGACTTTGTGGTTCAGAATTCTATGTTAGAACCGAGAATTCCTATTCCTGATTTGTTTTTTGGAGATAGAACTAAATTTCTGAGTTTCAAAAATAATTGTAAACTATTTCTGGCTTTGAAACCTCGCTTCTCTGCTGACCCAGTTCAACAAGTTAGGATCATTATTTATTTTTTGCGTGGCGACCCTCAGGACTGGGCATTTTCTCTTGCGTCAGGAGATCCTGCATTAAGTAATATCGATGCATTTTTCCTGGCGCTCGGATTGCTGTACGATGAGCCTAATTCTGTGGATCAGGCAGAGAAGAATTTGCTGGCTCTGTGTCAGGGTCAGGATGAAATAGAGGTATATTGTCAGAAATTTAGAAAGTGGTCCGTACTCACTCAGTGGAATGAAGGTGCGCTCGCAGCTATTTTCAGAAAAGGTCTCTCTGAAGCCCTTAAGGATGTCATGGTGGGATTTCCTATGCCTGCTGGTCTGAATGAGTCTATGTCTTTGGCCATTCAGATCGGTCGACGCTTGCGCGAGCGTAAATCTGTGCACCATTTGGCGGTATTACCTGAGCTTAAACCTGAGCCTATGCAGTGCGATAGGACTTTGACCAGAGTTGAACGTCAAGAACACAGACGTCTTAATGGGCTGTGTTTCTACTGTGGTGATTCCACTCATGCTATCTCTGATTGTCCTAAGCGCACTAAGCGGTTCGCTAGGTCTGCCACCATTGGTACGGTACAGTCAAAATTTCTTCTGTCTGTTACCTTGATCTGCTCTTTGTCATCGTATTCTGTCATGGCATTTGTGGACTCAGGTGCTGCTCTGAATTTGATGGACTTGGAGTATGCTAGGCGTTGTGGGTTTTTCTTGGAGCCCTTGCAGTGTCCTATTCCATTGAGAGGAATTGATGCTACGCCTTTGGCCAAGAATAAGCCTCAGTACTGGACCCAGCTGACCATGTGCATGGCTCCTGCACATCAGGAGGTTATTCGCTTTCTGGTGTTGCATAATCTGCATGATGTGGTCGTGTTGGGGTTGCCATGGCTACAAGTCCATAATCCAGTATTAGATTGGAAATCCATGTCTGTGTCCAGCTGGGGTTGTCAGGGGGTACATGGTGATGTCCCATTTCTGACTATTTCGTCATCCACCCCTTCTGAGGTTCCTGAGTTCTTGTCTGATTACCGGGATTTATTTGATGAGCCCAAGTCCGATACCCTACCTCCGCATAGGGATTGTGATTATGCTATCGATTTGATTCCTGGTAGTAAATTCCCAAAAGGTCGACTGTTTAATTTATCTGTGCCTGAGCACGCCGCTATGCGGAGTTATGTGAAGGAGTCTTTGGAGAAGGGGCATATTCGCCCGTCATCGTCGCCATTAGGAGCAGGGTTCTTTTTTGTAGCCAAGAAGGATGGTTCACTTAGACCTTGTATAGATTACCGCCTTCTAAATAAGATCACGGTTAAATTTCAGTACCCCTTGCCATTGTTATCTGATTTGTTTGCTCGGATTAAGGGGGCTAGTTGGTTCACCAAGATAGATCTTCGTGGTGCGTATAATCTTGTGCGTATTAAGCGAGGCGATGAGTGGAAAACTGCATTTAATACGCCTGAGGGCCATTTTGAGTATCTAGTAATGCCATTCGGACTTGCCAATGCTCCATCAGTGTTTCAGTCCTTTATGCATGACATCTTCCGAGAGTACCTGGATAAATTCCTGATTGTGTACTTAGATGACATTTTGATCTTCTCGGATGATTGGGAGTCTCATGTGAAGCAGGTCAGAACGGTGTTTCAGGTCCTGCGTGCTAATTCTTTGTTTGTGAAGGGATCAAAGTGTCTCTTTGGTGTTCAGAAGGTTTCATTTTTGGGGTTCATCTTTTCCCCTTCTACTATCGAGATGGACCCTGTTAAGGTCCAAGCCATCCATAATTGGACTCAGCCGACATCTCTGAAAAGTCTGCAAAAGTTCCTGGGCTTTGCTAATTTTTATCGTCGCTTCATCTGCAATTTTTCTAGTATTGCTAAACCATTGACCGATTTGACCAAGAAAGGTGCTGATTTGGTCAATTGGTCTTCTGCTGCGGTGGAAGCTTTTCAAGAGTTGAAGCGTCGTTTTTCTTCTGCCCCTGTGTTGTGTCAACCAGATGTTTCGCTTCCGTTCCAGGTCAAGGTTGATGCTTCTGAGATTGGAGCAGGGGCTGTTTTGTCGCAGAGAAGTTCTGATTGCTCGGTGATGAAACCATGCGCCTTCTTTTCCAGGAAGTTTTCGCCTGCTGAGCGAAATTATGATGTGGGCAATCGGGAGTTGCTGGCCATGAAGTGGGCATTCGAGGAGTGGCGTCATTGGCTTGAAGGAGCTAAGCATCGCGTGGTGGTCTTGACTGATCATAAGAACTTGACTTATCTCGAGTCCGCCAAGCGGTTGAATCCTAGACAAGCTCGTTGGTCGTTGTTTTTTGCCCGTTTTGACTTTGTGATTTTGTACCTTCCGGGCTCTAAAAATGTGAAGGCGGATGCTCTGTCTAGGAGTTTTGTGCCCGACTCTCCGGGTGTATCTGAGCCGGCGGGTATCCTCAAAGAGGGAGTAATTGTGTCTGCCATCTCCCCTGATTTGCGGTGGGTGCTGCAAAAATTTCAGGCTAATAAACCTGATCGTTGCCCAGCGGAGAAACTGTTTGTCCCTGATAGGTGGACGAATAAAGTTATCTCTGAGGTTCATTGTTCGGTGTTGGCTGGTCATCCTGGAATCTTTGGTACCAGAGAGTTAGTGGCTAGATCCTTTTGGTGGCCATCTCTGTCGCGGGATGTGCGTGCTTTGTGCAGTCCTGTGGGATTTGTACTCGGGCTAAGACCTGCTGTTCTCGTGTCAGTGGGTTGCTTTTGCCCTTGCCGGTCTCGAAGAGGCCTTGGACACATACAGTATCTCTATGGATTTTATTTCAGATCTTCCCGTCTCTCAAAAGATGTCAGTCATTTGGGTGGTCTGTGATCGCTTCTCTAAGATGGTCCATTTGGTACCCTTGTCTAAATTGCCTTCCTCCTCTGATTTGGTGCCATTGTTTTTCCAGCATGTGGTTCGTTTACATGGCATTCCAGAGAATATCATTTCTGACAGAGGTTCCCAGTTTTTTTCGAGGTTTTGGCGAGCCTTTTGTGGTAGGATGGGCATTGACTTGTCTTTTTCCTCGGCTTTCCATCCTCAGACTAATGGCCAGACCGAACGAACCAATCAGACCTTGGAAACTTATCTGAGATGCTTTGTTTCTGCTGATCAGGATGACTGGGTGTCCTTTTTGCCTTTGGCTGAGTTCGCCCTTAATAATCGGGCCAGCTCGGCTACCTTGGTTTCCCCGTTTTTCTGCAACTCTGGGTTCCATCCTCGTTTCTCTTCAGGGCAGGTTGAGTCTTCGGACTGTCCTGGTGTGGATACTGTGGTGGACAGGTTGCAGCAGATTTGGACTCATGTAGTGGACAATTTGACTTTGTCCCAGGAGAAGGCTCAACGTTTCCCTAATCGCAGACGCTGTGTGGGTCCCCGACTTCGGGTTGGGGACTTGGTTTGGTTATCTTCTCGTCATATTCCTATGAAGGTTTCCTCTCCTAAGTTTAAACCTCGTTTTATTGGTCCGTATAGGATTTCTGAGGTTCTTAATCCTGTGTCTTTTCGTCTGACCCTTCCAGATTCTTTTTCCATACATAACGTATTCCATAGGTCATTGTTGCGGAGATACATGGCACCTATGGTTCCATCTGTTGATCCTCCTGCCCGGTTTTGGTGGAGGGGGAGTTGGAGTATATTGTGGAGAAGATTTTGGATTCTCGTGTTTCAAGGCGGAAACTCCAGTATCTGGTTAAGTGGAAGGGTTATGCTCAGGAAGATAATTCCTGGGTCTTTGCCTCTGATGTCCATGCTCCCGATCTTGTTCGTGCCTTTCATATGGCTCATCCTGGTTGTCCTGGGAGCTCTGGTGAGGGTTCGGTGACCCCTCGTCAAAGGGGGGGGTACTGTTGTGAATTCTGTGGCAGAGCTCCCTCCTGTGGTCACAAGTGGTACTTCGGCTGGTTCTCTCTGTGAGCTTCCGTTGGTGGAGGAAAGTGGTATTGCGGCTTCTGAGTTTCCTTCCTCAGGTGATGTGGTGAAGTCGTTAGGTGCTGCTCTATTTAACTCCACCTAGTGCTTTGATCCTGGCCTCCAGTCAATGTTCTAGTATTGGACCTTTTTCCTCCTGGATCGTTCCTGTGGCCTGCTGCTCTGCATAGGTAAGTTCCTCTTTGCTATTTGTTTGCTGTTTTTTTCTGTCCAGCTTGTCAATTTGTTTTTTTCTGCTTGCTGGAAGCTCTGGGACGCAGAGGGTGTACCTCCGTGCCGTTAGTTCGGTACGGAGGGTCTTTTTGCCCCCTTTGCGTGGTTTTTGTAGGGTTTTGTGTTGACCGCAAAGTTACCTTTCCTATCCTCGCTCTGTTCAGAAAGTTGGGCCTCACTTTGCTAAATCTATTTCATCTCTACGTTTGTCTTTTCATCTTAACTCACAGTCATTATATGTGGGGGCTGCCTTTTCCTTTGGGGTATTTCTCTGAGGCAAGGTAGGCTTATTTTCTATCTTCAGGCTAGCTAGTTTCTCAGGCCGTGCCGAGTTGCATAGGGAGCGTTAGGCGCAATCCACGGCTGCCTGTGGCTGTGCCAGTGTGGTTGGAGAGAATTAGGGATTGCGGTCAACAGAGTTCCCGCATCTCAGAGCTCGTTCTTGTTTTTTGGGTTATTGCCAGGTCACTGTATGTGCGCTGACCTCTATGTCCATTGTGGTACTGAATTACCTTTCACAACACCCACTGTACTCAGTACAGATCCCTGTGGCTCCCACTGCTCCCAGCACAGATCTCTGCGGTCCCCACTGCTCCCAGAACAGATCCCTGCAGTCCCCACTGCTCCCAGTACAGATCCCTGCGGCTCCCTCTACAGATCCCTGTGGTACCCCACTGTACACAGTACAGATCTCTGCGGCTCCCACTGCTCCCAGTACATATCCCTTTAGTACCCCACAGCTCCCAGTACCGATCCCTGCGGTCCTCACTGCTCCCAGCACAGATCCCTGCAGTTCCCACTGCTCCCAGAACAGATCCCTGCGGTCCCCACTGCTCCCAGAACAGATCCCTGCGGTCCTCACTGCTGGCTATGTCCTATTTGGAGAACGCACAACTTATGACGACTCTTTGTTTCCTGTCATTTCGCCAATTCCTTACCCATCTGCATATAGTTTCCCCCAGTCCTTGGGTCTGGAGCTTCAGTATAAGGCTGGTATGTGGTACAGTATTACATGCACAGTATCTATGTGATAAATTCAACCCTAGTCAGGTATAAATATAATAAACTGTGCTTATAAAAGGACATGTAGATTGGAAAAATAAGGGCCAAGATAGTGGGGAATGGAAAAGTCCTCAGCCCTTCCCAGACACTGTGGTAGACGCTACTAGCTGAAACCTATTGGTTGAGTGTGCATTTTTATTGTCATGGACACAGGATGATAGGCAGTAGCCATTTACATGACTGTCAACCGTCAAGATTTGGGGAGGCAAGGGTAGGGTGTATGAAAATATTGTCCCAAAATGCAGTTTTGGTTGCTCCCAGGGCAAAGCCTAAATGTCCTGACTTTGGCAACTTTTATTTTTCCATCAAAATCAGACAACAAGACACAACGGCGCTGCCGTCGCGTGAACAGAGCATCGGCTTCTCGTCCACTCTGCTCTGTCGACAGGGCGTGACTGCTGATGTCATGCTGATTGACAGCCGGATCCTCACTGCCTAACTGCGGGAAGCCAGCTGTCAATCAGCAAGACGCCGACAGTCACGCTCTGTCAACAGAGCAGCCCAGAAGAAGAGTTGCTCTGTTGATCTGAGGCAGGAGCGATACCTGCCTGTTAGTTTTTTGGCTCATGGTAAAAAAAAAAAAATTATTCTTCGATAATCCCTTTAAGAAGAAGTTTTTTGTCCGCTCTACGATGTATAGAAAAGTAAAAATAATAAAAAAAACAACAAACAACACATAAAAGTCAGTGACCGGTTTAGTAATGCTCTTTATTTGTATGGAATATATATTTTGTACACATAATTTCATCTGCTGAAATGAACCATGATATAGTCTACACAACAATAAGGGCTGCAGCATTGCATGAAGGACAGGAGGTTAGAAGTAAAAACATTTCCAGGGAACAAATGGCAAAGTTATGAAAGCAAATCAGATTTACCCAGCAATTCACAATCGTCTTATTCCTCAGCTCTCGGCCGGCATAAAATGGACAACTACTATAAAGATGAGTTTTCTTAAAAAATGGAAGTCCCCTCTCTCCCACCCAACAACAAAACATTTCACATGTTTATAATGTATCCAAGAAAAAGAAAAAGAGCACCTCCGCACAGCTGCAACAACTTATACCGCCATGTCAGATAGCCAGGTAATGCTAGGGGTTCCTTCCGACAACCTCGGTGGTGCAGTATCCAAGAAAGCAAGACAATAAATATCCAAATGCAGGAGAAGAGAGAGGAACGCACTCACCGATCAGGTAAGATCCAATTCTTTATTCAAGCATGGACAAACTTAGCAGGGAGGGGAGTGGAGGATGACGGACGACGGACCCGTAGAAGTGCTCGTCAGCGCGAAACGGCCGTCGTCCGTCATCCTCCACTCCTCTCCCTGCTAAGTTTGTCCATGCTTGAATAAAGAATTGGATCTTACCTGATCGGTGAGTGCGTTCCTCTCTCTTCTCCTGCATTTGGATTTCACATGTTTATGAATGTTCCTTTTAAATAAATTTGACTTGGTCAGACTGATGTTTCTGTTCCAGAGCTGTTCTTCCTACTGAAAAAAAGGGTTAAGAATTTGACCGTGTAATCTGCTATCTTGATGGCATGAAAAGCTCTATGTGATCCCCCGCAATCATTTCGCTGGCTCCTCCCTCCGCACCCTCTCCTAATATACGCCAATCTCGTGTATGCTGCTCTCGATGTCATGCTCTGTATGTCTTAAATTAGTACGGCACTCCTATATTTGTAGGAGTGATTAAATGATAGCTCGCAGACATCTGGAAGGCTGCCAGTCTAACTTCTGCTCTTAAGGTTTTCATTCAGTTTAGTTTCATTTTAATTATCCAGGACTAACATATTGATGACCTATGAACATGTTGGCTCAGTAGTTAGCACTGTACGGTGGCTCAGTGGTTAGCACTGTCACCCTGGGGTCCTGGGTTCAAATCTCACCAAGGTTGACATCTGCAAAGATTTTATGTGTTGGCATGGGTTTCTTCCTGGTTCTCCAGTTGCCTCCTACAAACCGAAGACATACTAATAGAAAATTTTGATTATGGGCCCCAAGGTTGCCATCTGCAAAGATGTTATGTGTTTGCATGAGTTTCCTCTGGGTTCTCCGGTTGCCTCCTACAATCTGAAGACATACCAATAGGGAATTTTGATTATGGGCCCCAAGGTTGACATTTGGAAAGATTTTACATGTTTGCATGAGTTTCCTCCGGGTTCTAGGGTTGCCTCCTAAAATCTGAAGGCATACCGATAGGGAATTTTGATTAAGGGCCCCAAGGTTGACATCTGCAAAGATTTTATGTGTTTGCATGCGTTTCCTCCGGGTTCTAGGGTTGCCTCCTACAATCTGAAGGCATACCAATAGGGAATTTTGATTATGGGCCCCAAGGTTGACATCTGCAAAGATTTTATGTGTTAGCATGAGTTTTCTGTGGGTTCTCCGGTTGCCTTCTACAATCTGAAGACATACCAATAGGGAATTTTGATTATGGGCCCCAAGGATTACATCTGCAAAGATTTTATGTGTTTGCATGAGTTTCCTCCGGGTTCTACGGTTGCCTCCTACAATCTGAAGGCATACCGATAGGGAATTTTGATTATGGGCCCCAAGGTTGACATCTGCAAAGATTTTATGTGTTTGTATGAGTTTCCTCCGGGTTCTAGGGTTGCCTCCTACAATCTGAAGACATACCGATAGGGAATTTTGATTATGGCCCCAAGGTTGATATCTGCAAAGATTTTATGTGTTTGCATGAGTTTCCTCCCGGTTCTCCGGTTGCCTCCTACAATCTGAAGACATACCGATAGGGAATTTTGATCATGGGCCCCAATGGTGACAGTGATGTTGATGTCTGAAAAAATCACTCGTATAATAAATAATATAATAATAAATATCAGAATGGAGAGGTTCTGACACCCGGCATCCCAATTAACTTTCCCTGATGTACAGAGACAACACATCTTGGCTCAGAACATTATTTAAAGGGTGCACCTATGGAGAGGTCATCAATATATTATGGGATCTCCGATTGAGATATAAACTATATGGGTTAGATTAAAGGGTTGTCCCTTTTCAGTAACCTTTTCCCCATATGCACAGTTTGTTGAAAAAATAAACAAATTTTACTTACCCTCCCCGTGTCCAGCGTTGTTTCGCCGCCATTAGTCAGTTTGGCTGCAGCGGTTATGTCATATCAGAAGGCCAATCAAGGAGCTTTTCGGTTTGTGCCGTCTACATTGGCAGAGCCGCTGAGCTCAGTGATTAGCTGCAGCAAAATCGGTGCAAAATTACTAAACAGTGGAGACCAGGGCAGCATTGGAGACACAGCGCTGGACTCTGCTCGGAGAGGGTAAGTAGTACAGTTTTTTTTTTTTTTTTTTCAATTAACTCTGCATTTAGGGAAATATTTTCTAAAAGAGAACAATCCCTTTACCTGTTTTGTCTACAAAATTGGATTTCAACCATTTATACGACATGTACCGAATAGTATATTGGCACTGAAGTCACAGCTAATCGAGTAAAAGCGGTAACATTTCTACTTGTGGAGAGTGACAAGCCAAGCCAAGCATGACATGTCAGAGTAAGAATTCCAACCAGCAGGATGAATATATAGAAGCACAAAAATCGAGAATACAAAATTAGAAGAAAAACACTAGTCTAACTAGTAATATAATATACATAATAATAGCAACATAATGCTAATTACCATATAAACAAATAACCATAGCTATATTAACTGCTAATTGAGCTGGCAGTTATGGCTTAATCTCATACCTGAATTTTCGCGCAGCAATATTGCTTTGACTAGTTATATACCACAAACACGTTTGCACCAGGCATTATGGCCTATAGCTAATAAACTTGCACAGGGGTAAGAAGCGTCCGATAACTCATCTCTTTTGGGTACCCTATTTTATATCCTGTGTAGCATTAGGCGCACGATTACTTTTTACTACTAATTTTATAACACTTAGTCAGAGAACAGACTGGCGAAGGACTTCCTTAGATTCCGGATAGTGTCCGCTTTAGCTTCATCTTCATTCGTTGACGAGCGGAAGAATGGCGACTGGGTGAAGTTGAAGGCGTTGGTCAGAGACTGGGACTTGCTAATTAAAGAAAAATAGAAATACGTTTACAATAGGCAACAATTAGTTAGAAAAAGATGGCAACGCCTGTCATTGGCAGTCGTATAGAGCATGAGAACAAGAAAGGCAGACATTTTTCTGGTAGGTAGACCTGAGGAATCACAGCACTTAACTTGTGATGTAGTTGATTACTATTACAGTTTTGGTGCTTTATATCTATGTGACAACACAGCAACAATGATGGAAATTTATCCCAGTGACAATAATATCTTCTTCTTGATTAAGGAACATTAGAAAATGAAGCTCATCTCCGTCATGCTTTGAACATAATTGTTGCTATAGTGATATGAGTCCAGGCTTGGACTGGCACACCGGAGAACAGGAGAATCCTCCGGTGGGCCGCTGTGCAGTAGTGAGCCACCACCCTCTTATATGAGCAGTACTTGGCACTATATACTTGAATCACTATGTACAGACAAAGGCGGCACCTTAATCATTTACCAATCTACCCAGTTCATCGTTATATAGATTTGTGATTGAGGATAATGTCACATATGCATGTAGCTGAAAAGTGGGGTTGGTTACTGGTGGGTCAGAGCTGAGCAAAAATGGCGCGGAAGAGCTAAAAGTAGCAACATTTTTGAGCAGTCTCATATTGCACAAAAATTTTGCAACTTTTCAAAACTTTTTACACTAGTTTTCTGGTGTAAAAGTTTACATGAATTGGGACATAAGGACTATTTTTGACTGTACAAAATTCATGAACGTGGGCCATCTTGAAGAATTTGCCGCAAAAAATGGCAATGAACACTACAAAACAAAAAAGAAAAGTAACTTAAATACCCCTATGAGTCCATCTGTATGCAATCTGTGTGCTGCCTGATTTTAACCTTGCAGTGGATAGCAGAAGTTTTGCTTTTTTATTTTTTAAGTAAAAAAACATAATCACTGATGAAACTCTGATGGTAAAAAGAGACACACACTGACTAAACACTGATGAGAATTGGTACATTTTTTTACATGTGAGAAAAAATGGACGCCTGAATGAAGCCCAAGATTTTTAATTAGACACTGATGACTTTTAAAGTACCATTTTATATTGGTATAGTACCAACTTATCTGGGCACCATCTTGTATAATGCTGATTATTAGAAGTTATTAGACACTGAACACTTTAACAGTAACATCTTGTCCTGGTAGAGTACCAACTTATCTGGGCACCATCTTGTATGATGCTGAATATTAGGCAGTTGTTAGACACTGACCTCTTTTAGAGTACTATCTTGTCCTGTAGAGTACTAGCATATCTGGGCACCATCTTGTATAATGCTGAATATTAGGCAGTTGTTAGACACTGACCTCTTTTTGAGTACCATCTTGTCCTGGTAGAGTAACAACTTATCTGGGCACCATATTGTATGATGCTGATTATTAGACAGTTATTAGACACTGACCACTTTAACAGTACCATCATGTATTGGTAGAGTACCAACTTATCTGGGCACCATCTTGTATAATGCTGATTATTAGAAGTTATTAGACACTGAACACTTTAACAGTGACATCTTGTCCTGGTAGAGTACCAACTTATCTGGGCACCATCTTGTATGATGCTGAATATTAGGCAGTTGTTAGACACTGACCTTTTTTAGAGTACTATCTTGTCCTGTAGAGTACTAGCATATCTGGGCACCATCTTGTATAATGCTGAATATTAGGCAGTTGTTAGACACTGACCTCTTTTTGAGTACCATCTTGTCCTGGTAGAGTAACAACTTATCTGGACACCATATTGTATGATGCTGATTATTAGACAGTTATTAGACACTGACCACTTTAACAGTACCATCATGTATTGGTAGAGTACCAACTTATCTGGGCACCATATTGTAGGATGCTGATTATTAGACAGTTATTAGACACTGACCACTTTAACAGCACCATCTTGTCCTGGTAGAGTACCAACTTATCTGGGTACCATATTGTATGATGCTGATTATTAGACAGTTATTAGACACTGACCACTTTAACAGTACCATCTTGTATTGGTAGAGTACCAACTTAGAGTACTATCTTGTCCTGTAGAGTACTAGCATATCTGGGCACCATCTTGTATAATGCTGAATATTAGGCAGTTGTTAGACACTGACCTCTTTTTGAGTACCATCTTGTCCTGGTAGAGTACCAACTTATCTGGGCACCATCTTGTATGATGCTGATTAAGGCAGTTATTAGACACTGACTACTTTTAGAGTACTATCTTGTAGTGATAGAGTACCAACTTATCTGGGCACCATCTTGTATGATGCTGATTAGACAGTTATTAGACACTGACCACTTTAACAGTAACATCTTGTATTGGTAGAGTACCAACTTATCTGGGCACCATCTTGTATGAAGCTGATTAAGGCAGTTATTAGACACTGACCACTTTTAGAGTACTATCTTGTAGTGATAGAGTACCAACTTATCTGGGCACCATCTTGTTTGATGCTGATTATTAAGCAGTATGGCTATTGGTTAATTGTATGACGATATGCCAAATGGAAGACCAAGACAATGTACCATACATGTGTCGATTCTTACATGGCCGTGGGGGTATAATGACTGTATTAAATGCTTAGTCATCCTAAGTCAGATCCTTGTAAAGATCAACAACATGCATTTGGAAATTCTGGCAGAAAACATGGTTCCGCTGCCAGACAACCATCATAAAGTAGCATAGAAATACTGTAGTTGACAAATCACAAGAAATCAATATTTTACAAGGACGCTGTCCTGACGTAGATCCTCCATAATATGTTCTGAATTAAAGGCAATCAGTGAATGAGGGATCTAAAAAAAAAGCAGTATAGGGTCAATATCCACAACAGCGTTCAATGTGCGTGTAGTGATTTCCAACCCTATTAATGATTATAGTTAAATGCTTTAACCATTTTAGAGAGGGTAGCACCAAGTAGTAAAAGCCAATAAAAAGTAGAAAAATGGAATTTGTTTTTACGTTAGAATGAACTCTTATGGAGTCGAGTTATTTTAACAAGACATACTGCATATACAGTTGTGTGAAAAAGTGTTGCCTCTTCGTGTTTTCCAATTCTTTTGCATGTTTGTCACACTTAATGCTTCAGATCACCAAGCAAATTTAAATATTAAACAAAGATAACACAAGTGACACAAAGTGCAGTTTTAAAATGAAGGTCTTTATTATTAGGGGGAAAAAGAAATCCAAAAATATATGGTCCTTCGTGAAAAAGTGATTACCCCCCTATCACATCTTTGGGAAGCCGAGTTCAACTTCCCTAGCCACTCGCAGGTCTGATTATTGCCACACCTGTTCTCAATCAAGAAATCACTTAAATAGGACCTGTGTGACAAAGTGAAGTAGACCAAAAGATCTTCAAAAGCTAGACATCATGCCGCATTATAAAAGACTCATTGCCAGTTATCGCAAACGCTTGATTGCAGTTGTTGGGTGGCCTAACCAGTTATTAGGTTTAAGGTGCAATCACTTTTTCACAGAGGCCCTGTAGGTTTGGATTTTTTTTTCCTTTAATAATAAAGACCTTCATTTAATATATGCATTTTATGTTTACTTGTGTTATCTTTGTCTTTTATTGACATTTGTTTGGTGATCTGAAACATTTAAGTGAGACAAACATGCAAAAGAATAGAAAATCAGGGAAATCAGGAAGGGGGCAAACACTTTTTCACACCACTGTAAAAATGATGCTACAGTAGGTATAATAATTCTCTTGCAGTAGTTCGGTGTCCTTGACCACAGCTAGTGAAAGTTCAATAAAATCCCAGCAGTCATAATTCAGTGAACTTGTTTTTTATTCAGCAAGTCAACAGGACTCATTTCAGCCCAATCATAAGCTTTCGTCGACATTTCATGAAAGCTTGAGATAGGCTGAAACCCATCCTATTGACTTGCTGAATAAAAGTTTGCTGCATCGTGAATGGCAGGCTTTACTGAAGTTTCACCACTTGGATTTCAACGAGCACCACCCTATGGCTGGGGTCACACAGTTGCGAGTGTGATGTGCAACTCTCGCATCAATACCCGACACTGCTGCCGACACTCGGACCGGAGCGTGCGGCTGCATGTATTTCTATGCAGCAGCACACTACGGTCCCGAGTTCCGGGTATTGATGCGAGTTTCTCTCATCACACTCACAAGTGTGACCCCCGCCTAACAGCAGACTACTGATCTTTTTTGAGTTTTCAATTGACCACAGCGAGAATGCACATAGCTGTATTATGCATCCATGTTATACAGATCAGTACCATGGCTCTAGTCTCAACCATCCCAGATCCAGCAGGACAGTCACAAATTTGAGGAGCAGTCCCAGGAGGGCAGGAGGGTGGTGGTATGTTCTGTTTTAAACTGTATCAGCATCTTTAGGAAAGAAATTCATGAATATGATGGTGGTGTGGGGAGCTGGGTGAAATGTAGGGGGTGGAATGGTGGGGCATCAAACTGTGGGGTAATGTAGGACATTGTATGGTGTGTGTTTGTGGGGTTGGGAGCATCATACTGTGTGGGGGGTACTGTGAGGGCATCATACTGCGGGGGGGACTGTGGAGGCATCATCATAGTGTTATGGCACTTGTAGGAGCATTATACTATGTGACTGGGGTTTTGGTTGCATTATACTATGTGGCGGATCATATTGTGTGGGGGGCAGTGTGGGGGTTTCATATTATGGAAAGAAGGGTGGGCATCATACTGTGTAAAGGAGCACTCTAGGTACATCCTTTTAAATTTGGGAGGTATGCAATATTATGGAATCAATAGCTTGTTATTGCCCAATTCCCTACCTGCAGAGGCCTCTTATTTTTTGCTTTTCATGAGAATATAGATAGGCATTTCTTAACCAGTCCAAACTACACCAGTATAAAATGGCATAGGCATTTTAATAAATTAGTTATATCATTCCCCGTCTGTGAGCTTAAAAAGGATTGTCCCAACTTCCTTTCTTCAGCAGTGCACTGCTCACGGCTTTCCGCTTGGTCAGCGGTGGTGCACTCCTGAAGATTGACAGTTTGGACAGCTGGCATAGTCGTGCCACTAGTCCACACTGATCGCTCTTGCGGTCTACTACTAGAGGCTGTTTTACGGTGCCAGCATAGTGTATGAGAGTTTAAGAAATCTCACGTATTTGCTGCAAAATAAATCTTTAGAGTAAATTGAGAGGAGCCGAGGGTTAAAGATCCGCAGAAGGTCAATCTATGGTGCGGATGTTGGAAGGAATATCATCCTTTTCAATGCACCCTTCACGGCTCCTTCACAGTTTTATCAGCAGCGGTAAATGCCTAATGGGAAGTCTATAGTGGAGATGCCACATGGGAATGTAGTCTAATGGGTAAGAAAAATTTGGGATTTTCTTTTTTTTTTTCACATATGACAAAAATGAATGTTAAACTGTTGGTATTGGATAGAAGATGGATGAAAATTAGATCCAAGACACTGATGAAAAATGGTCCAAGGGTAACGTTTCTCCTTGCGGAGAGTGACATGTCAAGCCTGACATGCCGAGGTGAGGAGACTTTTAAGCCGAAATGCTCCTTTGGGAAATATGCAAATTGTCTCTTCAGTGATTCTGGTTTTGACTTTTATCCGAAGTCATGTGACAAGGCTCGTTGGAGAGTCGCTATTGACTTATAGGATAGCTAGTTCCTATAGTTCTAGTTCTCTTCTTCTCCGAAGAGACAATTTTCTTGTACGCAAAAACACCCTGATGTCTGAATGAGGCCTTAGCATCCTAGAAAACTCAATTAATGGCACATAAGGAAAAAATTAGAGTTCATAAAGGTCTGCAATACAGAATGACTGCCTGGGATGATGAAAATAGGAAGAAGATGTATTCTTATTTTATTAGCTGAGGTGTCAAGAGCAATGAATTATTCTTTACAGGAGGTAATGGCTGGAGTCGGAGATACTACTTCAGTTACTACAAGCCAGGAGAGATACAGGGTGAACGTGGGAGGAATGTGACTAATCACCCAAGGATTTCCTTCTTTTTTTCGTGACACCTCCCAACAATAACCACAATGCGCTCACGTGATAGGAAGTGTTTCTAATAATACAAGCACTTACGGCTGATTGCAAAATGAGGAAAGATCTTTTTTGTACTGTTACATAATGGGCCATCAGGTGTAGGAGACAAAGATGACTTCTAATTAAGGAAAATGATGAAGTATTACTATCTGTATAGGGCTGATGCTGAATCTGCAGATTGATGCCTAAAAAAAGGTTCTATTGCACATACAGAAATAATAATTTGAATTAATCTCGTGAAGGTAAAATAGGATAGTTTGGTTTGGTTAACACTCTGCTTTCTTAACAGACCAGCCTTTTTTTTAACTCCTGACATGCCTTTTAGTAAGGACAGATGCAGACATTTTTCTCTCCATTCGAGAAAATTGGACTCCGAGCAGAGTTTGATCAGAGTGGGTTCCGATTTTCTCGGCGATGGAGAGAAAAAAAAAGAGTTTTTCCACCTTCTCCACTCTTCCGTGGATATCGGACCGACCCAAAGATATGAATCGACGAGCGCCAACTCATTCTCGGAGACAAATCGTACATGGTGCCCTATTTTTATTCGGCTCATGTGGACGGCCCCTTAGAATAACATGGGTACGATTGCTATCTGTCAAAACCACGGATAGCACTCGCCTGATTAAAGCCATCATCTGCACGAGCCCTCAGTGTAAAAAAATAATGTGGAGTATCCTTTTTTAGAACTCTGTGTTGTGCCGTTCCTCTGCCATTCCTAAATTGTCAATTGGGAGTTCCCATTTCACCATGTCAAAGGAAAGCGTGCTTTCATACAAGCAAACTGAATACTAGGCTGCATAATAGTTGTAATTCTACACCTTTCCATTTGATTTTATTATCTTTGACCAATTCCCAAAACTGAGATCAGCTTCTGATATGTTCACACTTGTGTTGTGGCGTCTGTTGCACCGTGGACACCACTGGCGCCCAATAGACCTCATTGACTTAAGGGTCTGCATCAAGATTGGAAGTTATTCTCTATCCATAGGATGAGGATAACTTCCTGATCGCTGGGGGTCTGACTGCTGGGACCCTAGTGATCCCGAGAACGAAGCTCTGAAGAGCCCTGTCTGAAAGGTGCCGACGTTGAGCATGTGTACCTCTTCTCCATTAAATCTGAGTGGGAGCACCAGAGATAGCATTCAAGCAGATCCCTTCTTTGGGATCGGCAGGGCTCCCTGCCATCGGACCCCCAGCAATCAGGAAATTATCTATGCTGTGTGGATAGGGGATAACTTCCAGTCTTTCTGCAAACCCTTTTGTCAGTGCCCTTTGGTTCGACTGGAGAAATTGTGCGACAAGTTGCCCAATTTTTTCCGTCACATCTGATGGAATCTGTGACGGAGCAGATGAGAACAGAGTCTAGCATTATTTTCTGGTTGTAAGTGCTCCTTCTGGTGTATTTAAGACATATCTTAATTTTATCAAAGCCGTTACTTAGTATATATATTCACTACAGTCTTACTTCAGCTGTGGGTGGGGATGGGGTTTTTGAGGTGGGTCCCTCTGATGACTGGGTGATGATTCCACACTGCTCACAGGAGGTAATGTCTGTTCTACAGAAAATGGCTGTGGACCTGTAGCGATGGACGGCCCTGGCGGTTCATTCTCTGGAAGCAGGTCTTGACCAGGAGGCTTTTGCTGATCCACACTCTGTGGAGGCTGATCAAATTCTGATCCTTGGGGTTGTGCTGGGCACCCTAGGTTTAGCACAAGAAAAACTTCACATGGTGAAAGTATTAATGGCTTCTACAACATTTCTGATCTCACCCACTGTCTGTTACAGTGTGGAGCAAATGATATCCATGCAAACGTGATGCAATCTTTAAGGAGCAGACAAAATAGCTTTTTTATTACATATTGCTGCACAATATAACAGTCTGTGATAAAAATGTGCTATTGGTATTGTCCTGACAGTACAGTCTCTGGCACGGCACCTTACTATAGGTTACCAGTTTTCTTGATTTCACCAAGAGTGATGAGCGAGCATGCTCGAATAAGGTGCTATCCGCATGCTCGGGTGCTAACCGAGTGTCTTCGGCATGCTTGAATACTATGCTTGAGTCCCCGCCGTGGTTGCATGTCTCGTGGCTGTTCGACAGCTATAACACATGGAGGGATTGGCTGTTTGTTAGGCAATCCCTGCATGTGTTGTGGCTGTCGTACAGCCGCGAGACATGCAACTACGGGGACTCGAACATAGTATTTGAGCACGCCGTAGACACTCAGGTAGGACCCGAGCATGCAGATAACACCTTATCCAAGCACGTTCGCTCATCACTACTCACCAACCATTGACTTCACAACAGTGAAATAGACCTGTATACCTCCACATTATATAATGTAAGCCCTTGCAAGAACAGAAGAGTCCTAGAGATAATGGTTATTTTGATATGGCTCGGGGCAATGGTTATTGCCGGATATAAATACAGAACTCTATGCTGTAAAGAGCAGTAAAAGCTTCAATTAAATTATCGCTAGATGAAAGAGGTTAAAGTCCAAGTAAAGTATAAAACAATCACACTCACTGAAAAGGCAATATCTTTTTTTTTTTTAACATAATGATATATTAAAATTCTGTAAAGAAAATGCCCATTCTTGGTAATTTCTGGATTGGCTTAAAATGCCTAAATGGTCTATTTTCTTTATACAGTGTTCATTATTTTCCGCATGCACATCCATGATACAATTCTGCCTGCAGACCCCCATTAGGAGGAGCTCTGCAGAACAATGTATATACACAAACGTAATAATAATACAAATGTTGGCTCCCCCTATTGGTGGCGGCAGACAGCTGGAATTTTGTCATTCAGTTCTTTGTCTATGTCTGGACATGGATTTAGAGCTATATACCGTATATAAAAAAAAAATAAAGCCTTGGCCCTAATAAAAATGTAAGAAAAAAATGAATCAGCACAAAGTGTTAGACAATAAAATTAGACATTATATTTATAGGGATACAATTCTAGTGTGAAACCAAACCCTTAACATTCCCATAGTACCACAGAGCTTAGAAAAACAGCGTTCAACCATTTTGTCCTCACAATGAGCGTTTGATTGTTCAGACCACATGTTGATGAGCAGATTATAAGACATCCAATACTTGTTCGGCAATCGCTATCATTCAACGGCATTTCACTTTGTTCGCTGTGCTCTGCTTTACGGCCGGCGCTGACACAGTCAGTGCGGGAAGCTGACGCCGGGGGACGTGACAGACATCGGAATGTGAGTATGTAGTGTTTTTTTTTTTTAACTTTTACAATGGTAACCAGGGTAAATATCGGGTTACTAAGCGCGGCCCTGCGCTTAGTAACCCGATATTTACCCTGGTTACCCGGGGACTTCGGCATCGTTGAAGACAGTTTCTAGAAGTCTTTCCCCTGATCGTTGGTCGCTGGAGAGCTGTCTGTGTGACAGGTCCCCAGCGACCACACAACGACTTACCAACGATCACGGCCAGGTCGTATCGCTGGTCGTGATCGTTGGTAAGTCGTTTAGTGTAACGGTACCTTTAAAGTCGTTGTGTGGTCGCTGGGGAGTTGTCACACAGACAGCTCTCTCCAGTGACCAACGATAGATTAGGGGCAAATGCTGAACCATCACTGCCATCATCTGTACTCCAAATGAGTATGTTCTGTTTTCAATGCAGATGTACTCAGGCTAATAGACTGGGAAAAATTGGGGGTTTTCATGTCACATGCATACATTTTTTTTTACAGGAATGAAGAAAAATTATTAATAAAGTGATTTGCAAAGTTTTATAACTTTCCATGCTGGCCAAACCTGTTCAAAAATAAATGCAAAGTTTAGTTACGCTTTAAGTACTATAAGTCGCAAGACAAGGCCGCTTTGGATTGAAGTTGTTTTTCTAGCACAACACATAGATGCACAATTGTATCTGGAGAATTTAGACTTATCACCCTGAAGTCTTTGTCATAGTCCTTAAAGCATTTATGGACAAGTTTTGGAGTGTGGTAGATCGCGTTATCTTGCTGAAAGAGACCACTGCCATTTGGTCTGTGCAAGCTTTAGGAAGGTGGTCAGAGTGACATCAACTTGAAGGCCATGTATTCCCAGATGAAAAATGCCACTGCCTCAGCTTTCATGTCTTCTGCCCCCATACTGTGGACTGGTGCCAACTTTCTCTCAGGTAAGCAAACCACATACGATGTGTGATTCATTAGGCCACCTTCTTCCATTGCTCCAGTTCTGAGTCTCACAGGCCCCTTGTAAGCACTTAAGTGATGGACAGTGGTTGGAATAGGCACTCGTACAGCAATTGGCAATACTTTGTCTTGACACTAGATATGGGTGGATCAATTTGCAAGACTTCGCTCCATTGGCCAGGTCAGTAATCTCTCGCAGGTGGCAGGAGCTCTGTGAATCTCTTAACTTCCAGGATCCCCTCATGTCGTAATGATCCCGTTGCACTGGGGATCTTGGAATTATGAAACTCGCAGAGCTCACGACCATAGACCTGACCTTACCAATGAACCAAGGTCCCACATACCATCTCTACTTGACACGTATGTATTTTGGCCAGTATTAACCCTTTCAGCAATTTATGCTACTGTAGTTTCAAAGAGAGGAACCACTGGAGAAGGACACCATGGTTGGAAGACTAGAAGGAACAAGGCGAAGAGGAAGACTAGCAACCCGATAACCGCAGAAAAAACCCTGGTGGACCGATCTCGACTTGCACAAGATCTTCATATAGAGTGTTTATCCATCAATTCTCCCATGGATCAAGATCAAGCTGAAGGCCCTTATATAATAAAGCTTCTAAATGGCATTTTACCCGATGGGCTAGTCTTTGGTGTCCATGGTCATTCATTAGTCATTGGGTGTCTGTTGCTGGTTAACTATTTGGCCTCCTTTGTATCACTTTTCATATGCACTTCCACTGCCATATAGCGCTGCCATTTACTAGCAGCAGGTTTTCACCTTCACAGTGGACGCCGGACTGCGAACGCACCTATATTATTTCACCTTATACTTGGTGCGTTCCGCCAGTCCTAACATATATATATATATATATATATATATATCTCCTTGACTGTGTTCTCCATTGGAACACTACAAGTACACATACTAACATAGCACCAGAGATGGAGCAGAGATTAACAATTGGCCCAGTTTATTGTGTCGTTGATGTGCTGTCTGACGATTTACTGATTATATCACTGGACCACAAAAAGAAAAGTTAAATGTCAAGTTCATCTCTGCTCCCTCAGAATTGTGAGTATAATTTTAGTAGGTCCGTAATATGATAAGGTCTTCCGGAGGTATTTGTGGTTAGATACTACAGTATATACTATCACTCATGATGTCTGAATCAAATGATTACCAGAATTAATTTTATGCCATGACCCAGGCTGACATCTCATATTTGCAAGCAGTTCATATATATTTAGTACAGAATTGTGAAATGTATTAGTAACCGGATCAGCAGATCTGAGAAAAGGCAACATGTGAAGCTTTTCTTCTTCCTTAGTTTAGCAGAACATTGTGGCCGCTATCAAGCGTTTCCATGTGGTCTGAGCAATCTGCTGCTGATTCTGCTATTTAAGAAAACTAGTTTCCCCCTGTGCCGGTATAATCCAGAAATGGTAGTATGACTGAAAAATTAGTAGGATGCCATTAGTTTACTCTTTAGGACTATTCTTAGCACAACATCTTAAGAATTTTACTAAAAATGTAGATAACACGTAAATAGTATGCCGAAAACAAACCCAATCATTTCTATATTATACTCATAGTTTGGTGACAACTTACCTCAGTTATTTGTAATGCATTCCTTGACATTTTATAACATAACATACAGTAGCCAAATGCTTCATGTTGTAAACATTGAGCCTACAAGGCCACAAACTTGTAAAGACTGCAGTGTGGTGCCAACTTGGTCACCTTGTAAGTTCACGGCAAACTGACACCTATTGGGGTTCTACACCTATCATGGACCGCTAGTTATCAAGTAATGCATGATATTATCATAACATCCTAAACCTAGGGCTGAAGCTGGATGGGGACGTTGGCCTTGACACAAGTGAGTTAGAAAAAGTTAGAACCATTTGCTTGCCTTGATCGCAGTATTGTGTAGGTTGTAAGGTGACCCCATTAACCTGTATTACGCTTCATTGTGGCAGCAGCACAAAATGATCCTTGACCACGCGACCTGAGCTGCTGTCAAAGTCGCTATCCAGCCCAAGCCTAAATCTTGAACCTGGTCTGTCTCTTCCACAAACACTTCAGATATGGTGCTAAACGTTTTTGTGTTGTCCAAATTCGATCAATTTTTACATATTTTAACAAATTGTTTTTGATATGCCCTGGACACAGATTACCAGGGGAAGGAGAGGACTGGCAGAAGAGGAACAAAAGAAGTTGTGATGTACAGGTGCACTGGGAAATCTATGAAAGGCTTGGTCTGACATAGAAATATATCTAGAAAGGTTATACCAGAACTGGTAGAGAAGGAGGAATTGGAAAGGGTGGACTTGTATAGAGCATAGGATGGAAAAGATTGGTCTGGTACAAAGAAGACATTAGGAAAAAGTCTCCTAGGTAAGTAAATGTCTGGAAGGCTAGGGTACCACCAATGTATAGTATCTCATCTGAGAGAATTGGGTCAATTATGCAAGTCATACTGTGATCAAAGTCACCAGAGTTTGACCAGAGTGTGAGCATAGTGATGAGATGAGGAGAAGATGGAAGAAAAAAAGGTCTCCATTTTCTCCATTGTGTCATTCCATGGAAATCCGACTGCACTGACGTCATCCGAGTTCAGACCGATGTTTTCCACATACTCATTGTCTTGGGTGGCAAGGGCGATCCGAATATTGGATCAAACTCGGGCATGCTGTGATTTTTCCCATGGACATGTTCATGGCCCCATAACATAACATTGGTCTGAGTGCGATCCGATGTTTGATGGATCACACTCGGACCGATTTATAATATGATCATGTGCATAAGCGCGAAGAATAAGTGGTTTGGCACAAATACAACTGTGGTGTGGCACAATGAAAAAAGCGTGAAGAAGTAGTGTGATTCCCCTGAGGAGCAAATGGAGTAGTATGACAGATACTGGTAAAAAGGAAGAAGATGCCAGACACCACCAGAGATCTTAGGATATGGTCACACGTTGTGTTTTTGCCATGTTTTTTTCCCTATGTTTTTCTGTCCCAGCATAGTGAACACAATTCTAAAATTTCAAGCATATACTGCTTATATTTTACTTGTAGATTTCAAGCCGTTTTGAATATGCAGCCCGTATAATTGCAGTGAATAGCTCTGTCTTGTATTAGGCATGGGCTACAGCAGCAGTTTTCTCTTGGAAATAAAATCTAGTAGTTATTCTATGTGAAATGCAGTTTCTGACATAATCTGGCCTGAGGCCAATGCCGTAGTTTCACAAGCTGACAGTAGAAAATGTTCCTTTTAAACATAAAACAATTGCAAAACTCAACCAAAGAGAAACAATGGCTGCATTCCAGCTATTTAGCAAAACACTAAATCCTAGAAGATGAAAGCCGTTTTAGCAGTTTTTGAGAGCGCCCTGACAGATATCCATTATTGTAAGACCTTCGATAGGGTACGGCACACCTGAACTTTCTGAAAAGTTCATGCAAGTCGATACCGCTCCACTATAATCATTAGGAGATGCAAGTACTGTACGTCAGAGTAAATCTTATTTAAGGGCTGATTTACATGAAAAAAATCACAATAGATACACAACTATCTCCTCAATAAAATCAATGGCTTATTGAAATCTATAAAGGCTCATGAGGGTGTTCAACCTTCCAAGAAAATCAGCTCTGTGTCCAGGTCATGATTAATATTGGTGAGTGTCCAACATCTCAGCCTTAGGGCTAAGATCAAGAGTAGTTCTTAAAGGGACTCTGTCACCTGAATTTGGCGGGACTGGTTTTGGGTCATATGGGCGGAGTTTTTGGGTGTTTGATTCACCCTTTCCTTACCCGCTGGCTGCATGCTGGCTGCAATATTGGATTGAAGTTCATTCTCTGTCCTCCATAGTACACGCCTGCGCAAGGAAAGATTACCTTGTGCAGGCATGTACTACGGAAGACAGAGAATGAACTTCAATCCAATATTGCAGCCAGCATGCAGCCAGCAGGTAAGGAAAGGGTGAATCAAACACTCGAAAACTCCACCCATATGACCCAAAACCAGTCCCGCCAAATTCAGGTGACAGGTTCCCTTTAATGTCCAACATCTCGGCCTTTGGGCTAAGATCAAGAGTAGTTCCTAACAGTTGTCAGGTGCCACCGGTGACGGATAGGTACATTTCACACAGGGAGTAGAAGCTTCTTCCTCTACATAGGTTGGTACAATGGATACCTATAGGTCTTAATCAAAGTCATAGGTTGAATGCCCGAGATGCTAAGTGCCCAAAAAGCATTGACCCTGTGGTTACATAAATTTATGGGTGTGATAACCTTCTTGTGATACGGTACTCTTGCATGCACACTGGCTTCACTGATTTGAGTCTTGGTCTTCTGGCTTAGCCAATGTGTGTTTTTTTTTTTTTCAATGTTCCAGTTGGATGTCTGGGCCATAGTCACAGCACAAATCTTTATTTTACTTATTTATTTTTTTGTTACTGTATATTCACTGTCCAAGTTTTGTTTGTCATACAGGTCTTTAAAGATACACTGACCTGTTGAGATGTCTCTCCTGGTGATGAAGGGTAAAATTAGCCACCAGGTTCCTCATCCCCTAGAAAACGCTGTTCCCCCATAAAGGGGACGTAGACAGACAGTCTGGTCCCTGGCAAACATTGAGATGGCAGCTCAGAAGAAGCTAAAACTGTGTGCTAGATTGGTTCTCCCATGGCAAAGGAAGGCCACCAATCCAACTCCCTGATTTTAATGTGGCCTTCAGTTGCATATTGTTGGGTAGAGTATGTTGGGGCCCTTTTCCTTTGATATTGAACTTGTGTTAGACCACATACTTGAGCACTTTTTTCACCTAGATGAAAAAAATAGTGGATTTCCAGCTACAAGACACTCAATAAAGTTACTCTTATGCCGGTAAACTCTGATATAAGCAATAATTTGATGCACATTAATAAGTTGTTTGTCTAGGAGCTTCCATATCACTGGATATTCTTTCTCCATTAAACATTTCTCAGCACCGATCACACCGTACTCAACACCACTGCACGAGAGAACCCAACAGTGTTGGCAGCTTTCAAATACTGGCCTCTGGATAGTATTGCTCCGATGACCATGCCTCACTCAAAGTCATTGGAATCCCTTGGTTTTCCCATTCTAATGTCTATTCACACTGAAATTGACCCAAGGAAAACTTGCTCGCTTGATTTTATGCTGCAATCCTGGGTCAAGTGTCTAATCTCCATACAGGGAAGCAGGTACGGACTGGGGCTGAAATTCAGCTTTGGCATTTGAAATCACACAGGCCCATGTTGTCCCCGTCCCCGTGAACCAGATGGGATATTTTAATAATATTACCCTGGATGGAGGAAAGGAAGATTTTCTACAAGACCAATGCTTCCAATGGTACTGGTGGCCTGCTGGGGTAAGTGACGGAGTCAGCGACTTTGTGCTCAATCACAACTCTTAATAGTATGGGTGTCTTGAGAACACGGATTCTGTTAACAACGTAGCAGACAAGGCAGCCCACAACCAGACAGGCCCTTATGGCATTTGCCAGAATTGCCAGATGGCCAGTCCGGCCCTGCAGGGAAGCTCCGATCATGTAAAGGTAAGCGTTGCCAATGACCGTACAGTGCATAGGTATACTCTACTTATCTGTAGTACAGCATATATACGTTTTTCCATTAAAGTCTGACAATATGCTTCAATTATCAAGTGCCACATTCTATTTATGGAATTTCCATTATCCTCTCAATTCCATAGCCAACACAATATTACCTGACTCGTCATCATGGCACCACCATTTGACAAAAACCTTTGTACAGTTTGCACTATTTGGGTATAACCTTGTCTTATTATAAAAAGATTCATGATTTACAATGACAGTCTATAAAATGAAGCATGCATGGAAGATGAGGAATACAATTGACCGTGCTCACTGTACGTATCTAATGATCTATTTCTGTACTGATTTGAATTTTGGATAATTTAAATGTAATGACTTATAGAATGACATGAACATATATTTATAGTTATTGGAAAAATTATTTAAACCAAAATATAATATCACATTAGGACGTTTTAATGTAAAATAAGCAATATTTTTGCTACCGAGGAAAGGAAACATTGAGCTGACCATAGAGCCAATAGCATAAATGATTTATAGGCATTAAAGAACAAAAAATGTCCCTAAAATTTTGACAACCATTTAATGGTAGAATCTGATAACAATGTAATTTGTACTTGCCCAGTCTAACCCTTCCAATGTCTGTTCTTGGGGGCGAAGCACATAAAATAAATTTTTTCTTCCAAATTTTTGCTTTACTCTCCACTAATCAACCATATCTGTGGAAATAATTCAGAGAAAACAAAAATCTACATTTTGAAATAAATATTTAATTTTAGATCTTGGCCCCCAAAAACTTTTGGAAATATTTCTTCTACCTTTAGTATATTAAAGGGACACTGTCACCTGAATTTGGAGGGAACAATCTTCAGCCATGGAGGCGGGGTTTTTGATTCACCCTTTCCTTACCCGCTGGCTGCATGCTGGCTGCAATATTGGATTGAAGTTCATTCTCTGTCCTCCATAGTACACGCCTGCGCAATTACCTTGCGCAGGCGTGTACTATGGAGGACAGAGAATGAACTTCAATCCAATATTGCAGCCAGCATGCAGCCAGCGGGTAAGGAAAGGGTGAATCAAATACCCCAAAACCCCGCCTTCATGGCTGAAGATTGTTCCCTCCAAATTCAGGTGACAGTATCCCTTTAAATCATCTACTTTATGAAAAAAAAAGCAAAAACAAAAGTTAGCTATGATAGCAGAGGTTTTGACTGGTGGGAGAGCGGAGGCTGAGATTGTTAATCCAGAAGAGCGTATGCGTCCACCGCTGCTCTCCTCTGGGACTGGAGATGGACTCTCTAAAGGCTGTTCACGTGCTGAGTTTTACCCCCACGGAACAAAAAAACCCGCAACGTTTTGCAATACCAGTAAAATTAATAAGAATTCCGAATCTCGTAGACATGCCGCTCATTTTTTTCCTTACAGATTTGAACCATCAAAGAATTTTTTTCCAAATTTGCAGCAATTGTTTTTGAGGTTTTGCAGCATTTTTCACCCATTCAAATGAAATGAGGGCGTAAAAACACATTAAAGGGTTGTCCGGAATTTAACATTGATGGCCTATCCATAGGATAAGTCATCAATGTCTGATCAGTGGGGGTGCAACACTCGGCTCTCCCGCAGATCAGCTGTTCCTGGCGTTGGCGGCAGTCGGGAACTGCTCAGCTTCACGGCTCCGTTAACTGTATATTGATCAAATCAACAGGACATTGATATGCAGTACCTGACCACGACCACTATTCCTTCGACCATTCCTGGTTTTGGAATGCAAAATACTGACCATATATTGAGTTTTCTATTGTGCTGGGCTTCATTTTCGGAGAAGAACAGCACTGGGTTGTTGGGTCTCTTACCCTTCATTTTAGCGATCGGTTGGGGTCTCAGCACCCTGATTACCTACTTATCAAATTTTTTTACTTTTTTTTTAGTATGTTTCAAACTTCATTTACTCTTTAAGAAACAGTACCAGGGAGAATTTAAAAAAATGATATTCATATGTGGAAATTAATGGCTAATGGAAATGTGTCTTCAAATTCTTTCCGTCAACAAAATGTCCGGCAAGATAGACAAACGGGCACTGATTTTTTTTTCCGTAAAGCTCGTTAACAAAATAAGTGGTCCAGCATGGAATACTACATAGAATCTGTCTCTTTCAGGCAAAAAAATATTGTCCTTTATAAAATCTGAAAACATTTCGAACCTTTATGAGGTCAATTTACCTTTCAATTTTTTACAGGTCAAGGCAATTGAGCCATGAACAGAGAAGCTAAATGGAAGCCGGCAGAGTCCCAGTGGCTCCGTACTATGTATTTACCCCTTCAGCGGACCATCTAGAAGTAATATTGTCCCATAATTACATGAAAGCAAACACTGGGAGCTGGTTGTCAATCTGTCGTGGAGTTAGATTTATTACAATAGATATTCCGTTTTGCTATAAATGATAATAAATAGAATGTTTGGACCCAAAAACCATACACTGAAGGCAGATGTTATTTCCTTTATTACACATTAAGCTGTACAAGATATTTCACATAAATCACTGCAGTCAAACATCCATCATGTACTCTGTGCCACATATCTGGCTTTGTACAAAATAAAAGAGGGAAAAAAGTCTAACAAACAAGAACAAGAAAGAAAAACAAGAAAAAAAAAACAACAAGAAAAAAAACTAAATACGGTACATGAAATCTACATTTTAAGACAACTGACCCGTTTCCCACAACACTGCACCGAAACATGCTTGCATGCCAAAAATATATAGTAATCTCAAATGTTACTAGCGGCATTTAACATCTTTGTGTATCATAGAAACAGAATTAATCCCTTGGCTACCTGTGTTGGCTTAACGGGAATCTAAGAGTAAGATCAAGTCTCCCAAACTTTTTATAGGTCTTGGAAATCCACAAACACCTTTATATCTTCTATCTGCTGCTGCATTCCCATGTATTTAGCGTTTTCATTCATATGCTAATGAGGCATTAAGTGCTCTGGGCGTGACAGAGCACTTCCTAAGTCTATACCTCTCTAAATTGTTTGTCTACCCAGCACCAGCATTCTTTAGCTTGACTGATATCTCACTGTCTGATTTCCTCGTGTGACGGCACACAGACAGTGAGCTATCAATCAAGCTAAAGAGGCTGGATCTGGATGGCAAAACAACTTGGTGAGCCAAAGGTTCAAAAAGTGCTCTGGCATGCCTAGAGCACTTAACGCCTCATTTGCCTATAAATTAAAATTGAAAGTTATTTGGAAATGCAGCAACAGATAGACGATATAAAAGGTGTTGATGGATTTATATTTCAAAGACCTGCATGCCCATGTTTATACATAATTTGGGGGGTTGGTCTTACAGGCAAGTTCTCTTAACACTTTCCTGCTGCCACACTGTGCACACAGAATGGCAAGAGACTCAAGCGGTGGGACCCACACATAACTGCATGCACCAATTAGGACCAATGTTCGTATGATTCTACTTTAAGACAACCAATGTATGTGACAGGTTATAAACTAGAAGCCAGTAAGGCCGTTGTGAACCTACAATCACTATTTTAGCTGCACTTCAGAGTCAAAATGACAAAAACGTGATCATTGCTGTACAATTGTATTCCTCAAGCCCCCATTGCCATTTTTTCCTCGTACTCAGTAGTGAACGCTCTACAGTCGTTAAAGTGCAACGGACTTAATAGTCTGTCATGATAAATGATGTCTACTGTTGTTCAATGGTAGGAGCCCTTGGATAATGCTATTCTGGACACATGGGCATTTTGGGGGGCAGTAGAATACAAACACACATAAGAGAAAGCATACACGTTGGTATAGGGAAGACTCTGCATGGGAACGGGGAACATGATCAACACGACACTTGTGACACAGAGTTAGTGAAAGAAGTACGACAAGCACGTTATAGTTCGATAACAATTAACTTAAAAAATAAATTACTATTAAAACTCATGCTAAGAGGTAAAGGGAAGCTATCACGTTGAACATGCAGTCCGATTTATGAGCCGCATGTTACAGGAGCAGATTGATATAGAGTTGTGGGAAAAGATATACTACAACCTACACTTTACTCAGTTCAATCCATGCTCATTCTGGGCTTAGGCGTCTGATAAGTGTTTCTAGTGTCTGATGGCCATCTCTGTGTAAATACTTGTACAAGAAATAGTCAATCACTTATAAGACCGCCTACTGGACTCCTACACCTAGAATGACAAAGAATTGAAATGAAAAAAATGGCCGATTCTATTCCAACAAATTTATAAACTAATCTTCTCTATTCCTCCTGTTTTACAACATGCTGACTGCAGATGGACCTGTATGTTTAATGTGAAATATTTCATTATAAAGGACATGTCACTGGCCATAAATATGTAATTTTTTGACCTGCTGTAAATGTCATTGTTCTCCGGAATCTGGAATAGTTTTTCTTTAGCTCCTTCGTCTCTCTGTTCCCGGGATATGGCCTCCTCTTTCCGGTATGTAAATCTAGTTTAGGTTCCAAATGGGCGTGGTCCTCAGCTCTTTGTAGGCATGCTCTTGAGGACCACACCCAGTTGTCTAAGATACTGGATTTATACGCAGCAAAGAGAGGCCATATCTCACGAACGGAAAGGAACCGGAACCAAAAATAAATAACCGCTAATTCAAGAGAACAGAAACATTTACATCAGGTCTAAAAATTATATTTTTGTTACAAGTAACAGGTCTTGGTCAAGAGAGTTGTAAAAAATTAGCAAAAACATGGCTGAATTTTTCTTTTCCAGAAACAATGCTACTCTTGTACATGGTGTATCTTTGGAATTATAGGTTCGAGCTAATTGTCTAAGCACACACTGGCTGTAAATCTGCCTTCAAAGAGTAATCACAATGTAAATTATTAGAATTTGCCCCAATGGTGCTGACTAAATACAGCCCATGGACAAGAGTGATGCTGTTTATGGACGAAATTATTTATGCTCAATAAGAGATGATCAACACATTTGCAGGACCTTGGTACAGCGTCCAAGTCAATAATCTGTGTAACCGTCGCCTACCTGCTGGTGCCTCTTCTGATTAGTAGGCCCGGCACAATGTCATGCGTTCATCACATCGCAGTGCCAATGTCACGGCAGATCTATGAAATAGAAGTTGCTCCGGGTTTTCCGACCAGGCAGGTGGCAATGGCCAAAGCTTTGGTTTGACAGCCGCTGGACCAGGGTCCTGCAAATATTTTTATCATATTTAAATACATCCCATCTAAAAAAAGAGCAGAATTTGAGGACTATAGAAAGCCAGAATGTCACACCGGTGACTGTCTACTCAAAACCAGCCGACCAGTTGAGGTTCACCTTGGAGCCGATCCATAACCAACCATCCGTGGTGTCATGAGCCTTATTAAAGCACCTCTGCCAGTAAGAACAAGTCCTTCAGTTTCTGCAGATATTTTGCAATAATCAGTGGTGACTCTAAAAGGTCAAACGGAACATACGTCATAAACAATTCAACAAGTAAACCGATAACGTGCGTCGTGGAGACTATGCCGAACCAAACAACCAAGACCGATGAAGGACCATCCATACTAACAGAATAAGGCTCAGTATTACACCTTATATTTCTAACTGAGAAGACGGAGGGTTCACAAATATAAAGTATAAATATATCACCATCTTTTCTAATCTGTACACTTCCTCCCACATCTCACTATAGGGGGGTTCTATCCGTGCCCATAGTTAGCTGACCCGAACGGGATCTTTGGATCAACGTAAGAATGAAGGCATAACCCATAACCCTTTAAGCACAGCATGATTGCCTATTGCCTCTTTGGGTAGTGCTAAGCTATAAATCAATGTGAGAGTCACATCACACGATATGGCTATTGAGAGATACATGTAGAAGAAGAAGCCGAGAAACACTCTCCGAGCTTCTCTGTAATATTTACATCCCAGACTGACGACAAGAACACAGTATAAAGAATAAGCAAGTGGGTGGCGAAGGAAGGCGATCTTCAGAAGTCACAATTCCATAGATCTAATTTAAGATTTCTATAATCCCTAGCTCTGTGTTTTTAGGAAGCCACAAAAGCCAGGACAGAATAGGTGGACTACATATCACACTTTATCACAAATATTGCACTAGTGGCCCATCAATATGGCGTGCAAATCACACACTTACACTAAAAAGTACCGACTGCACACCTCCGCATGAGTATGTCATTTTATGGAGTCACGGAACAGACAGTACTAAAGTCCATGTTTACTAAGTCTACTCATGCTAACAATGACGGCAAAAATCTATAAAATTACAAAAAAATAGAGTAGCCCCGAAATTCAACAGCTCAGATAAACCTGGATTTAAACTCATTGATCTCCGTAATCGTTTCATGCAAGTAACCGAGCAATCTCCAGGTCACGTGTTCACACGTCGGCACACACACATCCACGCTTGATGGAAAGTCCGAGGATTGAAACTCGAATTACTCGGTATTATTCCCCACAATACGTAAAAAAAAAAAAAAAAAAGGTATAATAAACAGTCAGGTTAGACTCGAAAGAGGCACAATTCTGGGTATACTGGTAACATCAGCTCGGAATCACAAGTTAAACAGAGAAAAGAGAAGATAGCGTCACAGGCGAAGACACAGAGAGGGAAGGACTAGACAGAAGGAGGTGACACTGCATAGAAAAACACAGTCCAGGTCAGCACTGAAACATGGCAAATACTGCACAACATTTGTTTTTTTTATGGTTTTTTTTTGGCTAGAACCCCTCTTCGTCAACCCCTCACACAGCCTGGACTTGTTTTGGTCCTACTGAAACGCCATTACAGTCGAGAATGTACTGCAAACAACCTTGGGGAGGAGGTCGTTGTGCTGGAATCTTGCTCTGCTCGGATTCTTTCATCGTTCCGCTCTGAAAAACAGAAATGAGAAACAAGAATTAGATTTACAATTTCCAGATATGGACTTTACCAAGAAGAAAAAAACACAAAAGGAACAGGAATAGATTTAGGACTTAGCTACTGGAATAGAGATTATGGTAACATGAATACATCTTCCTGTTTTCAAGCACAAAAAAGGGACCATAGAGAAAGAAAGAGAATACAGGTGCTATGTGGGCAATCAACACAGGGGACTCAAAGGGAAGTCACCTAGCATACTCTGGGTCTCTGACAGCTGACATGGTGACATAAGTAAATGGGAGCTAAACAGCTAGCTGCACAAGTACCAAGCTCCAGTACGCCAGGGTAAACTCTACAGCCGGGCCTCCCACCTACCATGTGCCATTTATATCCTGGCGATTTTTATGTGACAGAACGGTTTCTTCTTCTGCCTAAAGGCCCCCAAACACATTACATACTGTAGCTGTCAGTCGAATGATCATTTGGCCAACGGCTGTCTCTCCTGGCTCCGGTGGTTTCTAGGACAGGTCTTACCGTATGTCCAGAGAGAAAAGGATCAGCTGTTGAAATACAGCAGTTCTACCTCTGCCGCCGCAGTATCTGTTATGACCTGGTGGTTAGGACAATAATGGACCTCGTGGTTAAGAGCACACGGAATGACCTGATAGTCACTAATAATACAGGACAAGCTCTGAGACATGGGAACTCTGCTGACCGCAATCCCTAATCCTATCACACACACTAGAAATAGCCGTGGATTGCTCCTAACGCTCCCTATGCAACTCGTCACAGCCTAAGGAACTAGCTAGCCCTAAAGATAGAAAAATAAAGCCTACCTTGCCTCAGAGAAATTCCCCAAAGGAAAAGGCAGCCCCCCACATATAATGACTGTGAGTTAAGATGAAAAGTACAAACACAGAGATGAAATAGATTTAGCAAAGTGAGGCCCGACTTACTGAACAGACAGAGGATAGGAAAGGTAACTTTGCGGTCAGCACAAAAACTACAAAAAGACCACGCAGAGGGCGCAAAAAGACCCTCCACACCGACTCACGGTGCGGAGGCGCTCCCTCTGCGTCCCAGAGCTTCCAGCAAGCAAGACAGAAATCAAAATAGCAAGCTGGACAGAAAAATAGCAAATACGAGAAAAACAAGCAGGAACTTAGCTTCTGCTGGGAAGACAGGTCACAAGAACGATCCAGGAGCGAACTAGACGAATACTGGAACATTGACAGGTGGCATGGAGCAATGATCTAGGTGGAGTTAAATAGAGCAGCCAGCTAACGAATTAACCTCGTCACCTGTGGAAGGAAACTTAGAAGCCGCAGCCCCACTCACAACCACCAGAGGAAGCCCATGGACAGAACCAGCCGAAGTACCATTCATGACCACAGGAGGGAGCTTGACAACAGAATTCACAACAAGTATCATTTTGGCCATACTCAATAGACTGTTGGCCAGTCCCATCAAAAATGCCTTAAATGGAACCTGACAGGTGATACATGTTGCCCGATCCAGGGACACTATGTATCAGACACTGGCTACATGATTTCAGCCAAATATGTTTGACTTTAAAATGCTGCAGCATTTCAGAAAAAAAATTCCGGGGACGGAGTAGCACAGGTGTCTAGTCAGACAGATGGGTCCCAGATGGCTGCTCCCAACTTGTTGCCCTGAAGTGACAGCTTACTACATGCGTGCTTGTATTCAAGACCTGTCACTCTAGTGCAGCGAGTGTAGGAGAACGGACCTCAGGAGGCAAAGTATTTCAAAGCCACGCAGCCTCCAGACTTGAACAAAACCTTCAAGAACTCTTCCCAAGGAGAAGAGTTGCAAAGGGGACAGAATTTGGCAGTGCCCAGGATCAGGGGACAGTGACAAAACCAGCCTACAACATAAAAGATCAGCGTGCTAAAACGGGAAGTGACTTGGTGCCAAGAGAAGTGGCAGATCTATCTGCAGCTCCAGCTGCCGAGATAGCAGGCCGCAGCCACAGGCACCAGCCAGGCCTGGACCTAGACGACGATGGTCAAGCACCAAAGACTGGAGCCACGCTAGACAATGCCGGTCAACTGTAGAGGACCAGCCCCAACCGATCCGGATAGATGAGACGTTCGTCGGTGGTCAAGCACCGAAGAGTTCCTGGGAATACCTGGCCAGAGACTCCAGCCTGGGCTAGGAATCGAAAGAGACGTGTGAGACGAGCTGTCACTTCCTGCAAAGACTTACATTACCAGGCATGAGCAGGGGGATGGCTGCAGACCAGACGGGGTCCAGCTGACTCTACAGCGGCCCAGAGAGCGTTGATAGACTTTATAAGAAGAATGTGTGGTCATTTTGATGACGCAGCGGCCCTTGTCAAGTTACAGATAGCCACGGAAACTTCTATAGACTTTACCTGCCAAATACTAGGCATTGCATTTAGTCACCTGCTTACTTGTGCGGGAAGAAGCTGCTGAGGACCAGCCTGTCCGACTAGTCCCCCAGGGTGGATTTTAAACGAAATTGGTCTCTGAAAAGTAGCAGCATTTCAGGTTTAAACATATGTGGATAAAATCATGCATCCAGTCACTGATACATGCTCCCTTTACGGCCCAGCAGTGCCTCCTTCAAGCACCCACCTGGCCACCTAACTTGGAAAGTTTGTCAGCTTCTTACTCGTGGTTGACCGTAGCTATGAAAGCACTCCACAACACTGGATTGCTGCTGGGCTTTTTGGGTTACGTTGTGTCCAAGACAGTCGTCTACCATCGTCTATCATTTGTGGACAAACTAGTACAGAAGAAAACCTACAGCATTACCAACCTGGAGCATAATTAGTACTATACTTGTGAATCTATAGAATCACTCTAGTTTTAGCTTCAGAAACGAGTTTGACTATTGACTCTCGTTGCCTCATTTCACATAATGGCCGCCTGTTCTGTGTATACAGTAGGGAACAGGAAGACTTCAAAGTTCAGCCTGTAAATTAGCTTGGCTGGACTTTAGCTGGTGAGGCGATCTTACAGTCTGTTTGCACATGAAAAGTATCACCGCATATCATGAAAGTGTGATTACATTCCCAAGAATATAAATGCATGACAGAACAGTAGCGCCATATAACAGCAAACATTGCGCTGGTCATTAACTGCACTAAATATTGTGTCACATCTAAATCCTTTTTACAACATCTAGTAATATGAAATTTCCCATCCTGTGCTGGATGTTTAAGCACAGTCGTTACAGGAGCAAGTTACTCAGTAGCCAATATCTCGCCAGAGATATGTCCACGGATGGGAATAAAGGGTTTGGTTTACAAGTTCTAATGACTCTTGCCGAGTTTTATTTACCTTCTCCATGATGTCTCAGGAGGATATAAAACCAGAGGCAACAAAGATTCATGAGCCGTAAAAACATTTCACAAGTCCATGAAAATGATAAAAACTGCAGCCTACAGATGTTTCAGAAATTTCATTTCAGTTTGTTTGAAAGTTGCACTTTTTTTATGATTTTTCTTTTTCTGTTTTTTTTTTTTTAAATACAATGTGAAAATGCAGGGTAAAAAATGTATGTAACATTACAGGATCCATAGAAACGGGATGAGCATTTTCTAGAACTGATTCTTTTGTAGGGTTAGACCATGTATGTCAAAGCCTGGAAAATCCCATAAAAGGTCATTAGAGAGAACCTCTCCGGTGCCATGACTATCTGTATGCCTGCCGATTCCTCTATTCTGAATAGGTATTTAATTTGCCACAATATTTTGTAGTTTTTTATTATAAATGCAACAATATTTTGGCAAATATGTTATTTTGGCTATGAACACACTAAAGACTCAGGACTATTCCAGTGAGTGTCTCTTTTCCCTGACTAGTCCTGACTCGGATCTTTTGTTCATGCCTCTCTGCATGATTGACAGCCTCGATATACTCCTTGTTGTGGTAATTTGAAGTCTCGCACATGCAGGTGGTGTCTTTGCGTTCCTACCATATGAGTGGAAGTGTATGGAAATGAGCGCAGTATGGTTAGTGGATCTGTGGCAGTACAAGTCTGGGGTAGAGACGCCACGCCGGACTAGTCCTGCCTCATCAGTATAAACAGAACTTCAAAATGAAATCGCATTTCTAAAATAATAGGAACATTAGTATGGCACATGAAATACCTTTTCACAATAAAGGAGTCAAAATGCATTCCACCATAGTATCATGTTTCCAGTTTCTTTCTTTTTTTTTTTTTTGGAGCTTACTGGGATAGGTTTATGAGAGCAACCTAAAACTGGCCATCTCTCCCAACGAACTCACATACATGAATGCTTGGCATTGCCTGATGCTTATCTTCCCCGACATCAGATGGTAAACTGGTCCCATCAAAATCAGCAGCTTCGTCTGACTATTATTTATAGTGTAAGGCTCCAGCCTTAAGAGAGTAGATCATAACCATTCAATGCTATGAAGCTTCAGGAATTTCATCATTAAAGAGAATCTGTCAGTAAGGTCAACCCCACCAAGCTGAATATTTGGGCATGCAACTCACAAACACATTTATATCTAGCATCTATTGCTAAATTTTCGAGAAATCTGTCTTTTAATTTTTATGCAAATGAGGAGTTAAGAGCTCAGGGTGTCACAGAGCACTTCCCAAGCCACTGCCTCTCTAGGTTGTTACCCAGCCCAGCCTCTTTAACTTGTTGATAACTCACTGTCTGTGTGATTTCGGGCGCCAGGTTGACCGAACTGCAGTTTTTCTTACTGCAAATACATAGAAACAACCTACCCCCCACTCCCAAAAAAAAAAAAAAAATTACATGATTGCATTTTCTTTACCATATCATCTCACTTGGAATTTTTTTCCCCATTTTGCAGCAGATAATATGATAAAATGAATGGTGTCATTCAAAAGTGCAACTCTTCCCGGGCAAAAAAAAAACAGTGTGTGGACAGAAAAATAAAACAACTGTGGCTCTTGGAAGAAAACGAGGAAAAAATAAAACCGCAAAAAATGAAAAATCGCCTTGGCGTTAAGAGGTTAATTGTAGATCACTAGGTGACTTTACCTGTTCATTAATTACAGTATCAAGCAATGCTTTACATACGTACAACATTGTTACGGCCTCATTTAGGTGTAATGCATTGGCAACGAGCCCATTTCCGATCAATGTTTTACCGAAAGATGGCAAAAAGTGGTGGTGGGGGGTGGGGGGGGGGGTAAACATTACTTTCTGCCCAGGCCAAGTAATAATTGTGATCACCCAGGTTTTCCTGCTACAAACCAAAAAACTGAAAATAAGTTATAAAAAGACTAAACAAAAAAAAAACCCTGTAATGAAGTAGTCCAAGTAAAATGAATGGCAGGAAATCAATCCATGTAAGAAATGTTGGCTTGGAATGAACTCGCTGTCCAGGAAATAAGGGGTCACTATAAACTTTTCGTTTTGGGGCTATTCCTGGCTTTTACATTTTCACAGGTCACATGGTTGGGTGCATTAGGGCAATGGTCCACAACGTACACATCCACAAGCTTTACCACTACAATAACAATCTACATCCTGACAAAAGGAGCCTTGTTATTAGCTAATAGCTGTGTGATGGAAAAGCCAAGTTTCTCATGTGAGATTTTATACAAGACGAGGCATCGCTCCATTAATATAAGGCTTTTTCTGTTAATTGTCTACAATTTTATTTAGCGATATTATCCAAGACTTTTTTTCTAAAAATTTACAGGCACATAGTTGCCTCCATCCTGTCTGTTATGCCCGGCGTCGCTCTCTGCCGGCACAGAGCAGTCACGTCGACAGGGCAGTGGCTTCCCTTCCACTCTGTAGATGGGGTGTGATGGCCGACGTCATGCTGATTGAAAGCCGGCTCCTCGCTGCCTACCTGCTGTGAGCTGGCTGTCAATCAGCATGACTTCAGCAGGCACGCCCTGTCCACAGAGCTGCTTGGAAGAGGAAGAGCTGCTCTGTTGACATGGAGCAGCTGAATCGCCGGCAGGAGCGGTCAATGACTGCTCTGAGCTGAAATCGGGAAGAACAAGCAGGTAGATCGCAACTACTTGACTGTTAGTTTTTAGGCCCATACTAACAATAAAAACAGTACATGTAGACGAGATAATACCCCAGGCCGGCTCTTTCCAGCGCTGCTATAGAAATACATAGGGAGAAACCTGCAGCAGCTCTGGGAAGAGCCGGTTCAATGCGAACAATAAAAAATGTCAGCTCCACACTTAAAAAAAATAAGCCCCCAAAACAGTTTTATCCACTAAAAACATGAAAGGTTACAAGTCTCGGAAAATGGTGACACAAGCAAAAAAAAATATTTTTTTAAACGAATTCCTGAATTATTTCCCACCATTTAAATAAAATATTGAATCCTGGTTTTACCAGAATCGTAATGACCTGGCGAAACATGATGTCAGGTCGTTGTTACCATACAATGCCATAAAAACAACCACCCCAAATAATTGAGGAGTTGTGGGGGCGGGGGGGGGGGGGTTTCCCGCAATTTCAACGCACTTGGATTTTTTTTTCTTTTTTCCGGTATGTCGCATGGTAAAATGAATGGTGTCATTCTAAAGTACAACCTATTCTGACCAAAAAATAAGGCTCTTGGAACTAGGCAAGGTAAAAATCAAAGCACAAAAAATGGAAAAATGGGTTAAGCACCAACTTGTGATGGTAATACCTGAGCTTACAGTACACTGCAATCGTGCTAATAGCCTCTCACTGAAGGTCAGCCTGGTCTATGCCTGCAGGTGATTGCTCCAAGATTTTCAGTTCCCTTCCATAAAATAGTTTTCTTTCTAACAGTGTACAATGACCAAATTACAAGTGATAACTAATGGCAGAAAATAATCATACAAGTCGTTAAGTAATATTGCCTAATCACTGCAAGCACATTGACCTTGAAGAAAATCCAAATGAGCAGAAATAATTCAATGCCAGAGACATAGTGACAACAGTCAATGCATGGACCTGGAAGGATGGCGGTAAGGCCGGGGTCACACTTGCGAGTGCAATGTGAGAAACTCGCACAAGTCTCTCGCATCAATACCCGGCACTGCCGCCGGCACTCGGGACCGGAGCATTCAGCTGCACAGAAATACACGCAACCGCACAGTCTGGTTCCAAGTGCAGGCGGCAGCGCCGGGAATTGATGCGAGAGGCTCGTGCGAGTTTCTCGCATTGCACTCGCAAGTGTGACCCTGGCCTTAGACCGGTAATAGTTCGCTTAGTTTTTTTTTCTTGAAGAACCAAAACAGTTGAATGCTATATTTAATGAGGACTGTTGAATTACTCGGTAAGCTCCACGAGAAGCCCATGGACGTTCTACAGCACCTGTCCTGGCAAGATGACATTACATAACTGTAGCACATTATATGCGGTTCCTGCGATTCTTAAGGCTCGCTCACACATGCGATTAAATTGGACTAATAAAATCCGATACAAAATTGGATTGAGTTTGGACTAATGACTGTAAAAAATCCCACAGCATGCTGATATGTGGTGTGGTGCCGCACATTACAGTGATGACTATGCGGCTCCACCCTTATGGGACGTGGAGCCGCATACTCATCACTGTAATGTGCGGCACCACGTGACCGCTCATATAGGAAGAGCTGCGACGCTGAGAGGATGGAAGCGCCGAGGGAGCCGGGTAAGTATTTTAATGCCAGCGGGCGGGCGCACAGGGGGAGGGAGGGGGGAGATTACCGGGAACTTTATTTTAAACACAAAAAAACCCCAATGATTTTTCATTCCTTCTCTCCAGCGAACGCTGCTGGGAAGAAGGAATGAATTCTGGATTCAGCACCCAAAGCAGGGGACAGCGCTTAACTCTAACGCTGTCTCCTGCACGGTGCGTGTGGTACCCAGTCGGCACACAGCTGCCGCACGTGTGCCACACTGATGTGCCAGGTAAGCACACGGACACGGATAACTCCAGTACCGATTTTTCCTGTACCGGAATTATCTGGACGTGTGGGACAGGCCTTACACGGGGTCAATGTTTCTGTTCCCACATCACCTCCTTTTCCTCCCAACTGATAGTTCCTGCTCTCCTCCCATCCTACCTCCCTATACAAGTCCCATCAATATCTCTTCTGGTCTCTCCTCACTGCATGGGACCCAGAGGCTTTTGTCCCACCCTTCCTCCCTCCCTTGATTTCGGTTAGGTTATCAAACAGTATCGCAGTTTTTTACTAAGTCACAGCAGTGGCCAATTTTACAATTCTGACTTGCGCCAGCAGTCCGGCTGTACGCATAAGCCTTTGTACCAAAATGTTATACCAGGCCAAAGGTGCCATATTGGTGCTATACCTTTTTATGCTGTGACAGACCTCCATCCATTAAAAAAAAAAAGTTTTATTTGTACTCGGGTCTCATCAGTCTCCATGTTTTTCATGGATAGAAACCATACCTAGTACAGTCTACGGGATGGTCAACGTGTCCATGTATTTTAGACAGACTTGTCCGATTTTGATCAAACTCACCAATGCAAGTTTATGGGTCCATGAAAAAAATCAGACAGCTTGTTTAATAGGAAAAGCTGGAGAAACCTCCATTAGTTTTTTTTTTAATATATACGAGAAAAAAATCTGAAACTACGAGAGTATGTGCACATAGTATATTTTTCAGGTGGATTCTGCTGCCAAAGTGCCCCATAAAATAATATTTCTGTGCACATGTTTGGCCACATGTCACTTATTTTAACCGCTTCCGGTTTGGAAACCTTGAAGCAGTTAACAAAAGTGACATGTTCATTCTTCACGTGGCTTCTGCTCACCAGACGTATGCTTTCTAGAATGAAAGATGCCAGTGGTGGAGCCACTTCAAGAATGACAGCTATGTGTGAACGCAACCTTACTTCTGCAACACGTGACTAGAGAGAAGCCTCAGGCCGTTTCCACCTTTTTACATTAGCCCTCATTCAGGTGTGTGTTTTTTCTACTACGTAAAAAAATCTGACCAATGTCCATCAGTGTGCTGGATCAGATTTTCATCAATGTTTGGTTAGTGTGTTAGCTTTTACCATCAGTTATTTTTTTAGTATACAAAAATATAATAATTGCACAACATAAAAATATGCTATCTGTGTGCGGCCTGTAATTTTCACAGACCAATAGACTTATATGGGCGATTTTGTCATGACCCAGAACAAAATTTGACATGGATTTGTAACGTGGAGTGGGGAAGTAGCCGTGGGCGAGGTACTCATCTCTTAGACCAAGGAACATTACATGAAAGTGCTGGTCTTGGCTGGGTGTATGTGTGTGTGGACTCGTGCTATGGCCTTCGAATGTTACCGATGATTTGGGCTGACCAGTGCAAAGACGGAGACCACCAGTCAAAAATAAACTTTCTATTGAACGATAACTTGGGAGGTACTATATACAGTAGATAGCGGGTACAACGGCTTGATAAATATTTCCTTCACAATATGGAGCATTTTCACACTTGGTCTCTGTCTCCACTGTTTCACCTTCCTTCACAACCCGGCTCAGTACTACAGTCCTATTAGTGAGAGCCCTATTCTCAACCCACGGTTCCGTGTCTTCTTCCCCCTCAAAGGAACTAGTTTGCCAACACTGATACCTTGGAACTACCGCCCGGGGCACTCTCTTTGTCTGACGCTCTTTGTACCGTTTTGGCCCATTACCTTTCCGAGTTATAAACTCTAGGCCAAACTGCTAGGCGTCCTCTGTGAGGGCCCGTCTAGAGGTGCATCACTCTATAATTTGGTCACTTCTTTCTTTGCTCTGGTTCACGCTAACCACTGTTTTGGTCTCTTTACGCCAGTTCATGCTAACCACTCTCTTGGTCTCCTTTCAGTTTGGGAAACCCAGGTCATACGGCACTGCTTACTGTCTAGACCAGCGGTCCCCAACCATTTTGACCTAGAGAGCCACATTCAGCACTGAGAGAGGGTCGTGAGCCACATTAAGCTCTGAGAAGGGGTCACGAGCAACGTCCTGCTCCTGTCCCCCTCAACATAGTGTCAAGCAAAGCCCCCATTACGGGTATAATGATAACCAAAGCTTTTCCACAGAAATCACTCCAAAGCAGTGCACCGAGATCCAAGGGTTACCAAAATGCTCCAATTCAATATTCTCCCATCAAGGACTCCCAACCCATTGTCGCATTCAGGTTCAAGAACCGGCTCTAACAGGTAATATCATCCCCCATACCTAAAACATCTTTAAACCCCTAAGACCAGTAGATGTGCATCCAGATCTGCACCTCTGTGAAGGGCTACTCAAAAATTCACCATTTTGAGATGTACTCTTCATACCTGTTTGCTAGACCTGGAGATAATGCACCAAGCTGGCAGACAGTCGCGAGCCACAATAAGCTGGCAGACAGTCGCGAGCCACAATTCATTGGACCGCGAGCCACATGTGGCTCCCGAGCTACAGGTTGGGGACCCCTGGTCTAGACCTTAGGTCTACTTCCGACGCAGTTTTTTATGTGAATTTAAGCAGATTCTGCTCCAAAATTGTCTTGAAAAATAGCTGTAAGTACTCTTTCAATACGTTTTGTATTAATTTTAACAGTTCTGTTTTTCTTTCACATGGAAAAAGCAGCTACATATCAATTCTTGGGCCGTGTACGCACTGAGCCTTTGGTGTAGAAGCTGAGCAGAAAATCCAAATCAATGGAGGATTTGCAGAGTTTCCGCTCAGTTCCTGCTCTAAAAACTCCTCAAAAACCTCTGCGCGCCCATAGGGTGTGCTAGGTTTCGGAGCAGAAACTCTGCAAGGCTCTGTCACATCTCCTTTGATGCCACATACCACCGACATGAAGCAGAAAAGACACTTTTTTGGCCTTCAATGGGTGAATTGACAAGTATATGGCGCCTTTTGTTTTTTTTTAACTGTATAGAGAAACTAGTGAAGAGGCTAGATGAGTGGCCAGGTAACTTCTTTTAGCAGCTTCATGGCTTTTGAAGAAAGCCTGAAAAGATTAAACACATGCACTACAAGTGGTTTTTACATAGAAATGCATATGTTATTCTTTTTAGCATTTATGTGCTTCTTCAGGCAGAACCTTTCTGAAACCCGCCTTAAAAAGCGCTACCTAAACGATCAAAATATAAACATGTTTCTATGCAAAAACCCCTTGCTGTTCATACATTCAGTCTTTAAAGCGTCTTTTAATCACTTCAGCCAAGCGGCTAAGAGAAGTAACCTGACCATTCTTAAGGCGTTTTCCACTCTGAAGAAGGTATATACTTCAAATCACCAGAAAGGCTCAAAAGGTGCCAGGAGACTTCTTGTGTGTTCTGTTTTTTTAGTGCTTTTGCTTCAATAACCGCTAGAATTTTTTTTTCATTGCTGAATGGAGTTTAAAAAAAAATCTGGAAAATGTTAGTGAAAAAGATGCCCAAAATCAATAGAAAAATGTTTAAAAAAGGGCAAGTAGGGCGAATTTGGATAAGTGAAGGTTTTAGAATTTTACCCTTTGTTGTGTAGAGAGTGAAATCTGCACCACAATATTCATATTTGTTGTCAAAATCTGCGGTGGAAACGTTAGTAAATGGAAAAAAATAATCTTTCACAATGTAGTTTAAGCACATATCATTTTAATTTGGAAATTGCTACAGTAAATCCAGTGAACAGGAGGTTTTATGTAGTACCGTCATATAGCAAACACGGATGAAGAGCTTCTCCTACTGGTCAAAAGTGTTCTGAAATTTACTCTATGCAGGCTACATAGATTGTGCTATTATTTCACAGGGCAGTAAGAAAACGTAAGAATGTAGATTGTTTACTACTGGTGATGAGCGACCGTGCTGGGATAAGGTGTTCTTGGAGCATGATCGGGGGCTAACAGAGGGTCTTCGGTGTGATCGAATAATATGTTCGAGTCCCTGCGGCTGCATGTCAGCACACACAGGGATTGCCTAACAAACAGATGATCTCTATGGCTTCTTTCACACTTCCGTCTTACAAATCTGCACAGGATCCGTCAAGACGATGAAATGACGGATCCTGTGCAGATTGTGGAAAACGTGTGCACTGGGCACGTCTTTCTGACGGACCCATCGAGGCTATGTGCACCTGTTGTGTATGCATCTTCGCAACGGTTTTCCGCTGCGAAAGCGCATACACAACACAAACCAGGTTAAAAAAAATTAAAAATCGCAATATTCTCACCTTCCGACGTCCCGCGCAGCGATGCTCCCGGCAGCTAGCGTTCCTAGTAATACATTGCAAAATCTCGCGAGAAGTTGCGGTCTCGCGAGACCGCAACTTCTAACAAGATTTCACAATGCATTACTAGGAACGCTAGCTGCCGGGAGCATCGGTGTGCGGGACATCGGAAGGTGAGAATATTGCGATTTTTTTATTTTTTAATTATTTTTAACATTATTTCTTGTTACTATTGATGCTGCATAGGCAGCATCAATAGTAAAAAGAGAAAGAGAACGAGCGAGAGAGTATTTCCCTGACGGGAAATTCTTCCACGCATGCTCAGTTTGAAAAGACCGGACCCGTCGCTGGATTCCTGCTTTTCACAGGCAGCGACGCATACTGCGCCCATAGGCTTCCATTGTAGCCAGTGACGGGCAGCGCAGGATGCGTCGCTGACCGATTTTCCGACGTGCAGAAAAAACGTTCCTTTGAACGTTTTCTCTGCCTGACGGACCTTTTTTTATGCAGGATCCAGTGCACGACGGATGAAACGGATGGCCATCCATCATAATCCGTCGCTAATACAAGTCTATGGGAAAATGCAGGATCCCGCATTCTCAAAAATCGACGGATTGTGATGGGAGCTGAAAGACGGAAGTGTGAAAGAGGCCTGTGGGGTCTTTAATTTCTTTTGCGCACACAGAGACTTGGATGAATGGATACATCTCATCCGAAAAACGGAAGAGAATAGTGCACTTGTGATTTTTATTCTGTGTGCAAAAACTCTCATCTTAACAGCCTTATTTAATAACATTGGTCTATAAACTTGTGACGGGGTGTACGGCAGAGCAAGAAGGGACAACAGGCCAAGGGATGATTTCACAGATTTATTATCAAGAACGCTGGAACAACACATGCAGGTAGATCTACAGAGTCCACAATTAGTCCAATGGAACAGGTTCGAGGGCACCTCCCGATAATCCTTGTGCCAGGTAACAAAGCAATAGTCCACAATTAGTCCAATGGATCCCAAAACAATCTCACGAACGACGAGATATGTCCTCAGCTCAAGTCTCGCCCCGTTCGCTTCCGCAGTCCCAGATGGGCGTGGGGTCTTGCCTCAGCTAAGAATCCCCACTCCTTCCCCTTCAAGGATCAACTCACATCTGATCTCAAAATAAGACTGGATTGTCTGCGCTCCTGGGATCCACCCATGAAGGGGGTTAGGGGTCACACCTTCTATTCAATGGTTGGATCCACCAGAAGATTCTAGACTGGTGGGCTCCAAGTAGTATGTACATTTGACTAGCCACCTGCTGTGAGGAAGAATGGCTATTCCTCCACTAGTGATGTTGACAAAGCTTAATTACATTATAGCTTAGGGCTGGAAGTATTGGCGGAAGGAGACATATTGTTACAGGTGAACTCCCAGCACAAGAAAATACATAAATTACAGCTAATAGAAACCAGAGAACAGTTACATACATCAAATGGCATATTATTCAAATACAGGACAGGGCAAAAGTACATATCATGATAATCCCTTCCCCTCCCAATTTGTGTATGTACCAGGGACCTCTACAGGTCGCTGGTTAAGTACACACAGGCAGAGCGTAACTTACATGTGGCTTCATGCAGCCACAAATTGGCATCGTAGCTCTCCCACATCATTGCCCAGGAGAACATCTGCAGGCAGACCACCCATCACCCCAACCACACATCGCCTGACCCCAAAACCAAAGTTCAGATCCACAGTGGCTGTTTGAATAGTCCTCCATTGTCCACCATCCAGGTCAATGACAATCCCAGGTCCTCGATGGATTGCCTCAGGCCGAACCACTCGGGGATCAGCCAGTGTGAGGAAAGCCCCTGAGTCACAAAATCCAATAAGTCTCTGTCCATCCAGAACGACCTCCTGCAAGTGCTTACCTCGATGAGCAGAAGTCGTCATAGCTGCAGGTCGCACACCATAAACTCCTAGTGGTGCAACATGGGTGGGTGAGGCACAAGGCCAGTCCTCATGTAGTGGTGACACGTCGTCCTCCATGGCACTTGGCTGTACATAATTAATAATACGACTGGGTACAGGATTAATCCTCATTTGAACAGCTGGGCAGGAGGCTTGCAGATGCCCCGGCTGTCCACATCGATAGCATCTGTGCTGGGTCTCACTCCATCCAAGGCGTCCTCTTGGGCGAGGAGTAAGGGAACCTGGAGGCCGGCCCCCACCTGAAGGTGCTGTAGGGTTTGGAGGACGACTCCTCCATGGGCTGGCTGGGCATGAGGCCTGCAGATGCCCCGGATGCCCGCAACCATAACACCTGCGCTCTGCTACTTCCTCTCATCGTCGTATTCCAGAAAACACAGTAGAAGCAACTGGAGGCACATTTACACGGGTATCAGCATGAGGTGGTGGCTTAGAGGAACGGGGAACAATGGGGACAGAAGAACAGGGGGCCACCGGTGTTGTGGAGCTGGTAGGCCTCTCTCCATCCTCCAACAGAACCCTCCACTGAGGCTTGATGGTGAGAGCCTCATCAGCTAGAGCTGCAGCTTCCTCCACAGTGGCTGGTCTCCTCTCACGCACCCATTCTCGGATCTCAGCAGGGCACTTGAAGTAAAACTGCTCTTTTAGGATAACCTGGAGGAAGGTCTCCCAGGTTAAGGCCTCATCTGCCTCCAGCCAGCGATGACATATTTGTTTGAGTCTGTGGGCATACATCTTGAAAGACACTTCCTCATCACAGGCTAAAGTACGGAACTGAGACCTGTAAGTGTCTGGGGTAACAGCATAATGTTCTAGAATAGTCCGTTTAATCTCCGCATACTCACAGTTCCCCTGAGGGTCCATAGCTCTATAGGCTGCGGCAGCTCCACCCTCTAAGAGCCCCACCAGATGTCGGACTCGGTCCCTTTCCGGGACTTCCATTAATCGACACTGATGCTCAAAGTCCTGGAAGAAGCCCTCAATGTCGCCTGCAGCCTCATTAAAGGGCTTGAAGTCTTTGCGGGACACTCTGGGGAGTTCCCTCATGGTGGGTGCTGGGGTTAGAGTCTGTCTGGAGCTTCTAGCTGCTTCCAAAGCGATCTGCCTCTCCAGCAATGCCATCTCCTGAGCTCTGTGAATGGCCTCCCTCTCCCTCTCCTCGGCTCTGTGAATGGCCTCACTCTCCTGAGCTCTGTGAATGGCCTCCCTCTTATCGTCTATGGTGGCCTCTTCTCCCAGCAATGCCAACTCCTCCTCGTACCACACAACCCACTGATTTTTTTGGGTATTTACCTCCGGCTGCAGTCTTTCCTCCATTTGCTGTGAGGATCCTTCCTCAGCGTCATCTTGTAGGCGAACTCCTTCCAAAGCCTCAATAAGCTGCTCCTTGGAGAGTCCCTTAAAACGGACTCCTACTTCACGGGCCTTTGATTGTAGGCTCCCCAAAGTCCAGTTCTTGTACTCTGCGGTGTTGGTTCCATTTGTTGCTGGGCCGCTGATCTCCATTCCCTCTGCTCTGATCCCGCTGCTTGCCACCAGTTTGTGACGGGGTGTACGGCAGAGCAAGAAGGAACAACAGGCCAAGGGATGATTTCACAGATTTATTATCAAGAACGCTGGAACAACACATGCAGGTAGATCTACAGAGTCCACAATTAGTCCAACGGAACAGGTTCGGGGGCACCTCCCGATAATCCTTGTGCCAGGTAACAAAGCAATAGTCCACAATTAGTCCAATGGATCCCAAAACAATCTCACGAACGACGAGATATGTCCTCAGCTCAAGTCTCGCCCCGTTCGCTTCCGCAGTCCCAGATGGGCGTGGGGTCTTGCCTCAGCTAAGAATCCCCACTCCTTCCCCTTCAAGGATCAACTCACATCTGATCTCAAAATAAGACTGGATTGTCTGCGCTCCTGGGATCCACCCATGAAGGGGGGTAGGGGTCACACCTTCTATTCAATGGTTGGGTCCACTAGAAGATTCTAGACTGGTGGGCTCCAAGTAGTATGTACATTTGACTAGCCACCTGCTGTGAGGAAGAATGGCTATTCCTCCACTAGTGATGTTGACAAAGCTTAATTACATTATAGCTTAGGGCTGCAAGTATTGGGGGAAGGAGACATATTGTTACAGGTGAACTCCCAGCACAAGAAAATACATAAATTACAGCTAATAGAAACCAGAGAACAGTTACATACATCAAATGGCATATTATTCTAATACAGGACAGGGCAAAAGTACATATCATGACAATACTATCCAATTTAAAGACAGACAGCGCATGTACAACAGGTGCTTCTCACAAAATTAGAAAATCATCAAAAAGCTAATTTATTTCAGTTCTTCAATACAAAAAGTGAAACTCCTATATTATAAAGAGTCATTACACACAGAGTGATCTATTTCAAGTGTTTATTTCTGTTAATGTTGATGATTATGGCTTACAGCCAATGAAAATACAAAAGACATTATCTCAGTAAATTAGAATAATCATCAACATTAACAGAAATAAACACTTGAAATAGATCCCTCTGTTTGTAATGACTCTATATAATATAGGAGTTTCACTTTTTGTATTGACTTTTTGATGATATTCTAATTTTGTGAGAAGCACCTGTATGTAGGATATGTTTATCTAAACCTGACCTAGCAGTGGCAGCCATTGTGCTCAACATAATAGTTCTCAGTATAACATTGGCAGTAGCAATGCCCAACGTACACAGTTATGGCCCAAAGTGCTGGCACACTTGGAATTGTTAAAGAAAATAAAGTATTTCTCCCAGAAAATTATTGCAGTTACACGTTTTGCTAAACACACATTTATTTCCTTTGTGTGTATTGGAACAACAAAAAGAAAACAAATTGGACATAATTTCACATGGAACCCCAAAAATGATCCGGACAAAATTGTTGACACTTTTCCAAAATTATTGTTAAACTACTTTGTTTCAAGCATGTGATGCTCATTCAAATTCACCTGTGGCAAGTAACAGTTGCGGGCAATATAAAAAAAGTGAAACCAGATTTAACCTCTTTCAGACCTCGGACGTTATAGTACGTCCGAGGTCAGATCCTCTGCTTTGATGTGGGCTCCGGTGGTGAGCCCGCATCAAAGCCGGGACATGTCAGCTGTTTTGAACAGCTGACATGTGCCTGCAATAGCGACGGTTGGAATTGCGATCCACCCGCCGCTATTATCCAGTTAAATGCCGCTGTCAAACGCTGACAGCGGCATTTAACTAGCGCTTCTGGCCATCAGGACGGAAATGAGCGCACCGCCGACCCCCATCACGTGATCGGGGGTCAGCGATGCATCGGCATGACAACCTGAGGTCTCCCTGAGATCTCACCCTGTGGTCGGCGCTCATAGCAAGCCTGTAATTCAGCTACATAGCAGCGATCTGATGATCGCTGCTATGTAGCAAAGCCGATCAGGCTATGCCAACTTCTAGCCTCCCATTGAGACTATTGAAGCATGGCAAAAGTAAAAAAAAAAAAATGTTTAAAAAAATATAAAAATAAATAAATAAATAAAAGTTTAAATCACCCCCCTTTCGCCCCATTCAAAATAAAACAATAAAAACATCAAATATACACATATTTGGTATCGCCGCGTTCAGAATCTCCCGATCTATCAATAAAAAAAAAGGATTAACCTGGTCGCTAAACGGCGTAGCGAGAAAAACATTTGAAACGCCCAAATTACATTTTTTGGTCGCCGCAACATTGCATTAAAATGCAATAACAGTTGATCAAAGGAACATATCTGCACCAATATAGTATCATTAAAAACATCAGCTCGGCGCGCAAAAAATAAGCTCTCACCCGACCCCAGATCACGAAAAATGGAGACGCTAAGGGTATTGGAAAATGGCACATTTTGTATTTTTTTAAGCAAAGTTTGGAATTTTTTTTCACCACTCAGATAAAAAAGAACCTAGTCATGTTAGGTGTCTATGAACTCGTAATGACCTGGAGAATCATAACGGCAGGTCAGTTTTAGCATTTAGTGAACCTAGCAAAAAAGCCAAACAAAAAACAAGTGTGGGATTGCACTTTTTTTGCAATTGCACTGCACTTGGAATTTTTTCCCGTTTTCTAGTACATGACATGGTAAAACCAATGATGTCGTTCAAAAGAACAACTCGTCCCGCAAAAAATAATCCCTCACATGGCCATATTGACGGAAAAATAAAAAAGTTATGGCTCTGGGAAGGAGGGGAGTGGTTAAAGGGGAGATGCTGACTCAATCATTGCAATGTGTGTCTGTGTGTGCCGCATTAAGCATGGAGAATAGAAAGAGGAGAAGAGAACTGTCTGAGGACATGATAACCAAAATTGTTGAAAAATATCAACAATCTCAACGTCCATCTCCAGAGATCTTGATGTTCCTTTGCCCACGATACACAATGGCAGGGAAAAATTGGAAAAAAGTTAGACTGCAGTTTACCAAAATGTACGTGAGCCAAAATCCTTCTGGGAAATCGTCTTATGAACAGACGAGACCAAAATAGAGTTTTTTGCTGAAGCCCATCGTGCCCAACAAACAGACAATCCCTGCATGTGTTGCGGTTGTCGAACATCCGCGAGACATGCAGTCGCGAGGACTCAAACATAGTATTCGTGCACGCCGAAGACACTCGGTTAGCACCCGAGCATGCTCAGATAACACCTTATCCCAGCACGTTCACTCATCTCTACTAACAACCCCCCGTTTCCCTGCTACATCATTAGCAATAAACTGGATTCTGGAGTATGGCCTGATGCATAACTTACTTTACAACATAGTCTTCAAGTGCCATCTATTGATCATCATGTGAATATTTTTTTCAGAAAAACTATTCATGTCATCTATAGTACCAAAAAAAGTTAAATCACCAGTATGATAATTAAAGTTGCTTCCAGGTATAATTCATTCTATATTACTGGTAACCAGTGCAAAGCCAGTTCATAACACAAGTCCACTGCCTAAATGGTTTGTCAACCATTGGGAAAAAATGTTTTTTTTTTTTTACTTAAATCCATGTATTTGGGGGATGAAAATATATATTTTTTGTAAATGGTTTTCATTAAAAATTTGGCATCATTTGCTGGCTGAAGAATGAGTCAACAGAGCATCTGTTAGCGAGCTCATTGTGATGGACTGATGAGTTGTAGCTCTTATCTGACATCATTTTTTATCTCCTCTTAGTTGATTTATGACCACAGACGATATCTAACCTGACAGCGCAAGAAACCTGTAAATGGTGCAAAATGTTTTAATTTAATCCAATTGCAAAAATAATTGTTAGCCACAAATATATGCATGTAAGAATAAGCACAAAAAATGTTAAGCAAAAGTGGACAATCCCTTTTACCCTTTATGAAACCTTACCGGTGAAGAGATCCATTGGTTGCAAAACACCAACAATGATCAAAAAAGTAACAATGACACTGCTGCCAGGAGGTGGCGATAGAGGTCTAGTCCTCTTCCTCTCTTGCATACTGCAAGAACTAGTGAATTCCCAGGAGTTTTCGGGTACATTTTAATCATTATTTGCCATTGCATGCTCCTAACTTCTATTTTCTGTGAATGATCAGCACACTCAGAGTAGCAATGGGAATAAAATAAGGCCACGTTCACACATTCAGTATTTGGTCAGTATTTTACATCAGTATTTGTAAGCCAAAACCAGGAGAGGAACAATCAGAGGAAAAGTATAAGGGCTCATACTCACTTGCGAGAAACTCGGATGAGTCTCGCACGGCAAATTGTCTCTTCAGATAGAAAGGGGACTGGAACTGTAGCGCCACCTATTGGAAGTGGTAATCCTAAACGGTAATATCGACTGTTTAACGAGCCTTTACCCCAAGTCATGTGACAAGGTTCGATAAAGCGTCAATTTTGACTTTTAGGATCCCTGCTTCCAATAGGTGGCGCTAGAGTTCTAGTCCTCTTCCTCTGAAGAGATAATTTGCAGAGCAAAACATAGTATCTTGTAATGAAGGGTCCGGTCTGTATCTGTATGGTGTCACAACTTGCTTTTAAGGCTATGTGCACACGTTGCGGATTTTGATGCATTTTCCCAGCGCTTTTGGACGCGCGGAATTGCATCAAATCCGCAGTGTAGAGCATAAGCAATGTTAGTCAATGGGAAATTGAGAATTGGTGTGCACATGCTGCAGAAAAAAACACGCGGATTTGCAGCGTTTTATTTCCCGCAACATGTCAATTCTTTTTGCGGATCTGCAGCGTTTCTGCACCCATTGACTACCATTGAGTCAGGCAAATTCGCAGGTTTAAAAAAATCTGTAGTTTTGCTGTGGAGTTGCCTGCGGAAACGCTGCAGATCTGGAGGGGGAAGAGTGTGTGGGTGGAGACTATGTGTGTGGGCGGAGACTGTGTGAGCGGAGTAGATGTGCATATCTGTGTGCGGGTTGTCTGTGTACGGGTGTCTGTGTGTATCTGTGTGTGCGTGCGGGGGTCTGCAGGGCTGTGTGTGTGTGTGGGTCTGTATGTACACAGGCAAAGTCTGATGGGACTACTAGTTCCTTCCGGCTATGCCTTCTACAGTGACAGCTAGCCAATGATGGAACAGTAGTAATCCCATTATCTGGCTACTGTGTTAAAAAAAAAAAAAAACACATACACACATATACACTACATACTCACCAAACAGCTAATCCCCAACTCCCTTGATCACCTGTAAAAAAAACTAAAATAATAAACTAACAGTAAACTCCTTGTTCCGACATAATCTTCCCACGACGATCTCCCCTGTAGAGCTGTCACTGTTGTGAGTTCTGTTTTTGGGCTCCCTCTGGTGGTTACTGATGGTACTGGGTGATTTGTGTTCTGCTGTCTCTGGTGTCCACCTGTTCTATTAGGATTTGGGAGTTTCCTATTTAACCGGGCTTTCTTGTCATTTCTCCGCCGGCTATCAAGGTTATCAGAGTGTTTTGTTACCTCAGCTTCTGGCTTCAGTAATCTTCAGGACAAGCTAAGTTTTGATTTTCTTGTTCCACGTTTTGCTTTATTTTTGTCTTGTCCAGCTTGCATATAATTGTCTCTTTGCTGCTGGTTGCTTTAGTGGGCTGTAATTGCTCCTCATGTTCCATGAGTTGGAACATGAGTTCAAGTAATTACAGGATGGTTTTTTGAAGGGTTTTTTGCTGACCGCGCAGTTTACTTTTGTATCCTCTGCTATCTAGTTTTAGCGGGCCTCATTTTGCTGAATCTGTTTTCATACTGTGTATCTGCCTTCCTCTCATTTCACCATCATTATATGTGGGGGGCTGCTATTTCTGTGGGGTATTTCTCTGGAGGCAAGAGAGGTCTGTGTTTCTTCTAATAGGGGAAGTTAGATCTTCGGCTGGTGCGAGACGTCTAGGATCAACGTAGGCACGTTCCCCGGCTATTGTTATTTGTGTGTTCAGGTTTAGGGTCGCGGTCAGCTCAGGTTCCATCACCCTAGAGCTCGTTGGTGCTTGTCCTTTTGTGATTCCCTGCCATTGGAATCATGACATGTCACATCGGCAGATGTGACCGCTCTCCAGGGGCCTCCGGTGATACAATGACGGCAGGTATCTTCCCACAGTGGATCACTCCACCGTCAGAGGTCACTGGAGTTCAAGCTGTCACTTGTGGCACAGCTGCGTGTGAAAATTCTCACGCAGCAGTGCCATAAAGTGAGAACATGAACTCCAGTCAACCCTCAGTGATAACACTGCAGATGCCATTGTCTCCTGTCAGTGTGTCACTGGAGGCCTATAGAGCAGTCACATCTCCTGATGTGACAGCTCTATAGGGCAGATCGTCGTGGGACACTCGTTACTTAGCACTACGTCGGAACAGGGAGTATACTGTTGTTGTTTTTTTTTTTACAGGAGATCGAGGGCGTCGCATGGATTAGCTGTACAATAAAGATGGCAAACTGTGTTAAGTGTTTTATTTAATCGCAATATTTTATTCTGGCTGTGTCTTTATTTAACCCCTTAACAACTATAGGATTAGTAATGGATTGGTGTCTTATTGACGCCTCTCCATTACTAAGCCGGCTTCATGTCACCTTACAATACAAAGGTGACATCAACCTCACAACTATTACCCCATATGCCACAGCTACAAGGCAGTGGGAAGAAAGAGGCTAAGTGCCGGAATTGGCGCATCTTAGAGATGTGCCATTTCTGGTGCGGCTAAGAGCTGTGTTTGTAGCCGGGGGGCCAATATCCATGGCCCCTTCCTATGCTATTAATATCAGCCCGCAGCTGTCTGCATAGCCTTTTCTGGCTACTAATTATAGGGGGACCCCACGCAATTTTTTTGGGGGGTCCCCCTATTTTAATAGCCAGTAAAGGCTAAATATACAGCGGCAGACTGATATTCATAGCCTGGTAAGATCCATGGTTATTAACCCCTTCCTAGGCTATAAACATCGGCCCCCAGTCGTTGGCTTTCACTCTCTGTCGCATACAATTGCGCGGAAGCCCACACCATTTTTTTTTCAATTAAACAGATATTGCGTTTAAGGCCGGGGTCTCACGCCTCAATACCTGGCTCTGCCGCACTCGGGCCCAGAGTGTTCGGCTGCATGTATTTCTATGCAGCTGAACGCTCCGGTCCGAGTTTCTTGCAAGTGTGACCCCGGCCTAACGCAGATTTTGTGTGTGTGTATGTGTGTCTTTATTTAACTCTTTATGTACTATTTTATTATGTTTATTACTAACCATTGGGCTTGGTATTATCTATCTATCTATAGATCTGCACACAGAGGCTTTTTGGCATGGTACTCCCACTGAGATGCAAGTAGTGTACACACACAGAGGCTTTTTTTTGCAGAGTGCACACAAAGAACCTAACACTGTCCCTCATTCTGTGCCTACGTAAATCAAAGCAGAATGGTGGCAGCACCCGTGATCAAGCATTTATACAGTTTAGGTCACACATTGCGCCAGCCAATAACAGCCATGCCAATACTGTGATGAAGGCCCTGGAAGTGCCACAGCTTAAAAGATTGTTGATTGACAGTTCAGGTTCATTCAGGTTCGCTCACATTGCGTTCTGCGCCTCCGTTAGACAGACTACATTACACCCTGGCATAACGCGGTGTAACGCAGTCTGTTAACGCCGCCATTGAATCCAATGTCGGATGCATCGCTAGCGCACGCCCACAAAGGGCGTGCGCTAGCGATGTGCTGTCATTGAGTGACGGACCCCGAGACGCAGGCTGCAGCGTTTCCGGGTCCGTCACCGCTAGCGCAGATAGACCTAGCAGATGCTCTATCTGTGCTAGCGGGCTGCCATACCGGCACTTGCATTAACAGCAGCCCGTTAACGTATGTGTTGAATGGACTGCACTAACGCAATGTGAACCCGGCCTTAAAATTAACATGTTGCAAATTTCAAACATGCACTGCAGGTCAGTGTACGCAACGTAAAAAAAAAAACATAGGGGGCATGGGATTTCTATAAATCCTATCCACATTGCTGGAACTATGCGTTTTTTGCACTGTGAAAATATCCACCCTTTGCCTTTAAAACAGCATCAATTCTTCTAGGTACAGTTGCACAAAGTCAGGGATTTTGTAGGATTTTAGTCAGATGTTTGAGTAACTAATTATATCAAACCTGTGATAATGACCATCCTATTCATATGTAGGTTGAAAAATAGCCATTAAATAAAACAGAAATAGCTGTGTAAGAGGCTTAAAACTGGGTGAGGACCAGCCAAACTCTACTAAAAAGGTGAGGTTGTGGAAAATAATTTCATGTCATAGGTCATGCACCATGGCAAGAATGAGCACAGCAACAAGACACAAGGTAGTTATACTACATCAGTAGAGTCTCTCCCAGGCACAGATTTCAAAGCAGACTGAGGTCTCAAGATTTGGGGGTCAAGTTCTTTTGAAGAAGCACCAAGGCATGGGTAAAGTTGAGGACTGAAGATGCAAGCTGATGCTTTGAAGCGCATGTGCCGCTCCCTTTACTTGAAAAGTGCTGCAGATTGCTTTCCAACTCTCTAAAGTTTGTGAAGACTGATCTGAGCTTGTAAAGAAAACAGAAAAAAGGAACCACTCTGAAGTACTGCACACCACACTGGGTATAAGAATATACAAAAAGGCAAACTTTATTGATGCAACAATAAAAACATTTAAAACAGGTGAATGCACCGACAAATCCCCACAAAGATCCGTAAAAATAACGGTAGCCCAATAGCAGCCCGTACCATATAACAGTGACATAAGTGTAGCGTCACATAACCTACATAAATTGCACAACTAGACAGTAAATCAGTATAATAAATATACATAAAATAAGTGCATGAAGGCAATCCTAACTAGTTATGCCTCATACAGTAAGTATAAGATTCCCTGACTGGAAGATATATGAACTGCTCATAAATGTCCAAATTAGGACGAAGACCCTATCCAAAAGCCCACCAGGGAAACAATGCGTAGGCACAGGGATCCAGGCGGGGAGGAACCCCACGCGTATCGCCGTTACAAGGACGGCTTCGTCAGGGGAAGGGTCACCCTGGTGGGCTCTGCTCCTATAGCTCTACATAGCTGGACCCGTTATTTATTTGCACGCTTCAGGCTATTGATTTTTGGAGCCTCAGGTGTAGAGCGCATGGATCATTTTCCTCTTCCATTCGTACCCTGTTTTTTGATCGCTGGTCTATTGACCTCTTCCTTTGCCGATATACAGGTATTGATCAATTGCCATCTGTTTCCAAACCTTTTGGATAGGGTCTTCGTCCAAATTTGGACATTTATGAGCAGTTCATATATCTTCCAGTCAGGGAATCTTATACTTACTGTATGAGGCATAACTAGTTAGGATTACCTTCATGCACTTATTTTATGTATATTTATTATACTGATTTACTGTCTAGTTGTGCAATTTATGTAGGTTATGTGATGCTACACTTATGTCACTGTTATATGGTACGGGCTGCTATTGGGCTACCGTTATTTTTACGGATCTTTGTGGGGATTTGTCGGTGCATTCACCTGTTTTAAATGTTTTTATTGTTGCATCAATAAAGTTTGCCTTTTTGTATATTCTTATACCCAGTGTGGTGTGCAGTACTTCAGAGTGGTTCCTTTTTTCTGTTTTCTTTATGGTTATATATATATTACCACTCTTCTGCACCCCTTTTCATGTGATTTACGGTATTTGTAGTGCGCTGGTGCCCTATATGTTGTTATGATCTGATCTTGTGTGATCAGACTGCTGTCAATCATTTAAAGGCAGCTCTTTCCCCATCAGGAGCAGACTGATCCGCTCCTTACAGTCCGCCCGAATCCTGTGCCCAGATGAGGACGGACAGGACATAACAGACAAGAAGTAGTGCCTGCAAGTCAGCCAAGGATTACATGACCCACAGCAAGATGTACGGTACTTATAGCAATGCAGGTAATGTAAGTTTATTAGATGTGCACAGAGTGACCAGTAATACACCATTCAGTGACAGACTGCTATTGTTCTAGGCAACACATGACATTTTTACATAGGGCGAGTTCAGCTGTGCATCATCCTAAGAGCATTTTTTCAGCCTCTTTACACTGCACAATTCATTAGGAACATTAGGAAACACTGCATAATTTATCCTGCACAATTTTCCTGTAGTATAAATTCACCTTAACATACTGATGACTGTAGAATAAGTTATCGATCTGAGATTGTTGGCGGTCCGACACCACCACCAATCAGCTGTCATCAGAATGCGACAGCGCCATACATTGCTTAGTGCCCATTCCCAGGTACTGCACCTTTTTGTTTTGTCTGTGCCTGAACCCTTTCCTATAACTTCTGCCATGAGGTGGTGCCACACTTGCACCGCCAGTGGCATTGGTGTATGCATGTGCCGTCCAGATTTACATATGTGTGGCTGGGACTTGGACTCCTGCCTATAGACAGGAAGCCTATGATTTGCTACAAGATGCTAATTATCTGTTGTAATCAGCTATGTATTGTGAGCTTTGGGCAGGGGCACTCCCTATTTAAACTCCCAGCAGTTAACTTTTTGCTGCCTCAAGTAGTTTGTTCTACCCCTGTCTGTTGCTGTGTCTAGCACCTTGTACTGTGAAAACTCATGGTGTTTGGTTACTTACCATGCCTTATTTCTCTGATTACCTAATTCTGTCCCTGTCTTTCACCTCCTGGAAATGACCCGGCTTGACAAACCTTCTCTTTGCCAGCTTGCTCTACCGGCCAGCAAACATTCCATGGATGTTACTCTGCATAAATCCAGATTCCTGTATAGGGGTTATTGGGTGGAGGTCAAGGTTCCTCTGGACCTGCTAAGTGGAGTGGCTTGTGCAGAGCCTTTCTCTGGAAGCTCTATTACTAAATGCCATGCTACCATGATCAGAGCTTTATTACACATATCTGCTATTCAAGGGAATGGAAAATAAGATGCAATTCCTGGGAGCGGATAACAGCCGATCAGTGAGGATGCCGGATGTCGGACCCTCACTAATTTGAAATTGATTACCTATCCTACGAATAATCATCAATATACAGTATTAGAACTGGGAAATATCGTTAAAGATCTATTATATTGTACATGGCTACCTGTGGCTGTGCAGTTGCCATTGGTCTTTGCGGGGAGGGAATCGGAGTTTTCGACAAAACATTATTCATCTTGTTTACGACTAATTCAGCTATTAATTGTCGATCCTCCACTTGGTGTTCACCGATCACTGGCATTGTACAATCCATGATCTGAAAGACAACAGACAAGTGGCTTTTCATGAGATAGTCAAGCAATAACCCAATACACATCAATGACCCAGTACTACATAACATATCTGTATTCCATATTGCCTCTACTTAAAACAGTATCTTCATATTACACATCAGTTATGATTAAGTACAAATACACAAATAGTATTACCATAACCATGGATGGATTTGCCCATGGGCACAGTTGGCCTTTGCCTATAGGCAGCTTGCAGGGAGGGCACCTGCTGAATAGAATACTTACAGTTGCAATCAAAATTATTCAACTATTCAATTATTGTCGTTAGGTTTATTGGTAACATTTACCAACTTTCCACTGTTTGCAATAAACCAATGACACACGAACAATAAATAGCTCAACACAACTAATATACAATAACAAATCGTTTCACCAAATTCAACTCATTAACCCCTTAAGCCCCGAGGGTGGTTTGCACGTTAATGACCGGGCCAATTTTTACAATTCTGACCACTGTCCCTTTATGAGGTTATAACTCTGGAACGCTTCAACGGATCCCAGTGATTCTGACAGTGTTTTCTCAAGACATATTGTACTTCATGATAGTGGTAAAATTTCTTTGATATTACCTGTGTTTATTAGCGAAAAAAATGGGAATTTGGCGAAAATTTTGAAATTTTCCAACTTTGAATTTCTATGCAATTAAATCACAGAGATGTGTCACACAAAATACTTAATAAGTAACATTTCCCACATGTCTACCTTACATCAGCACAATTTTGGAACCAAAATTTTTTTTGTCAAGGAGTTATAAGGGTTAAAAGATGACCAGCAATTTCTCATTTTTACAACACGATTTTGTTTAGGGACCACATCTCATTTGAAGTCACTTTGAGGGGTCTATATGATAGAAAATAACCAAGTGTGACACCATTCTAAAAACTGTACCCCTCAAGGTGCTCAAAACCACATTCAAGAAGTTTATTAACCCTTTAGGTGTTTCACAGGAATTTTTGGAATGTTTAAATAAAAATGAACATTTAACTTTTTCACAAAAAATTTAATTCAGCTCCAATTTGCTTTATTTTACCAAAGGTAACAGGAGAAAATGGACCACAAAAGGTGTTGTACAATTTGTCCTGAGTACGCTGATACCCCATATGTGGCAGTAAACCACTGTTAGGGCGCATGGCAGAGCTCGGAAGGGAAGGAGGGCAATTTGACTTTTCAATGCAAAATTGGCTGGAATTGAGATGGGACGCCATGTTGCGTTTGGAGAGCCCCTGATGTGCCTAAACATTGAAACCCCCACAAGTGACATTTTGGAAAGTAGACCCCCGAAGCAACTTATCTAGATGTGTGGTGAGCACTTTGACCCATTAAGTGATTCACATAAGTTTTTAATGCAGAGCTCATGAGGAGAACATAATTTTACCTCTATACAAGTCACTAGTTCGACCACACTTAGAATACTGTGCATAGTTCTGGTCTCCGGTGTATAAGAAAGACATAGCTGAACTGGAGCGGGTGCAGAGAAGAGCGACCAAGGTTATTAGAGGACTGGGGGGTCTGCAATACCAAGATAGGTTATTACACTTGGGGCTATTTAGTTTGGAAAAACGAAGACTAAGGGGTGATCTTATGTTAATGTATAAATATATGAGGGGACAGTACAAAGACCTTTCTGATGATCTTTTTAATCATAGACCTGAAACAGGGACAAGGGGGCATCCTCTGCGGTTGGAGGAAAAAAGGTTTAAGCATAATAACAGACGTCGATTCTTTACTGTAAGAGCAGTGAGACTATGGAACTCTCTGCCGTATGATGTTGTAATGAGTGATTCATTACTTAAATTTAAGAGGGGACTGGATACCTTTCTGGAAAAGTATAATGTTACAGGGTATATACACTAGATTCCTTGATAGGGCGTTGATCCAGGGAACTAGTCTGATTGCCGTATGTGGAGTCGGGAAGGAATTTTTTTCTCCAATGTGGTGCTTACTCTTTGCCACATGGTTTTTTTTTGCCTTCCTCTGGATCAACATGTTAGGGCATGTTAGGTTAGGCTATGGGTTGAACTAGATGGACTTATAGTCTTCCTTCGAACTTAATAACTATGTAACTATGTATGTAACTATGTAACTATGTAAAAATAAAAAATCATATTTTTCACAAAAATGATCTTTTCGCCCCCAATTTTTTATTTTACCAAGGGTAGGGGAAGAAATTGGAGCCCAAAAGTTGTTGTACAATTCGTCCTGAGTAAGCCGATACCCCATATGTGGGGGTAAACCACTGTTTGGGCGCATGGCAGAGCTCAGAAGGGAAGGAGCGGCATTTGACTTTTCAATGCAAAATGGACTGGAATTGAGATGGGACGCCATGTTGCGTTTGGAGAGCCACTGATGTGCCTAAACATTGAAACCCCCCACAAGTGACACCATTTTGGAAAGTAGACCCCGTAAGGAACTCATCTAGATGTGTTGTGAGAGCTTTGAACCCCCAAGTGTTTCACTACAGCTTATAATGCAGAGCCGTGGAAATAAACTTTCTTTTTTTTCCCACAAAAATTATTTTTTAGCTCCCAGTTTTGTATTTTCCCAAGGGTAACAGGAGAAATTGGACCCAAAAGTTGTTGTCCAATTTGTCCTGAGTACGCTGATACTCCTTATGGGGGGGGGGCCACAGATTGGGCGCATGGGAGGGCTCGGAAGGGAAGGAGCACCATTTGGAATGCAGACTTAGATGGAATGGTTTGCAGGCGCCACATTTGTTGTTGTCCAATGTGTCCTGAGTACGCTGATACCCCATATGTTGGTGTAAACCCCTGTTTGGGCACACGGGAGAGCTCGGAAGGGAAGGAGAACTGTTTTACTTTTTCAACGCAGAATTGGCTGGAATTGAGATCGGACGCCATGTCGCGTTTGGAGAGCCACTGATGTGCCTAAACAGTGGAAACCCCCAATTATAACTGAAACCCTAATCTAAACACACATTGCTTTTCATTCCGATTTTTGTGAGGCCGAATGACCAAAAACCAGCTATTCATGAATTTCTTTTGGGGGAGGGCGTTTATACCGTTCCTTGTTTGGTAAAATGGATAAAGCAGTTTTATTCTTCGGGTCAGTACGATTACAGCGATACCTCATTTATATAATTTTTTTAATGTTTTGGTGCTTTTATATGATAAAAACTATTTTATAGAAAAAATAATTATTTTTGCATAGCTTTATTCTGAGGACTATAACTTTTTAAATTTAAAAACTTTGGTGCTGTTTGGCGGCTCGTCTTTTGCGGGACAAGATGACGTTTTCAGGCGTATCATGGTTATTTATATCCATCTTTTTGATCGCGTGTTATTCCACTTTTTGTTTGGTTGGTATGATAATAAAGCGTTGTTTTTTGCCTCGTTTTTTTTTTTACAGTGTTCACTGAAGGGGTTAACTAGTGGGACAGTTTTATAGGACGGGTCGTTACAGACGTGGCGATACTAAATATGTGTACTTTTATTTATTTTTTTAATTTAGATAAAGAAATGTATTTATAGGAACAATATATATATATATTTTTTTGTTAGGAATTGTTTTTACTTTTTTTTTTACACATGTGAATATTTTTTTATACACTATAACATTGCCCCGGGGGGGGTGGGGCATCATGTTATAGTGTAAGATCGCTGATCTGACACTTTGCTGTGCACTGTGTCAGATCAGCGATCTGACGTGCACTCCTGGAGGCTTCCCGGCGCATGCTCTGAGCAGTCGCCGTGAAGCCACCTCCCTGCAGGACCCGGATGCAGCCCTATGGCCATTTTGGATCCGGGACTGCTGCAGGGAGGAGGAGGTAAGAGACCCTCGAGCAACGCCCTCCCTGCGCGATGCTTCCCTATACCGCCAGCACACCGCGATCATGTTTGATCGCAGTGTGCCAGGGGTTAATATGCCGGGGCGGTCCGTGACCGCTCTTGGCACATAGTGCCGGATGTCAGCTGCGATAGTCAGCTAACACCCGGCCGCGATCAGCCGCGCTCCCCCCGTGAGCGCAGCTGATCGCGCTGAATGTACTATCCCGTCACTGGGAATTAAGTTCCAGGTCAATTTGACGGGATAGTACGTCATATGGGATTAAGGGGTTAAAAGGGAATCTGTCAGTAGAATGAACCCTCCTGAGCCGTCTATATGGGCATGTAGGTCATAAAAAGGTGAACAAAATGATACCTTGATATCTGTGATTTGATATCTTATTCCAGAGAAATCCACGTTTTTCTTAATATGTAAATGAGCTGTTGAGATCTATGGACCGGACTTAGATCTTCCCGAAAGTCTTATTTTAAATGAAAGGGGGCCTAACCAGTGTGAGACATAATGAGTCAGTCATGTTATGAGTTTACTCTCCTGATCTACATGTCTCACATATAAAACAAGCCCCTGAGACAGATTCTCAGGGAGATCTATGTCCGGCCCATAGATCTTAACAGCTCATTTACATGTTAACAAAAATGTGGATTTCTCTGGAATAAAAAAATCGGATCGCATATATCAAAGTAAAATTTTGTTCACCTTTTTATGACCTGGATGCCTTTATTGAGAGCTTAGGAAGGTTGATCCTACTGACAGATTCTCATTAAGACTGGCGATTGTATGCCAGTTTTACTGAAGGCACCGCCGGAGATAGATGTGCCAAATTCAATAGAAGCCCTATACCTCTTACTATTACAACTGTCATGTGCCACTGCTGCAAATGTTATTATGGTGTAATTTATGAGCAGGCATCACCACCCCCTGTCCTGCCCCCGCTCTGCCCACCTTGGACTGGCGTCAAAACACCAAAAGTTGCAAAGCTTTTGTGCAATTTTGACTTGCGTAAACATTTTTTTCCCAAGATTTCAAGGCATTTCATGACAAAATTCTGGTGAAAACATCTCTTTAAAGTAAAAGGTTATCTAGAATACAAGTCTATGTGTGCTATTATTATAGAAGGTGGTCCCTTGCTTGAGCCCACCCTATCTATGGGACTGAACAGAAAGCTGCGCTATAACAACTACTCACCCTCCTGTCCATTGCCTTCATAAACAACATACAGTTTTTAGTGATAGAAAACGTTACAAATTGAAGGAAAAACAATTGAAGGAAAGTAATCATAAGTAAAGTACAATTTGTTCTGTTGTGGAATATTCGATTTATGATATTAATTTATGAGAAAAATAATGTAGAGGAACAACACAAGGATACAGGGCTCGATATAGCGATTGCATTTTGCTTAACCCCTTAGTGACCGCCAATACGCCTTTTAACTGACCTGAGATATAAGAGACTTATATCCCCATACAGGTGACAATCCAGTAGCTGTCAGCTGTCCACTATAGCTGACAACTTGCTGCATCAGCCATGATCAGTGTTTGCACCATCCAAATCTATTTAACCCCTTAGATGCTGCTGTCAATAGTGACTACATCATTATAAACGGTTAACAAACTGTGGGGGCTTCCTCTTTATCCCAATTGGTGGTCTCAGATCATGATTGCATGGTCCTGATGTTTGTCATGGAAATTCATGACCAAATAGTGGCCTTAGAGTCTGTCGGCTGTAGTAACCTGTTCAGAAGTTAGTGACATTTAGGTGATAAAAATACATATTTTCATTTTTGTCATGCCACTTTGCATTAATTCCTGAAAATCACCCGAAGGGTTAACAAACGACCTGACTGCAGTTTTCAATATGTCATGGGGTGCTGTTTTTAAAATGGTATCAATTGTGGGGATTTCCCTATATATAGGACCCCCAAATTCACTTCAAACATGGATAGGTCCCTAAAAAAATACATTTTGTAAATTTCCTTGAAAAAAATTTAAATTGTTGCTACATTTTTAATCCTCCTAAAATGCTAACAAAATAAAATAACATTTTGCAAATGGTGCTGTTGTAAAGCAGACATGTGGGAAATGTTATTTATTAATGTTTTGCTGTGGTATGACTATCGGGATTAAAGGGATAATCATTCAAAGTTTGAAAATTGCTAATTTTTTAACATTTTTTTCAAATTTCTGATATTTTTTATAAATAAACATAAAGCATATCAACCTAAATTTACAATTATCATAAAGTATAATGTGTCACGAAAAAACAATCTCAAAATCACTGGGCTTTGTTGAAGCATTCCAGAGTTATTACCACATAAAATGACACTGGTCAGATTTCAAAAATTTGGCTCCGTCACTAAGGGGTTAAGTCACTTTTCTTTTTTTTGTTTTATGGCATTTGTTGTTTTTTTGCCCCAAAATTCTTTTTTTTTTCTTTAACCGATATAACCTAAAACTTATATTTAGAGATATAATGGAAGAGGAAAAAGAGAAGGCTGAGATATTAAACAAGTATTTTTCATTGTAACCACAAAAGTCATTGTTGATGATAATGCTGATAACATTTGGAAACGCCAAACCACGTTCACAACGGTAAGCAATAAAACAACAGAGAAAAAAAAAACACTAGGCGAATACATATGAGGCCGGTTTCACATGTCCTCATATTTCCAGTACTGGAAAAAAACAGAATCGAAAGCATCAGTGTCCGTGTGTGTAATACTTGCGGAACACATGTGGCAACTGTGTGCCACATCAGTATCACACGTACCAGCGCCTGGGAAGCAGCAGTACAGTAAGCGCTGTTTCCTGGTGCCGGGTACTGAAGACCACTCTCATCATTCTTCCCTGCTCTTCCGGCAATCAACACAAGCGGGGGAGAATGTTGAGAGTTATATAACCCCACAAATATGAACCTCAATTGCCACTGCCACAAGGCAAGTGGGAAGAGCCGGGCAAAGTGCCAGAATTGGTACATCTAATAGCTGTGACCTTTCTGGGTGGCTATGGGCTGGTATTTTTATATTTTTAGTCAGGGGGAGTCAATATTCATGGCCCCTTACAACCCTGAGAATACCAGCCCCAAGCTGTCTGCTTTAGCAAGGCTGGTTGTCAAAAATGAGGGGAACCCACAAAGTTTTTTTTTTTAATTATGTATTTAAATAATAATAAAAGGAACAGCGTGGAGACTCTTCTATTCTTGATAACCAGCCTTGCTAAAGCTGATAGCTGAGGGTTGCAGCCAGCAGCTGTCAGTTTTGCCTGGCTGGTTGTCAAAAATACAGGGGAACCCAATCCTCTTTTTATTTTAATTATTTATAGCGCAGGCAGTGGCTGATGAATACTCTCATCAGCTGCAGCCTGCTCTCATGGTTATTAGCAGCAGCAGGTGTAGGCTGATGGGAGTAGTGGTCCTACCAGATGCTGCATGCTCTCGCTGTTATCGGTTGAATATAAGTCTCAATATTCTCCCCTGCTTGTGCTGATCACTGGCAGAGAAGGGGAGGATGATGTGTGTGGTCTTCAGCACCCGGCGCCGGGGAACAGCGCTAACTGTACAACTGCTTCCCAGGCAGCGGTAGTGTCACATTGATGACAGAGGTGTCATTAGTGTGCACATGTGCAGGACGTTTTACGGCCCATGCTGCAGTTAAAAAACGGACATGTCAGTGTATTTTGCAGACAGACACAAGGTCAGTGGAAACATACTGACATGTGCACGACCCATTCACTTGAATGCATCTATGTGTGTATGTGTTTCTGATACGTGTGTGTGAAAACTGTCACCACACGTAGCGGGCACACTGACATCTAAAAAAGCCTTAAAATAGACCCCAAAAAAGGCTCAAATTTAAAGAAGGTGAAAATGAAAAACAGGTGACACACTCCAAAAACTAGATGAAAAAAAGAGCAAATAATAATATTCCCCTCCATTTATATCTGTATATTCAATACTAGCTGAAGAGCCCGGCGTTGCCCGGGCATAGTAACTAACTGTGATGATAACAAATTATAATGATTATATTGCACATAAACGCATTTCACATCATATATTCAACACTACAGATTTGCAACACAAATTAACTACTGTAAATTATTACACAAGTATTGATAGTATTTTATTTTCAACTCATTAAAGAGCCTTTTGATAAACAACATTTTTGTTTTTTCCTTCCGGTGCAAAGATGAACAGATTTTTAGCAGTTCCAATTCTTGGACAGGCCACGTAAAGTTGACCATGAGAAAAGCATGGAGATTGCAAATCAATCCCTACTACTTTCAAGGACTGTCCCTGAGCCTTGTTAATGGACATTGTAAATGCAAATCTAACTGGAAACTGGAGGCGTTTAAAATCACAAGGCAAATCAGATGGAATGAGTGGAATTCTTGGAATGAAAATGTCCTCTCCTTTGGCACATCCTGTCAAAATGGTTGCTTCAATTACAGGTGTAAACAGGTTCTTAACCCCTTCATGACCGTGGGATTTTTTCGTTTTTCCGTGTTCGTTTTTCACTCCCCTCCTTCCCAGAGCCATAACTTTTTTATTTTTCCGTCAATTTGGCCATGTGAGGGCTTATTTTTTGCGGGACAAGTTGTACGGTACTTTTGAACGACATCATTGGTTTTACCATGTCGTGTACTAGAAAATGGGAAAAAAATTCCAAGTGCGGTGAAATTGCAAAAAAAGTGCAATCCCACACTTGTTTTTTGCTTGGCTTTTTTGCTAGATTCACTAAATGCTAAAACTGACCTGCCATTATGATTCTCCAGGTCATTACGAGTTCATAGACACCTAACATGACTAGGTTATTTTTACCTAAGTGGTGAAAAAAAATTCCAAACTTTGCTAAAAAAAAAAAAAAAAATTGCGCCATTTTCCAATACTCGTAGCGTTTTCATTTTTCATGATCTGGGGTCGGTTGAGGGCTTATTTTTTGCGTGCCGAGCTGGCGTTTTTAATGATTCCAATTCGGTGCAGATACGTGCTTTTGATCGCCCGTTATTGCATTTTAATGCAATGTCACGGCGACCAAAAAAACGTAATTCTGGCGTTTCGATTTTTTTTCTCGTTACGCCGTTTAGCGATCAGGTTAATGCTTTTTTTTATTGATAGATCGGGCGATTCTGAACGTGGCGATACCAAATATGTGTAGATTTGATTTTTTTTTATTGATTTATCTTGATTGGGGCAAAAGGGGGGTGATTTAAACTTTTATATTTTTTTTATTTTTTTCACATTTTTTTAAACTTTTTTTTTTTTTTACTTTTGCCATGCTTCAATAGCCTCCATGGGAGGCTAGAAGCAGGCACAGCACGATCACCTCTGCTACATAGCAGCGATCTTATGTTCGCTGCTATGTAGTAGAAAATCAGGTGTGCTGTGAGCGCCAACCACAGGGTGGCGCTCACAGCTACCGGTGATCAGTAACCATAGAGGTCTCAAGGACCTCTATGGTTACAATCAAGAAGCATCGCCGACCCCCAATCATGTGACGGGGTCGGCGATGACATAATTTCTGGCCGCCAGGCCGGATGCGGCAGTTAAATGCCGCTGTCTGCGTTTGACAGCGGCATTTAACTAGTTAATAGCGGCGGGTGAATCGCGATTTCACCCGCCGCTATTGCGGGCACATGTCAGCTGTTGAAAACAGCTGACATGTCCTGGCTTTGATGCGGGCTCACCGCGGAGCCCTGCATCAAAGCAGGGGATCTGACCTCGGACGTACTATACCGTCCGATGTCAGTAAGGGGTTAATCAAGAGTCCATTACACAGATTTGGTGCATCTAAATTTCTCAACAGCAGAATAGGTGCTCCAGGTTTTAGAAAGAGTTTATGCAGAGGAAGTCCTTGTGGTTCCAAGGAGTTGAGGAACTCTATTGGATAGAAGAATAATGCTTGATCAGGGTCTGTTACTGTATCCACTGACTTGTAGGTCGTGCACATACCTGGAAGGAGATTTAAAATTTGAAGATTGATCTTGTTGACACTATCATTTTTCAGAGCTAGAATAACCCTTTCACACAGCCAGCCAGACTTGTGAATGTGCCTTATACACAGCCTCATACTGCAGCAGCACCTCACTTCTCTCATTTGCCCCTCGCGCACACACTCCACTATTTGCCCCACACGCATATGCTCCACTATTTGTCGCTCACGCACACACTCCACTATTTGCCCCTCGCGCACACCCTCCACTATTTGCCCCTCACGCACAAGCTCCACTATTTGCCCCTCGCGCACACCCTCCACTATTTGCCCCTCACGCACAAGCTCCACTATTTGCCCCTTGCCCACATGCTCCACTATTTGCCCCTTGAACACACGCTCCATTATTTGCCCCTTGCGCACACACTCTACTGTTTGCCCCTTGCGCACACACTCTACTGTTTGCCCCTTGCGCGCACACTCCACTGTTTGCCCCTCGCTCACACATTCCACTATTTGCCCCTCGCTCACACATTCCACTATTTGCCCCTCACACATTCCACTATTTGCCCCTCACACATTCCACTATTTGCCCCTCGCACACACTCTCCACTATTTGCCCCTCGCACACACTCCACTATTTGCCCCTCGCACACACACACACTCCACTATTTGCCCCTCGCACGCACACTCGACTATTTGTCCGTCGCACACACTCCACTATTTGCCCCACACACTCCACTATTTGCCCCACACACTCCACTATTTGCCCCACACACTCCACTATTTGCCCCACACACTCCACTATTTTCCCCTCACTCCACTATTTTCCCCTCATTGTTCTCATTTTCCCCTCACTCCTCTCATTTTCCCCTCACTCCTCTCATTTTCCCTTCACTCCTCTCTTCCCCTCACACATGCACAGCAACTTCCTGTTATGAGCACAGCGGTCTAATCCATGAGGCTCCTCCCTTTCCCTTGAAGTCATGCCTCACAGGAGCAACTCCATTCTAGACACGACGGAGCTAGATGTGGCCTGTGCCTGCCGCGCACTTAGGGTATGTTTCCACGTTCAGGAAACGCTGTGTGTTTGACGCTGTGTAGAGCCGCAGCGTCAAACACGCAACGTCCAGATGTCACAGCATAGTGGAGGGAATTTCATCAAATCCCGTCTCCACTATGCGTTAAAACACGCAGGCGGCAGTCCCGCGTAAACGGACATACTGTGCGTCTTTTCAGAATGCAACACGTCTGTTTAAACTGCGGCGAAGCTCCGTCGCCGCGCTGTAAATTTACCATAAACAACCGCATCTAATGAATAGTCACATGCGTAGTAACTGCGTTAACGCAGCTTACTACGCATGTCTACTACTAATTCACATGCCGGCTTACCTGCCCCGCCACCGGAGGTCCGCGTCCACTGCACTTCTCGCGGTAAGCTAAGTTCTCGCGATAACTTAGCTTACCGCGAGAACTACCGTGCACATGACCGGGGGTTATCTCCGGTCACACTACGCTGGTTCTCACGGTCAGCTGACCGTGAGAGCTAGAATGTAGGTGATCGCTGGAGAGTTATTTCCAGTGATCATCTACAAGCTCTGCTACATCTGCATGTCAGGCATCCAGATGTAGCAGAGCTGGACTCGCCAAGGGACACTCGTTATTAAGGACTAGGTTGGACTCAGGGAGTATCCTGTTGGTTCATTATTTTTCTTTTTTCCCAGGAGACAAGGGCATCGCATGGATTGAGCGTATAATAATAAAAATATGGTCAAAACTGTGTGGTGTTTTATTTCATTAAAATACTTTATTCTGCATGTGTGGTGTTTTATTAACCCTTTAACATCTATAGGATTAGTAATGGTAGGTATCTTATTGAGGCCTCTCCATTACTAAGCCGGCTTAATATCACCTTACAAAGGTGACATTAACCCTTTATTACCCCATATCCCACCGCTACTCGGGAGTGGGAAAAGAGCGCCGGAATTGGCGCATCTTACATTTCTGGGGCGGCTCGGAGCTGGTATTTGTAGCCGGGGGGAGGCAATATCCATGGCCCCTCTGTAGGCTATGAATATCAGCCCACAGCTGTCTGCGTAGCCTTTCTGGCTATAAATTATAGAGGGACCCCACTCATTCTTCTTTTGGGGGTCCCCCTATTTTTATAGCCAGTGTAAGATAAATATACAGCTGTGGGCTGATATTCATAGCCTGGGAAGATCTATGGGTATTAACCCCTTCCCAGGCTACAAACATCTGTCCCCCAGTCGCTGGCTTTCCTTCTCTGGCGCAGAAAATTGCACGGGAGCTCACACCATTTTTTTTTTCAATTTTTTTTTCAATTAAAATATTAATGCTATTAAGGCCGGGGTCACACTTGTGAGAAACTCATGAGTCTCTCGTCTCAATACCCGTCACTGCAGCCGGCACTCGGGACCAGAGCGTTCACCTACATAGAAATACATGCAGCCACACACTCCGGTCCCGCGTGCCGGCGGCAGTGCTGGGTATTGAGGCGAGACTCGTGCGAGTTTCTCGTATGTGTGATACCGGCCTAACTCTTTATGTACCATTTTATTATATTTATTACTAAACATTGGGCTTGGTATTATCTATCTATCTTTCTATCTATTATCTATCTATCGTATCTATCTATCTATTATCTATCTAACTATCGTATCTATCGATCGATATATCTATTTAGCTATCAAAAAATATTTATAGATAGATAATAGATAGATACGATAGAGAGATAGATATGATAGAGAGATAGATAGATAGATACAATAGATAGATAGATACGAAAGATACAATAGATCTATCTATTATCTATCTATCATCTATCTGCTATCTATCATCTAACTGTCTGTAGGTGTAAACATTCTTCAATGGAGTATGTAAATGAAGAGGTTGGACAAGAAATTACATCACAATTCTTTTTTTTGGTATATCTTTATTTAGCTTACAAAAACACACACAAATCCGCAAGAAAAAAAACGCATGAAAAACACGTGTGACCTGCTAGTGACCTCAGGTGCAGATTTGGTGCAGATTTTACCTGCGTCAAATCCTGAGCAAATCCTGATGCAATCCTGACCGTGGAAACATACCCTGATACTCTGAAGGTGGCGACCCAGATTGTAGCTCACAGCAGCTAGGACATCGCAGCCGGAGAGTTTTGCAGGGTGGCTTTCAAGGTGAATGTGTCCGTGTGCGCTAATAACGTGGGCCGTGTGGACGGGGCTTTGCATGTGGAGTGAGTGTGGCTATGTGGAGTGGGCGAGGCTTGATACATACACACATACATACACTCAGCTTTATGTATATATATATATATATATATATATATATATATATATATATATATATATATATATATATACATATACAGAGAGAGAAAGAGATTTTTGCTGAATATATTTTCCAAACCAAGTCAGAGATTCTGCAGTTTGTCCAGCAAAGGGCAGAGAATTGTTCAGTCGCCAATTTCTTATGAGCTGAAAAAAGTTATTTGGAATATTTTCTTGCAATACTCACACTTTTGGCTCACATGGTTTTATGACATGGAAAAATCCACATTAAAAAAAATGAAATACTCTATGAATAATCTTCCTATTCATTTTAATGGGAATATACGCCTATAGTGCACATGATGCTTTTTCTTTAGTGCATTTTTCCATATGTAAGACAAAGCAACAAGTTCATTTTTTAGTTGTATCTGCTTGAAAAAAAATAAACCTCGTACTCAAAAACTGTGAAAAAGCTAGCATCAAAAAGTGCTAAAAAAGTTATACTTTTTTTTGTTTTAATGCTGATTTTTCAGCCTTAAAAAACATGTAAATGATCTGAGTGAACTTGGGGACTAACCACGCCTTGCAACTCACCACAGCACAAACATCTCGAAAAATACCATACTTTTGAATTTTTGGTCGTATGGAACTCTGTCCTGTGGAGTTTAATGTACAGTGTGACTTATGATTCGCAGACTCCCTATCTTCTTTACAGACAAATATGAGTTCTAAAAGGGTCACATGGCAGCAAAATACACGTTTTGGATCCTGCAACCATTGTGTGCACATGCAGCACAAGTTGTGATAGGTAATTACCATTTGAAAAGATCTTTTATACATTACAGGGGCAGCAATGTTAAGTTGACATATTTATATATTATTAGGGCAGCATGGTGGCTCAGTGGTTAGTATGGTGCTTCAATGGGTAGCACTGTATGATGGCTCAGAGGTTAGGACTGCAGCCTTGCAGCACTAGGGTCCTGGGTTCAAATCCCACCAAGGACAACATCTACAAGGAGTTTGTATGTTCTCACTGTGTTTGCCTGGGTTTCCTCTGGTTCCCTCTCACACTCCAAAGAAATACTGATAGGGAATCTAGATTGTGAGCCCAAATGGGGACAGTGATTAAGTTTACAGTCTGTAAAGTGCTGCTGAATATGATAGCGCTGTATAAGCAACGTTTAAGGCTACTTTCACACTAGTGTTGGAATTCGGTCCGTCGCATTGCGTCGGGCCGAGATTCTGACGCTAGCGTTGTTAGCGCCGCACAACGGGTGCAGCGGATGCATTCTCCGGCGCATCCGCTGCCCCATTGGGAGGTGGGGGCGGAGTTCCGGCCGCGCATGCGCGGTCGGAAAAAGCGGTCCGTCTGGAGCAAAAAACGTTACATTTAACGTTTTTTGCTCCCGGCGATCCGCCACAACACGGCGCAACCGTCACACGACGGTTGCGACGTGTGTCAATACGTCACAATGCGTCGGTAATGTTACTCTATGGGGCAAAAACGCATCCTGCAAACAACTTTGCAGGATGCGTTTTTTTCCCTAAACGACGCATTGCGACGTATTAAACAAAAAAACGCCAGTGTGAAAGTACCCTAATAAACAACTAATAGGGGCAGCCAAGTTACGTGGAGACCCACCGATTTGCTCAAGACACCTCTCTATGTGTCTGTACAACATTCTGTGAGAGCAGTATAAGGATCCACAGACTTAGAACTTATATAGCGCCATTAATTCCACAGCGCCTTACAGTAATTGTTGTCGTTGTCCCCATTGGGGCTCACAATCTAACTCCCCTATCAGTATCTCTTTTGAATGTGGGAGGAATCCGGAGAACCAGGAGGAAATCTACGCAAACACCGGGAGAACATACAAACTCCTCGCAGATGCATTCCCTGGTGTGACTAGATCCCAGGACGCCAGTGCTACAAAGCAACGATGCTGACCACTGAGCCACCATGCTGACCTTACAATGGGCTCAATTCATCAAAGCTTTCTCGTCAGAATTTCGGCGTACAAAGCTTTGAAAAATGTAGACGCAACTATCAGTTGGACCTAAATTTGGCGACTTTTGGAGTCTTCACGACAGTTTCTTTCAGCTTTGACGAAATGGGCAAAGCTTGGGTGGGACAGGGGCATGTCAGAGTGTGTTATGCCATAGCCAGTCTAACCCATGGTGAGCTGTGACTGGAGTGAGATTTCTGCCATAGTCCACGGAGGTGCATGCCACTCATCAAAACCTCTAGATTTGTGAAGATGTGTCAGGAGCATCTGACAGCAGCACACTCCCTCATCAAGACCGGCGTGAACAACTATTGGCAACGTAACATATTTACTTGGTCATGGCTCTGTAAACCCTACCGTTAGCCCTCTACTCTTTCTTATCACGGTATATAGGGGGCATTGTGCATAAAGTTGCCTAGGAAGGTGGGTTTTTTTCTACATATAATTTAGCTGTTTTATGTGTTTATTCCCATCATTTACCAGCAGCCGGAATAGAATGGGTGACTTGTGGCATACTGTGCATCTCAGAGCCCTATTTTAGGCTTCAAATTTCTAATTTGAAGTGGTGCCAGTAATGAGATTATGTTTGGGGCAGAGTTTGTGATATTTATATTGTCAACTATAAGATTAAAATAAACTTTTTGATGTATATCCAGAACTCCCCCCCCCACACACACACAAAACTGTAGTTATAAAACTTCATGCAAGCAACATAGCTGTAAACCACAAATTTGTAAGCCAGATTTAGAACTGATTTAAGTCCATGACAGACATGGTAAATAATATTATATGTACAAAGACAGGGGTGGACACTGCCAGCTTGAGGTTCCTGTGCAAGAAATATGTCTGTACCCCCCTCCCTGCCTGGCACGCCACTTACAGTTGTGCTCAAAAGTTTACATACCCCGGGAGAATTTTTGCTTTCTTGGCCTTTTTTCAGAGAATATGAATGATAACACCAAAACTTTTTCTCCACTAATGGTTAGTGGTTGGGTGAAGCCATTTATTGTCAAACTACTGTGTTTTCTTTTTTTAAATCATAATAACAACCCAAAACATCCAAAGGACCCTGATCAAAAGTTTACATTCCCTGGTGATTTTCGCCTGATAACATGCACAGATGCTGACACAAATGGGGTTCAATGGCTACTAAAGGTAACATCCTCACCTGTGACCTGTTTGCTTGTTATCAGTATGTGTGCATAAAAGCTGAGTGAGTTTCTGGGATCCAGACAGACTCTTGCATCTTTCATTCAGCCACTGACATTTCTGGATTGTGAGTTATGGGGAAAGCACAAGAATTGTCAACGGATCTACGGGAAAAGGTAGTTGAACTGTATAAAACTGGAAAGGGATACAAAAAGATATCTAAGGAATTGATAATGGCAGTCAGCTGCGTTCAAACTGTGATTACCAAATGGAAAATCAGGAGCTCTGTAAAAACAAAACCACAGTTAGGTAGACAAACAAAAATGTCATCCACAACTGCCAGGAAAATTGTTCGGGATGCAAAGAAAAACCAACAAATAATATAAGCTGAAATGCAGGACTCTCTGAAAACTAGCAGTGTGACTGTTTGAAGACGCACAATAAGGAGGCACTTGAAGAAAAATGGGCTGCATGGTTGAGTCGCCAAAAGAAAGCCATTACCGTGCAAATGCCACAAAGTATCTTGCCTACAATATGCAAAATAGCCTCAAAACTTCTGGAACAAGGTAAATTGGAGTGATGAGACCAAAATTTAACTTTTTGGCCACAACCATAAATGTTATATTTCGAGAGAGGTCAATGATGAAAGGAACACCATTCCTACTGTAAAGCACAGAGGTGGATTGCTGATGTTTTGGGGATGTGTGAGCTACAAAGGCACTGGAAACTTGGTCAAAGTTGAAGGAACGATGAATGCAGCACGTTATCAGCAATTACTGGAGGCAAATTTGCACTCATCAGCCTGGAAGTTGCGCATGGGACGTACTTGGATGTTCCAACATGACAATGATTCAAAACGCAAGGCCAAGTCGACCTGTCATTGGCTACAGCAGAACAAAGTGAAGGTTCTGGAGTGGCCATCTCAGTCTCCGGACCTCGATATCATTGAGCCACTCTGGGGAGATCTCAAGTGCACAGTTCATGCTAGACTGCCTAGGAATTTACAGGAACTGGAGGCTTTTGCCAAGAAGAGTGGGCAGCTTTACCATCTGAGAAAATAAAGAACCTCATCCACAACTACCCCAAAAGACTTCAAGCTGTCATTGTTGTTAGAAGGGGCAATACATGGTATTAAGAAATGGGGTTTGTGGTATTAAGAAATGGGGTATGTGAACTTTTGAGCAGGGTCATTTGGATATTTTGGGTTGTCATTATGATTTAAAAAGAGAAAACACAGTAGTTTGACAATAAATGGCTTCACCCAACCACTAACCATGAGTGGAGAAAAAGTTTTGATGTTATCATTCATATTCTCTGAAAAAAGGCCAAGAAAGCAAAAATTCTGCCAGGGTATGTAAACTTTTGAGCACAACAGTATAATGAGGACAATCTGTCCATGGGCCCCCGGAACCTTGGTCTCTGAGCAACAGGCCAGACTGCTCTCATTATCACCGTCCTGCAAGAAGGGGCGTACAAAGAGTTTACAAGGCACCATAGCAAAAGTTCTACTTGGGCCCCCAACACCTCTAATAATATATATATATATATATATATATATATATATATTTATATTTTGTACTGACATGGAGATATATATCTCTGTTAGCATTTAGTTCTGCTGAGCCATGTATATATTATATGTCTGGTATCTGATAAAGGTTAGTCCTCAAATAAGTTATAAGTTATACGGTGCTCTAGGGTATTGCAGTGATGTTCCTGGGCTGATCGAAAAATTTTACATTGAGAACAATGTGAGCGAGCAGAGACTTTTTATTGATTCATATACAAAAAAGTCTGAAAGCTGTGCTACTGCACAATGGCAGCAAGTATGCTTCAATATCTGTAGGGCATTCTGTACACTTGAAGGAAAGCTATGAGACTGTAGACTTTATTCTCAAGAAACTTAACTACGAGGAGCAAGGATGGTCAATATGTGGTGATGTAAAAGTTCTCACTTTGCTCCTTGGGCTGCAAGAAAGATACACAAGGTACCCATGTGTTTTGTGTGAGTGGGACAGCCAGGATAGGACTCATCACTGGAGCCAAAAAAAATTAGCCAACGAGACCATCTTTGCAACCTGGACTCCAAAATATAGTTGCGGAAAGTTTAGTTGATGCCACTAAAGTTCTCCTGTCACCACTCCATATTTAGCTTGGACTGATTAAGCTGATTGTGAAAACCCTACAGAAAGAAGAAGAGACTTTTAAGTACTCGTGTACCAAGTTTCAGGGATTATCAGAAGCATGACTGAAGGAAGGCATTTTTGTGGGTCCGGATATTCGGAAACTCATGAAGGGTGACGTGTTCGAAACAAAAATTAAACCTGTTAAGAAAATGCGTTTGATCACACCGATTCTCTCGGAAGAGAAGATGGAGAAAAAAATTCTCCATCTTCTCCATTGTGTCAGTGCATGGAAATCAGACTGTACTCAGATGTCATCTAAATGTTGTCCAATGTTTTTCCCAGACTCATCTATTTGTATGGCCGTGTGCGATCCAAATTTCGGATCAAACTTGGGCATGCTGTCATTTTTTTTCTCGGTCCGACAAAAAATTGAATATGTGCACAGTCCCATGGACTAACATTGGTCCGCCAGTAGATGACTGGAAGTGATGGACACTACTACATAGGTGAACTGGTTGAACGTAAAGTCATGTGTTATGTATTTGTGTTATGGGTGCTCTCTGTACATTTTGGGCTTCAGTTTTTTTTGGGGGAAGGATGATTGGAGAGTTTTGCAGTTAAGAGTGATGATGTATGAATGGTTGTGATTGAGTGGTTGTTTCTGTTGTTGGTGCATGTGTTTTTATGATATATTGACTGTTATTATCAATAATACAATTATATGGCCTATTATTTTGATCATACTTGTTTGACGACAACCTATTGTTGAGCCGGGGATAAATCTTCTGAGCGCTCGTGAATCGTTCAACAATTGTCGCTTTAACACCAAGATAAATAAAAATGAATAAAAAACATCAAGAGATGGATCTTCTATGGTTCTACTCAACCAGAATTAAAGTGGTAATAACTAGGTTTAGGCTAAATTCATACTACGCGTTATTCCTGCATTTTTTTATTGTTAATTTTCAGCTGCGTTTTACAGTACCAGCAAAGCCTCTGAGATTTCAGAAATCTCATGCATATATTGTTTTTTTTTGGCATTAGTATTTTGTGCTTTTGCTTGTTTTTTTGGACTTAGAGCATGTCACTTCTATCAGCATTTTTTCAGTATTTTTCACCCATTGACTTGAATGGGTGGTAAAAAAAATGCTGAAAAAATGCACTCAAAATGCAGGTATCAGGTTTTGCTGCTTTTTTGTGTGCCAAAACCTGATTCTATGGAATAAGACTTTTTTCCAACACTAAACTTAGTCAGCATGCACAAGAGGCAAAAAACGCTGCAAAGAAGGCAAGAAAAATCAAGGAAAACAAGCCTAGTGTGAACTTACCCTAAGGGTTGTTACAGAGATGCCCAAATGTGACCTGAACCTTTACAATTAGGGCTGGGGAACAAGCGCACTTTTATCTTTTATCTCACCTTTAACCTTCGTCCGGCTGACTAGGTACAATTGTAACTATTCCGTTTTTTTTAAATTGCAATAACTTTTTTTCGAAAAGCCATAGAGGGCTGAAATTTCGTGACATCTCTGCAGTTTTGGTCCAGAATATATTGGCCAAATATCACAGTGGAGGTATATATGAAGGTACAATTGTACCTCTGCAGCCTGTTAACGTAAAATTATGCAGCCTGACGAAGGTTAAAGAATGTTATTTATAAGCTTACCGCTTTCTCTGTAAGGCGCTGAGAAATACGTTGGCGCGGTATAAAAAAATAGCTTACTACTATTATTAGTAATATAATGATTGCGGTTGTACAAATGGATGATTACAGCTATTAGGAAACCACAGAAATTCCTAATGAGCTTCCTATAACCTCTCCCCAGTGACCTATATTTGGAAAGCAGAAAGAAATATAGGGATTTTGCAACAACCTACCGGTAATTAAGTACCGTAATATTCTAGGAATGAAAGATGTCCTAGAGTCTATAACAATGAATATCCAGTTCTGATCCCGACTCTCAGGCGTGAAGAAACCTATACGTCACGCGTAGAATATGATGAGTCTATAACAAGTTTCTCGAATATGAGAGAGAGGTTTCATTAATAGGGCTCATGCAGACGACTGTCGTTTCGGTCCGAGTGCTGTCCAACAAAACATTGGAACGCACTCGGACCAATTTTATTAAATGAGTCCGCGCATTTGTTCGATTAGTTCTTCGGACCAAGGAGAAAAAAAAATAAAAAAATCGCAGTTTGCACCATTTGCCTCCGATTGTCGGATCACATTCAAGTCTTTGGGTCCATAAAAAAATCAGACTAGACTTGGATGACATCCAAGTGCAGTCCATATTTTATGGAGTGACGGAATGAAGAAACCCTATATTTTTTAATTCTACAAGTCCGAGAAAAATGAATCGCACTCTGATAATACTCTGATCAAACTCGGATCAGTCTAATCAGGGTGCGATTAGCTTAATCAGACCGTTTTTTGGGGGATGTGGAATATACGGTCGTGTGACTGTAGGCCCACACAATTTCTTTTTCATGTGGATTTCGCCACTGGACAGCGGTCAGGTTTATTAGCCTGAAATTCCTGAAGAACCCGTCGTAAATCAGGGGAGATGGCAGAAAGAATCACCCCTTCCTTCAGAATGCCGACCGGCTCAAGAACCCCAGGGGAATCAGGAAAAAAACTCCTAGAGAGGGCATCAACCTTAATATTTTTAGAACCCGGAAGATACGAGACCACAAAATCAAAACGGGAGAAAAACAGGGACCATCGAGCCTGTCTAGGATTCAGTCGTTTGGCAGACTCGAGATAAATCAGACTCTTATGATCGGTCAGGACCACAACGCGGTGCTTGGCCCCCTCAAGCCAATGTCGCCACTCCTCAAATGCCCACTTCATAGCCAACAACTCCCGATTGCTGACATCATAATTGCTTTCCGCAGGCGAAAACTTCCGAGAAAAGAAGGCGCACGGTTTCATCAAGGAACCATCAGAATTCCTCTGAGACAAAACGGCCCCTGCCCCAATCTCAGACGCGTCAACCTCAACCTGAAATGGAAGAGAAACATCCGGCTGACGCAACACAGGGGCAGAAGTAAATCGGCGTTTAAGCTCCTGAAAGGCAGAAACAGCCGCGGAGGACCAATTCGTCACATCAGCGCCTTTCTTCGTCAAATCGGTCAGAGGTTTAACCACACTGGAGAAGTTGGCAATGAAACGACGATAAAAATTAGCAAACCCCAAGAATTTCTGAAGGCTCTTCACAGATGTGGGCTGAATCCAATCATGAATGGCCTGAACCTTAACCGGATCCATTTTTATAGATGAGGGAGAAAAAATGAAGCCCAAAAAAGAAACCTTCTGCACTCCAAAGAGGCACTTCGACCCCTTCACAAATAAAGCATTATTACGGAGGATCTGAAATACCATCCTGACCTGTTTCACATGAGACTCCCAATCATCGGAAAAAATCAAAATATCATCCAAATATACAACCATGTTGTGAATTCTGTGGCTGAGTTCACTTCTGTGGTCACAAGTGGTATTGCAGTCTCTGGGCTTCCTCCCTCAGGTGTTTTGGTGAGCTCGTTGGCTGCCTTGCTATTTAGCTCCACCTGAGTCTGTCTTCCTTGCTCCTTGTCAATGTTCCAGTGTTGGATCTGAGCTACTGCATCTTTCCTTGGGCCTGCTGCTCTGCTAGATAAGTGCTTCTAGTTTGTTTTCTGTTTTTTCTGTCCAGCTTGCTATTAACTTTTGCTGGAAGCTCTGAGAAGCAAAGGGGTGCACCGCCGTGCTGTTAGTTCGGCACGGTGGGTCTTTTTGCCCCTTTGCGTGGTTTTCATTTTAGGGTTTTTTGTAGACTGCATAGTTCTCTTTGCTATCCTCGCTCTGTCTAGAATATCGGGCCTCACTTTGCTGAATCTATTTCATTCCTACGTTTGTCTTTTCATCTTGCTAACAGTCATTATATGTGGGGGGCTGCCTATTCCTTTGGGGTATTTCTCTGAGGTAAGTCAGGCTTGTATTTCTATCTTCAGGCTAGTCAGCTCCTCAGGCAGTGCCGAGTTGCATAGGTAGTGATAGGCGCAATCCACTGCTGCTTATAGTTGTGTGAGGATAGATCAGGTACTGCAGTCTACAGAGATTCCACGTCTCAGAGCTCGTCCTATTGTTTTTGGTTATTGCCAGATCTCTGTATGTGCGCTGATTACTGCACGCTGTGTTGCCTGATTGCCAGCCATAACACAACCATGAATTTATCAAGATAACGCCGAAAGATATCATGCATGAAGGACTGGAACACAGATGGGGCATTAGAGAGTCCGAATGGCATCACAAGGTATTCAAAATGGCCTTCGGGCGTATTAAATGCAGTTTTTCATTCGTCATCCTGCTTAATACGAATAAGATTATATGCCCCTCGAAGGTCAATCTTAGTAAAACAACTAGCCCCCTTAATCCTAGCAAACAAATCAGTAAGCAAAGGCAAAGGGTATTGAAATTTGACCGTGATCTTATTCAAGAGGCGATAATCAATACAGGGTCTCAAGGAGCCATCCTTCTTGGCAACAAAAAAAAAACCTGCTCCCAATGGTGAAGAAGATGGCCGAATATGCCCCTTCTCCAAAGACTCCTTAATATAGCTCTGCATGGAGGCATGTTCTGGCACAGACAGGTTGAAAAGTCGGCCCTTAGGGAACTTACAACCTGGAATCAAGTCAATAGCACAATCACAGTCCCTATGCGGTGGAAGGGAACTGGATTTGGGCTCATCGAATACATCCTGGAAATCTAACAAAAACTCAGGAATTTCAGAAGAGGGGGAAGAGGAAATTGACATCAAAGGAACGTGACCATGAACCCCCTGACAACCCCAACTAGTCACAGACATAGATTTCCAATCTAACACCAGATTATGTACTTGTAACCATGGAAAACCCAGCACACTATCATCATGCAAATTATGCAACACCAGAAAACGACAATCTTCCTGATGGGCTGGCGCCATACGCATGGTCAGCTGTGTCCAAAACTGAGGTTTATTTATAGCCAACGGTGTAGCATCAATCCCCCTTAAAGGAATAGGGTTCTGCAAAGGCTGCAAGGGGAAACCACAACGTCTGGCAAATTCTAAGTCCATTAAGTTCAGAGCGGCGCCTGAATCCACAAATGCCATGACAGAAAATGACGATAATGAACAGATCAAGGTCACAGATAACAGAAATTTAGGTTGTACAGTACTGATGGTAACAGAACTAGCGATTCTCTTTGTACGCTTAGGGCAATCAGAAATAACATGAGCAGAATCGCCGCAGTAAAAACACAACCTATTCTGACGCCTGAATCTTTGTCGTTCAGCTCTAGACAAAATCCTATCACACTGCATAGGCTCAGGGCTCCGCTCGGAGGACAACACCACAGTGTGCACAACTCTGCGCTCGCGCAAGCGCCGATCAATCTTAATGGCCAGAGACATAGAATCACTCAGACCAGCAGGCACGGGGAACCCCACCATAACATCTTTTACGGATTCAGAAAGACCCTTTCTGAAAATTGCCGCCAAGGCATCCTCATTCCATTTAGTCAACACAGACCATTTTCTAAATTTCTGGCAATACGATTCTGTCGCTTCTTGACCCTGACACAGGGCCAACAAGGTCTTCTCTGCATGATCCACTGAATTAGGTTCATCATACAATAACCCTAGCGCCTGAAAAAAGGTGTCTACATTAAGCAAAGCAGGATTCCCAGATTCCAGGGAAAATGCCCAATCCTGAGGATCACCACGCAACAGGGAAATAACAATTTTAACCTGCTGAATGGGATCACCAGAAGAACGGGGTTTCAGAGCAAAAAACAGTTTACAGTTATTTTTAAAGCTCAAAAATTTGGACCTGTCCCCAAAAAACAAATCAGGAGTAGGAATTCTAGGCTCTAAAACCGGAGTCTGAACGATATAATCGGAAATACCCTGTACTCTAGCAGCAAGCTGGTCCACACGAGAAACCAATTCCTGAACCTCCATGCCAGCGCCGAACTCCTGAGCCACCCAGAGGAAAAGAGGGAAGGAAAGACAAAACAGACTACAGAAAAAAAAATGGCTCAGCACTTTTCTTCCCTTCTTCTGAGATGCGTTTAACTCATTGTTGGCCAGTTGTACTGTTATGATCTGGTGGCCTAGGAGCAGCATGAGACGTACTCTGGAGAAGGTGGTACCTGTACTGGCCGCAGACCCTGAACTTAGCACTGCAACTAGAAGTAGCCGTGGGATGTACCTAACACTCCCTAGACACCTCGACACAGCCTAAGAACTAACTTCCCCTAAAGATAGAAACGGGAAAACTATCTTGCCTCAGAGAAAATCCCCAAAGGATAGACAGCCCCCACAAATATTGACTGTGAGAGGAGAGGGAAATGACATACGCAGACTGAAATCAGGATTTAGCAAAGGAGGCCATTCTAGCTAAAAAGAAAGAATAGGACAGAGTACTATGCGGTCAGTATTAAAACACTAGAAAATATCCACCACAGAAAATACAAATCTCCACATCTGACTAAAGACATGGAGGGTATATCTGCATATCCAGAGACACAGCTTGGCTGCAAAAAATCCTTCACAGACAAAAGCTGGACAAGACAAAACATGAAAATGCACTGAACTATAAGGTCGACAGCATGTGGGCAGCAAAAACAAAGCCAGAACTTATCTTTGTTGAAATGAACAGCAAAACAGGAGAGACCAGGTATGGATGTGAATCCTCCAAAAACAATGGACAACTGGCACTGACTAAAGGATCAAGCAAGACTAAATAGCCCAGTCCAAATTGCAATAAGTGGACACACCTGATAAATGCTGCGATCCAAAGACAGCAGCACTACCACTCATAACCACCGGAGGGAGCCCAAGAGCAGAATTCACAACACCAAAGGGGCGAGGGAGGTGGTGTGAATTATTCGGTCGTAGTGAAGGAGTGCTTGGCTATAAAATGGGCAGTGGATACATTACGGTACTATCTGATAGGATGTAAGATTAGATTGGTGTCCGACAATGCCCCACTGAGATTGATGAGGGAAACAAAGGGTAAAATGCTAGAGTCACCCGCTAGTTCTTAGCCCTGCAAGATTTCAACTTCCATGTAGAACATAGAGCAGCGAAGCTATACGGTAATGCCCTCCCAAGAATCCCTTGTTTGGTAGTAGAAAGTGCCAAGCCCCATGGCTTCAGGCAGAGGGGGGAGTTATGTAAGGAGGCTAATGGCCACGCAGTCGATGAGAGTTTTGTGTCACAGAGATGGCTGCTCTCTGTAATGTAACCTGGAGTATTTTCTCTAGTGCACATAAGCACTAAGAGGTTTGCTTGGTGAACCTGGGACCGGGTTGCGGGTAGCTATGAGAGATGGGTGGGTCTGGCTACCCACATAGCTCACCTCTGGGAGTGGTTAACAGCCTATATAATGGAGGCTGTCATTTGGCACATGGTCTGTGTGTTGGGAGGGAGAAGGCCTCCTGTGCGTTTGGCTCCAGACCGAGCCGGAGTACTGGACACTACCCCAGCCTGTGTGCCCGCAGGCCTGGTGGAGCAGAGCCCGATCTTGGACATTTGTATTTTATTTGCCTGATATAAAGGCTGTTTGTTTTATGTTTTTGCTTCTGGGGTTTATGAAGGAATAGCCACATATAAACTTTTAAAGGAACGAGACTCCTGTTTTCCTCCTATCGCACCCAAGTGAGTAAAACCACTACACCCCACAATTGTCATCAACTCTGCCCTGCTTCAATTGGATGATGCATCCTACACCGTCCACACAGCGCCCCCTATCTTGCTCCTGTGCAAGTGTAATTTGCTCTGCCCTGCTGAAGGAAGAGCAAAGTACTGTAGTGTGCAAGGAGGGAAGGTGGGGAGAGGGTGGGTGAAGTTCACCACGTTGAAGACCTCGGTTCTAAGTAGGAGTTCAACTGGAGGGTGCCATATCTGCTGGTGATAACAGCAATGTTCAGAACAGAAAAAGAGATTCCATCTGCACAATTCAATCCGGTAATAAAACTATTCTTTATTGGAGCAGTTTAAAAATACCCTTAAGCCTGATGCGTTTCTGTTCTTACTCATAGGACACTGTAGTGTGCATGCGCCGGGAGGGGCCATTGACCCAGAAGTAAAGCATGCGCATTACAGTATCTTGCTCTGCCCTCAGTGTTGCTGGAGTAGAACCCGTGATCTACATGAGATAGGGTAGGAGGACAGTGATTGTGAGGACAGAGCAAGACCAGCAACAACCATCGGATATGACTGCGCCATATCCCAAGATATAAAAGGTATTTTTGGGGATCTGCAGAAGGGTTGGCGACTTATACAGTATACAGCTTACTAGACTGCTGTATAAGAAGCACTAAAGGAGTGGCCTTAGTTTACACTGGGAAATCCTGGTGACTGGTTTCCTTTAATATCAGGTCAATGGGAGTCTAGCTCCCATTACCTCCACCAATCAGCTAATTAAAGAGCCAGTGGGACGCCGGTGGTCCCCTTCATTGTTTAGCATCTCGTAGTGGCTGTGCATGGTACCGAAACTCACTTGAACTCACTTGGGACTGAGCTGCCGAGCGCTACAATACCAGGAACAGAAGGTAATATGTTCTCTTTGGAGAAGATGTAATTGCGGGTCAACAAGAACAGACAAATTACTTGGTAAAGTCATAACCAAACATTTTTTAAATAAAGGACCTCGAAATGTGACCTATCTGGAAATCCAGATCCAGTGAGAAGAAGATAGAAGTTTTCTACCCAACAAGGGTGCTAAAATTAACAGTTTTTACTAATCGAGAGAGAAACTGCAATCGAGCTGGGAATGGAGAAACTGCGTCTATCTGCTAATAGGTTCTGTTAAAAAAAAAACTCCGACAAGCTGACGTGTCATCCTGTAATAAATACTTTATACGTCCTCTTTCCAAATAAACCACTCACTTGGACAATGTCCTCAATAATCAGCTGCTAACAATATGGGATTGGTTAGACTATGACCAATAAACTTGACAATTCTTTTTTTTGTATTTCCTTGTACAAGTGAGAATTTTATAAGTCTGGATATCCGGATACTGTTCATGTTTGTTATAAAACAGCAAAGTTTCTACTATACTTCAGGCCCTGAAAAATATGAAATCAGTTCAGCTGACATTTAAGGTGATCATACACATTAGATGAGAGCAAAATGAACCCACCTATTTTCTGCGTGACGACCTGACTATCTAAAGTGGATGTCCTAAATCTGTTCCAAAACAATAAAAGTTGGGAATAATAAATGATCAGGCATGTTGGATTTCAACCTACCCGATCCTTTCTTTCTGTTTAAGATAAACTATTGCCAAAAAAATCTCTCCACATTTAAAACACAAGCCCAATCTGCTCCTACTCAGAGCTGAGGATTCAAATTATGGTAAATTGAAAAACAGGTACTTGATCAAATTAGGAAAAACGTCCAATCACTAGATCCAGCAAGCAAGTGTTTATTGTATTATTGTCTATTGAGGCAAGATATAGCTGCAGACAGTCAAAATATGCTTTGGTTGAACCAACCTTTAATTTAGTTTTATTTCTGCTTTTTATGACAGAGAGGTAAAACCAAATGAAATACTGAGATCAACAAAGTCTTAAAAAGTTACTGAACTTTTTTATGTAATCATCCTCCAAGCATTGCAAGTTTTTGTATTTTTGTAATATATTTCATTCCCCTATGTTGCTTCTCTCTCTCCCAAAGACTATGCTGCAATGATGTTTCAATGCTCAATTTATGCTACATTTAGAAGCTACTTTCAACTGCTGCTTGGCAAGGTCGTTTACCCTGTCTGAGTACAGTGGTTCAGAGCTGAGAGGCCCAGATAAGGAATGTCCCTGTGACGCAAGTCATTACTCAGGAACAAGCCGTGAGGCAGGGTAGTCAGATACTAAGGGAGCATGTAGTAAAAAAAAGGCAAAGACAAAGTCAGGTCATGGTCCGAGGTCAAAATACCAGGAAAAGAACAGATCAAAGCAAAGCGGCTAGGCAGACGGATGGTCAGAATGAGGTCCAAGTCAGGCAGGAATAGATCAATAAACGGAGCACAAGAATACCAGGCCAACAGCACCACGCTACGATTGGCAGAGATCTGGGGCTGAGAGCTCAGATAAGTAGCTAGGTAATCATGTAGAAACATTGAGCACCCAAGGGAAGTCAGCACCTCCCAGTCTCGCATTGGACAGCCGAGCTGTCTATCAATAAACTGACAGCTCAGCACACCGCTGCACTAGATTGGGCGGCCTAGCTGTCTATAAAAATACCGACAGCTCAGCACACCCCTGCACTAGATTGAACGTCCGAACTGTCTATCAAAATACCAACAGCTCAGCACACGCTTGCACTAGATTGGACGGCCTAGCTGTCTATCAAAATTCCGACAGCTCAGCACACCCTTGCACTAGATTGAACGGCCGAGCTGTCTATCAAAATACCGACAGCTCAGCACACCCTTGCACTAGATTGAACGGCCGAGCTGTCTATCAAAATACCGACAGCTCAGCACACCCTTGCACTAGATTGAACGGCCGAGCTGTCTATCAAAATACCGACAGCTCAGCACACTCTTGCACTAGATTGAACGGCCTAGCTGTCTATCAAAATTCCGACAGCTCAGCACACGCTTGCACTAGATTGGACGGCCTAGCTGTCTATCAAAATTCCGACAGCTCAGCACACCCTTGCACTAGACTGAACGGCCGAGCTGTCTATCAAAATACCGACAGCTCAGCACACCCTTGCACTAGATTGAACGGCCGAGCTGTCTATCAAAATACCGACAGCTCAGCACACCCTTGCACTAGATTGAACGGCCGAGCTGTCTATCAAAATACCGACAGCTCAGCACACTCTTGCACTAGATTGAACGGCCTAGCTGTCTATCAAAATTCCGACAGCTCAGCACACCCTTGCACTAGATTGAACGGCCGAGCTGTCTATCAAAATACCGACAACTCAGCACACTCTTGCACTAGATTGAACAGCCTAGCTGTCTATCAAAATACCGACAGCTCAGCACACCCCTGCACTAGATTGGATGGCCAAGTTGTCTATCAAAATACTGACAGCTCAGCACATTCTTGCACTAGATTGGACAGCCAAGTTGTCTATCAAAATACTGACAGCTAAGCACACCCTTGCACTAGAGTGGATAGCCGAGCTGTCTATCAAAATACCGACAGCTCAGCACACCCTTGAACTAGATTGAACGGCTAAGCTGTCTATCAAAATACCGACAGCTCAGCACACCCTTGCACTAGATTGAATGGCCAAGCTGTCTATCAAAATACCGACAGCTCAGCACACTCTTGCACTAGATTGGACGGCCGAGCTGTCTATCAAAATACCGACAGCTCAGCACACCTCTGCACTAGAGTGGATGGCAGAGCTGTCTATCAAAATACCAACAGCTCAGCACATCGCTGCACTAGATTGGACGGCCAAGCTGTCTATCAAAATACCGACAGCTCAGCACACCACTGCACTAGATTGGATGGCCGAGCTGTATATCAAAATACTGACAGCTCAGCACACTGCTGCACTAGATTGGACGGCCGAGCTGTCTATCAAAATACCGACAGCTCAGCACACCCTTGAACTAGATTGAACGGCTAAGCTGTCTATCAAAATACCGACAGCTCAGCACACCCTTGCACTAGATTGAATGGCCAAGCTGTCTATCAAAATACCGACAGCTCAGCACACTCTTGCACTAGATTGGACGGCCGAGCTGTCTATCAAAATACCGACAGCTCAGCACACCTCTGCACTAGAGTGGATGGCAGAGCTGTCTATCAAAATACCAACAGCTCAGCACACCGCTGCACTAGATTGGACGGCCAAGCTGTCTATCAAAATACCGACAGCTCAGCACACCACTGCACTAGATTGGATGGTCGAGCTGTATATCAAAATACTGACAGCTCAGCACACCGCTGCACTAGATTGGACGGCCGAGCTGTCTATCAAAATACCGACAGCTCAGAACACCGCTGCACTAGATTGGACGGCTGAGATGTCCATCAACACACTGACGGCTCAGCATGCCCCTACACCAGATTGGATGACCAAGCTGCCAGGTAGTCCTCCATATTTATGAGCTCTATATAGCCTCGCCTCCACTAGTGATTGGCAGCTTTTTGCCTATGCACAGTGTACACAGAAGCTGCCAATCAGTGCTGTGGATGGGGTAATACAGAGCTCAGTATTCAGACAACTGGTAAGTCTGCAGCAGATAAAACAGGGATTTTATCATAACTGCAGCAAGCATCCCAGTAAGTGACACATCACTGGAATCATGGTCTCTGTCCCTACATCATGCTGATCTCAGATGAGGAAGCAAAAACCCATTGACAGATTTCCTTTAAATAACCTAAGGAGGAACTAAAGTTTTTTAAGTGTTTAAAAAAAAAGCATCTCAGGAGGAGAGAGGGACGATACATGGACAGATACCCCTGTACGAGATTGACAGATGTGATGACAAGTCATACTGTAAGAACAAACATTTTATAGGTTGTTATCCTGAAAATTTGACCTGGTACACGCCTAGACCATGTGTGAATAACCACCGCTAACAATATGGTATTGGTTTATATTGCTTGATTGTGTGAGCAATAAACTTGATTATTGTAATTTTTCTATTTCCTTGCGTGAGTGTTTAATCTGGATATGTAAATCTGGGTATCTGGATACTGTGAGTGTAAGTAATAAAAACTGTTGAGCTTCTACTGTACTTGGTCTACATAAACCTGTAAAATTATGACATCAGTCTTGCAACATTGGCTAAACTTGCCATACATATTAGACATAAGACCCGCGTTGTTTTGTCGTGACAAGTTATCTAATGTACGAGGCTGACTCATCCCTCCTCCAACGGCCGATGTCAATGGAAATAAAAGATCAGGCATATTAGATTGAACCTGCCTAATCACTTGTCCAAATGGAAGGTAAGCTACAGAAGTCTAGGAAAAGCATACTCCACTCTCTCCATTGAACACATATGTACACTCACCCAAGATGAGCATACATTCATATAGGAAAGTGAAGAGGAAGACCTGCTGTCGGAATAAGAGTTTAGCTGACAGATATTTTAAAGCATTATGCCAGTGTTGTTTGTTTGTTTTTCATTTCACCGCCAGAATGGTATTGTCCCAGGTTTAATGTGACAAAGTGGGGCCAGAAGACTGCAGCGTCTGATTTCACATACTCCTGCACTGATTAGAAGCCCTTCCCCTTCGTAATACATGGTGCAGGTTTCTGTTAGCAGTGCAGGAGTTAAACTGTTCAGCTTAGAGTCTCTGAAGCCTCCCTGCTTGATGATATCAGCTGTTCAGTGTTGGCCACTCCTCTCTCCTATATGTTCTTGCCACTGACAATTTGGATTGCAGTGTTAGTCTTGTACTGCCTAGTGTGAGGTAGAGTTGTCGGCTGTTGGTATAGGTGTTTGGAGTGTTGATCTGTGACTGTTGATTGGCATTTCTGCTGTGTGCGATTCCTCATCCTCTCCTATTTTGTTTACCATCCTTTTCCCCCAGTGTGCCTCTCTGTTGTCTGTGAGTGCATATTTTGCATGTTTGTTAATTAGATTTATCCCTGTACATCTTCCCTTGTTTGTCTGGCTTGTGTATATACATACACTATTACTCCCCAGTTCCCTGGGTGGGAGAGGTAGGCGGCTATAGGTTGGATTCAGGAGTTCAGCAAGGTACATGGCCCTGGTGTCTTCACCTCCAGAAGTAATCAGGAGAGCAGGGATAGAAAGGGCGCTCCTAGCGTTAGGGATAGGGAAGGATCCCCTGGACCCATTTCATTAGACAAAAAGAAAAGTGACAGGTATCATTAGTGCATGTTCCCTGCCTTTGCCGTATTCTGCGGTCATCTTCTGCAAATTGTGACCTGCTGATCACTCCAGTGTTTGCTGGGCGGACTGGAAGTCACGTCTAAATGTAAGTCTATGAGGGCCGGACTAAGGCCAGAACGAGAATCTCATAGACTTACATTGAGAGCTTGTGACCAGTAGCTGTGACTTCCGGTCAGTCAGGAGCTGTGGTCAGAAGATGGAAGAACTGGACAGGAGCGTGGCTGGGAAGAGCAGAAGATGGCGGCTGGTAAGTATATTACTAAGTCCAGGGAACAGACATTAGTGATACCAGTCCTATGCTAAAATGGAGAAAAAAAACGGAGTGGTGTTTTAAGCACGATAAGTAACAAAAAATTTAATAGTAAGGTGTCCATACACACTATATCAATAATGGATGAATTGACGATTTCAGCAAGACTATGTTTAAGTGGATTATTATCCACTTCGCTTTGACAACAAGCATGCAGGTATAAGAGGTGATGAGAGAGATGGCTGTCAGTAATACAAGATATCTCCCAACAGCTATTTAAAGTCAATGGGCAATTGTAAACCACATACAAAATTAGCAAAAAAAAAATTTGAAAAATCTCATGTAAAATATGCAGCAATCTACAGTAAACCTTTTCACATGCTGCTGCAAAAAAATCTGCACCTACAAGTTTCGACTTTAATGCGGATTTGCTGGTCTGCAGCAGATAAGACTTGTGACAATCTGTCAACTCAAAGCAAGTTGCCACGGTCAGGCTTGGTGCCAATTCAGGGGACTCCTGGTTTTCACCCTTCAAGCTCTATACAGGCACGTAGACATCGGAGAAGGGCAGGGACCCTTTGATTGCGTTTATGGAGTAGTTGCTGAGTGGTAGAGAGAGAAGGATTAAACCTAATATGACAAGGACTAAATCATATCTAAATGTGTAGTCAGGGGAATCTGGGTTAGAGACCAGGAGGTAAAGCAGAATAAGAAGACTGAGAGGAGTCAGGCCGTTCATGGGTCAAACCAGTAAGGTCATCCAAAGTTTAATCTGGAGCGTGGTTAAGTATTCAGCCGAGATAAAAATATAGAGTAAGAATCCAAAAGGGAACCAGAGTATTATCCAAAAATAAATAATAGATGACACTGGTGGCAGGACATCTGTGGTTAGTCTCTTGGCCTTAAGGTACCGTTACACTAAACGATTTACCAACGATCACGACCAGCGATACGACCTGGCCGTGATCGTTGGTAAGTCGTTGTGTGGTCGCTGGGGAGTTGTCACACAGACAGCTCTCTCCAGCGACCAACAATCAGGGGAAAGACTTCGGCATCGTTGAAACTGTCTTCCTTGACTGACTGACTGTCAGCGCCGGCAGTAACAGCGGAGACGTCACCGCTGTGCTCTGCTTTACGGCCGGCACTGACAGTCAGTGCAGGGAAGCTCTCGGCACCAGCGTGTGCATTAGCAGCACTCCTGCCGAAAGCAGTTTTAACCCTGTGGACACCGGGGGACGTGACAGACATCAGAATGTGAGTATGTACTGTTTCTTTTTTTTAACTTTTACAATGGTAACCAGGGTACATATCGGGTTACTAAGCGCGGCCCTGCGCTTAGTAACCCGATATTTACCCTGGTTACAAGTGAACACATCGCTGGATCGGCGTCACACACGCCGATCCAGCGATGACAGCGGGTGATCAGCGACCAAAAAAAGGTCCTGATCATTCCCCAACGACCAACGATCTCCCAGCAGGGGCCTGATCGTTGGTCGCTGTCACACATAACGAGATCGTTAGCGGGATCGTTGCTACGTCACAAAAAGCGTGACATTGCAACGATATCCTTAATGATATCGTTATGTGTGAAGGTACTTTAACGGTCAAGATGGTCTTTCCAATCATCCACCATACTGCATGGGTGACTTTTGTGCCAGTTAGCATTTGTCAGTGGCAATGTCAGGAAAAAAAGACTAAAGCTAAAAGGCAAACACAGGTATACATCACAAAAACCATCTGCCAATGTGTCATACCGCCATTACTGTGTGGCATTGGAATAATTAGCGTAACCTCTTTATGTCTTTGATAATTCCAAATTCTCGCTTTATTAACTTAATTTTCCAATTAAAAATGTTTTGTGACACTTCTCTTTAATCAAACAATTATTCTTATTTTGTTGATTGTCATTTGAAGACCCAAAGCTGCTGGCATTTTGGGTTTGTATTAGGGTGTTGTCAACCAAATAATTGCAGTAAATGGTTTTCCATGAGCACCGTTTTCATCTGCCTTTTCCCGATGTATGTAAAATCCATCACAGTGAGTGCACTATTGTACGGGAAGCGGGGGCAAGACATGGTGGATAGTTATTTTATATACACTCCTATGTGACAGTGAAGACCAAATATTAAACTGCAAACAGATCACGATGCATATTAACTTAATAAAGAAGAGCGCAATATAAAATGTTCAACATAATTACGGTATATTAATTAGAAAAAAAGACTCTGACCCACAAAGCTCAAACTTTTTAGGATCTAGGTATTTGAACCTGAGGAAAGTGGAACAACACAAAACTACTGTAGCCAGTCATTCCCAACAGGGAAGAAAAATCCTAATCAGATACTTTCGATCGGGGACCGTAAAAGGGGTTGTCCACTATAATACAAATTAAACTTAGTAGGACCAGGGTAGAAAAAAAAACAATACTCACTTCCAAAAAAATGCCGCACCTTTGAACTCCGCGCGGTGTTCCATGTCAATCCCCCTTTATCACTATTCATTGGGGGTGGTTATGTGACCCGGCAGCCACCAAGAAACTGTTTGGATGGAATGTAAAGGCTGCAGAAGATCACCAGCTGCTAATTGGCTACGCTGTCATGCACTTCAAAACATAGGTCACAGAAAACCATTTAGTGCAATTATTTGGTTGACAACACGTTAATACAAACCAAAAATGTCAGCAGTTTTGGATCTTCAAATGACAATCAACAAAATAAGAATAATCCCTTGATTAAAGAGAAAGGCCACAAAATATTTTTGAATAAAATCATTACCACCGGTCAGAGAGCAGCAGTTACCACGCTGTCAAATGTCAACGTGAACCCGCAGCTGTGATTGGAGGTAAAAAGTTTATCTCTGATCACTTGTGTAGGCTGATGGGACTACTGCTCCCATCAGCCTACGCCTGCTGCCGCTAATAACAGTGAGAGCAGGAGCTGCTGACAGGAGTATTCCTCAAATAAATCTGCTCTAAATAAATAATAAATTTAAAAAACGGTGTGGGTTACCCTGTATTTTGATAACCAGCCAGGCAAAACTGACAGCTGCAGGCTGCAACCCTCAGCTGTCAATATTATCAAGGCTGGTTATCAAAAATAGAGGGGTCCCCAAAACGTTTTTTTAAATTATTTAAATAAATAATTAAAAAAAACGGCTGGGAGTCACCCCATTTTTGACACCTAGCCAAGCTAAAGATGCCTCTCCATTACTAAGCCATGGGCTTGATGTCACCAGACAATTCACAGGTGACATCAACACCACAAATATGAACCTCCTTTTCCACAGGGGAATCTAATAGATACGCTTTTTCTGGGCATATGTGGGCTGCTATTTTTAGGCTGGGGAGGCCAATATCCATGGCTCTTTACCAACCTAAGAATACCAGCCCCAAGCTGTCTGCTTTAGCTAAGCTGGTTGTCAAAAATGGGGGGATCGCACATCATTTTTAAAAATTATTTATTTAAATAATTTTAAAAATGGCGTGGGGACCCCTCTATTCTTGATAGCCAGCCTTATAGTAACACGGACTTCCTGGTGAAGTGTGTGTTCGGGGTCCGTGCCTGAACAGTAGGTGTTCGGTACGGACTCCGAACTTTACTTTTCAGGTTCGCCCATCTCTAGTGAACACAAATAGCTCAGTATAACTCATACTTAATGTTCCTTTCAGAAACTAAAAAAATATCCTTATTATTATTATGTTTGTATTCAATATGCCTATAATTAAGCGTCAGCAGTTAAAGAGGACCTTTTTCAGATTGAACTTAACACACAATTTAATAGTGGCTGCAGAGCAGAATAAAATGTGTTTTTTGTTAATTTCACAAACATATTACAATCAAAGTGGCATATAATGAGTGAACTTTTTTAAGTTCAAGTGGGTGTTATTAGTTAGTGTTCACTGCTGGGGCATGTGCTTCTTCTCCCTGCATGAGTTGCCAAATAATAAGCAGACAGCAACATCCTAGAGAGAGAACACGGTGTCCACCATTGCTTAGGTTTCTCAGTGTGTGAGATGTAAGGATATAGAGCTGATCTCCTTGTCTCACCTCCAGCATGATCAGACAAGACTGGGTATGGAGCACAGATGACTCACAGCCTTCAGATAAGGTTGATGTGGGGGAAAGGGCAAGCGCAACTGAGTTTAGCTGTGTCACATTGCAAACCCTTCTATCAGCTTTCTTTCACACAACACTGTCAGCTCTACTATATTTCTCTGCTATACTTCCTCTCGCAATCACTGCCTGCCCAAAGGTGAGAGCTAAATTTAAAAGCTCAGGATGGAAAATGCCATGGATCCCAACCAGTTAAGCTGATGATACACAACACAATGAAATTCACTGTTGTACTCATAGACCATGAATGGAATATAAAAATTGCTCTGACACCTAGCAATGCATGTGTGTTAGTTTTCTTTACCTCTGTCATTCTGTTCAGGAGTCAGAAAGCTCAGGATGAACAACTAGCACTATCTAATCATGCAGGAGGTGAGACGTAAAGTATCCTTAGATGTCATACATTGAGAAACCTAAGGTAATGTTGGGGCTTGTTCTCCCTCTAGAATGTTGTTGCCTGCTTATGATTGGGCAACTCATATAGGGAGAAAAAGTACACGCCCCACCAGTGAAAACTAACTAATAACACCCAGTTGCAACGAAGATGCAAAAGAAAATTTTATTCCACTCTGTAACAACTATCACATCGTGTATCTAGTTCAATGTGAAAAATTTGGTGAAATATCCTCTTTAACTTCCTTCATTTTCTGATTTTTAAAAATTGCTGATTAGAGATTTGACGCCAGAATTGTGGGAAAGTGACCAATGATGGATTGTCTGGAAAGAAGTCTGAAAAGTTTATACTTTTTTCCCAAATGTCGCTAGTTCGTTTTCAACAGTATTGCTGTATATAGTGCAAGTGATCATGGTTCAAGTGTACTAGGGGGTAAAAAAAATAACTAAAAAGTAGAAAGAAAAGTTATGAAAAATATTTAAAAAATTATTAGATGAATTATTAAACAATTAAAGTTTTAACTACAATCCCCCCTTGTTTCCCACTCCAAAAATATAAAAATGGAAAAAAACTAAAAATATTTAGTATAACCCATCTATAAAAGTCCAATATATTAAAATATTTTACATATATGGCAATTGGTGTAAAGGAAAAAAATTCAAAACGCCGGAAATGTCATTTTTCGGTTTCAGCACTTCCCTCTAAAACTGCAATGAAAGGAGATTAAAACATCATATACAACAAATAAATAGTATTGATATCAACTATATTTCACCTCTCCAAAAGGAAAAATAAGCTCTCTCACAACTCCATCGATGGAAAAATAAAATAGTTATAAAGTTTTGCATTTTTTACGCAATTAAAATTTAAAAAAATGCGCTATAATTTTGGCAATGCCGTAACTGCACTAACAAGGAAAATTATGTTCTCACATCATTTGTATTGCGCAATGAATGCTGTAAAAAAAACAACTAAAATTAAGGGGAGTTATGTTACTTTTCACCAATTCACTGTACATTATATAGTAAAATGACTGGGGTCATTCAAAACTGTAACTCTTTTCGCTATAAAAATGCAAAAAAATAAAAATAAAAAATCTATAAAAATTATACAAAAAAAGAAAACTTAATAATAAGAAGAAAATATTTAAACACACAGATAACAGACAAACTACAAGAATAAATGTTTGTGTTTTCCAAGCTTGTGTAAATATAGAAACAATTAGCGGATTTCAAAAATTCAATTCAAAATATCGCTGAACTGAACATTGGGAGTTGAGCCGATGATGATGCTGGAGTCTGCATGATATACTGACCTCTATTATATAATCTTTTCCATCTTTTCCATGCACAATCTTCACAGCGCAGATATCTAAGCCACCAAAGATTTCTGAACACATGTCCACCCACATCTTATACCTGCAGATAGAAAGCACAGGAGGACAATTATCAATACGTTTGCTCCAAAATTGGTGAAAAGAAATTGTGACACATTCCTCTTGTAACTGCATCATGTGTTACACTATTTATAATTACATTTATACAACCCTAATTCCGAAAAAGTTGGGACAGGGCCATGTCTACCATTGTGTAGCATCCTTTCTTCTTTTTACAACAGTCTAGGAACATCTAGGAGGTGAGGAGGACAATTGCTGGAGTTTGGGGAAAAGAACGTTGTCCTATTCTTGTGTGATGTGCGGGTTCTCGTTGCTCTACAATTGTTGGGTCTTTGCAGGATTTGCCAAATGTTTACTATTGGTGAAAAGTCTGGACTGCAGGATGCCAATTCATCCCCCGAATCCTTTTTCAGTGACATTGTCTTGCTTAAATATACAAGGCCTTCACTGAAATAGACATTGTCTGGATGGAGCGTATGTTGTTCTAAACCTTCTATATAATGCTCAACATTGTGTAAGCTACCCATGTCATAGGCACTAGCGCAACCCCAGCCATCAGAGATGTAGGAACTGTGCGCTGATAAGCTAGATGTTCCTTATCCTCTTGATTCCACAGGACATGCCATTCGTGGTTTCCATAAGGAATTTCGTATTTTGAATCATCTGATCACAGAACAGTTTGCCATTTTGCCTTAGTCTTTTTTAGATGTGCTTTGGTCCAGCATTTCGGGACTGTGGCTTCTACTTTGCTTGATACAGCACTAAATTGCATTTGTGGATTGCATGGCAAAGATTTCTGGAAAGATTCTCAAAATATTCCTGAGCACATGAAGTGACTTGCAAGACTCAATCATGCCTGTTTTAATGCTGGGCTGCCTGAAGGCCCATAGATCACGGGCATCCAATACTGATAGTCGGCCTTGCCCCCCTGTACACTTGGATTTCTCCAGAATCTCTGAATCTTTTGATATTATGTACTGTAGACGGTGAGATATTCAAAGTCTACAATTCTACATTCAGTATCATTTTTCTGAAATTGGTTCCCAATCTTTAGACCCAGTTGTTCATAGATTAGTGAACTTCCGACTGTCTTTGCTTCTGAGAGACTCTGCCTCTCTAACATGCTATTTTTATACACAGTCATGTGACTTAGTTGAAAATTGACTTTCCAGCTGTTTTTCATTAGTAACACTTACTTTTACATTCTTCTGTTAACCCTGTCCCCACTTTTATATTTGTGATGTACTGCGGCCATCAATTTTTAAATGAGTTACTTTTTTTCAAATGAAATGAAAAAATGTCCAACGTTCACCTTCTGATCTGTGATCTCTGTTCTGTTGTGAATAAAATATGGCTGTAAGAGATTTCCAAATCATTGGATTTTTGTTTTTATTACATTTTACACAGCGTCCCAAGTTTTTGGGAATTGGGGTTGTGCATAAAAATGACAAATAAATCTAATATTCTAAATAGGTCATAGCTTTATTAAAAACCATCAACCTAGGTATGTTTAAATTGATTAGCTCCTCGCCCATATAGAACTATAAAATTTTCAGGGGTCAAAACTGCTGACAGATTCCCTTGAAGACAGTGATATACAAAATCATAGTTCATAAGTAAATCTGCCATCTATGTTGGAAATGTCAGTGTTACTCACCTATCCGACATCGCCACTTGCTCTAACATTGCAGACCCAGTGTTGGTCTTCCAATTACCTGATATGGAGGTTCTCCTGGTTAAAAAAAATTAAAAATAAAATATAATTTATAGAAACCAATTTAAATAAACCTATAGCATAAAGCCCCCAATCTGTACACACCATTCATTCTTTGATCGATTGACAACCCCTTCAGGATGACACAAACAGACTCCCATTGTAATTAAGGTCTTTCCCCTCTAGGTCCAGTACCCACTTTTGGTCACATTTTGCAGAATTAACATGTAGTTCTGGTTAGATTAATGGCGGGTCTACACCATCCGACTTGTGGCGGTAAACAACTGTCGAATGGAAGGCTGACTGCACTTTTAATGGGCACAGAACGATCGGTAACAGATCGTTCTGTGCGCATAGACTGTCACTGTTCTCGGCAGCACATCTCCTGTTTACAAAGGGTGATGTGCTGCCAAGAACGATGATGTTTAAGGAAGCTTAGGAATGATTTCACATGAAGAACAAGCCTTCTGCTCGTTCGTCCGGTGATTGGCAGCCTCATTACCCCACACAATTATTGGGAATCGAGCTTTGAGATTTCAGAATCGGCCACAGTAAATGCACCCTTAGGTTGGGGCTACACGGTGGCATGTGTCATGTGACAACAAATCTCCGATAAGTCACAGCAAGGGAGTCATGTGCGAATTGTGACCAACGAGAAAATCCAACCCTTTTGAAAACAATTGCGACTCTCTGTTACTATACGACACTACGGGATATCACAAAATGCCATATCGCAATGTGACACCACGTTCTCAATGTAGGTTGTCGGCTTATCCATCGTCATCTGCTGTAGGTAATGCCTTTTTATTAGTTATGCCCCCTGAAGAGGGAACCCTGCTTCTGTCCAGAGATCAGCTGTTATCTACGGGTGGTGTTAAAATCCTCTACAGCACCACCACAGACGAAATGAAGCATTACACGAAATGAAGCATTACAGTAAGTCCACTGAAATCATTAAGCTGTCGGTATAATGAATGGGCACGTTGGATCCTCCATTGACAGGTGTTCTTCATTCCTGCAAATTAATGGAGGTTGTGAATGAGGGGCTCACCTTAAATAATATTAAAGGGGTATTCTGGCAGGAATCAATTGTCTCCTATCTACAGAACAGGTGAAAATATCTAGATCACTGGGGTGGTCCGAATACTTTTATCCCTATTAGAATAAAGCATCAATGGGCATATTCGACAGCTGCTCCATTCATTCTCTATGGGGTGCTGTATTTGTCTTTCTCCAGCAGCCCCTTAGAGAATGATTGGAGAAGAAGTCGAGCATTTTAGTGACAATCAGTAGAGTACCAGCAGTAGGACCACCACCGATCTATAACTGGACAGTTTAGAGAATATATTAGAGTGAGCCATGTATTTACACACAAATGATGGGTAGGACATGATCAATCAAATGCTGTGTACTTATCCTACTTCTACAATGATACATAGGACAAATAATCCATATATCCAGCATCATGTACGACATTGGGGGGCTTACATGTATGCTTTGTAGTTATTTCCTATCTTCTGAATCCTGATGTCATACTTAGAATCTACGAAGGGCTCGGTGGTGGCATAGGTCTGCGTTAAGGCCACAACGCTGGCGATATCCTGGAAATCATAGTGGTTCTCTATCTTCACCTGTAGAAGAAAACACCGGTTACAACCTTTATACACAAGGACCAGCAGTAAAAATGCTTTAGAGAAATTAACAAAACTACCAGAAACATTATATGAGATCAAAATGTCCATCAATATTTCCCACCAAAGATTGACATTACAGGTCAACCTGGACCATTGCACACTTGGCCACTGTGTATCTCCGCTTCATTTATTGTCTATGGGATGGGCCGCCTGAAAACATTTACACCACATCCTCTTTTGTACTACTGTACCCAATTTATTATATATTTTAGGAGTTGGAGTAGATCCATTTTATACCGATTCCAACTCCAACTCTGCCTTCACCAAAATGGACACCGACTGACTCCACAGCCCTGGTGGCAAGGCTGCATTTTCTTGCTGAATAAGCCACTATTATTAGAGAGCAATACTGCCATGAAGGGGTTTACCTGGTCTGTACAAAGTTTAGGTAGGTTATGTCTGTCAAAGTAACATTCACATGAATTCCAGGAGCCATAGTTTTCCAGCAGAACATTTCCCTGAGCACCAAACTACTTACATTGGCTTGCCTTCTTCTCAGACAGCATCCTACTGCCATTACTTTCTAATAAATACTCCTTTTTGACAGGGATAGGATTATGCACTATTACCGCTCTACGGCTACACAACCCCAAATGTAACAAGCTTTGATGCTCTGTGGTGTCCGACACCTTTCATATCTATTATACCGCGGATTGTCTTGTCCAGAAATTTGTGCCAAAACAACTTCTGTGTTGGACTGGACCGGGCGGACAAGCCTTAGGCTACTTTCACACTTGCGTTGTTTTCAATACGTCGCAATGCGTCATTTAGGGGAAAAAACGCATCCTGCAAAGTTGTTTGCAGGATGCGTTTTTGCCCCATAGAGTAACATTACCAACGCATTGCGACGTATTGACACACGTCGCAACCGTCGTGCGACGGTTGCGCCGTGTTGTGGCGGACCACCGGGAGCAAAAAACGTTAAATGTAACGTTTTTTGCTGCCGACGGACCGCTTACTCCGACCGCGCATGCACGGCCGGGACTCCGCCCCCACCTCCCCGCACCTCACAATGGGGCAGCGGATGCGCCGGAGAAATGCATCCGCTGCACCCGTTGTGCGGCGCATCAAACGCTAGCGTCGGAATCTCGGCCCGATGCAATGCGACAGGCCGAATCCGACGCTAGTGTGAAAGTAGCCTTAGCTCTCCACGTGCATCAACGAGCCCTAGGCCTGAACCGTGACTCTGTCGCTAGTTCAATTTTTGACCTTGACTTAAAAAATAAAATTTATAGTTACCTTTCCCATTCCAGAATGTGCATGTCCAATCTTCACTACAACTGGAAATGATGGCATTGCAAGCTGAAATACAAGCCAAAAATTACCGTAAATGAAAGTTCTTAAAATAATACGAATGTATACAATTAGAGATGCATATGATGAACATTATAAACACTTGTAATTTCCATCTCTCAATTACAGGGCTCACATTATCCACTGGTATCATAAAAAAAAGCAAAAATCTCCAATAATAATCTATTACTTGTAAATGTATCGCCATCTTAACTTTTATGATGGCATAAAAACAGTGATTTTTTTTTACTAAAAAAATATTATCAAATTCATTATACACTATATATTGAAAAGGCGAATTTGAACCCTCCTAGGTGATCAGCACGTTAATGGAAGAGATTGTAGTGTCCTCCTGACACTTCTGACTGAATCCAAGAGGATCAGCCCTGGATTTAAAAGTCATGAACTACTGTTAAAACCATTTATTAAAAAAAAATTAAAAATCTAGAAAAAAAAAATGTAATGGGTCAGCATGGTGGCGCACATGAGCAAATGAGCTGTAAGAAGTTGGCGTAGGACATTGCACTTGCCGTACACCAGCCCTCCATCTGTGTTCCCTCCCCTGACTCAGACCTCACAGTGACTGAGGTGGTGCATGAGGACCTTCCTCATGAAGTCGCGAGACCAGTTTATCAATCTGTGCACCACCCCCATCGGAGTTGAGTTTTACTGGCCAATTTTCCCCATAAAATTGCATTTAATGAGGAAAATCCACGGATAAAAAATATATGCATTTTTAGTGTGGAAATTCACTAAAAACCGCATGTAATTTGCACCTGACTGTATCAATAAAGTTTAGTCAACTTCAAACACGAGGCAGTATCAAAAACCAAAGCAGCTTTATTTAAAACATGATGGACCAACAAGAGACAAAAATGTAATAAAAACGCATGTAATAAAAAAAAGGTACTGAAATATGCAATCGAAAAAAAAAGCAATTAACCTAATTTAGCTAATAGGTGCAGAAATGCTACAGAAAATCTGCAACAAAAAAACTCACCAACTACTCATCTTAAAGGGTATGTGCACATGTAGGTGGGATGTCTGCGGATTTTTCCGCACCTGTTTTGTAAATCCGCAGGTAAACTGCACTGCGGATTACCTGCGGATTCACTGTGGAATTACCACGGATTTACTGCGGTTTTTTTTGCGGATTCCACCTGCGGATTTACACATGCGGATTCCTATTGAGCAGGTGTAAACCGCTGCAGAATCCGCACAAAGAATTGACATGCTGCGGAATGTATACCGTGGCGTTTCAACGCGTTTTTTTCCGCAGCATGTGCACTGCGGTTTTTATTTTCCATAAGCTTACATGGTACTGTAAACACATGGGAAACCGCTGCGAATCCGCAGCGTCAAAACCGCTGCGTATCTGCGGCAAAATATGCACTGTGTGCACATACCCTTAGGGTAAGTTCACACTGGGCGTTTTTGTTGAGTTTTTTTAATGCTCATTTTCAGCTGCTTTTTACAGTACCAGCAAAGCCTATGAGATTTCAGAAATCTCATGCACACAAATTGTTTTTTTTGTCATCAGTATTTTGTGCTTTGCTGCTTTTTTTGGACATAGAGCATGCCACTTCTTTTTGCAGCGTTTTTCACCTATTGGCTTGAATGGGTGTTGAAAACCCGCTGCAAAAATGCAGGTATCATTATTTGCAGCGTTTTTTCTGAAGAAAAATTATGGACATTAGCATGGACAAAGAGACAAAAACCGCACCAAAAAAAAACGCACCAAAACCGCACCAAAAAAATGCACCAAAACTGCACCAAAAAAACGGCCTTTTTGCCGCAGCTTCTTTCCTGCCAAGAAATCAGGTTTTGCTGCAGAAAAAAAAAGCAGAAAAAACTCCCAGTGTGAACATACCCTTAGGCCAGAGTCACACTACAGCGAGACACGGCCGAGTCTCGGAGGTTATAAACAAGCTCTGGCACCGGCACTCCGGAGCGGAGCGTGCAGCTCCATGTATTGCTGTGCGGCCGCACGCTCCGCTCTGGAGTGCCGGTGCCAGAGCTTGGTTTTAACCTGTGAGACTCGGCCGTATCTTGCTGTGTGTGATCCCGGCCTTACATAGTTAAAGGGGTATTCCCATCTTTAAGATCCTATCCTAACATGTAGTAGGTGTAATAATAATAATACGAGCAAATATTTCCAATTAGAAATGTAGCATAGGTCTCCTGAATATCTATATCACTTACCCCATGTGCAGGGCGTTGCAGTAGCTTAGGTATCCATGGTTACAACCCTCATATAGTGACATTTAGTTGTTAAAGGTTGTAATCATGAATACCAATGCCCTGCACATGGGGTAAGCGACATTGCAACTCCAAAGAACTAGACTACATTTCTAATTGGAGATATTTGCTGATATTTTTATTATTACACCTACTACATATTGGGATATGATCTTGGAGATGGGAATACCAATTTAAGCCCTTCCTGCAAACAGCAGTACAAGTACGGCGCACCGATCGCGCAACCTCACACTGAGCGCCACGGCAATTGGGTGAGGGTGTTAGCTCTGTGAGAGAGCTGACACCCCGTAGCAACGCCCACAATCCGTGCTAGCACCGGTCACGGGCATTTAACCAATCTGATGCCACTGTCAGTTGTGACAGTGGCATAGATGAACTCCATGCGCGCTTCCATCAAGACAACACGATGCGATCGCGTTGTCCTGATGGTTTCCATGGAGACCCTCAGCTGCAAGATGTCCGAGGGGTCCTGAAGGGAAGGTGGCTTGTGAGCGCCTGCTGAGAGCAGACGCTGACATGCATCCTTCTCTACCTGTCAGATGCTGATGTGATACTCTGCAGTGCAGAGTATCAGATCAGCGATCTGATACTGTATAGTGATGTCCCAGGATGGGACAATGTAAAAAAGTTTAAAAAAATATTAAAAAGCGTAAAAAATTTTTTTTTTTTTAAATCCTCCCAAAAAGAAAAAAAAATAAACAAATATTTTTTCCAATAAATACACTTATTTCTGTAAATAAAAAAGCAATAAAAGTAGAAATATTTGCTATCACCGGGTCTGTAACGACCCGCTCTATAAAACTGTCCCACCAGTTAACCCCTTCAGTGAACACCGTAAAAAAATAAAAAACGAGGCAAGAAAAACAATGCTTTATCATCATACTGCCGAATTAAAAGTGCAATAAAATGCGATAAAAAGATGAATGTAAGCAAAAATGCTACCGCTGAAAACGTCATCTTGTCCCGCAAAAAAACATGCTGCTATACGGCTCCATCGTCATAAAAATAAATTATAGCTCTCAGAATAAAGCGATGAAAAAATTATTATTTTTTTTTATAAAATAGTTTTTATTGTGTAAAAGCGCCAAAACATAAAAAAAATATATAAATTGGGTATCGCTGTAATTGTACTGACCCAAAGAATAAAGCAGTCTTACCGATTTTACTACACACAGAACGGTATAAAAAACAAACAAACAAAAAGCAATTCCTTAATTGCAAATAGCGCTATGTCCTTCCCGAGTCACTCCATATGGCTAAGCAGTACTGTACAGCCACATATGGGGTATTTCTACCTTCAGCAGAAATTTTGGGACAAATTTTGGAGCCATTTTTACCTTTTTCCCATTATGAAAATGTAAAATTTGGGGCTAACACAATTTTGGCGGTAACAATGTAAATTATTCTTTCCTCACTGCCAAATGGTATAAAATTCTTTGACACACCTGTGGTGTCAATATAATCACTGCACCCCTAGATGAATTCATTGAGAGGTTTAGTTTGTAAAATGGGGTCACTTATGGGGGATTCTGCTGTTTTGGCACCTCAGGGGCTCTGCCAATGTGACATGGCACCCTCATCCACTGCAGCAAAACCTGCACTGTTATAAGGCGCCTCTTCCCTTCTGAGCTTTGTAGTGTGGCTCAAAAGTAGTTTTCGACCATATATGGGGTATCGGTGAACTCAGGAGTTGGAAGTTGGGGTCCATTTTCTCCTGTTACTCTTGTGAAAATAAACAATTTGGAGCTTAAAAAAGATTTTTGGGGAAAAAATTTGATTTTTTTAAATTTTCATGGCTTAACCTTATAAACTTCTGTGAAGCACCTGTGGGTTCAACACACATCTAGATGCATTCCCTAAGGGGTCTAGTTTCCAAAATGGTGTAATTTGTTGGGGGTTTCCACTCTTAGGCCGGCGTCACACTAGCGAGTTTTACGGACGTATGAGCGCATAAAATACGTCCGTAAAACACGCCTAACAAACGTCCCAATTATTCTCTATGCCCCTGCTCCTATCTGCCGTATTTTACTGATCAGTATTATACGGCTTTCTACGGCCGTACAAAATCGCAGCATGCTGCGTTTGTCACCGTATTGCGCAAAAAAACGCCAATGAAAGTCTATGGAAGCGTGAAAAATACGGATTACACACGGACCAGCAGAAATACGCAGCGGTGTTAGAGAGAAAAGCCGGCAATTCAGTGCGGTGTACAGAAAAATCACACGGACAGCTTACAATAGAATAGGTAGAATAAATGTGGACACATAGAATAGGTATATATATATATATATGTCAGTGAGACACATATGTATATATATTATTACTTCATACAGCGCTAGATAGCTTTAAAGCCGGTAATTCTCCTTCCTAAACCCGACATGATATGAGATATGGTTTACATACAGTAAACAATCTGATATCCCCATTTTTTTTGCATATTCCACACTACTAATGTTAGTAGTGTGTATATGCAAAATTTGGCCGTTCTAGCTATTAAAATAAAGGGTTAAATGGCGGAAAAAATTGGCGTGGGCTCCCGCGCAATTTTCTCTGCCAGAGTAGTAAAGCCAGTGACTGAGGGCAGATATTAATAGCCTGGAGAGGGTCCATGGTTATTGCCCCCCCCCCCCCCTCCCTGGCTAAAAACACCTGCCCCCAGCCACCCAAGAAAAGGCACATCTGGAAGATGCGCCTATTCTGGCACTTGGCCACTCTCTTCCCACTCCCGTGTAGCGGTGGGATATGGGGTAATGAAGGGTTAATGCCACCTTGCTATTGTAAGGTGACATTAAGCCAAATTAATAATGGAGAGGCGTCAATTATGACACCTATCCATTATTAATCCAATACTAGTAAAGGGTTAAAAAAAACACACACATTATTAAAAAATATTTTATTGAAATAAAAACAAAGGTTGTTGTAATAATTTATTCTACGCTCAATCCTTCTGAAGACCCTCGCTCTGTAACAAAGAAAAAATAATAAACCAACAAAATACATACCTTCCGAAGATCTGTAAGGTCCCACGATGTAAATCCATCTGAAGGGGTTAAAACATTTTGCAGCCAGGAGCTCTGCTAATGCAGCGCTGCTCCTGCCTGCAAAACCCCGGAGAATGAAGGTAAAGTAGGTCAATGACCTATATTTACCTTCATTTGCGGTGAGGCGCCCTCTGCTGGTTGTCCTCATATGAACTCGAGCCTGGGAGCTTTCTAGGAAAGTTCCCACGCTCCAGGAACAACCAGCAGAGGGCGCCTCACCGCAAATGAAGGTAAATATAGGTCATTGACCAACCCTTTATTTTAATAGCTAGAACGGCCAAATTTTGCATATACACACTACTAACATTAGTAGTGTGGAATATGCAAAAAAAATGAAGATATGAGATGGTTTACTGTATGTAAACCATGTCTCATATCATGTCGGGTTTTAGGAAGGAGATCGCAAAAGCTGGCAATTGAATTACCGGCTTTAAAGCTATCTAGCGCTGTATGAAGTAATAATATATATACATATATGTATATATATATACAGTATATATGTTTTTTTGTTTTTTTTTACACATGGATCCCTTGTATAGCCGTATGTCGGTTTTGCAAGCCTGAGAGAAAAACACGCAGTACAGATGCCATACGGATTACATACGGAGGATGCCATGCGCAAAAAACGCTGAAACACCCTGCCTACGGAGGAGCTACGGACCACTATTTTGGGGACTTTTCAGCGTATTACGGCCGTAATATTCGGACCGTATTGTCTTACGCTGAGTGTGACGCTGGCCTAACATGAAGTACAATGTGTCGCAAGCAAACAATCTCAGAATCAGTGGGATCGATGCATTGAAGCGTTCTAAAATTATTACCTCAGAAAGTGACACTTGTCAGAATTGTAAAAATGGGCCTGGTCAGGAAGGTGAAAACAGGCTTCTGGGCTGAGGGGTTAATTAGGCAAAAAAAAAAATGTCGATAAAGTCTGGCCTAAGGTCTTTGGTCTGACCCAGAGTAATACCACGGATTATGGTGGTTGCATGACTGTGTGTTTGATTTGTGCTCCCACAATACATCATGCTCATAAACACAAGCGTATTTGTCCCACAGAGTCATAACGTAATGTCCATAGATTTCTATGGATCCTTACTGTCCTTCTGCAGGACTATATCATGGTCTACAGGATGCCGGATTAAGGAGTTCTTCCACCCTACGTCAGTGGGGACTTTGTCTACCTCCGTACAGGACTACTGCGACTGACCAATTATCCCGAAACCCCAGCCATCAAGGGAAAATAAACCACATAGGAAACAAGAGAGACTGACGAGACCGCTCCAAACTAAACAATCACCTAAGGCTACTTTCACACTGGCGTTTTTTGCAATATGTCGCAATGCGTCGTTTATGGGAAAAAACGCATCCTGCAAAGTTGTTTGCAGGATGCGTTTTTGCCCCATAGATTAACATTAGCGACGCATTGCGACGCATTGCCACACGTAGCAACCGTCGTGCGACGGTTGCGCCGTGTTGTGGCGGACCGGCAGGAGCAAAAACGTTAAAGGTAACGTTTTTTGCTGCCGACGGACCGCTTTTTCCGACCGCGCATGCGCGGCCGGAACTCCGCCCCCACCTCCCCGCACCTCACAATGGGGCAGTGGATGCGCCGGAGAAATGCATCCGCTGCACCCATTGTGCGGCGCATCAAACGCTAGCGTCGGAATCTTGGCCCGACGCATTGCGACGGGCAGATTCCGACGCTGGTGTGAAAGTAGCCTAAGTCTTTCCCTGGGGCTAAATTTGTCATCGGGAGTAAAAAGTTTCATTATAACACCTAGGAGTAATAATTTACATCACCCGGCTCTCTCCACAACCTTACAGTAATTCTGCTGCCAGAAACGCATGTACAGATTATTTCTAAGAAAATAAACATAAATTATTTTAAGGTGGCACTTAGTTTTGACGTTTATTGTTAATTAGGAGGTGAAGAAAGTGATGAGCTTGGGTAAAAAAAAAAACCAGAACTAACAATGTCCATCAGAAGTGAAGTGTGTGCGAATGTGAGGATACGATGTGTGATGTATCCTGTAAAACCGGTTGGATTATTTCTGTACAGTGTCCTCTGCCAGTCTGTGTCTATTAACATATCATTATTCTCTGTTTCTTAAAGGAAATATGTTATCAGAAAATAACCTACTTTAACTAAAATGTCTATGTTAAATGCATTTTATTACATTTTTAGTAATGCTTTGTTTTGTTCTTTACACATTGCAATCTGGATTTTAAAAAAAATTAGAAATCTTGCAATTTTCACTTCGACCCTATCTCTCGAATTGAAGCGTTATATGAGCGTGTGCAAAGGTAATTGGGAAGAGGTAAGATGTGACATCGCCTATAGTGAACAGTGGATCTGTCATGATTCCTCTGCTCAGAGTGTCTTGGACAGCTCTGTCATCCTATCCTGTGCTGGGGCGTGCTGAGCTGTCGGTTTACCTATCTGACTGGAAGGTGCAGAGATTTCCACAGGTGCTCCATGTTCTTGGTAATTGCCCTGCTATTTAGGAGAGCTGTCTGGCCTAGATCACTGCCAGTCAAAAGCTTGTGCTCTCTGGTGTGTTTGGCTGTACCCTGTGCGGTAAGTGCTGATCTTCTGCTCCTCACCGTTGGACTGTGTTCATACTACCTGCTTGTCATTGCCCCTTTGCATTTGATATTATGCTGCTGACCTGTAGACCGTGTTCAGACTACCCGTTTGTTATTGCTGATTTGCTTATCTGCTATTTCTCTGGTATTCTGACCCTGTAATTGTGACCTGACTTACGACTTCATAATTTCTCTTGGTTTACTACGTGATCTTCTGGTATTGACCTGGAACGTGTGACTGCGCAGATTCACGGCCTGGCCCTGGGTTACAACTAGCATCACAGGATCCTATTATCACCTTCCTGTCATTGTAATCCTGCCTGTGATGATAATGAGACTGTTGAAGTCTTCTGAAAAGAACAGCAGGCTTGAGTTTAGAAGTTGTTGAGAAAAAAAAAAATTAACAAAAAAATACAATTAACACCAAAATGATTTAAGCAATGGATAACTTCCTAATGATACATTGCCTTTTAAAAAAAGATTTGGAACAAAAAAGTTGAAGTACCTCTACAAGCAGGCTACTCTCTATACTGTGCTCTCCTTGTCAGCCTCTACCTGTGGTCTGGCAGAGACCTTCTCCCCTCTCCCTAAGGCTACTTTCACACTTGCGTCATGCACTGCACGTCGCTATGCGATGATGCGGTGCAGACACAAGCGGTGAAAGCGCCGCACAACCGGGGCAGCGGATGCATTTTTCCAGCGCATCTGCTGCCCCATTGTGAGGTGCGGGGGGCGGAGTTCCGGCTGCGCATGCGTGGTCGGAAATGGTGGACACAGCGCAGCAAAAAAACATTACATGTAACTTTTTTTGCTGCCGGCAGTCCGCACGACTGTTGCGACGTGTGTCAATGCATCGCTAATGTTAGTCTATGGGGAAAAAACGCATCCTGCAGACAACTTTGCAGGATATGTTTTTTTTTTTTTTCCCCTAAAAGACGTATTGAAAATTACGCTAATGTGAAAGTAGCCTTATGTGGACACATGCACACTTGGCCAAGCTTTCATGTATAGGGGTCAGTTTGGCAACATACAGTAGCTGTCAGACAATCAAGGATTCCGGCAAGACATCAATGGTGTATGGGCAATCTGTCATCCTGTATGCTAACAAATGTGCATAAGATAGGATCATATTTATGTTCAAAATGCCACCGCAGCACTGTAATCAATGGAAACCTATAAAACTACTTACAATATCTGGAACAGCTTGCAGGTTTGTTAAAACAGAAGCCACAATGCATGTATGTATGTATATATATGTATATATATATATATATATATATATATCCCAGCAAAGCAACCGTGCATGCCAAATTTATGCTGGTGGCGTCAGAGTGGATTAAAGGACACTAGACTGTAGAACCCATCAAATTCGTTAGTCTTGGCCGACAGTCTAGTGTACATGGGAGCTCCCCCCCCAACAAATGAGATAAGGATCTGGATCTGGCATGTCCTCTCCCCATTGGCAGGGGAGTCTGGTGGGGACTCTTTAGTAGTAGAGTGCACACGTGTGCTTGGCAGGGGAATTGGAGCGATAACTGCTGGATGATTGGCCAAACCATCAAATGTCCAACAGCTAACTACTGTGCACAGGGCCTCTTACAATCCCATCTTAAAGGACACAATTGGACATATAAAATCAAGACTAGTCCAATTTCTTTGACCTCTGAAGCTACTTTAGGATCAATTATCTAAGAACACCAAATTTTCAGAACTGTTTTCTCATGGTATAATTCCAATTTAAGTCAAAATTATAGATTTTACTTGTTGGACATTCTTGGTCAACTAAGGGAATGTCATTCCCCCCTCCTGGGATGTATATGACCTATTAATATGGGCATACAGGTATTAGAAATCTTACACTAGTCCTACCTGTATGCCTCATAATAATGGTCTTGTTGCTGAGAAGTGTTATATTCTGTCTTTATGTTAATGATTTCTTCTAGGCTTCGGGCATGCGGTGGCTGTGGAAAAACTCCATGCCTCCTGTCCTCATTACAATACTACCTCTCCCATCAGTGCCAATTATGGCCCTGGAATTTTACACCTGCACTTCCACAGGAATACATACCTCATCCTCTTCTATGGCTGCTGCATTCATGGATCTTCTGTGCCGGCGACTTCTACTCAAGGGACTTCGGGTGTGCGTACTGATAAGGTGCCCTCCCCACTTCCTCCCTGCATAGTCATTGCTATATGCACATGGTTCCTAGCAATGCCTACGCAGGGAGGAAGTGGGGAGTGAACCTTATGGGTGCGCACACCGGAGGCTACAAAAAACGTGCAGAAGATTCCTGAATGCAGCACCCTCAGAAGGGAGGATGAGGTATGAATTTCTGAGAATGCAGGGCACAAGCGTAGCATTCTGGGGTTGTAACTGACATATATGGGAGGGGGGTAGTATTATGAGGACAGGGAGTCAGGATTTCTATTTTTCTTTTATTTACCACATGCCCTGGAGCCTGGAAGAAATCATTAGTATAAAGACAGAATATAACATTTCTCAGCAACAAGACTATTAACGAGGCATACGGGTAGGACTATTGTAACACTTCTAATTACCTGTATGCCCATATTAATGGGTCATATATGTCCCGGGGGTGACGTATTCCCCAATACTATATCAGTTGTGGGAACCAATCTTCAGATAAATGAATTGTCAACAGAAGTCATCTTCATCTACAGACACTTAGCAATCAGGTAAAGTTGCAATCAAAATGAATGCAAATTGGGTTCTTTAGAAGTTTACAAACTTTTAGCCGTTTGCAACAAACCAAACCAGAACAATATAAATAGCTCAACACAGCTAATGGAACAAGTAATTTCTCGAAATCCAGCACAAGATGCCACTTTTGCTGACCACTGCAAAATCACAATTATTCAACCCCTTGAGTAGAATCTCTCATTAGCCAATTGGGTGTTGTCTCAAGCACCTGATGAAACTAATCAATGACTTCATCAGTTGCATTAGGCGTGCTTGTAATGTATAGCTACATCAAGTATGGTCCAAAAAGATTAGACACTTGCACAAATAAGGAAAAGTATATAAAAATAGAGCAAAGGCATTGAATGATCCTACAGATACAGCTGGAAGCATAGATTGCAAGTTCAGACTTATTGGAGCAGTGATTGCACTAACTGGAGGTGGCAAAGGGAGATTCCACCAGGCAACTGGTCAAAAACCTTCAAGTGACTGCAAGACCTACAGCAGCACCTGGTGGTAGCAAGGTTTTAGATTGCATTGCAAGGCACATACTAAATGCTGAAGGTCTCCATGACTGAACATCAAGATGGACACCTCTAATGACCCAAAAGAGCAAGAAGGTTAAAACCAAGATTCTTCAGGAACATTGCCAGAAGTTCTGGCTATGTATCATGTTTGCAACAGGTCATAACAGCCAAAAGTGCTCTAAGATGCCTGTCATCAAGATGTTGAAATTCTGAGACTGCAGAAGTCAGTAAAAATAGTACTCGAAAGTAAATAATGAAGAAACCTCTTGCTAAGAGTTGGTGCTAACTGAATTGGTTGACCCAGTCCAAGAGCCAAGGTCGGTAATCTCTAAAACCCAAGATCCTTCAACTGAAAGGCGTTGTCTGGTCTAAAATGAAGTCTGCAGTCGTTCTGTGTGACTGTAGACTTTTGACTTCCCCGCCCCCCAGCACACGCACTATGCACTGCAAGGATTCACCGCTGTCTGTGCCGCAGTGTGCATACTCCTGGGCAGAAGCCGTCTAGTGGGCATGGCCTCGATCCATACAAGTGTAATAGACAGTTGTGACCACTACATGGCCTTTTCCCATCTAGACAGACGCACCCACTGGAAGCTTCGCACTTGCTTTATACACTTGTATGGAGAGAGGCCATGCCCACTTGACAGTTTCTGCCCTGGAGTATACATATTGCACACATCACTGCCATTCCAGGCTCGGAAACCGGCTAATCCTTGCAGCACACAGTGCAGTAGTCGCAGGGAGGATTGGAAAGTCTGCAGTCGGTGACTGCAGACTTTTCATTTTGGACCCCTTTAACGGCATCCATGGCTCTTCTGGTTAGCTAGCTTGGTGCGAAGTCATCACTGAAGTATGACGCACACTGGACATCACACCAAGCTGGCTAATCGAAAGAGCCGGTGATGCCAGAAGTTTGGACCTGCTTCTCAGGGCTCCCATCCTGTGGCCTCATGTTACCGTACTGACCATTGGATCAGGTCCTGAGAATCAATATCCTCCAACTTCACCTGACATATAAGTTGTGATGAACATTTTACACTTTCCTTATTGCAAACAGCAGAAAGTTTGTAAAGTATTGCTGATAAAACTCATTTGCAAAGGGGTAGAATAATTTGGATTGACTGTCCACATGCAAGGGTGCTAGGTGCACGGACAGACTAAGGGTCATGTTCACCTCGGTGTAGGACATTGTGCAGGTCGTCAGACTGACAGCAATGAGGCAATGGCAACTTGTCAGTACCAGCAGACAGCCACGCTTGATTTTTGCTCCTGTGATTGGTGTTTTCTTGTGTTTAGAAGGAGGGGCCAGTGTTCTTCATCCATAAATAAGAAGCTTTCATGCCATGGTAATAGGACATCAGATTTGCAAGAGCTTGAAGAAATTTCCACGCTTGTCAGAAGGAAGACATATACGGCTCCTTGAAGCTTCTGAAAAGAATCCCTTTCTTGGCTGGAGGTGCACGTTGTAGACTCGGCATGAATCCTTTCATACACGCGTTGCTCTGTTGCACCCTGTTCTTCTTAACCCTTAAGGAACTGACAGAGGCATGCTCCTGCGCCAACTCTCACCCCCAGCAGCAATTCTGCAGTTCCAAGTTTGGTGAGTCATTTTATGTTTACATCTCTTGTACATGGCATAGAAGACCTTTTTTGGATTCTCTTCTATTTTAAACTTGATCTAAACTTTTCGGGGCTGCATCGGTTGTGATAAATTATGCAAAAATCAATCTGTGGGTAAATTGTATTAAAATGAGTCTGCATATCCCAGGTCGGAAAGCAATTTGCAGCAGAAGGCAACCTTTAATTAAATGTATCCAGCTGCAATGCCACCACTTGCATTTCGAGATATCGGTGCTAAACGTAGGGCACAAATTGCTAAGCTCAGCATTTATCATTTACACTCCGGTGATCACATTTTGGGCATCTGTATTCCTGTGAATATCCACTGTCCATATGTCTTACAAAATGTCCCATTGCGTCTTGTGGCACAGATCAGGTGAAATAAGATTGGTCTTCACTCTTATACCCCTGGGGTCGGACACAGGAGAAAATGTAAAGTCCATTTAATTCATGGAGTCATACTCTGGCTGCTTAGCTCTCATCCCATGCGCGCAGTAGATGTACAACATGCCTCTCCGAAGAACCTCACAATTAGCATCTCTATAGTGCAGACGGCACTTGGTGCATACAGATTAACGGCTCCAAAAAGACGCCAAGAGAATATCTTTGTGGGCCAGACTCCTAGCACGAAAGATCATTACTTACACTGACTTTTTTTTGGGTTTGTTTTCTGGATCTGTTCTTGATACAATGGCTGCCTGGATATAAGTAAGTGGAAACGCATGATGTGCTTTGTATACTAATATGGATATCTGTAAAATGTTAGTACTTATGTTATGTGAGAGACATTCTTATTTTCTGTGTTAAATCTCAAATTAAGGGCTTCCCAAGAGCATAGATATCAGACAAGTGATATGATTTTTGGCGGATAGCGCTCGGACCAATGTTACTCAATGGTGTAGTGCCGATGGACTATATGGAGAAAGGGATGATGATGCCTCCACACTACACCTACATGATATAATATGGTATTAAATTCTAAATCTATAGGATTTAAAATGGAGTTTGCAGCTAAAACATCTCCCATTCTTCTGGGAAAATTGGAATGTGGGAATATTTTCTGATTTGTGGGGATAGATACTGATGGTGGATGAAAGGTCCTGGCATGTAATCTCCATTCTAGTTCATCCCAAAGGTGATGGATGGGTTTAAGATTTGTGCTCTGCATGACCAGTCATGTTCTTCCACCCCAAACCATGTCTTTATGGATCTTACTTTGTGCACTGGACAGTCAAGGGGAACAGAGGAGGACCCTTTTCAAACTGTTCCAACAAAGTTGGGAGCTACAGTTGTCCAAAATGTCTTGCATGCTGAAGCGTTAAGATTTCTCTTCACTGGAGCTTAGGGGTAGTGATGAGCGAATATACTCCTTACATGAGATTTCCCAAGCATGCTCGGGTGTCCGAGTATTTTTTAGTGCTCGGAGATTTCGTTTTTTTGCTGCAGCTGAAAGATTTACAGGTACTAGCCAACTTGATTACATGTGGGGATTCCCTAGCAACCAGGCAACCTCCACATGTACTTATGCTGGCTAAAAGCTGTAAATGTAAATCATTCAGCTGAGGTGATGACTAAATGTCTGAGCACTAAAAAATACTCGGACACCCAAGCGTGCTCAGGAAATCACGAGTAACGAGTATATTCGCTCATCACTACTTAAAGGCCTAGACTAGCCTCTAAAAAAAAAAAACAAAAAAAAAAAAAAAAACAACTTTACAGTTGCACAAAGTAAAGTTTTCCTGGCAGTTGCCAAACCCAGGTTTGTCCATTAGATGCCTGATAGAAAAGTATGATACGTCAATGCACAGAGCACTGCTTTACACCACACTACGTATATACCGTAAAACTTTGAATTACGGCTGCATGCATCTGCTCATCCATAGAAACCCATGCCATGACTATCCTAGTGCAGTTTTTGTCTTGATAACTCCAGAGGTTTCGATTTTGCAGTGTTGGAGAAAGCAGAGCGTTGGTGACTTTTATGCATCTAGATTTCCAAAGAGACCAAAGTGTTCAAAAATAAAAAATTAAGGAATAATGCTTGATAAATACCAATTTTTACAAAATGACCAGAAAGTCCTAATTTTGGGCTATTTTACTAGGGGAAACTGGGTAAGACACCACCCAGCAATGTCAAAGACTGGATGCAAAACCTGGCCATATTGGCAAGCACATTATTGTTAAAGGGGGTTCTCGATTTTCAGAAAAAAAATTAATGGGCACAGGTTGATATATGCTTCAATAACAAAATAGGTGTCATTGCCTGTTGAAGCCACTATAGCACCCCCTCTCAACTCCACAGCAATGGGACTGAGCCTGCTCTGCAGCACATCTTTTCGGACAAGCTGTCAAACTGCCAGTGAGCGATTAGAGCCATTGCTCAGTACAGTGCCGATGACTCTAACCGCTGTCTGGATCGCCACTGAGTGAGTGGCACCCGCAACATCAGTTAATTTCATTCCAGTAGCTTTCAGTAACTACACTATAACCCCTATATCTATAGGTAAATATCATTTTTGCACAGAAGTTAATTTCGTTAATGCTTTTTATTACTTTAAAGCATTACTCATCTTTTCCCTGTAACTTTTTTTTTTTTTTACCTTAAAACAGCCCATTAAAACCAGACTAAGCAGGGTTGACCAAAAAATCTCAATTTCAGTGGACCTACAAAGACAGTCCATTAACTTTAAAGAGCACATGCAACACCCTTCTCCTGCGGAGGCACTGCAGCAGAATGGAACATTCGCAACTGTGTTCTAGTGACACTATAGTACTATACTGATATTATTCAACTTTGTGAAAGTGTCTGTGCTAACGTTAATTGTGCCACCATGCTGTACTGCTTGATGGCCTCCACCAAACTCCTAACATAACACTTTGCAACAAGAGAAAATATATACATAAATCAAGAGGTTTCCTTGGCTCCTGCTGAACAAAGCATGTTTGTTCTACTGTACTTTCTCTCAGGGGTCGTCTTGCTACAATATTGTGGAGCCCCAGTCACCAACGAGCTGTGTAAGTCCTGTGAAAAGGCTGGGATTTCATCTTACTTCTCCTACAAGGAGTAAGCGGAGAAATTAAGTCTGGGCCAAGCACTTTCCTCGCCACTCTTGTGTGGGTGATTAGTGGTGACATTTTGTCTTCTCCTTGTCAGCGCTCTTTTGTATTGTCAGGATGATTCCTTTACAACACGCAGAGCTACAAAACAGATCCAGCTACCCAGCAAAAAGCCTTAAGAATCTTTTCAGGACAGGAGAAGGGAAGCCGGGTGAGATGAGCGATGTTGGCGCGGTCACTAAGTGGCAGCAGAGCAATTAAAAAGTGTTCAGTAACTGAACATAAATCACAGATCTAATATGATTTGCCGGACCACCAGTTTCTGAGGAATCAAAAGGATATGAGTACTTATAAAGGGGCTGCCCAGGCACCAAAAGGACATGTGCACACTTTTTCAGGTTGTTTCAAAGTTCAATCCACCTGAGAAAATGCTTAAAAAGTATGCAAAAACATGAGCATAATGCACAGCAACGTCAAGACAACATTGTTCTACACATGTTCTGTCTTATGAAAGTGGTTAAAAGTAGTAGTGTGTTCATTCTTCGGGTGGCTTAATTTGCCTGAAAATCCAGGGCAAAGATGCAGGTGGTGGGGGGAAAAACTAAAAAAAAGCCAAAGTAGATACTTCTAGAAGACGACTGCCAGCATGTTCCTGAAGCATTGTCCCCTTGGAAAACTCAGTGGTCTGCCATAGACTTAGACACCTTGCGCACATACCCAAAGTGTTTTCAATTTTGTTGACATGGACACTACTAAAGTCTCCATTCATATTACACTGAAATCATCCAAACTCCATAATATTGGGTCTTGAGTAGATGAATGAACCTGAACTGTAAAGTTTGGGGTTTGAACGGCTCACCTATTGAGACCATTTTCCAGCTCAAAAGTTCAGGTCTCCATTGACATGTATGGGGTTAAGATTAAAGTTCACTTTGAGTTCTGGTACCAGAACCAAACTTTGGACTCATTTCGGTCAAATCCGACAACCCCGAATGTCCATGGGTCCACTTATCCCTAGTCTAAAGTTCTTAAATGGGTAAAACTGCCAAATACTTGTAAAAATTTCCTTCCTAATAAAATTTTTCTCCATTCCAAACTGAGTAATTTTTAATATTGTGTACAGCTACATGTTTAGGATTTCCTAGGTATGAAACTTTCTGATTGTAGGCTCTAAGCTTCAGAGCCTCCTCTCATCGTTGTGAAGTTGGCCGGATTGCCAAATCCTTTTCTGCAGAGACAAAGCTGATTCTGAACAGCTTTAGAGAGCGCACAGCTCGAATCAGTGGCACCAAAAAGCCGCTGGCTGAAACTGTCAATCTTCCAAGCAATTGGGAAGCCATGGATCCTTTCAGAGGATTAAGATACCATTGTACAAGTTGTTGACTGATGTAAAGTTAGATGTTGAATTACACTCTTTTGTGCAATGATATCCCTGGGCCTTTTTATCTGCGCCAAGGTAACCTTTGCTAGATCTGTATACTTAATGGAAGCTACCATCAATGGAGCTAACTGGACCTTAAGTTAGAACATTGGGAACGTTATTAAAATTTAACACACTGAAATAAGACATTTTGTCTGGACACATCTTTAACTGTATTTTATACTCCACATTTCTCAATGAGATAATATACAGTAATCAATAGAACAATGTAATTTTTCTAAAATTCCAACATTTCATAAACTTGAGCATCCTTTTCTGATGGGGTTGTCTGCTGGAACTCTGAGATTGAGGTTCGGAATCTTTTTTTGGTTTCTGCCCCACCAAATTATACTTAATCTTTAGGTGGAGGCCATTGTAACATGTCCAGTAAATTAGTATGAGAAATCATTCAAAATCCTTTTCTGCAATACTAAAAATGACTATAGGTAAAAAAAATCACAAGCAACAGATCAAATCGAATCTGGATCTCCAGAATCCCACCCATGCATGTGGCCAATGCTCTGTTCCAATGGAGAGGTTTTGGCATCCTTTAACGGAGTGTCCCCGTATGAGCAGCCAACTCTCCTTTTCGTTTGCATCAGTCTAATAACCAGGTCACTGCTATAGCTGTAACTTGCCTGTAGAACAATGACGGCTGACATCAGACTGTACATGTAGGTCACCATGATTCTTCAGAAGCCTAGTCGGCAAGGGTACAGTCTTGGATCAAATATCACATCAGAAATTCCAATCTGCGCTTAAGATCTCACAGGTGAATAGACGTAACTCTTGGCAATCCACTTGGAAAAAAGCTTAATGCCGCAAGCATTAGAGGCCCCGAGGTTGCACATTCTGTCACTGCTCATAACCCATATCTCAAGCTTTTCCAAATTCAAAACACAAGTTAAGGACATGATTTTATATCATGACATGGGGATGTCTTAAAAGATGTAGAATGTGCTTTTTCCTCTTCTCACTTTGGTTTGCGTGAAAACAATGGGTAGCATTCGCTGTTATTTGAGAATGACATGGTGGTGAAACTGCTGCCAGAACAGATTACTTAGTATTCTACAAGATCCTTGGCAGTATCCGATGCATCAGTTGTGGTCCTGGACTGGTCCTCGATGTATCGAAAATCACTTTATGTAGAGCTTTTCTATTCGGATATAGATGCTGGACCATTGCACGAAGAGTGTAATCTATTCACTCTGTAGCTACTATAAACTATGGAGTGAAGATGGGGGGGGGGGGGGGGGAAACCCCAAGATAAAATATCTAGCACATATTAAAGTTCAGACATCAGCTGGCATGTCAATGCATAATAAAACGATGGCTTTGTGTCTTAATCAGTGGTAAAACATGCCAATAGATGTTAATAGAAAAAGTTACATTAGAAGGTGAACAGCCAGGAACACGAACTGTTACAAATCTGTCTCGAGTATCCGCTTCCTTCCTCGGGGTCCGCTGCCCACTGCTGTGCTCCACATCGGGTTTTACAGGTTGACCAGAGTGGATCGGTGACATCTTCTCCCTAGACCTAGTTAAGTCCCATTGACACAAACTCACCTGTCTTAGGAGGAAGACTCAGTCCTACATCTGGTGTGCTCCACTCTCTGCGTTTTGTTTGTGCTTGCATCCATCCCTGCTGGGTTTCCCTTCATCCATCCTGATCTTGAGAATCCCAATCGGCCTTTAGAGTCCTTGCAACCCACATGCATTTCTGCTTGCTGCATAAACACCCGGGGTCCATGTGTCCACCTCGAACTAAAGGTACCGTTACACTAAACGACTTGCCAACAATCACGACCAGCGATACGACCTGGCCATGATCATTGGTAAGTCGTTGTGTGGTCGCTGGGGAGCTGTCACACAGACGGCTCTCTCCAGCAACTAACAATCAGGGGAACAACTTCGGCATAGTTGAAACTGTCTTCAACGATGCCGAATTCCCCGGGTAACCATCGGGTTACTAAGTGCAGAGCTGCACTTAGTAACCCGATATTTACCCTGGTTACCATTGTAAAGGTAAAAAAAGTACATACTCACATTCCGATGTTTGTTACGTCCCCCGCCGTCGGCTTCCCTGCACTGACTGTCAGCGCCGGCTGTAAAGCAGAGCACAGCAGTGATGTCACCGCTGTGCTCTGCTTTACGGCCGGCGCTTACAGTCAGTGCGGGAAGCTGACGGCGGGGAACATGACAGACATCGGAATGTGAGTATGTACTCTTTTTACCTTTACAATGGTAACCAGGGTAAATATCAGGTTACTAAGCGCGGCCCTTGCCTTGCGTAGGCGTGTACTATGGAGGACAGAGAATTAACTTCAATCCAATATTGCAGCCAGCGGGTAAGGAAAGGGTGAATCAAAAACCCCAAAACCCCGCCTCCATGGCTGAAGATTGTTCCCTCCAAATTCAGGTGATAGTGTCCCTTTAAGGTGTCCAAGCAACTTGGCTGTCGGACAACTGCTTATTCAGCTGACAACTATCCCTTCCCATAGACTTGGTGGTGCATTCATGTGTTTTCTATGGCAAGAGCAGAGTAAGCTGCTGTCAGACATGTCTGGTGGTGACTTATTTCCAAGAAGAACTAAAGGATTGGCCATTTGTCTACACTGCCTGATCTTTCTCTTCGTCAAACTCATCTGTTGCTGGAAAATTGGCGGGCTCAGTCTAATGGGCACTGTTTTAGTTTTACCAGGAAGAAAAATTCTATGGCCACTCGGTAACACAATAAAAATGTCTTTTGGCCCTCAGTACCTTGTTAGCTGATGACCAATGTCGGGTATTTTAAGTGGTGCAGACATTCACAAAAACCATATACATATAAACCATAAAAAAACCTTTGTTTAGCTTTTTCCAAAGTGCATTGTGGTGTTCGCTCTGCAATCCTCTTGCAGATTGTCTTCCATTACCATATGGTTTACTTACTATTTCTTTGGGCACTATTTACATGGACTACAGGATATGTTCTATGCACATTGGGTGCCAGTATGTGTCACTTTGAGGAGTAAAAGGAGATGGAGGTTTCTGGTTGCCCACATTGCTGCTGGAAAAGTAGTCATTCAACGCTGCTAGTGAGTTACTGAAAACATTACCCGGAAAAATTGCTGCAACTTCTAATACATCTGGTCGATCTTACTGAAATTTGGACTGTATTTTGGTTCATGAGAAGTCATAGTGCAATGAACCTCAGCAGCAGTGAGAAACATCCCCGCACTGAGTGGTCTCACCGACTAGTCGCCCTCCACCACTCTGTAGTTTATGCGTGATGCTTGCCAAATTCCTCTCATTTACAAACAATGTACAGATAGTTTGGAGGAGCGTGTTTTCACTGTGAAAACTTATTGGAAAACTGAGTACTTAACAAGGTGCCAACGTGAGTTTCTAAAGAAGTTTGGAGGTTGAAATCGTCAAATGCTCAAACCATGTATTGAAGTACTACTCTCATCGTACGCCAGGTCTCACTGATAGTAGTGAGAGAAGGCATACGATGATGAAAATTCATAAAAATATGGTGGTTGTCAGCTGACATCAACCCCACAAATATGACCCCACTTGCCACCAAGGCAAGTGGGGGGGGGGGGGGGGGGGGGGAAGCCGGGCAAAGTCTGTCAAGGTTTGGTGACGCCACCTGTGGTATTCGGTCAGGGTGACCGACGCTGCTTGGGGCCCACTGTGGTGATGTGATGGCAGCTAGATGGTAAACCGTCCCCAGGGCTTCCCAGTAAGGTGGATGGTGTGAGGTGCAGACAATAACGAGGACACAGGGTTGCAGTCTCTTTACCTCTTTACTGAAGACTTCAGGATCCTCAATCCAGGGCACTCAACAGGGCTGTCTGAGACCGGCCGGTCCGAAGGCACATCCAGAGTTCCCTTTGCAGGTGGAAATCGTTGCCTACCACTAGCGCCTGTGTTGTAGTGCTTCCCTGCTGAGCATTCGGGATAGTCCTCACAACTTCTATTCTCCATTCTTTCTATTCTCCGTCCCCCAGGTTTATGGCTAGGACGCACCCGTTTGACGGGAAGGCTCGGAGCTCTTCCGGGACCCTAGAAACACCCCTCTCCACACGTTGCACCCTGTGTGTGCTTAGGTGATGTAAGGTAGACAGCCAACCTATAATTAACTGTCCTGCGGTATTTGAAGTAAGGCATAAAGTCAGTTACTTCCTCGGTGTTCCGGGCACCGGCTACACGCCTCAGTAGGATGTTGCCGTTCTCCGGGCACGACTCATAGGCTCTCCATTGTGCTTGATCTCATTTCTCACTGTCCACAATATCCTTCGCTTCGTGTCATTTCTGAGGATACCGCCGCAAGGTAGTGCAGGCACGGTTCCTTTCATTCTTTTTTTGTGGGGTTTTTTGTTCCAATACACAAAGGAAAAACTTGTAACGGAAATAATTTTCTGAAAGAAATACTTCATTTTCTGGAACAACTTGAAGGGTGCCAACCATTTCGGCCATGACTTTATTCAAATGCAATCTTAACTTTTTAAATTGGTCAGCCTGGCACTTTAGCCTTTTGAGCCTTTCCTGGAGATAAGATATCATTGTCTCCTTTTTTGTTTTTTAATTCATGTATTGAATTTTTTTTTTTTTTTTTTTTATTACTTGGCCTATATAATCAGTTCTTGATTTTATTGTAGGTTGTTGCATATAAACCATATAGGCTATTCTCAAACATAGCTAAAGAAGACCAAATAAGAAGATTATGTAACAAATATCCCCACCATGCTCAAACCCCAAGTGGGGGAGCCACCCAGGGAGATATTTAATACCAATCACAAAACGGACACTCCTAAAACTAGCAGCAAAAAGGAAACAATGGAGTTAAAGTCCATGAATAAAAATTTATTTCCAAAATGGCAGCCATAGCCAAAAACATACAAAAATCATAATTCAAATAGACATTACATATAAATGAAAAGGAGGGTGAATAGTAGCAAAAGATGGAACTAGACAGTGTGGGTAATCCTGATACCAAGTTTTATACTCATAAAGTGCGTAGTGCAGCAAAGTGAAGGGGCAAAGGACCAAGTAATGTAGAGCTTCCCTACAGATCTATACTACTGGCTGTATATAAATCTAACTAGCCCTGCGCACAGGCTAAATGACCACTAGATCCGGTCAGTAATCCAAAGCCAAAGAAGGGGAAACCACCAATAATAGGCCCAGTCTGACTGCCCCCTGATGAAGCTGACGCGAAACGCGCGTTGGGGCCACCGTGTGGGGTATCCTGGTCACCAGTACTTGGGTAAGGATCAATATGGGCCTATTGGCGGTTTCCCCTTCTTTGGCTTTGGATTACTGACCGGATCTAGTGGTCATTTAGCCTGTGCGCAGGGCTAGTTAGATTTATATACAGCCAGTAGTATAGATCTGTAGGGAAGCTCTACATTACTTGGTCCTTTGCCCCTTCACTTTGCTGCACTACGCACTTTATGAGTATAAAACTTGGTATCGGGATTACCCACACTGTCTAGTTCCATCTTTTGCTACTATTCACCCTCCTTTTCATTTATATGTAATGTCTATTTGAATTATGATTTTTGTATGTTTTTGGCTATGGCTGCCATTTTTGTAAATGATAAATATTTATTCATGGACTTTAACTCCATTGTTTCCTTTTTGCTGCTATTCTCAAACATATGTAGAAAAGTCCAAATATCCATTAAGTTCACCCTACTTGGCAAGATGAATGGCTTATGCTCTTTACCATTCTAATTTTGCTCCTCCTCAGTCACTAATTCGCTTATGGAAATTTTTCCTGGAAGGAGTCTCAGACAACTGTGGAGACGGTGGGTGCTCTCATCTACTGGTCCGGCTGTCTTTAGAAAGACTGCATGGACTAAGGCTCATACCACTGAGTGCCCACTCTCTCCCCATGGGCAGGACACTACTCAGGCAACACAGGGTGAGGGTAAGGCTTCTTTCACACTTGCGTCATTTGGCATCCGTCGCAATGTGTCGTTTTGGGGAAAAAACGGATCCTGCAAATGTGCCCGCAGGATCCGTTTTTTGCCCATAGACTTGTATTGCCGACATATGACCATCCGTCGTGCACTGGATGCATCATGTTTTGGTGGACCATCGGCACAAGTTCAAGAGAACCTTTTTTTTTGTAGTCGGGTCTGCCACTTCCTACCACGCATGTGCGGGCAGAACTCCGCCTCCTCCCCAGAACTTTACAACAGGCATTAGATGCGTTGGATAACTGCATCCACTGCCCACGTTGTGCCAAATCTCTCTCTCGCTGGGATTAGACATGCTTCCAGTGGCTCCCCACTTTTGGCAGCACCCACAGCAAGGAGATAACTACAAGCTATGTGGCCAGGTGACCTGGCTGTCCCAACCTGGATTCTCTAAACGTCTTTTAGGGTTCAGTGATGGTCAATGAGGCAGCTCTGTATTTCTTCAGTTGGAGTGATGACTCCATGACTTCTGTAATGTAGACTCCCTGAACACAGGCAGATCCCCTTTTTTTTTTTTTTTTTTTTTTTTTTTCTTATTATAGGTCACAACTTCTCATTTAGTCATTCCTCCACAGACTTGGGGGAAGGTGGCCATCCCTCACTGCTGGAGTGTCCAAACATGCATAGATTGTCCTTCATATTGCAGAGCACCAATGGGTCATCAACATATTAACAAACTTTCAAACACTGCTTTTTGTTTCCCAAAGATGGTAGAATGCAGCAAGGGAACAATAATTCAATGACAATAAGGGTCAACAGTCACTCACATGACCTCTAACTCATGAACCTGGGCCTACTAAAATGTCTAGATAGATCAGATTAAATGTGGTGTCTCCACAACAACCATTGCCCATATGCACTAAGGCAGAGGTCCCCAACTCCAGTCCTCAAGGCCCACCAACAGGTCATGTTTTCAGGATTTCCTTTGCATTCCACAGGTGATGCAATTATTACCTGGGCAAGACTAAGGATATCCTGAAAACATGACCTGTTGGTGGGCCTTGAGGACTGGAGTTGGGGACCTCTGCACTAAGGGATATGGGCATGACACTGGCAGAGCCATCAATCCATGTGGCTGCATGGACATTCATTTATTGAGGAGCCAGACACAGAATTCACCATCAGCAACAGTTGATCGCTGTAGGCTAGAAAAGCTGAACCTACAAACCCATTGAAAATTTTTTCCTACACACTGAATGTATCTATCAAAAACGCAGTTGTAGGGTCAATTGGCAAAGTCCCCCTATAAATCACATTACCGCTCTCATGACTGATGGTAGAGTGCTCTGTAGACTGTCCAAACAGTCTCAACCAACGTTATCCCATATAGATTCAATGTTTTCTTGCCCATCGGACATTTACATTGGAGTTAACCATGGATATCAGTGGTTTCTATCATCTCTCAAGAATCCCACATGTGCCCAGTGTTTCTTTTTTTATTGGTGGTGTTGTATGCACTGGACCATGGATGAAGAGGCCTGCAGCTCTTTGGATAGTTTTCAGGAACTTTTTGCTTCATATTGGGTGCAATGTTGGTAGGATAGCTATGGTACTTTCAAATCTGAACCACTGCTCCAAATCCTTTATATTGGAGGACAAGGTCATTGTAAAGGGGACACCTCATTCCAATCCACCATACTGAAGTGCATTGTTCCCTTAATGTGTGTGTTTTTTTTTTTTGTTTTTTTTTTAAGGCTGTCTGTTCCTCTAAAATGAATCAATAGACGGAAGATCTTCTGTCTATTACTATCATACACGTTAATTGTTAGTTGTCTGCATATAGATATAGTACTACACACTATCAATTACCAAGACTTGCACAACAACACACCTACTACCTACAATCAAGAATGCTATAATTGGACCATTGTTCACTATTAATATACCTCTCCAAAGTGTAATTACATTTATGCCAACGGGAGTTTCGATTAATACGTTTATAAAATAAAAGCTAAAAACATTGGGTGAGGTTTCACAATGTCGGCTGCCTGGAAACATTCTACGCATAAAGTTAGGATTAATTACTTTATTTCCGGTTTGTTTTGGACCATTCCAATTATTTGGCGGAAACCTGTTTCAGGTACATCACATACTGTAGCTTTTAACACAAGGTATACTTATTGATTCCATTTGCCTCACCGCTGCCAAAGAATTTTTGTAACTTTTGCTATAGAAAGTTTGAGGCTCATGGTGGGTTTTTGTAGATCTGCTTCTCATTTCAGATACCACCTTACAAAAACAATTGTCCTTTTAATAACACCAATACAGAAATCTGGAACAGTTTCCGGTTGCCAAAACACAGCACCATCTAGAAAGCCACAAAGTACCCCCGATGTCCATCAACTAGAGATGAGCAAATGAATTCCAGCAGCACTGTCAGTATTCCTTGGCCTTTGAATGGGAACCCGGAAAAAGTGCCCTCTACGTATCTGCATCCATTGGCTGTCTTTTAATTAGCCAGGCTAGAGTGATATCACATGTGCATTACACTGCAACATTGGTGTCGCACCAAGCTGATTAATGAAAAGAGTAGTCTTGAATGCTGTTGGGTAGAAGGAGGCTTTTAGGGTTCCCATCCAGCAGGCACAGAATTAATGACCAACCGGCTGGACCAAAGTCCTGTCAATGCGTCAGCTCACTTCTACCATCAACACAATAATGGTTCTGATTCAGCTAAAATCATAGTTCATGACTAAGGCCTCATGTAGAAACCTGATTTTGCATGAGTGCTATTTGTGTTCTTGTGTATAGTACCGGTGATGGTCTACAGGGCCATTCACATGTCCATGATATTCTGTGGACCGCCATGCAAAATGAATGAGTGCCCTCAACTGTCTCCATTGCTCCTTGAGCACCAAGCCATTTGGGATAAACATCTATAGACTGAGTAAATGTGGGACTCTTTGGATATTACAGGTTTTCAATACCTCTTTAAAGAGGTTGTCCAATACTTTCCCATTGAGCTATCCTTAGATGGGCAATCAATGTCTAATCGGTCAGACTTCGACACCAGACAACCTCCCCCCCCCCCCCCAATTACCAGTTCTCGGTGTCGGCAGCCTTTGGACAGATGCTCGCTTGCCAGACTGCTGTTTCTGATAGTAGCCACGGCAGAGTAATGCCCAACTGCCTCCGGATGTGCATTATGCTGCCGCAGCCACTCAGAGGATGGTGCAGCTATACAATTGAGATTTTGACAGGCAGCTGCCAAGAACAGCTGATCAGCAGGAGTCTTGTGTCTGGCCTCAAGCGATTGGACACTGACCTATCCTAAGGATATGTCATGAATGATAGAGTATTGGACAACCTCTTTAAGTAAAGAATATTAAAAGCATCCATCTGAGGCTACATGTTCATTAACCACTCACTTGGCTCATGCAGACGTCCGTATAACACGGTCCAAACATACAAGTCGTAAACAGATAAATCCTAATTTGTGCACATTGCATTATTTTGTAATGTTTTTAGCATTATTGGAGAATCAATGGAAGAGTTATCGAGAATGGGTCTTGTGAACATGGCCTAATATAGGTCTATGTGTAAGCTACAAGCAAAATTGACCACTTTTTATTTTGGCTATAGGCATGTTATCATTTAAAAAATTACTCCCTTCACAAACATTTATGGTATAGTTAGTGGAGAAGTTGCTGTGCATATGCAGCTAGGTCCTCATTTTGGACATGATGCAACAGGACCCCCATTCTCAAAGTAAATGTGGATCCCAGTGGTGGGACGTACATCTAGCTAATATCCACAGAATGTGTCAGATGTGTCAACCTCTTTAATATAAATATATAGTATGATTATATGAGACACCTCTAAACCATAGTGCAGGCTATGGCAAGCAATACATAAAATGATGAGGCCTGGAAATGTGCCGATCTTACAAGTCTAGGTTCAGAGAACTCACCTTGATGCTATAGTACTGTGAGAATAGGTAATGGTGATTGGGGGGAAAAAAGCTTCCAGAATAACTTTTTTTCAGGAAAAAAAAAAAAATTACTTGCTATGACAGACATGTCTCCATTTGGAAAATGAAGCAATAACCTCAGCTGGTTTAATTAGTGTCTAATTGCCTGCAAAGTTAATTATGCTAAACAGAACAGCCTCATTTACTGTCCATTAAAAATGTGTCTAAGCTGATAAATGTGACTAAAATGTATGAAGAATGACAGCCATCATACTAAAACATGGAATTGGATCATACATGTCACGGATCCCAGGGAAGATATCTCCATCATCCTCACCGCTCACACTAATGTCATGAACCAGGGTTGTTTGGTTTCCCCAGTTCTTTCTGAAGGGGATTTGTCTATATCCCACTTCCCAATTCCAGTTTGGAACTTGCAGCTCTGGCACCCCCTTAATGTCAGATCAGACAGGGTACTGCACCTAGGATATTTAGGAGCCATCAAGGCAGTCTTGCTCTGTACTGGCTAATGGGCACACTGCAGTGAGGGCAATATAACTACTCCCACTAAGGCGGGAACAATCATTATCAATGCCATCCGTCGCTACCAGGTTTCCCAAACGCACAGGACAAATCCACTGCCACCAGCTCCGATTTCTTTATTAACTGGTCCGGAGCCAACCCAAACTAGTAGCGTAAGTCACTTCAGAGGATGTGACAGTACGTTATAGAGCAGGGAGAAACCAAACTAGTTTATTTTACTCCAAAAGGTAGGCAGTGTTTTACAAACTTATAAAAAAGATATTTAAAAGTAGGCAAGATATCGTATGTACAAACGATTGCAAATAAAAAGGGATTAACAGAAGAATAGCAACTTGCAGTTCTTTCATATCATTCGATGGTACACTATGCAGTGGCTGGGGGAGGGGACCTTCCCCTAAAATCTTCAGGTTAGATTGCACATCTCCTGGCAAGACACCCCCCCCCCCCCCCCCCTCCGATGACCTTATGGGGTGGGCAGAGCTGTGGAATACACTGAGTATATGAAAAACCATCATCCCACACCTCTCGGCGTATGAACCTCGTAGAGAGATGACATCGTGTCGTTATGCTCAGCATGACATAGGAATCCGTTTAAGTAGACATGGGGTAGCTGTGTGACCCATTACATAGTAATTCATTTCTCAATTGTGCTGGTTCTGGAACCTAGAAAACTCACTGGCTGATAGTTCTACCGAAGCACATGTTAAATGTATTTGTCCCACTTCTATCATTAATCGGTGCTATATTTACATCTGCAAGGATCTAGAAGCACATGGAAAAACACAAGGTTCCTAACTGTACTTTCAGTTTAAAGCCATAATACTCCTCAGTGAAGGTTGCTGGCATGCTGGTCTCGCGTTACAGCTGCTAAGCAGGTGGGAGGGGGAACCATGGCATCTTCTGAAAATTACTCAAACCATGGCATTTTTACATTATCATGACACTACACATAACTGAGAATCGGCCTCCATAGCTGAATAAAAGGGGTTTTTACCAGAGTGAGATCTAATGACTAACACTATTCTCTCCTGATCACACACAGCTCTGTAGTGAGATAAGAGCTCTCAGTACAGCACAAGTGAACTTAAGTCTTAGTTGTAGTGCGGCGTTACAGCACGTGCATGGGTTCAATTAATAAAAATTAACCTTCACAATATTCTCCAGACATTTTATGGTCTGACCACATGTGAGAATGAAAAGTACACTGTCTTTTTATGCAAAATCTAAATATTAACCCTTGTTACTAATGTTTCCTTTATTTTAGTGATTCGTGCAAGAGTAATCGGAGAAAAGATGATTCCCTCCCCAAATTCTTTTGGCGCTACAATCCAGTATGAGATCAAAATGATCAAGGTATTGAATGCTGCTTTTGTCCTATTAAAGGGAACCTGTCACCTGAAATTGGCGGGACCGGTTTTCAGTCATATGGGTGGAGTTTTCAGGTGTCTGATTCACCCTTTCCTTACCGGCTGGCTGCAATATTGGATTGAAGTTCATGCTGTCCTCCGTAGTACACGCCTGCGCAAGGCAATCTTGCCTTGCGTAGGCGTGTACTACGGAGGACAGCGAATGAACTTCAATCCAATATTGCAGCCAGCGGGTAAAGAAAGGGTGAATCAGACACCTGAAAACTCCACCCATATGACCGAAAACCAGTCCCGCCAAATTCAGGTGACAGGTTCCCTTTAACCTTTACTTTAGAGGCCAGTGACAATTTCTATTGCTAATGACAAAACATTTAGATGGGTCAATAATTGGAAAACCTAGGGAAACCTTTTTTGCTAGCCTGTTTAAATAGGCTGACAAACACTTGACGAACAAGCATACTGATTGATCGTCTGGTGCAACGATCTTTAAGCTGGATAAAAAAATCATTGTTAACCTATATTCACCCATCCATGTGAATTTTACCATCGATGAGAAACAGACTTTTTTTTTCCTTCAGGTGTCCCCTTAGTTACAAATCTTATTATTTTTTTTTTTTTTTCTGAAAGGATGCTTTTCCGTGGTCTTTATTGGCTGTAGGAAGAGACAAAGGATCCATAAGATAAGAAAGTCTTCAGATTTCCATCTGTTTCATAGATCCATGTAACTCTATGGATTGATGTGCTGAGAAAAATAACTAACAGACCTTTTACAAGGATGTGTGAATAGACTTGAGCAGCACATCGTACTGTGCAAGAAAAATGGTATTCTAGGCGCACAGAACAATCGTTAGAATATCATTTATGTGCACAGAAAGATTATATTAACGATTGTTCTGAGCACATAGGATTGTGTTCGGCTGGTCTAAATGACCGCTGATCGACTTGCATGAAGTCAATAAGCGTATGTTTAACGATCATGATTGTGCCTCAACCCGGCATTACTATTCTTAAAAATAAAGTTGAGAACCCCTCAAATGCAAGTGTGGAGAGAGAATTATGCCATGATCAAGGTCAGTCACTGCTAATGCCTGACAGTGGCCTTTAAAGGGCACGATCATCGATTTCACTCATGTATAGGTTCCAGCTGCCAAAGGTGACATGATCATGGGTGACCATGGCAGCTAGGGGTCATTGCTTCCATATTGCTTCTCCTATTAAGCCCACCCAGTGGTAGGGCTCCATAGGAAGACCTCAATTTAACAATATATTGCAATTCTGTAATATTACTGTATATAATAACATTGAATCATCACTGGTTCAAGTCCCCTAAAGGGAGTAAAAATATAAAACATTTTTTTAAAACATTACAAAAGTTTAAATCACTTCCCTTTCTCAAGTTTTAAAAATAAAGAAAATATGCATTTGCATATGGTCAGGTCTGTAAATCTATCAAAACATAACACTATATAAATCATCAAATCAGGCTTTTTTTCAGCTTTGAATAGATGTTTTTGGATGTCGCAATTCTCAAACAATACAATAAATCCAAACATCATGCATACCCCAAAATTGTATCAGTAAAAATGGTTCAGTTTTCCGAAAAGAACCAATTACACTAATTTTACTTTAAATAACGCAATTAATATATTTATAGATGTTCAAAGGATTTGACAACGTGACAGATATTAACTTTGTGTACACCTCGGCTGAATCTTCTCTCTGTGGAATAACGTTGGAGAGAAAGGAATATCTCCTAACAGGTAAGATCTCGTGTAAAGATTTTTTTTTTTTTTTTTCCCATAAGTTTCAATTAGCCACCCATCTTCTACTAACATCATAATCGTAAATGTCCGAAAGGCTCCCGGAAAACGTGTCATTAACTCGCTGACATCAACTCTTGGACCCCTAGATAACTTAAGAAAAGTCTCCCTAGATCCTATATCCTGGTGATACTTTGTGTGGGGTAAAGTCAAAACCAATGTCCGGTTCCATTTAAAGAATATCTTTCTTGGGTCTCGTGCACACAACCGATTTTTCTCGGACGAGTTCTATTGTGGTTTTCATGGATGGCACTTGTGCCTACAATGTTTTATGGGGCTGTGCATGTCTGATTGTATCCTCTAACCGACCAGTTGGTGGAAAAATTTTCCCTCTCCATGTATGCGAATAACTTTAAAGTTTGATCAGAATAACCCGTCCACTTTTCTTGTATGTGGAGAAACCGGTTGGTGAACCAGTTGGTTATAGACTTGACTAATATCAATATTTTTGTACTACCTAATCTTCAACAGTCCCCAACCCTCCCCTATGATTATATATCTTCAAAGAGCTGTTCTCAACTCAAAAGCACCGCACCTACAGATCTTTTCCAACTTCTAATGAGCTAGAGGCAGTTTCTGATCAGTCGTCAGAATGAGCCCCCCCCCCATACTCTCCAACTAGTCATGAGCGAGTGTACTCGTTGCTCTGGTTTTCCCGAGCACGCTAGGGTGACCTCGGAGTATTTGTTGTTGCTCTGAGATTTAGTTTTTGTAGATGCAGCTGCATGATTTGCAGCTCCTAGACAGCTTGAATACATGTGAGGATTGCCTGGTTGTTAGGAAATTCCCACATGTACTCAAGCTGTCTAGCAGCCGCAAATCATGCAGCTGCATCTACAAAAACTAAATCTCCAAGCACGCCAAATACTTGAAGGACACCTGAGCATGCTCAGGAAAACCAAAGCAATGAGTACACTTGCTCATCACTATCTCCAACCTAAAATACTGGGAAAAATCTGCCTGAGTAATGGCGGTCTCAATAGACAAATAGTCCACATGGAAAAAGCTAATCTAGTGTCTGTAATATGACCACTCAGTTTGCAACGTTTTCAGTGGGTGCAGGGATTCTGAGCCGGGACTACAGATACACGTGCTTCTCGCTATATTAGAATATCAAAATGTTAATTTATTTCAGTTCAATACAAAAATTGAAACTCTTATTATATAGTTAGTATTTATTTATATAGCACCATTTATTCCATGGTGCTGTACATGAGACGGGGGTTATAGATATCATTTACAGTAAACTTACAGTGGCAGACTGGTACAGAGGGGAGAGGACCCTGTCCTTGTGGACAGTCATTACAGAGTGATCTATTTCAAGTTTTAATTCCTGTTAATGTTGATTATGGCTTACAGCCAGTGAAAACCCCAAAGTCCTTATCTCAGTACATTAGAATTATAAAAAAAAAAAAAAAAAAAATCTGCACAGGATTCCTAAGCGTTTAAAAAGGTCGCTTAGTCTGTTTCAGTAGCTCCACAATCATGGGGAAGACTGCTGACTTGACAGATGTCCACAAGGCAGTCCACAAGGAGGGTAAGCCACAAAAGGTCATTGCTAAAGAATCTGGCTGTTCAGAGTGCTGTATCCAAGCATATTAATGGAAAGTTGAGTGGAAGGAAAGTTTGGTAGAAAAAGGTGCACAAGCAACCAGATAACCGCAGCCTAGAAAAGATTGTTAAGAAAAGGCCATTCAAAAATTTTGAAGGAGATTCACAAGGAGTGGACTGCTGCTGGAGTCATTGCTTCAAGAGCCACCACACAGACATACATATCCAGGACATGGGCTACAAGCGTCACATTCCTTGTCAGCAACTCATGACCAATAGACAACGCCAGAAGCGTCTTACCTGGGCCAAGGAGAAAAAGAACTTGACTGTTGCTCAGTGGTCCAAGGTGTTTTCAGATGAAAGTAAATTTTGCATTTCATTTAAAAATCAAGGTCCCAGAGTCTGGAGGAAGAGTGGAGAGGCCACAATCCAAACTGCTGGAGGTCTAGGGTGAAGTTTCCACAATCGGTGATGGTTCGGGGAGCCATGTCATCTACTGGTGTAGGTCCACTGTGCTTTATCAAGAACAAAGTCAGTGCAGCCGTCTACCAGTAAATTTTAGAGCACTTCATGCTTCCCTCTGCCGACAAGCTTTTTGGCGATGGAAACTTGATTCTCCAGCAGGACTTGGCACCTGTCCACACTGCCAAAAGTACCAATACCTGGTTTACAAACAACAGTATCACTGTGCTTGACTGGCAGCAACCTCACCTGACCTTAACCCCATAGAGAATCTATGGGATATTGTCAAGAAGAGACACCAGACCCAACAATGCAGACGAGCTGAAGGCTGCTATCAAAGCAACCTGGGCTTCCATAACACCTCAGCAGTGTCACAGGCTGATCGCTTCCATGCCACGCCACATTGATGCGAAAGGAGCTCCAACCAAGTATTGAGTGCACTAACTTCGCATACACTTCAGTAGGCCAACATTTCTGATTATAACACCAGCTGAAAAATGATTTTAAAAAGTATTCTAATTTACTGAGATAATGACTTCAGGGTTTTCAATGGCTTTAAGCCATAAGGTACCGTCACTCAGCAACTTTGCAACGAGAACGACAACGATGATGTTGCAGCGTCCTGGATAGCGATCTCGTTGTGTTTGACACGCAGCAGCGATCTGGATCCAGCTGTGCCATCGCTGGTCGGAGCTAGAAGGCCAGAACTTTATTTCGTCGTCAGGGCGGCGTGTATCGTCATGTTTGACATCAAAAGCAACAATGCCAGCAATGTTTTACATGGAGCTAACAACCAGCGAGAACGATAAGTGAGTCGCCGTTACGTCACTGGATCACTCCTGCATCGTTCTGGAGCTGCTTTGTTTGACGTCTCTACAGCGACCTAAACAGCAACGCTGCAGCGATCTAGTTTAGGTCGGCTCGTTGTCTATATCGCTGCAGCGTCGCTGAGTGTGACGGTACCTTTAATCAAACCTTAACAGAAGTAAACACTTAAAATATATCACTCTGTTTGCAATGATTCTTTAGGAGTTTCACTTTTTGTATTGAATAACTGAAATTAACTTTGATATTCTAATTTAGTGAGAAGCACTTGCATATCACAAACTATTTTCTTGGCATATTTCATTGAATTAAGGGGAAAATGTAAATCGGAATTCTTTAACCCTATCTTATATTATCCGATCTGTGATGCCATACATTTTTACTCTGAACCTTATAGCTCTACTTCTACTTTATTAGTTCAGAGTAACTACATTGTTCAGACTCGGGTGATGACACCCAGAAGCCATCAGTCTGCCATTGACATGACACACCACTAACAAACCATTCAGATTGATTCTGATCCGATTCCTGTGTGATGTTAGATGGTCATATGTATTAATTTGGGACAAGTCCACTACTTTGAGCGTGATTTGCAGGCATTTCAATGTGTATTTGGGCCTCTTGGGGGTATGTGCACACGATGCAGATTTAGTGCAGAACTGCAGCAGATTTTTCTGCAGCAGAAACGCTGCAGAGCTGCACTGTGATTTACAGTACAATGTAAAGGTACCGTCACACTAAGCGACGCTGCAGCGATACCGAAAACTATGTCGATCGCTGCAGCGTCGCTGGAGAGCTGTCACAGACAGTTCTCCAGCGACCAACGATGCCGGTTCCCTGGTAACCAGGGTAAGCATCGGGTTACTAAGCGCAGGGCCGCGCTTAGTAACCCGATGTTTACCCTGGTTACCAGCGTAAAAGTAAAAAAAACAAACACTACATACTTACCTTCCGCTGTCTGTCCTCCGGCACTGCTTCTCTGCACTGTGTAAGCACAGCGGTGACGTCACCGCTGTGCTCTGCTTTCCGGCTGGCCGGTGCTCACAGTGCAGAGAAGCGCAGCGCCGGGGACAGACATCGGAAGGCAAGTATGTAGTGTTGTTTTGTTTTGTTTTGTTTTTTTTTTTTTTTTTTTTTTACTATTACACTGGTAACCAGGGTAAACATTGGGTTACTAAGTGCAGCCCTGTGCTTAGTAACCTGATGTTTACCCTGGTTACCAGTGAAGACATCGCTGAATCGGCGTCACACACGCCGATACAGCGATGTCTGCGGGAGTCCAGTGACAAAATAAAGTTCTGGACTTTCTGCAGCGACCAACGATGGCACAGCAGGATCCTGATCGTTGCTGCCTGTCAAACTGAACGATATCGCTAGCCAGGACGCTGCAACGTCACGGATCGCTAGCGATATCGTTCAGTGTGACGCTACCTTAAATCAATGTGAAAAAAAAACTGTGCAGAAAAATCTGCGCAGAAACGCTGCAGATTTCAAAGTGCATGTCACTACTTTTGTGCAGTTCTGCAGCGTTTCTGCACCCCTCCATTAATAGAAATCCACAGTGGTAAAATCTGCACAAAAAATGCATAAACACCTGCGGATTCTGCCAGGAGATGCAGATTTGGTGCAGAAAATTCTGCACCACATTTCCTACGTGTGCGCACAGCCTTAGAGATTCCTCGGGCCGATGTTGGGGAATAAAGGGTTAGGCATGTTGGAGTAACATGCTTGATCCTTGGTTCCGCTGGTAACACAAGTGAAGGAAGGCAACAAGCATTTTACAGATAATTACCGTATCTAAGGTCTATGTCCAGCCCCCATGCAGATTAGACTAAGCTAAACTAAATTTGCTTAGATAGGGGGTCTAATTTGTATGCCGACTGCTCTCCCATCTGATGATGGAAGGATAAGGATCTGGCATTTCGGATTTAAGACTGGCAATCTTTTTATTCTCTTCTAGAGGAGTCTAGCAGTGGATCTCTTGTAGAGGGCACGAGCACTCGGCAGAGGGAGGCCTCCTGTGTATTGAGCCCTTTAAGCCTAAAACACTACAGGCCCGGATTCACCAAAACAATTATGCCAGAAATCTGTATAGAGTTGCGCAAAAATAATTGCAAGCTTTGGTGTTTTCATGCCAGTTTTAGCCAACATTGCAAAAATGGATGGATGGTTGGGGCAGGACGGGGCGTGGACATGCTTGGTTATCAAATTCATCACACCACAAATCTTCCTTCCATAATGTATCAGGCGAGTCTGACACCAATACACCCCCCCTCATCAAGATCGACATGAACAACACCAGTCTTGAGGAAACGGGGCCTATAAGATAACAGTATGGAGCTGACCCAGGATCAGACCAAAAACTCATTGGGTTGTCTTCTATTACTACTCAATGCACTGGCCAGATCCCTATCAAACAGGACAAACATGCTCTTGGGATCTGATAGACAGCAGAGGTGGTCGGTATCCTCGGCAACAAGTCATTTCCAATAAAATTAAAAATACTCATAAGCGAATGAATTTCTAGAGGTTGACTGGTCCACAAGCGCTGTGGAGATTCACCGGTTTCAGGGGCCAGGACGGGTAGGTACGTATGCGTTATACATACTCCAGAGCTTGTCCAGTGGGCGTGGCCTCTCTCCATAAACTTGTAGTGAAGCCACACCCTCTGGACAGGCGCATCACTAGATGGGGTACGGCCTGTATGGTGCGAGGCCACACCCACTAAATGGGCTCTGGCCTGGAGTATGTAACATTCATATTCCCAGTCCCCAGCTCAAACTGGCGCAACCACGTGGCACACCATGCATGCTCTGGGGAAAATGTAGTCAGTGATTGCAGACTTATCAATTTAGACTGGAAAATCCCTTTTAAGACGTAAATCGCAAATTCTGCTGATTCATGCTGTGCACCTTCTCACTTTAATATTTTTCCCCTCTGGTTTGTTAAAGGCAGCTACTATGATGGCCGAGTCAGTATCGGCATTTGTTGGCTTAACGTCTTTTGGAGCAGTCTGTCTCATTTCCAAATAAAGAGTCTCACTCAGCCGGACATTGGCTATCAGCGGGGCTGTGACTGTAAGGTAAGACCTGATCCTACAGGATGCTTTATTAATGGCAGCTGTAAAGCAGGAGACTTACACTTAGAGGCACGGATAGGATCCTGAGATAAGAAGGCTTTAGTACATCCTAGAGAATATTTAGAGAACCATTCAACCATTCACCAACAACCAACTTTGAAAAAAGAAGAAAACCTTGCTTCAGAGGTCTAAAGGCAAAAAACTATACTAATCTATTGATCGTCCACAATCCCACCTGGGATCACTCCGCACTTCCTCATCTGGCAGGTACTGGCATCCTGTTCTGGTCGTATGCACATGTGACCGCTGCAGCCAATCCTGGACACGAGTTGGTTGCAGTAGTCACATGCCCATCCCTTCTGGAGGAAGTTATAAGGCGACCAGTTGGGGCCCGAGCAGTGATACATAGGAGTGGATGAGGGTCGGTACACTAATATATTATAGAATTGTCTTTCAAATATGTTGTGATTAGTTTCAAAAAGTACCCAAAAAATAGTGGACCTTTCAATACTGATTTAAGGCTTTATGTACAAAGCTGTTGTATGGGGCTGGAGTATGGGATGCACAAGGGTGGCAAGCATGTCAGATGGCGACGTCCATGTTGGGAACAGTAGCCGGGATTATATGTCTCCAAGGCTATCCTCTTGGGATTGAAAAGACCCTCTATCAAAGAAGTGATATGCAGCATTATATTTAGTTCTAGCTACAAAGTCAAGAAATGACTAGTGAGATCTTGATACTTTTCATAGTATGAGGCTGGTATGATGACAACTGATCTACTAGAACTTTGGACTCAATTCTTGGGTCATTTTATCATTTTAAAATTCAGCTCCTGTGAACGAGAGAATATATATATATATATATATATATATATATATATATATATATATATATATATATATAATTTATTTTTATAGCGGTCCAGAGTACTCGGACAACCCCTTCTCAATCCCCATGTTTCACCCTAGCAAAATAGCGCTTAACATACTTGGTGCTGGTGCGTGCACCTTTCCGGCGGCGCAACCACTGGATCTCCTGGGGCTACTGTGACCCCTGGGGCTTCACTTTCCTTTCCTACGGACGTAATTGACATGCAGAAGAGGTGAGCGCAGCGGCAGCCCTCACTCTCTGGATGTCTGAATTATCTGGAGGAGGGAAGAGTTGAAGCCAATTCTGATTAGCCACAGTGATCACATGACATAATGAAAATAAGATGATCCAGGTTCACTAATATAACTACCGTAAATATGGGGGTGCAAGGTCGGTAGTAAGAACAATCAATGTCAAAAGGAGAGAAAAAGCACTACTGCAATTATGCACACTACACCCAAAATTAATAAAAAATTTATGTAAACTTTATTGGCACATGATACAACACTTAACATAAAACATAATTAAAATCAATAGTGGGCACAAGCACTCAACATCCTGGAAAAATAAACATCAGTATATTATAACATGCGACCCTGTACTGAACCTGTAGTTCCCGAAACATTATGCAATCTGATATTTAATGTAATCCAGGGTGTGCACATCCATAAACCATAATATGGCCCTGCTCCCTATAAAGACCTTGGTGAGGGATAATAGAATCCACAGCGATCGGCTGTTTACAAAGATAATAAATGAAAGACCCCCACAGGCACAATTGACCATATTACTGACGGGTGTAAAAGATCAAAAGGTGGAAGTGAGAGCCAAAATCCCTTGTGGGGCAATCAACAGTATGAATGCCCCAAACCGTAGGGGGAGCTTACACCAACAGCCGGTGGATAAAGATTACCGTAAATCAAACGGGCAGAAACCCAATGCCAGGATGTGAGTGGAGGACCCTGGTGCGGCCCCACGGTAGTGCTGTAACAACGTACAGCTCCGTCAGGTGACGCCAGTTCACATGACGAAGCTGTACGGGTTACGGTGCTACCGTGGGGCCGCACCAGGGTCCTCCACTCACATCCTGGCATTGGGTTTCTGCCCCTTAGCCTAAATCAAACAATGTGCCCACATTGCAGAAATGTCTGCATTTCTGCAACTCCTTGCCGTGGGTAAAGCTCATGCAGAATTCGCATGAGTTTTCCCGCAAAACAAGCGCTTTTTTAGCTTGCAGAATGCTTGCACCTTACAAGCGATTTTGAAGCATCGCTTGGAAAAGTGACAGGTTGGTCACACTTGTCGAGCATAGTGCGACCAACTTCTTACTATTGATGTTGCCTATGCAGCTTCAATAGTAAGAGAATGTTAAAAATAAAAAATAAAAAAATATGGTTATTCTCACTCAGCGGCGCTCCCAGTATGTTCTGTTCCCAAGGATGCTTTGCGCGAAGGACCTTTGTGACGTCACGGTTGCGTGACCGTGACATTATCCCAGGTGATTTGCACAATACATACCTGGGAACGGAAGCTGCCGCATGCACCGCTGAGAGGCAGGAGGACTCCGGATATATATATATATATATATATATATATATATATATATATATATATATATATATATATATATATATATATATTTTTTTTTTTTTTCTACATGAATATGGATCCCAAGGCCTGGTGAGTCTCCTCTCCTCTGGATCCTGGTACCATCCGCACATGAAGCACTCACTTAACACATGGTGGGCATAGCCACATGCATAAAGTGAGCGTTCAATGCAATCCTATGGCTGCGGAATCAACGCGATTCTGCAGAAATAATGAACATGGTGTGGATTTTACCGCTATGCGATTCCGCAGCATGGGCACCAACTGCGGAATCCCATAGGATTGCATGGGAATGCGGTTTTTAGAGTTTCCGCTGCGGCAGACGCCAACAGCCGGATAAGGAGATTTAGGCACCAGGAACAGTAGTAGCGTATTGCCTGATTTTGGCTCTCACTTCCACCTTTTGATCTTTTACACCTGTCTGTAATACGGTCAATTGTGCCTGTGGGGGTCTTTCATTTATTATCTTTGTAAACAGCCGATCGCTGTGGATTCTATGATCCCTCACGAAGGTCTTTATAGGGAGCAGGGCCATATTATGGTTTATGGATGTGCACACCCTGGATTATATTAATTATCAGATTGCATAATGGTTATGGAACTACAGGTTCAGTACAGGGTTGCATGTTATATTATACTGATTTGATGTTTCTTTCCAGGATGTTGAGTGCTTGTGCCCACTACTATTTTTAATTATGTGTTATGTTTTTATGTTAAGTGTTGGATCATGTGCCAATAAAGTTTACATATACCTTTTTTTTTTTTTTATTAATTATGAGTGTAGTGTGCATAATTGCAGTAGTGCTTTTTCTCTCCATTGTGTCACGCTAGCCCCAGGAGAGCCAGAGCCGATAACTCTGGTGCTGGCACCATTCCAGAGTTGAGTATAGGTGCGATTTATTTTACTAGTAGGCAACATAGAGATTGAGAAGGGTTTGCCCGAATGGTGGACAATCCCGTTAATGATTATGGTTCCAAGATGGACTCAAAATTATTCTGCACTTCAAAAGCGGATTAAACCAATGCCAATTCTGTTAAAGGGAATCTGTCGCCATGTTTTTCTACCCCATCGGAGAGCAGCATAAATTAGGCCACAGAGACCCTGAATCCAGTGATGTCCTGTGATGGGCTGCTTGCTATAGTTTTGATAAAATCTGAAGATCTAGCGGAGCTCTTCTAGTGATCTCCTGCTAATAAAACTAAAGTGATACATCAGTGGAATCGGGGTTTTTGTCTTTACATTACGGTGCTCTCAGATTAGGTGGCACAAAAACTGACATTCCCTTTAGGTGTTTCTGCTTTTACCATTTTTTTTTTTTTTTTTTGTGGTGATTATATTAAAACCTTATTTTATTGCTTTAGATTAAATATTGCGTCATGGAATCCTACGATAACCTTGCGCCAAATGAGTGCCCCTGTATAGGCTGGCAGCAGAGTCAGATTCTGGAGAGAGAACACGCCTGCATTAAACGGAGAGACGGAACTTGCAGCTGGTACCCGAGTATACCTGACAAGTCTATCTACAGCCATCCTTAGAGGATCACAATGGCCCCCGCGGCTCTTATTTCTGCTGGATCATCCTGGATCGCAAACAGTATAATAAACTGTACAGAAAGTATCGCAAAATTGTGGTGGTGTCAGAGTATAAAGGAATCAATAAAGAAGTGCTTTAATAGTATTTCAGCAAAATCCATGTATAAAAAAAAAATTAATGAAGTGAGAAATGAGCAGAATATTTTTGTCATTTTTCCTAGAAATAAAATTGTCTTTAGAATGAAATTGGAAAAACTCTGATCTGTATCGCTTTCGTAAGGTGTAACTGCTTGCTGATGGTTTCCAAGCATCACATGCTCACGGTCACACTTTGCCCTCGATCTAATCCTTTTTTTTTAGAAGTTTGGGGGCAAATAAGCAATTAGTGAAATGCAAATTGATTCTCTGTATATTTATATTTTCATTGGAATATAATCATGGTAAAACAATTGGCACACTAACCCCTTACTTCCATTAATTCGGGCAGACTCGCTATAAAATGCTAGTTACTGTAAAAAAAAATAATAATTTGGTATCTTATTTTTCCAGGACAAGATGAGCAATTTTTAGATTCAAATGTTCAAAAATCGATCTAGTGCTTATAGTGGATCTCCGTTTTGGACAGTCCCTACTCTTTAATCATTTTTGCCCCCAATTTTTTTTTTTTTACTGTGTCCACTTGCTAAGACTTGGCAATCAGCTGTATAATCTGTGGACAAAACAATTAGCAAAGTAAGCGAAAATTCCCCAGCAGTGCCCCCGCAGGGAAAGTTAAGCATTACACAGTGCTTATTCATATTTTTAAGGACAGGTCCTGTAGAATGAGATACTCTTTAAAATTGCTGATCCAGCAACTAAAGGGAATTTTTCAGCTGTTTTTTTGCTATATAATATCAGCAGTTTGATCTAAGGGCTGAGAGCCTGATTCCAGCGATGGGCCACTTGCTGGGCTGTGTATTGCTGTTTCAATAAAAACACGGTTTTATCAACAGGAGATTATCACTACAGGACTAGGTATCTTGTGCCTCCTGGTTGACTGCTGTGTAACCCCGCCCCCACCACTGATTGGCAGTTTTCAGTAGTGTGGGTGGGGTTATACAAATCTGCAGCAGAGAAAACGGATTTTATCAATGACAGCGTGCAGACCAGCAAAAGACACATCGTTGGATTCAGGCCCCTACATCATGGTGCTCTAAATTACATGGCAAAAACCTGGTGATAGATTCTCTTTTAAGGGGGTTGTTTGGATTGAATAAACATTGTCAAGTACCTTTATTCAATTATGCAGAGTGTAGACTGCAAAATATCTTTCATTGAAGGACCGCGCACTATGGATTACATGGACAGCCTATTGGTCTCTCTGCAGATCCCAGCTGATGGATGGATTATGGTTCACATCTGGCAGCTGTTGTCCATTTTACATTTAGAGCCTCATATGTTTAGGATTTGGTCACGGTCTTGACTATGCTACATGTTGTTTTTGGTCACTGGCTATGCTACTATTCTCTCGGGTCACTCTGTTCCTATAGTGTTAGGCTACAATCACACATGGCGGGTATGTCACAAATTCCTGAAAGTGAAAATTCATCTACTGAATTCTATTAATCTCAGTGAATGTGAATATACCCATGTCATATAGGATTGCTACTGGTTTCTGGTACTGTATGTTGTCTTGGATCACATCTATACTATACTGTCTTGGGTCAATCTACATTGACTTCTCAAGATTTTCGTATTGTCCTTGTCTGTAAATTGTGCCTTCTCTATGGTGTCCAAATTCATTTTTTTTACAGTACTAAGACACTCATTGGGCAACACGTGACCCTATCACTGAACAGGTTCTGAAATATGTGCCCTGACAGGGGCTGAGGATTCACTTCTTCTCCAGAAAGGTCCACAGCAATGGAGAAGATGTAAGTGAGACCTGGCTGAAACTTGGTTATCGGAAAGACGCAAGTATCCTACACCAGTTGGGGCCAGGTCACCTCACTCCATAGGCCTATAGCCACTGCATGGTCTGTGCATATATTATGGACATCCTTGGTCAAAATTAATTATGGTTTAAAGTAGGACTAAACCCAAATTGAGCAACGATGTCTAATATTAGAACTATAGTTGGTGCGAATTGGTTCCCAGAACCTTATCCAGCCACCATCTCCTCCCTCCTCGTATCCACAGGTCTTCTCTTGATTAGCCGACCTGGATTGACATCACATGTAAATCACGCCACAACAATGATGTCGCGCCTGTTTTGATAGAGCCATGGATACTAGGAGGTAGGAGGCTGTTCTTGAGGTTCCTCTCCAACGGCCATGGATTCCTGACCGGTTTTGTAGGACCCAGATTTGCACAAACTCTGATTAGAACATGTCCGGTCTTGGCTACAGTATCTCCATTTATGGCCAAACTAGGCAAAGATTCTCCCGAGATTTCCGGTGGTGCTGAATAGGATGGTCATCCTGTTAGAGGCACATAGCTTACGGGAATGAAGAATAGACCGAACTAGACTTGTGAGATGATGGCGTCATCGTATTGCACTTAAATGATAAGATAACTGATATTTAGGTCACATCCTTTGTCGAGATATTTGTGTCACTTGATGATATGCCTCAAGGATTTTTCTTCAATTACAATGTTTAATAAGGTTAACCAATTATATCTTAGTAATTACCGCTGTATATATCATGCACAATCCCATCTAATTTACCTAATTAAGAACAAATAAAATCCAAATATTACTTTAATCTTTGTCCATGCGATTTTCTTTTTGTGTTCTTAGAGCAATTGTCTAGGCAGGAGCTTAAATGTATTTGTGATGACTACCTGCTATTGGGTTTCCTCTGTGCTTGCTGTTGGGTTACTATTTACCTTTGCTACATTAGAGAAGCACATCTCCCATCTATCCTCTTAATATATTGCAGTCATCACATTATACAGCACTGTATATTGACGACATTCCCCTCTATAACTTCTGACCCAGCTGCTTCCTCCTCCCCGCTGCAGGGCCTTCTGCAGCAATTCATGACTTACAGGGAAAATTGACCTCACGTTTCTACATAGAGATTAGAAGGATTTAGCTAATCAGTTATTAATCACATGATGTCATAGATCTAATGGAAAAGAGAATTATCTGGGTAGAAAGGCAAAATGAGCAATTGTAAGTACACATTCCCATATATTATGATTGTCATTAGAAAAATGTCTCAATGTTTTTTGTTTTTTTTTGTTTGTTTTTTTTTTTAACCCTGTTTGGTTTTTTTTATGGCTTGCTAAATAAAGTCCTTGCTTTATTGAGCCGCTGGGAGTGCCGCTCTCCCTGATAGATAGATATATCTATCTATCTCTATCGTAAATACTCGAGTATAAGCCGAGATTTTCAGCCCATTTTTTTTGGGCTGAAAGTCCCCCTCTCGGCTTATACTCGAGTCATATACCCGGGTGTCAGCAGGGGAGGGGGAGCGGGGGCTGTGTAGTCATACTTACCTGCTGCGGCGCGGTCCCTGCAGTCCCTGGCTTCTCCGGCGCTGCAGATTCTTCCTGTACTGAGCGGTCACATGGCACCGCTCATTACAGAAATGAATAGGCAGCTCCACCCCCATAGGGGAGGAGCCGCATATTCATTGCTGTAAATGATCGGTGCCATGTGACCGCTCAATTACAGGAAGAAGCTGCAGCGCCGGAGAAGCCAGGGACTGCGCCGCAGCAGGTAAGGGGAGCGCAGCGCTATAATTACCTGCTCCTCGCTCCGGCTCCGTCTGCAGCGTCCTCTAGCAATGACGCTCAGGTTAGAGGGCGCTGTGACGTAGTCAGTGCGCGCCCTCTGCTGAGCGTCGGTGCTGGAGACGGAGCCGCAGAGGAGCAGGTAATTATTGAAAGCGCCGGCGTCCTGAGAAGAGAGGTGAGTATGTGATTTTTTTTTTTTTTTTTTTTTATGGCAGCACCAGCAGCATTCTAAGGAGCACCTATGGGGCCATAAAGGTGCAGAGCATATATGGGGCACAGCATTATAAGGAGCATCTATGGGGCCATAATCAACGGTGCAGAGCATTCTATATAGCACAGTTGTATATGGAGCATCTATGGGGCAATAATGAACGGTATGGAGCATCTATTTTTATTTTTGAAATTCACCGGTAAATGCTGCATTTTCTACCCTAGGCTTATACTCGAGTCAATAAGTTTTCCCAGTTTTTTTGTGGCAAAATTAGGGGGGTCGGCTTATACTCGGGTCGGCTTATACTCGAGTGTGTGTGTGTGTATATATATATATATATATATATATATATATTCTATTATATATTTTCTCTATTGTTGCTGTGCTGCACCAGCTAAAGACATGGCACCCCACTGCTTTTGCCTCTCAAGGACTAATCTTCCAAGCGTAGTAAGCTCCAACCATCCCCTTTTTCTGTACCTCAATTTTTGTCAATACATATGATTACAGAACAAAAGTATGGTTAATAGTGATAAGCAAAAAAGCACAACCAAAAACAGTAAACTTATATTATTACATACATATTCTGAGCTGTTTTGTGTTTCCTACAGTTACCCTTATATACACTACTCAAAAAAAATAAAGGGAACACTTAAACAACAGAATCTAACTCCAAGTAAATTAAACTTCTGTGAAATCAAACTGTCCACTTAGGAAGCAACACTGACAATCAATTTCACATGCTGTTGTGCAACTGGAATAGACAACAGATGGAAATTATTGGCAATTATCAAGACACCCTCAAAGGAGTGGTTCTGCAGGTGGAGACCACATCTCAGTACCAATGCTTTCTGGCTGATGTTTTGGTCACTTTTGAATGTTGATTGTGCTTTCACACTCATGGTAGAATGAGAAGGACTCTACAACCCACACAAGTGGCTCAGGTAGTGCAGCTCATCCAGGATGGTACATCAATGTGAGCTGTGGTAAGAAGGTTTGCTGTGTCTGTCAGTGTAGTGTCCAGAGGCTGGAGGTACTACCAGGAGACAGGCCAGTACACCCAGAGATGTTTATGGGCCGTAGGAGGGCAACAACCCAGCAGCAGGACCGCTACCTCAGCCTTTGTGCAAGGAAGAGCACTGCCAGAGCCCTGCAAAATGACCTCCAGCAAGCTGCAAATGTGCATGTGCCTGCACAAACGGTTAGACCATCCTCATGGAGTCGGTTTCTGAGTGCCCAACGTCCACAGATGGGGGTTGTGCTCACAGCCCAACACGGTGCAGAATGCTTGGCATTTGCCACAGAACACCAGGATTGGCAAATTCACCACTGGCGCCCTGTGCTCTTCACAGATGAAAGCAGGTTCACACTGAGCACATGTGACAGTCTGGGGACGCCGTGGAGAGCGATTTGCTGCCTGCAACATCCTTCTGCATGATCGGTTTTGGCAGTGGGTCAGTAATGGTGTGGGGTGGCATTTCTTTGGAGGGCTGCACAGCCCTCCATGTGCTCGCCAGAGGTAGCATGACTGCCATTAGGTACCGAGATGAGATCCTCAGACCCCTTGTGAGGCCATATGCTGGTGTGGTTGGCCCTGGGTTCCTCCTAATGCAGGACAATGCCAGACCTCATGTGGCTGGAGTGTGTCAGCAGTTCCTGTACGATAAAGGCATTGAAGCTATGGACTGGCCCGCCCGTTCCCCAGACCTGAATCCGATTGAACACATCTGGGACATCATGTCTCGCACCATTCACCAACATCATGTTGCACCACAGACTGTCCAGGAGTTGGCGGATGCTTTAATCCAGGTCTGGGAGGAGATCCCTCAGGAGACCATCCGCCGCCTCATCAGGAGCGCCCAGGGGTTGTACAGTAGGGAGGTCATATAGGCTCATGGAGACCACACACAATACTGAGCATCTTTTTCTTGCCATGAGGCATTTCCACTGAAGTTGGATCAGCCTGTAATTTGATTTTCGACTTTGATTTTTGAGTATCATTCCAAATCCAGACCTCCATGGGATAATCATTTTGATTTACATTGATAATTATGTTTTAGTGTTCTGAACATATTCCACTAGGCAATGAATAAAAATCTGCAACTGGAATATTTCATTCAAAGATATCTAGGATGAGGTATCTTAGTGTTCCCCTTATTTTTTTGAGCAGTGTATTTGCTGCTCATGGCGATGAATGTAAGACATGCAGAAAACTTTACAGAAATCAATTGGACAGTCTACTTCACTGTCTGTAGTATATAAAACTCAATATAACAAACAATTATGGTATAGTGGATATACTGATAAGAGCATTGGAATTTGGCAATAGTTGTGAAGTTTTAAGAAAAAAAAAAAAAGAGTAGCATATACAAAAAAAAAATCCAGTGTTGTATACAAGCAACTGGCAGAATCCTGGCTAGGAGAAGCTGAGAGGATTAATAGGACCAATATAGGGGTCCTGGTTTGTTAGAAATGATTAGATGAGATGCGTGGAACTAGTCGTTCCCACCCTCCAATCCAGGAGGTGCAGCTGGTTTAAAGGGAACCTGTCACCTGAATTTAGCTGGACTGGTTTTGGGTCATATGGGCGGAGTTTTCGGGTGTTTGATTCACCCTTTCCTTACCCACTGGCTGCATGCTGGCTGCAATATTGGATTGAAGTTCATTTTCTGTCCTCCATAGTACACGCCTGCGCAAGGCAAGATTGCTTTGCGCAGGCGTGTACTACGGAGGACAGAGAATGAACTTCAATCCAATATTGCAGCCAGCATGCAGCCAGCGGGTAAGGAAAGGGTGAATCAAACACCCGAAAACTCCGCCCATATGACCCAAAACCAGTCCCGCCAAATTCAGGTGACAGAGTCCCTTTAAAAGGGCAGCTGAGTTGTTCATTCCTTGTCCGGGAGTAGAGGTGCAAACACCTCTGGTATTTGGGTCCATGGATGCAAGGTGGAGGACCGGTGTAAGTTGCTTAGACTCTGCAAGAGGAAGTTTCTGGAGTTAATAAACCTTCCTGTTTGGAACAGAAACTGCATGTCTGTGTGGACGCTGCCTAATGCCTACCAGAGCGAAACCCTACAGTGAATAAAACAAAGCTACAGAATACAAAGAAAAATGTACAAAGTAAAGCTACAGACAAACAGAAGCTACAATATACAAGGAAAATCTGTAATAAGTATACAAAGGAAAGCTACACGGTATTAAGAAAATCTTCCAAGAAAATTATACAAAGGCTACAGAGTATAAAGAAAAACTAGAGCATGCAAAAAAAAACAGTGCAATAAAAAAAAGTTACAGGGTACAAAGAAAAGCTAGAGTATACGAAGGAAAGCTGGTGCAAAAAAGAAAAGATACAGCAAAGAAAAGCTACAGCCTCCAAAAAAAGAACTACAGCCTACTAAAAAAGCTACAACATACAAAAAAAAGCCTACAGCATACAAAGCAACGCTACAACCTCCAAAAAAGAACTACCGCCTTCTAAAAAAAAAAAGCTACAGCGTACAAAGAAAAGCTAGAGCATACAAAAAAAAGCTAATGCAAAAAAAGAAAAGCTACAACGTACTAAGAAAAACTTAAGCATGGAAAGAAAACTACAGCGTCCAAAAAAGAACTACGGCCTACTAAAAAAGCTGCAACATACAGTACAAAGAAAAGCTACAGCATAAAAAAACTAGAGCGTACAAACAAAAGCTACAGTGTACAAAGAAAGGTTACAGCCTATAGCGCCGCCTGATGGTTACACCATAGAGGCCATTAATTGGAAATGCACAAGTTGTTATGAAACTTACCATCTCCTTGTGGTTTGGGTAGTATGTCTGCTCAATTAAAGGAAACTTTTCTGCTCCCAAAGTTTTATAGGCAGATATGAGTTGGGCAAACTGTAAGATAATCATGACATGGTGCTTAGTAATCACACTTGTAAGAAAACCATAACATGGTGCTTGTAAGATAATCATGACATGGTGCTTAGTAATCACACTTTTAAGATAATCATGACATGGTGCTTAGTAATCACACCTGTAAGATAATCATGACATGGTGCTTAGTAATCACACTTGTAAGGTAACATTCACATTTACGTTGTTGGGCGCAGCGTCGTCGATGCAACCAACAACACAAAACTCAACATTGCGTTTTTTGACACATGCGTTGCCATAAACTAGTAATGTTCTTGAATTTTGGCGCAGGGAAAACGCTACAAGTAGCGTCTTCCGCGCCCTGTCTGGTGCGTCAAATTGACGCATGCGTCGTAAAACGCAATACAACGCATACCAGCGCATGTCCATGCTCTCCCCATGTTAAAGATAGGGGTGCATGACGCATGCGTCGGCGACGCTGCGCCCAACAACGCAAATGTGAATGTAGCCTAAGAAAACCATGAAATTGTGCTTGTAAGGTAATCATGACATGGTGCTTAGTAATCACACCTGTAAGATAATCATGACACGGTGCTTAGTAATCACACCTGTAAGATAATCATGACACGGTGCTTAGTAATTACACCTGTAAGATAATCAGGACACGGTGCTTAGTAATCACACCTGTAAGATAATCATGACACGGTGCTTAGGAATCACACCTGTAAGATAATCATGACACTGTGCTTAGTAATCACACCTGTAAGATAATCATGACATGGTGCTTAGTAATCACACCTGTAAGATAATCATGACATGGTGCTTAGTAATCACACCTGTAAGATAATCATGACATGGTGCTTAGTAATCACACCTGTAAGATAATCATGACACGGTGCTTAGTAATCACACCTGTAAGATAATCAGGACACGGTGCTTAGTAATCACACTTGTAAGATAATCATGACACTGTGCTTAGTAATCACACCTGTAAGATAATCATGACACGGTGCTTAGTAATCACACCTGTAAGATAATCATGACACGGTGCTTAGTAATCACACCTGTAAGATAATCATGACACGGTGCTTAGTAATCACACCTGTAAGATAATCATGACACGGTGCTTAGTAATCACACCTGTAAGATAATCATGACACGGTGCTTAGTAATCACACCTGTAAGATAATCATGACACGGTGCTTAGTAATCACACTTGTAAGATAATCATGACACGGTGCTTAGTAATCACACATGTAAGATAATCATGACACGGTGCTTAGTAATCACACCTGTAAGATAATCATGACACGGTGCTTAGTAATCACACCTGTAAGATAATCATGACACGGTGCTTAGTAATCACACCTGTAAGATAATCATGACACTGTGCTTAGTAATCACACCTGTAAGATAATCATGACACTGTGCTTAGTAATCACACTTGTAAGATAATCATGACACTGTGCTTAGTAATCACACCTGTAAGATAATCATGACACGGTGCTTAGTAATCACACCTGTAAGATAATCATGACACGGTGCTTAGTAATCACACATGTAAGATAATCATGACACTGTGCTTAGTAATCACACCTGTAAGATAATCATGACATGGTGCTTAGTAATCACACTTCACCTTACATCATATACAGTATCAGCCATTAGTACATTCACATAAAATGGAAATGGTGCAATAGAGCCCAAGCCACAATAAGGTAGAGATTGTGGAGTCCACTGTGGCTTTGGTGGTAAAAATACCATTAAGAGGAAAAACACAAATTTCTTGTGACTACTGCAAGTTGTCTGCAGCTTTGGAAAGATTGTGCAGCGACCTAACTGTGAATCTACTGCGCCCTAAAGATTACTAGTAGAGATCCTCCAATTTGGCCAATATTAGATATGTTCCCTTACCACCCATGGCTTGTCGCAGAAGTTGTAGATGGATTCCAGAGAGTTTACACTGGGAATACCGGCATATTGCATACCAATGATGATGTTTCGGAAATCTTCATTTTCCGCCATACTAAAGGAATGTTGTCGAATGAGCACGAAATCTGGTCGAAAAGATCTAGAAAACACAGAAATGTGCAATTACGCTACAGAATGATAAAATAATAATGTCTACTACTTACTGACAAACATATTGTATTTTAAACATATAAGCCTAAGTTCCCACATTGAGTCTTTGACGCTGCAGCGTTTCAGCACCTATTATGTAAATTAGTTTATTGCCTTTTTTTTAGTTTGTTTTTTTACATGCGTTTTTATTGCGCTTTTTTACCTGCGGATTTTCCGCATCTAATGCAAGTCTATGGGAAGAATCCGCACAGAAAACTCTGAGAACCCACCCCAGAAACTGACATATTGCGGATTTAAAACCCGCACCGCAGGTCAATTTATGGAGCGTAAAAAAGAGGCACGGTGGCCATGAGATTTATAGAAGTCCCATCCACTTTGCTGGAACTGTAAAACTTGAACTTTAATCCCATCAATGTTTAGATCATTTGCAATTCTTTTGGACTCACCTGACGACTCGCGTCCCATTCCGGAACATTTGCAGATCTACAGCGAACGTCCCATCAGAATGAGCAATGAGATTTATTTCTGAAAATTCAGCCTAAAGGGAAGGAAAGAGTAAAGCAATTCACAAACAGATCGAAGACAAAAAAAAGATAGACGAAGCGTAGTTAAAAAATAAAAAGAGGCAGAATCAATTTTGTCCCTAGTGTCCTTAGACAGCTCTTTGGTCTTGGCCATGGTGGAGAGGTTGGAGTGTGATTGATTCAGTGTGTGGACAGGTGTCTTTTATACAGATAATAAGTTCAAACAGGTGCCATTACTACAGGTAATGAGTGCAGAGTAGGAGGGCTTGTTAAAGAAACATTAACGGGTCTGTGAGAGCCAGAATTCTTGCTGGTTGGTTGGTGATCAAATACTTATTTCATGCAATAATATGCAAGTTAATTATATAAAAATCATACAATGTGATTGTCTGGATTTTATTTTTAGATTCTGCCTCTCACAGGTGAAGTGTACCTACGATAAAAATTACAGACTCTCCGTTCTTTGTAGGTGGGAAAACTTGTAAAATCGTCAGCGTATCAAATACTTATTTTTCCCACTGTATATACAGAGCTCAATTAAATAGGACTCACCACTTGCCACAATTAGGTTTTTTTTTTTTATCTATGTATTTATTATACTTGCTTATATAGCACCATCATACTCCGCAGCGCTTTACAGGCATCATCATCACTGTCTCATAATATCCCACAAAATTTGGAGGAAACCCAAGGAAATCCCAAGGAAAGCATACAAACTCCCTGCAGATGTCATCCATGGTGGAATTTGATCCCAGGACGCCAGCGCAAGTTTGTGTGCCGCATATATTTTTAAAGGCCCCCAGTCAGAGGCCGCTCACCCGGCCAAATCAGGTCTCCCACTTTGCACTGATGAGGCACAACACCCTGAAACATGTTTCTGCTAATGGAGTTTCTGGTTTTGATTCTTATCCTAAGTCATGTGGCAAGGTTCGTTATAGGTTCCATATTGACTTTTACGATTGTTACAGCCAATAAATGGCACCAGAGATCAAATCCTCTTCTTTCTGACTAGTCTATTTGGATAGGTTTTTTTTTTCTTTAAAGGGAACCTGTCACCTGAATTTGGCGGGACTGGTTTTCGGTCATATGGGCGGAGTTTTCGGGTGTTTGATTCACCCTTTCCTTACCTGCTGGCTGCATGCTGGTTGCAATATTGGATTGAAGTTCATTCTTTGTCCTCCGTAGTACACGCCTGCGCAAGGCAATCTTGCCTTGCGCAGGCGTTTACTACGGAGGACATAGAATGAACTTCAATCCAATATTGCGGCCAGCATGCAGCCAGCGGGTAAGGAAAGGGTGAATCAAACACCCGAAAACTCCGCCCATATGACCGAAAACCGGTCCCGCCAAATTCAGGTGACAGGTTCCCTTTAAATGTTGGTAATGTTTGCAATTTTCAACCTGACCACCAGAGATTTTTTTTATACATATATTTCCTGTCCTTTCATGAAAGTTTTCAGCAGGCTCCTTATCAGAAGACAGGTTTACAGTGACAGTTAATGTCTCCACACACAGCTGGTAACACAGGATCCACCAATCACAGATGACCTTATCCCCCTTCCTTCACAATGACCTTTGCACATGCTCATTAGATGCTTCAGTAAAAAAGATAAGGTCGGGGGTCTGTTCATCGAGGACAATGTACATGTATTGTTTCCTGAAACACATGGTATTTAGGACTCTAAAAAAGCCTCAGTCACCAGTGTAAAAATGGCATTATTTCAATTTTTTATGTTTAATAAAGATTGTGATATGCTAAGAAAATTTATTTAATACAAAATCCTAAAAGTTTGCAATAACGATGTCACTGATCCAATTACTACTGTATAATGAACTGAATATATGGATTTACCTGTTCAATTCGTATATCATAATCTCCTTGAAGCTTCTTTCCTCTGAAACATTTTGCCCTAAAATATATAAAAAAAACACTTTTTTTTAAGATAAAGAGGGAACCATGAAAACGATCAAACATCATAAACAGTAATAACAAAACGGCGCCACCATTATCTCTAGGCTGTGTCTGGTATTGCAGCAGTCATTTGAATGTGGATGAATGGGGATACACAGTAGGTTATTCACTAAATCACCATCACTGCGCATCACAAATCCACCTTTGCACCCACAGGAGACATAACAACCGTTGCAAATTTTTTAAATCATGATTTTTTTCCCCCTTGCAGTGATTTTTGACTATTTTCTAACCTGTAAGTGGATAAGATCTCATGTAATCGCCGTGTGAGATCCATTTGGCTGAATCTAGCATTGCGTTTTGAAGACTGTTCCGAAAATTATCCATTCGAGACGGAAGGAGCACTTGCAAGTAACCTTGTCTATGCAAATTAGACACAGCTGTATGTAAATTATGCCATTAGCATGCAAATGAGACCAGAGCTTCCTACCTCTATTACAAGACTTGCGTGGTCGAAGCGCGGGCACGATGCCAAGAAGTAAAGAGCGGATGGAAAGGTATTGATATTACATCGTGGTCGTGGCAGTAACTTCTACAGAAGTTTCTTTGGACCTTTTTTTTAAAGTTTTTGAAGAAACTCCTTAAAGGCCATTACCTTCATCTTCTTTGCACAGAATTTTTTTTTAATTGTTAATTTGATTGGAAAGAGCAAAGTCACGACTGTGTGTACCACCGAGAGGGAGCACCAACCAATTTATACAAATGGGGTCAGAGGAACCTCATCACCGTCAATGGTATTCGAGTCCACGGAATGCGGATTTCGTGGAAAGCTGTGGCTTACTAAATAAGTCATGGGCTGCCATAAGCCTGTACCTTGCCAGAGGTCATCAGGTGGCACGCAGAGGACAAAGGCGCCAAGTGTACCCGGCCGCAAACTGCAAGCGGAAGATAGAGGTCACTGCTCCTCGTGGGCGTGAAGATTCTTTTATTGCTGCAAACAAGGCGTGGGTGGGAGAGTATTGCAATGTACAGGGGGCACTATTATCAAGCGGATGCACTTTTTTAATGCGGGAGACAGAAGGGGGCGCTGTTTCTATGAGAGGCACAGAAGGCGGCACTATTAGGCCGACGTCACACTAGATTGTTCCTCTCCTGGTATGTTGTGCCACCATATTGTAGTATTGCCCCCGCTGTACGTCCACACAGTACTAATGCCCCATATTACCTCCATAAAAATGTCCTTATCCAAGAAGTATTGTTTCTCCTTGCAGAGAGTGACATGTTAAGCATGTCTAGGTGAGGAGACTTAAAGCCGTTTCCTCTCTGAAGAGACAATTTGCTTATTGTGGCACCAAACAGTAATAGTCCCTCTCCCTGTACGATCACATTGTAAGGCTGCCGTCACACTAGCAGTATTTGGTCAGTATTTTACCTCAGTATTTGTAAGCCAAAACCAGGAGTGGGTGATAAATGCAGAAGTGGTGACGTGTTTCTATTATACTTTTCCTCTAATTGTTCCACTCCTGGTTTTGGCTTACAAATACTGATGTAAAATACTGACCAAATACTGCTAGTGTGACGGCAGCCTTACAATGTGATCGTACAGGGAGAGGGACTATTACTGTTTGGTGCCACAATAAGCAAATTGTCTCTTCAGAGAGGAAACGGCTTTAAGTCTCCTCACCTAGACATGCTTAACATGTCACTCTCTGCAAGGAGAAACAATACTTCTTGGATAAGGACATTTTTATGGAGGTAATATGGGGCATTAGTACTGTGTGGACGTACAGCGGGGGCAATACTACAATATGGTGGCACAACATACCAGGAGAGGAACAATCAGAGGAAAGGTATAATAGAAACACGTCACCATCACCACTTCTGCATTTATCACCCACTCCTGGTTTTGGCTTACAAATACTGAGGTAAAATACTGACCAAATACTGCTAGTGTGAACGTGGCCTTAAAAATAGCAGCATCAATTCACAATGTGGACAGGGGAGTAGCATGTAGTCTCAGGGAAGGCAGGGAAAAATAAGGAAAACGTATGATGGGGAAATATGTGTATGAGCAAATGAAGACAGCAGCAATCTGGATAAACACATTAGGTAAAATCTCGTCTTGATTACTGGGAAAAAGACCACAAAATAAAAATTTGACACTTGGAACAGGCTGCAAACAACATAGGAGGGGCCTGAAAATGAATTACGGTAAGTCAGAAAAATTGCAGACTGAAATTTAGTACAATTTATGAACTATCGGTAACCACTAACATCTTAAAATTATTTTCTCCATGACAAAGTTATCCAAAGCCATTTTTTTGCTCACACGAGTTTTATGCCTTTTTATTGCCTATAAAGAAGTGCACTAAAAACACATGACAAATGGCCCACCTAGAGCATGCTATATTTGGAAAAAAAACTCTTAAGGGCCTCCAAAAACACACAAAGTTTGAAAACATGCCACAAAAAAATGTATTTGTAGTGCATTGAAGAACTTACATCTGACATCAACCAACAGCGGCAAAAAACTATGGGGGGTGATTCATCAAGACCAGAGATTTTGGCACAAAGTGGGGCTCAGCTGGGAGGGAGGCAATTGGATTTAGATGCGCAGATTTTACTGAATTTTATTTGTGCGAGATATGACACTTTTTGAGAGTCATGATCAAGCTGTAACATTGGGACTTGTGGGTTTTTTTTTTGTCAAACTTTGTTGAAGTTTTTATAGTAGCATTTTGGGGCACATAGCTTTTTTTAAATCACTTATCCAATTTATCCTGTGCTCTACACTGAGCACCTTCGTAGTGGTTTCCATCTAACTCCTCCCCAAAAATGAGAGTCAGTTATAGTTCTCAGAATATGACAATGGGGTCCTGTTTTTTTAGGTATGCACACAACTATGAGCAAACCTTTCTGTGCTAAAAAAGATGCCTAAAAAGACGGACACCGCCGGAAAACAGAGACCAGAGTGACTCCATCTGCCTTAGGTCGGCGTCACACTACCGTGTTTTACGGACGTAAGAGGGGTGCTGAAAATACGGATTACATACGGTACAATGCTTCTCTATGCCCCTGCTCCTATCAGCCGTATTTTACTGATCCATATTATACGGTCTTCTACGGCCGTAGAAAATCGCAGCATGCTGCGTTTGTCACCGTATTGCGCAAAAAATCCGCCAATGAAAGTCTATGGGGGCCAGAAAAATACGGATTACACACGGACCAACAGTGTGACTTGCGAGAAATACACAGCGGTGTTAGAGAGAAAAGCCGGCAATTCAGTGCTGTGTACAGTGATATCACACTGACAGCTTACAATAGAATAGGTAGAATAAATATGGACACATAGAATAGGTATATATATATATATACACCATCAGTGAGACACATATATGTATATATATTATTACTTCATACAGCGCTAAATAGCTTTAAAGCCGGTAATTCAATTGCCGGCTTTTGCTATCTCCTTCCTAAACCCGACATGATATGAGACATGGTTTACATACAGTAAACCATCTCATATCACCTTTTTTTTGCATATTCCACACTACTAATGTTAGTAGTGTGTATGTGCAAAATTTGGGCGCTCTAGCTATTAAATTTAAGGGTTAAATGGCGGAAAAAATTGGCGTGGGCTCCCGCACAATTTTCTCCGCCAGAGTAGTAAGTTTTACTACTCTGGCGGAGAAAATTGCGCGGGAGCCCACGCCAATTTTTTACACCATTTAACCCTTTAATTTAATAGCTAGAGCGCTCAAATTTTGCACATACACACTACTAACATTAGTAGTGTGGAATATGCAAAAAAATGAGGATATGAGATGGTTTACTGTATGTAATCCATGTCTCATATCATGTCGGGTTTAGGAAGGAGATAGCAAAAGCCGCCAATTGAACTACCGGCTTTCTGCTATATCGCGCTGAAGTAAATATTAATATATATATATGTTATGACAGTATATATGTTTTTATGATTTTTTGAGAACATGGATCCATTGTATGTCCGTATGTCGGTTTTGCAAGCCTGCGAGAAAATCTCGCAGTACGGATGCTATACGGATTACATACGGAGGATGCCATGCGCAAAATACGCTGACACACCCTGCCTACGGAGGAGATACGGACCACTATTTTGGGGACTTTTCTGCGTATTACGGCCGTAAATTACGGACCGTATTTTTATACGCTGAGTGTGACGCCGGCCTTATTACAGTGAATGGGTCCATCAGTCGTTAAACATGACAGTTCTATAGTTTGGGTCATACCAAATATGTATACATATTTTTTATTTATTTTTAGTGCCAAAACAGTTTTTCACTTTTTTTGTGCTTTTTTTAATTTTTACAAATTGTATTCATTTTTTTTTTTTTTAACACTTTTACTTAGTTGCACTATGGAACATAAACACTTTGATTGCTGGTCTCATGCACCTAGGCAATACTTCTGTATATGGAGCCCTATAACTTTGTTAATTATATAAATACTATAGTCAGGATTTACAGCAGCATCTAGTGGGTTACCCGTCCACGATCGGTGCTAAAACCGATCATAACTGATGCCACGTGGAGCATTTTCTCCCATCGTTGGGGGGTGGAGCATTAATTACTTATTCATTAGCCCTGTGGAAAAAAAAATATCAGCGTTGACGAGTTCAAATTTCCTTATTTTTTCTGGTTTAGTCTAACTAAGAAAACCGAGGTCTAAAGCAGAGTCATCTGCATTGGTTTTTCCTAACTTGCCGTGAAAGATTAATTGCGTTACTGCTTTATGTAAATGAGTACTGGTGTGCAATGTTGATGACGAATTATGGCAACAGATGGTGGTCACGGCATTAGATGCCCCTTTTAAAGTTAATTTACTATCCTAGACGGTGTTTCATAGTCCAACCTGATTTTTCACCATAAACCATCTGTGTCAGGATAAAATAACCACAGGGAATAAACTTTATAAACTATACAAGAATATTGTTGTTTAATGCCCTCCGGTGGTAGAAAGGTGAATTACAAGCTCAACTGGTGTTTCAAATTTAAATGTCCGTATTATTTTAATTTATTTTTTTTTTATGCTTGACATTCTTAACCAGGGGGTCCCAAGACACCCAGCGATCAGCAGCATGTGTGCAAACCGTCTAAAAACTAAAATACACTGGGAGTTATCCCTTAACGAAAACATTTTTTTTTCCCTTCGATTCTTCCAAAAACCATAACTCTTATGTCACCTCGAAAAGGGAGCATGTCCCTGGAAGTCAGGAAAAAAAAATTGATGTGTTGTCAAATGGCGAAAAAAAAAAAAAACACAATCTGCCATTGAATTTGGGGTTTTGTTTTTATAGTGTGTTGCGGTAAAAATGACACGGCAACGTTTTTTTTTTTTTTTCATTTAAATGGTAAAAAAAATTAAAAAAAATTTAGGAGAGAAAAAAATAAAAAAAATAATTTAGTGTGTGTTTACATTTTCTGCGACGCGTATTTTTTATTTTTTATTTTCATTAGCCGAAAGATCTATATCCTCCGAGGGTGTTTTTTCTGTGGCAAGCTAAAGTTCATATTCATACTTTTTGGGGGGTTTTGATCTCTTTTTACTGCAGTTATTTAGGGGGTTGCAGTGACAAAAAAAAAAACAAAAACACAATTCTTGCGTTTCCATTTCTTTTTTCATTATGACGTTTACCATTTGGGTGGACCGAACGAGAGCAGTTTTATTGCCTTTGTAAAACTCCAAGAGTCTCAAACCCCCAAAACAGCCTCTTCTGGGCACAAAGGTGTCACAGCAAATAAACCGTTCATTCAGCAGAGCACATATATGTCAGAGCGGGCTCACCCGAAAAGATTCCTTTCTCCTTAAGCAGACTTCATGCACAGAAGAGGTCCGATTCGACCATTCTTGGTATCACCTTCAGCCCGAGCTCCAAGCAATTCACAGCACCAAACAGAAGCATTCAAACCCAGTGCACAGTTGACACTGAACAGACCGCAGCTACAACACAGTTCTCCGCAGCTTTAACACACAGACTGCTTAGCTTTCCTGTTATGATCAGGTGACCTTGGAGCAGCATGAAAACTTTCGCTGGAGTAGGTGGTAACTATACTGACCGTAAACCCTGATCTTATCACCGCAACTAGAAGTAGCCGTGGGGTGTGCCTAACAAACCCTAGACACCTCGTCACAGCCGGAGAACTAAATACCCCTATAGATGGAAATAGGAATACTATCTTGCCTCAGAGCAGAACCCCAAAGGATAGGCAGCCCCCCACAAATATTGACTGTGAGTAGTAGAGGAAAAGACACAGGTAGGCAGAAAACAGGATTTAGCAAATGAGGCCACAATAGCTAAATAGGAAAGGATAGGACAGGATACTAAGCGGTCAGTATTAAAAATCCTTCCAAAAATATCCACAGCAGAAAATACAAAAACTCCACCATCTAACTAAAGATGTGGAGCGTATATCTGCATCTCCAGAGAATCCAACAAGACCGAGAAAACACTGACACAGTCTAAGCTGGACAAGAGAAAAACAAATGAATAGCACAGAATATAAGCACACTGCATGTGTGCCACAGGAACAAAAAACAGACACTTATCTTTGCTGAATTGACAGCTGAGCAGGAGAAGTCGGAAAGTGATCCAACACTTCAGAAGAAACATTGACAACTGGAAAGGGCTAATGAATCCTGCACACTTAAATATCCCAGTCAGAACCGTAATCAGCAGATACACCTGGCCAGGACTGTGACTCAGGGACAACTGCATTCCCACCTACAACCACTGGAGGGAACCCAAGAGCAGAATTCACAACACTTTCCTAGCTGACCCCTGCAGTCTCCACTCAGACAGAGATCATGGCACGTGTCTCTCCTTCAGCTACAGCTCACATTATGGCTGGTCACTCACCAGCAGCACACTCCACTCTGCTTCATTCAGCAGACAGCACCTAGTGAACACAGGCCATGGTTCTAGTAAAAAAAAATAGGCAGGGGCATCTAATCAAATCCTGTAGAGCTAGGACGTAACCCTTTCCTACCTGGCTCTGCTGCAGTTGGTTGACATTACATTTAAATATATCAGACTTTTACAGAGACGTGTTTACTTTTTAATATTATTAATGGCGAAAAAGAGGAGTGAATTACATCAACTCCCGATCTATGACGTTCTAGTACGTCATATGTCGTGAAAGCGTAATAAAGTTAAAGCAGTTTTCTAAGATTGTTTTTTTTTTTTTATCCCCATAGCCTGTTGGTAAAAATATGAGTCACCTTCTGCTATCCCAGAGCTGCCTCTCTGCCACTGCCTAAGGTCTTTGTTGACAAGCTGCAGTGGTGACATCACTACCACAACACTTGACTACTGCAATCATTGGGCATAGCAGGAATGATTATGTACTCAGTAATTGGCTTCAGCGGTCAAGTGCTGCAGTTCTGACGTCACTGCTGCAGCTTGTCAACAAAGACCAGAGGCAGTTGCAGAGAGGCAGTGCTGGCAAGACAGAGTGAATTATGCCAATTTTATTATTTTAGGCAAAAAATAATCTCCAAGTCATCATGTTATATCTAGTCATAGTGCCAGTAAATGCACCCCATATGTAAATACGTAATGGAAATAGCGACTCAATAACACATGAGATAAGCAGAGAACATGAGTCCAAGCCATATTGGAAAACTTTGTAATTTTTATTTCACAAACACGCATATACAAAAAAGGAATGAGAAAGTATTCGAGCAAAAAACATGTAGGGATAAATATAAATACAGATCAGTGACATGTAAACCCAAAGCTAATAGCCACGAGCACCCAGCGCAACACAAATAGAAGGCAGGGTGTATAAATTGTCAATATCCTATTATGCCAACCATGATTAGTACAGCAATGTAAGTGCTTGATGGTTAGATGTGAAGAAGTCTGTTTGTAATAAGGTATAAGAATTGGAAAAAGCCAATAAACGGTGACAATGGTTTGAGCCAATATAATGAATGACTAAAAGATGCTATATATCATATAAAGGCATCCTAGAGATACACTGTAGCAATACCATCCTGTGTGAGGAAAACTACTAAATTGGCAAATGAATGGAATAAAATGTAGTTATAATAGGGCTTAATTTACCTGTGGTATAATGTACACAGAGAAGACCCTGGCATCACGCCGCTCGAAGAAGCAGTGTGAAACGCGCGTCGGGGCAGATATATAGCATCTTTTAGCCATTCATTATATTGGCTCAAACCATTGTCAGTGTTTATTGGGTTTTTCCAATTCTTATACCTTATTACAAACAACTGGCATTGACATTTGGCATTTTGTAATCTTTGTAATAGATTTATATCGGGCTGCTACATTCTTAGAATAAGCTTGTGCCTTGCTGTACCCTATGGCATTGTGCTTCCCCAGTTTTTGACTCCGCACCTTTCATATTTTTATATATGTTTTCAGATTGTTACATCAATAAAAAAAACCCTATTCCTATAGTCATAGGTAACCTTTTTACCGCCGGTGAGCTGTGGGCTCACACTATCATTTAACAGCGTGGGAAGCACAGTGCTCTGCCCGGTGGTAATAATCTTACCGCCGATCAGAGCAAGTGATTGCCGTGCTGTCATGCAGATAACAGAATGGCAAACAATGGATGTTTGGGCCCACCATTCATCTGAATGGGGTCTGGGTTCAGGTTTGGGTACTGTTCTGGTACCTGAACCAAATATTTTTTTAGCTGCCAGACCCGGACATCAAGGGGTCTGAGAATTAGAGGAGTCAGAACCAGTGAAAACACAGCGCAGGGCTGGATCTATCAACCTGGTAATGTATAACCTCTCTGTTGCACTACAACTATTACTGATGTAGTATGAGTTAACTGAGAATCTACCAGTGAGCTTGTTCTGACGTTCCAATGGGAAAGTTGGTAGCTCTTTATCTGTCTTGTTCGGAGCTCCTCTCAGCTGATTTATGACCGCAGACCACATCAAAATTGAATGAGGCGGGAAACTAAAAGCCTGTAAAAACCAATCGGTGCAAACATTTTTTTTAATGAAAGTGAGTTTTAGCCCAATTACATACATTTAAAAAAAAAATGTCTCCAGAGATGGACAATTCCTTTAAATCAATTTTCATTCAACTGAATGAATATAAACCTGATGGAAAATAGAGCGACAGAAAGACGAGCACCCAGAGTATAAGAAGCGACACAATAAACCAGAAGCCCTGGAAATATTAACTCCCGTTCATTGCGATGCTTTCGATTTCTCACCTCTTCATTTTTACTGCCAGCAGCTTAATGACAATATATTTTTCAATTTCAGCTGCTGATTTATTTTTAATGATTTTTGGTTGTTTTTTTTTTTTCTTTTTACCCATTAACCTTGTGGGGGAGAATGAAACGTCTGACTCCGCTCCAATGGCCGTTACCTATAAATAAGGCGCCGCCGGCACAAATACGATTTATACATTAGCGGCATCGGTCTGAAATCAGAAAGCATTAGAGAGCGACCTTCACACAGGAAGAGCCTGACGTTACGCCGATGGTTAAGGTTTAGCGCTGTAACTATTACTGATTAAAGGGGGTCTCCAGTGAGAATAAGCTATGACCTATCCACACTGCTAGGATGGCGGGGGTCCGACCGATGGCAACCAAACGGACTGATAGAACGGGGCACGTTTATTCCCCTTAGGATGGAGTGAGAGTGCGCAGGCGGACAATTATTAAAGGGGGTGTCCACTGAAAATACATGATCACTATCCACGCTTATACACTAGTGGGGGTCCAACCGATGGTAGCCACATGGATTGGCAGAACCAGGCAAGCCGAGCACGGAGCTTAGCAGCCCCCAGAAGGAATGAATGGAGCGGCGGCCGAGCATGTGCACTGCTCCTTTCATAAAAGTGCCCCGTTCAGTGGGGGTCCCAGCAGTCGGATCCCCACCAATCTGTACGTTATTCAGTGAATAGATAATAACTTAAACTCCACTGGACAACTCCTTTAAGTTTAAAGGGGCAGTGGATAAATGAAAGGCTTGTTTGCAAGCCTTAAAGCATATAATCTCCCTTAATAAATTATATATATACTAGATGGAGGCCCGATGCTATCGCATCGGGAGGGCGGTAATGTCACGATGGGGGCAGGCATGCGGCGCTGTTGTATAATGGCATCCTCTGATAATCTAATGACTTTTGCATCAGGGGACTCATGTGCTTGACGCCTACGCCTTTATGCATTGCCTTTGTCCCAGCGATGCTGTTGCTCTTCAAGAGTCTCATTTGCCCGTTGTTGTCTTCGACGTTGTGCCTTTGCTGCTTTCCTTTCATTGTCATTGGCGTACTTTTTAGGAGGAGCCATGTTGGAGTTGATATTTGCTTTTTAAAGGGGTTTTCCCACGAACAAAAGTTCATTTTAAAAATTATCTTTGTCTGACCGTGTACCGAACAAAAGAGGAAGCAAAAGACAATACTGACATTACAGCAGGAGATCGCACATTTTGTGAGGTAAAATATTTTTTTTAAAAGTCAGTGAAATATTTTACCTCACAAAATGAATCCACTGTGATCCCCTGCTGTAATGTCAGTATTGTCTTTTGCTTCCTCCCCTGCCCAGGAAATGTGGTAAGCTCCGTACACGGTCATACACAGACAATTTTTAAAATGAACTTTCGTTCGTGGGAAAACCCCTTTAATGTGACCGACTTCCTCTGCCTGTAGACACGTCACGCATCTGCTGTCGGGATCAGCCGAATGATTCGCTGCGCATGCGCACACTGCGTTTTTCCTGCGGTTTTTGTGCGGATTTCACCTGCGGATTTACACCTGCGCATTCCTGGTGAGGAGCAGGTGTAATCCGCACAAAAAATTTGCATGCTGAGGAAAATACAACGCAGCGTTTCCGCGTGGTATTTTCCGCACCATGGGCACTGCGGATTTGGTTTTTCATATGTTTACATGTACTGTAAACCGCATGGAAAACTGGTGCGGATCCTCAGCAGCGAAATCTGCAAAGTGTGCACATAGTCTAAGACACTGTGTTTTTTTCTGAGGGCAGCAGAAAAAAAAGGCCAGGCTGTAAGCACCATGAGATCTTAGCCTTAGGGCTCATTCACATGTCCGATTTTTACATATGAGTGCAATCCGCAGTTTTCCCAGGTAGCACTTGTATCCATGATATTCTATGGGTCTGTGTACATATCTGATTTTTTTCCTTGGACCGGGCAGTCCGAGTCTGACATATCAGCATCATTTCTGTTTTTGATCCGAGGGTCGATGAAAGTCTATGGGACTGTTGAAAAAAAATCAGACTGCACTCTGATGACATCCGAGTGCAGTCCGATTTTCATGGACTGTAAAAATGGATATACTTTTTTTATTATTTCTCCTTACACGAAAAAATCAGATATCACTCAGACCACACTCTGATCAAAGCCTGATCAGAATAATTTATCTCATACGGTTATGTCTGAACGAGGTCTTAAATATCAATCCACATGTCCTGACAGTCTCTGTATTCCTGTCTAGACAGACATGAGACCACTGCAGGCAATCACTGTCTGTCCAGATGGCAGGAAAGAAGGGAAGTGTTGTTATGGGAGCTGTGGCATATCAGTAAGGTATTAAAATAAAAAATACTATTTTTGCACCATTAGACATCCTCTTTAAGGGGTTGTCCAATTAAAATAAGTTGAATTATGGAGCTGCAACGGGCCCATATAGTGTTCTTGCACAGGGACCCTTTTCTGCAGATGACTAGATATCACTACTGCAATCCCTAACCTGAACACTGTTTATTACATAGATGCATAAATCCAATTTTTCGTGTTCTTCCAGCCCCTCCATCGAGGAGGCGAAACATTCGCAGGAAAACGCTGCCACCTGCTGGTTACTTGTCAGAATGCAGCCTTAAAAATATTAAATTGTATCGTTTATTTTACTCGCCATTTAATTATACGAAGCAAAAGCAATGAAGATGAATATTCCTTTAAACGGTAATAAAATGGAATAATACACAGAATGTGTCAAACAAGGGAAACGTATATGCAGATACATTACACAGGCTCCAAAATCACGAGGAAAAGTATTAAAATATATTCTAGTAACTAGACTTGAGCAAAAAGATTCCCAGGACCCTCCTCCTCCTACCTGCTGCCATCCCTGGAGGCTCATCATCATTGAGCCGTGACGCTGCTGCGGCCAATGATTGTCTGCAGTGGTTATGAGGCTAGAAGAGGAGACCGGCAGGGACCCTCGCCAGCAGGATGGAAGAGCGGCCGGTGGGCCCATAGGTGCAATTATTTTTTTATAGCGCACATTAATGAGATGGAAGGGATGGAAAACGCCCTGCAAGGTTTTAGCATGTAAAGGTTTGCCCCTAATTGATGAAAATTTCTACAATTTTACCCCCCAAAAACATGAAGAACTGATATTGGAAAATTATATAACTTGCTGTATCTTTTTTTTTTTTAATCATTATTTTAATTTTAGCTCTTAAAAACATGATGGATGGATCGATAATCTTCACTTTTCTCACATCTTATTCTGAAGTCGAAGGGCCATTATCTTGGCACAGGGCGGCTGCTGGGCGGATGCATTTGGTTACATTAGGCTACGTTCACATTAGCGTTGTGCGGGGCTGCGTTGGGCGCAGCCGCGGCGACGCATGCGCCATGCGCCCCTATATTTAACATGGGGGCGCATGGACATGCGTTGTCTTGCGTTTTGTGACGCATGCGTCTTTTTGGCGCAACAGAAAACGCTGCGCCAAAAATCATGAAAAAATGAACGCATGCGTCACAAAAAGCTGCGTTTTGCATGCGTTTTTGCATGCGTTGTGCGTCACCGACGCAGCACCGCACAACGCAAATGTGAACGTAGCCTAATATACACAGTACAAGAACTGTATTCAGTCTTTGCTGCCGGGCCTGAAGACACGCTTTGTTCTGCGTCTATATGACTTTCCATGCTAAGATTTTCCGGGCTGTTCAGATTCAGCTTGGATAAAACATACAAAATCCCAAGAGAGGTCTGCAGTACCGGCTGCACAATAAGACATTCAGGTCAAATGTGATTATCAACTGCTTCCTTCCGTGCAGATAATGAAGAATAAAATAAAAGAATATTCAGAAAAAAACATCTATTGGGGCTGGGTCCTTCCGTTTCCAAGACGGGCAGCATCTGGGCCGATCCAGTAGCTTCCTCTCCTGCTCTGCACCGATCTTATTACCTTACCTTGTCTTATTGGGAAGGACGCGGAGCAGCGTACGAATCCAACAATCTAGCCGGCTTCAGAGCAGCGCTTACAAGCTCAAAAACAAAGAGCTTACAAGCACTGCACTCCTTGCCTTACCTAGGGGACTGTCCAGCTGATACACTGCAGAGGAGGCGCACCATTCTAACCGTCCATAGGTGCTCTGGCGACACAACCGTGGGATGAGGATGAGTTGCTGTGATAGACTGGGGTCTGCTGAAGACCCCCCATGTCGGTGATGACTGTACTACTGTGAAAACCATCTCATGATTGGCATTCATAGGAGACCCTGATTTTTGCTATATTCAGCAATTCTGTGGCACTGCTGTATATAGAACACCAAATAGGACGATCTCTGGATCAGGTCCCCTAAGGGGACTAAGAAATAAAGTGGGGAAAAAAAAAGTTTTAAAAAATATGAAACAATTACAAAAATGTATAAAAGTTCAAATCACCCCTACTTTTCCCCATTAAAATTTAAGAAGAAAAAAAATACACATATTTGCTATCGATGCGTTCGTAAAAGTCCCATCTATAAAAATACAAAATAAATTTATCTAGCTGGTAAATGGCAGGAGGAAAAAAAAAATTAGCCGCCTTAAAAGCAGGAAAAAAAAGTAATAAGAGGCAATCAAAACATTGTATCTACCCGATAAAATGTATCAATAAAAACTTCACACTTCATCTTGTAAAAATTTGGAAACATTATGGCTCTCGGAAAATAACCACTCAAGTGAAATTGAGGGTTATTTTGTCTGTTTTTTTTAAAGAAATTTTTGAACTTTTTTCACCATATAAAAAAAAACTATGCATGCTTGATATCTCCATACTTGTATCACCTAGAGAAACATACTGCCTAGTCAGTTTAACTGTAGAGAAAATAATAAAATTGCGGAATTGTGTTTTTTTTTTTTGCTTGGTAGTGTAACACCCCAGGTAACCTGTTGATACAGTGGCATTGCTTTCCTCACAAGGTGAGTGATGTCACGCTTGGAAGCGAGGAAGGATTCCTTTGACGGGTATTCAGCACATACAACACTGTTCTGACTCCAGGCCAGAAGGGGGAGCTCTACACCCGACTTCAGGGGAGCTGCTCTCTCTGGTCGGGAGGAGAAGTCAGTTGCTGGGCAGTTGGAGTGAGGAGAGCGAGGAGTGAGGAAGGAAAGCTGGGGCCGTGGAGACGAGTGATTCTGTGGCTCCTAGGAAGGGAAAAGAAAGCAGAGCAGTCTGTAGAGGCAGGAGAGTGAAGAGCTGGGGAGAGAAGCTGCGACTGGGCTTCCTCCATGCTGAGCGCAGATACCGGTAGCCAGAAGTTGTGGGGGTAACTTCATGCCCCACGGCAGAAACCGGCGGACAGCTGATTGCAAGTTACCTGCCCACCATTAACACCCGAGGACACAGTAGCAAATAGAGCCCGGGTCGTGATAGAGATCCTGTAAAAAGTTACCTGTCGTACAGGTTAGTGTCCTACCTAAAGGGGGACAGAGAGAACGTGAGGACTTGTGTCAGGCCTAAGGCAGCAAGAGACTACAACACCACAGCGCTAGAAGGAAGGCTTCCAACCCCACCTGGTTAGGGGGATTCCTGAGACACTTCCAAGCCAGCCGGACCATACCAGCATCCATGATCCGGTACCCTGGACTGTGGCTGCCTTAAAGCAAGTAAAGAGGTAAAGAGACTGCAACCCTGTGTCCTCCGTTTCTTACTACACCACCTACCACCATCTTCATCTATTACACCGAGGGCCCTTGGGACCCAGCTTCACCTGTGGGAAGCCATACCATCCCTGATGCCATAACATCACCCCAGTGGACCCCTTTAAGCAGCGTCGGTCACCGATGACCGAATACCACAGGTGGCATCACAAACTTTTATTATTCAACAAACCCCTTTAAAGACCATCCCTTTAACATGGGCACACAGGGCCACAGACCGGGTCGCCGCCGCCGTGACACATCCCTTTAAGTACCGAGTACCCCACGGCCGTGGCGGGCGTTCCATTTGCTACACTTTTTCTCCCCCACTTTCCAATACATCACAACATGATTAGAGGAAGGTGTCATTCAAATACAATTCAAACAAAAAAAAACACAAGCCCTCACACGGCAATGTTAACAAACAAAAATTACGGCTCTTGAAATAAAGGGAGGAAAAAGTAAAAGCACAAAAAAACGGAAATGGGTAACGAGATCGGAAAATTAAAAATGGTAAAAATCGATTTGCAGGATCTGGTATCTGGGGCCGCTTGAGAAAACCCCTGTGATCCGCCTCTTACCGGAGGGAATCCCGTATTCTCTTTTGGTTAGCCGACTTGGCGCAGTGCCATCGTTGCGGCATGAAGCACATGTCGTTGTGCCAGGCCGGCTAATCAAAATGTCATGGTGGCCGGGAAGTAGGAGATCTCCCATCTGATGGTCACAGATTATTGATTGGGTCCTGCAAATTGATTCTCTTGAGGCAGCCCCTCTGATTCCCAAAAGTGAAAAGATTACAGATCTGTGTCACTTTACGTTATGATCCAGTAATGGAAACCAAGAAAATTACCCCCTTTCCTGAAATTGGCCTTTACAGAATCAAGAAGACCATTACGGTACATTATGTGCCAATTTAGTAAGCAGGTTGGAAAATGACTGCAGAAATAATGAGTTTAGGAAGCAATGTATGTAACGACTGGTCACAGAACCAAGCTTGGTGCACTGGCGCTGGGTCTGGATTTCTACAGTATTGCAAATAAATCAAGACAAAACCAAATCTGCAGACAAGATGGCACACTCACTCCTGTCCTATATTTTCAAGTAAATCATAAATACAATGTTTTTTTCGCTTTCTTCTTAGGTCACAAAAAGTGGCAGTTCGCTCTAGTTCCATGCTCTTTTTTTTATACTCTCTTTCCTTTTTTTTTTTTGTCTTGTAGCATTCCGTGACAGTTTTGGACAAAGCAGTTTGTGAAATTTACACAAAATCAAAAACAATCTTTTTTTTTGTCTGTTTTTTTCTCAACTTTTTAGAGCAAAAAGTCAAATGTTAAGCTGAAATTTTTCAAACTATGCACCGAGATCTCCGTAGTATGTAAAATCACTCCAGGACGTCAAAATAAAAAATTACGATTTTTTTTTTAAAATCACAATTAGTTGAGAACATCTTAAAACCCCCAACACATGGCCACAACAGCAAATACAAAAAAAAAAAAGAAAGACAAGAAACATATAAAATAGACTTTAAAAAGGTTATATTCGTCTCCGGATAATGGTTGCGAGAACTAACCATCCTCTTTTTTTTAGAATAAATATATATTAGAGGCAGTCTATGCTTAGTACGTGCCTAAAATCCTACACATGGCTTCCTTCTGAGCTGTACTGAGCACTCGACGCCGGCAGCTGAATGACGAAATGCTGGGAATTTTGTTCAAAAGTGCAATTAACTGTGGAATACAGGCCAGCTCGGAGACCATCTGTGTAGCCATGGGAAGAACGCGCGTCACCGCAGGGATCTGCTAAAAGGTAGAGTGATCAACAGGAAGATGTAAAGGTTGAATCCTCCATTACTGAGAAAAACTTAGTTTTATATAATAGACTTCTAGGAAACAAAAAAATCTATACTTTCCAGAAATAGTTATTAAGCATACGACTTAAAGGGTCATCTACTATTTGATATCAAAACTAACATGTTGAGCCGAGGTGACAACTTTTTTAATAGGATCCTTTATCGATTCCGAGACGGAAGAAAGTAAAAAATAATTGTTACTTGGTCAATAATTCCTCTAACGCCAATTAAGCTGCTTGTCACCGAGTATTCCGCGAAGTCGATGTGACAGAGAAAAGGCTGCAATAGACTTTAATAACTTTTGACACCAAAGGTTTTTTCTTTTTTAAGGGGTTTTAAAGGAGTTGTCCCCACTTTTTCTGCAGGAACGCACAGCTCCCCCGCCTCCTGCTGGTCACCGTGCTTCTGCTTGACTGACAGTTTGGACCAGTTGTATCATTGCACTGGTTGCTCGAAGAGTGAGCTCTCTGATGTTGTATAATGAGGCAGCTTTACCTCCGAATCCCAATGCTCATGACAATTGATAGGATTTAAAATGCATGACAATAAGCCTCTAGTAGATAAAAAAAACAATATAAGGCTATGTACAAACGATGTATTTTTTAGGCAGGATCCATCGAAAAACTGCCCCATAAAATGAACATAGTGCACAAACGGCACTTTTTCTAGATCATATGACTATTTTTAACCGTTTCAGAGTTCGGATGCCTTGACGTGGTAAAAGAAGCAACATGTTCATTCTTTGAGTAGCTTCCAAAAGGAAGCCGCCCATGATCTATACTGAGAGCATAGCGCGCAGCCGCCGGTGAAGTCGCTTCAGGAAAATGACCGATGGAATTTTCCTGAAGTGTCTTCGCCTGGGAAAACTTGGCACCACTGCCAGTGTCTAAATGACACATAACCCAACACTAAACCTGTAGAGTAAAGTTCCAATAACCAAGCATTCACTGAAACAGGTGAGTGATAATTACAGTTTCCGATGCTTAAATGATTCAGGTCAGCTATTGGACTCAATGCCTCTTATGTCTTACCACGAGAGGACTAAATTAATTTTACTCTAAACATCTATTAATAAATAGACTAGACCCAATGTCTAGTCGACACATAACCTTTCTATTTGTGAACTATTACCCATTACTTAAGGATCCCATATATATTAGACTAATGTTGGCCAACCTCGCCATAATCGACAGGTTCGGCTGACACTCATGTATGGAGGCACACTGGCCAACTGATGGTTGAGAGAGATGTCAACTTAAGTATAATCCGGAGATAGTCGGAAGAGGTGTTTGAAGGTGGATGTGACAGTGAGATGGGGGAGCTTGATGTGAGAATACTAAATCGGGGTAAGATGGGAATCCCGAGATGCACAAGGTCTTGGTGTGGTGGGGAAACTCTGTCATTATATCTGTAACGGGGGCTTTGGCTGTCACTACTTTGAGGGGGACAAGAGCAGGATGTTACTACTCCAGAGGAGAGGGAGAGGTCTAGATGTGGCTTGGCATACTTCTTCAAATGAGCAAGGCAAGTATCCTTCCTGTCTTCCTTGACTGACGCTAGCTCTGCATTGGGTCGGCTGTCAGTCAGGGTGACTGAACCATTGCCGACACTGCCCCATGACTGAAACCGCGCCTTCTGCTCTGACTGACACTAGCTCTGCATTTGGGCAGGCTAACAGTCAGAGTCAGGGGTGTGGTTACAGCCGCCGCTCTGTATACTTGGAGTGGTGACTGAACCAGTGCCGGCACCGCCCCCATGACTGAAACTGCGCCCTCTGCCCTGACGCTAGCTCTGCATTTGGGCCTGCCAACAGTCAGGGCCAGGGGCGTGGTTACAGCCACCGCTCTGTATACTTGGAGTGGTGACTGAACCAGCGCCGGCACTGCCCCCATGACTGAAACTGCGCCCTCTGCCCTGACTGACACTAGCTCTGCATTTGGGCAGGCCAACAGTCAGGGGCGTGGTTACAGCCGCCGCTCTGTATACTTGGAGTAGTGACTGAACCAGCGCCGGCACCGCCCCATGACTAAAACTGCCCCCTCTGCCCTGACTGACATTAGCTCTGTATTTGGGCAGGCCAACAGTCAGAGTCAGGGGCGTGGTTACAGCCGCCGCTCTTTATACTTGGAGTGGTGACTGAACCAGCGCTGGCACCGTCCCATGACTAAAACTGCATCCTCTGCCCTGACTGACATTAGCTCTGCATTTGGGCAGGCCAACAGTCAGGGCCAGGGGCGTGGTTACCGCCGCTGCTCTGTATACTTGGAGTGGTGACTGAACCAGTGCCGGCACCGCCCCATGACTGAAACTGCGCTCTAGCCCTGACTGACATTAGCTCTGCATTTGGGCAGGCCAACAGTCAGGGCCAGGGGCGTGGTTACCGCCGCCGCTCTGTATACTTGGAGTGGTGACTGAACCAGTGCCGGCACTGCCCCATGACTGAAACTGCGCCCTCTGCCCTGACTGACATTAGCTCTGCATTTGGGCAGGCCAACAGTCAGGGCCAGGGGTGTGGTTACCGCCGCCGCTCTGTATACTTGGAGTGGTGACTGAACCAGTGCCGGCACCGCCCCATGACTGAAACTGCACTCTCTGCCCTGACTGACATTAGCTCTGCATTTGGGCAGGCCAACAGTCAGGGCCAGGGATGTGGTTACCGCCGCCGCTCTCTATACTTGGAATGGTGACTGAACCAGTGCCGGCACCGCCCCATGACTGAAACTGCACTCTCTGCCCTGACTGACATTAGCTCTGCATTTGGGCAGGCCAACAGTCAGGGCCAGGGGTGTGGTTACCGCCGCCGCTCTGTATACTTGGAATGGTGACTGAACCAGTGCCGGCACCGCCCCATGACTGAAACTGCACTCTCTGCCCTGACTGACATTAGCTCTGCATTTGGGCAGGCCAACAGTCAGGGCCAGGGATGTGGTTACCGCCGCCGCTCTCTATACTTGGAATGGTGACTGAACCAGTGCCGGCACCGCCCCATGACTGAAACTGCACTCTCTGCCCTGACTGACATTAGCTCTGCATTTGGGCAGGCCAACAGTCAGGGCCAGGGGTGTGGTTACCGCCGCCGCTCTGTATACTTGGAATGGTGACTGAACCAGTGCCGGCACCGCCCCATGACTGAAACTGCACTCTCTGCCCTGACTGACACTAGCTCTGCATTTGGGCAGGCCGACGGTCAGGGGCGTGGTTACCGCCGCCGCTCTGTATACTTGGAGTGGTGACTGAACCAGCGCCAGCACCGCTTCAGAATGCTGCCAGGAGGAATAAAGTTCATTTTCTCCCCACAGCGTTGGGCTACATGCAGGGGCCCGCCAGCATAATAAAGCTATTAACTTACAGATTAACCCCATATCTGCAGGTTAATAGCATTTTTTCTGGTGACAGGTTTCCTTAACTTGGAAGATGTCTCCGAGCCTAAAGCATTTAACAATGGAAACTATTCAGTCAGTAGAGCAGCTTTCCATGGGAGCTACATACTGCCAGAAAGACAAGATGCCAGCCTCAGGCACCTTCCTTTGGAATCTATATTTTCCTCGTATTTCTTCTCTGTGTATAAACCATAAGATTTATATTCTAAAAGGAATCTTGTCACTGGATTTTCAGCCCTTGAAAAAAAACCACCATGTCATTATATAGGTGGGGAATATCTTTCTAAATATGCTCCATATCAAGTATTTCTAATTTAGAATTAAATATAAAAACAACACTTTTTATACAGTGCACACTGTATGAAAATTACCTGGAAAGAGTCATGTGGGCAGACTGCCAGGACAGCATGACTCCTCAAGAGCCTGGGACCACCCACATGACTCTTCTCAGGTAATTTAAACACACATATTATATTCTAATTTATTTTTATATATACACATTTCATTTTTTTAATTTTAAGGCCGGCGTCACACTACCGTGTTTTACGGACGTAAGAGAGGTGCTGAAAATACGGATTGCATACGGTACAATGCTTCTCTATGCCCCAGCTCCTATCAGCCGTATTTTACTGATCCGTATTATACGGCTTGCCACGGCCGTAGAAAATTGCAGCATGCTGCGTTTGTCACCGTATTGCGCAAAAAATACGCCAATGAAAGTCTATGGGGGCCAGAAAAATACGGATTACACACGGACCAACAGTGTGACTTGCGAGAAATACGCAGCGGTGTTGGAGAGAAAAGCCGGCAATTCAGTGCGGTGTACAGTAAAATCACACTGACAGCTTACAGTAGAATAGGTAGAATAAATGTGGACACATAGAATAGGTATATATATATATATATATATATATATATATATATGTCAGTGAGACACATATATGTATATATATTAATATTTCATACAGCCACGATAAAGCAAAAAGCCGGTAATTCAATTGCCGGATTTTGCTATCTCCTTCCTAAACCCGACATGATATGAGACATGGTTTACATACAGTAAACCATCTCATATCCCCATTTTTTTTGCATATTCCACACTACTAATGTTAGTAGTGTATATGTGCAAAATTTGGGCGCTCTAGCTATTAAATTAAAGGGTTAATCGGCGGAAAAAATTGGCGTCGGCTCCCGTGCAATTTTCTCCGCCAGAGTAGTGAAGCCAGTGACTGAGGGCAGGTATTAATAGCCTGGAGAGGGTCCATGGCTATTGGCCCCCCCTGGCTAAAAACATCTGCCCCCAGCCACCCCAGAAAAGGCACATCTGGAAGATGCGCCTATTCTGGCACTTGGCCACTCTCTTCCCATTCCCGTGTAGCGGTGGGATATGGGGTAATGAAGGGTTAATGTCACCTTGCTATTGTAAGGTGACATTAAGCCAGATTAATAATGGAGAGGTGTCCAATAGTCTGAAATGGTTAAAAAAACACAAACACATTATTACAAAGTCTTTTAATGAAATAAAAACACAGGTTGTTGGAATATTTTATTATCCTGGTAATCCACCTGAAGACCCTCGCTCTGTAACAAAGGAAAAATAAAAAAACAACAATATCCCATACCTTCCGATGATCTGTCACGTCCCACAATGTAAATCCATCTGAAGCGGTTACATTTTTTTACAGGCAGGAGCTCTGCTATTGCAGCTGTGCTCCTGGCTGTAAAACCCCAGCGAATGAATGTGAAGTAGGTCAATGACCTGTAGTTACCTTCAGTCGTGGTGATGCGTAATAATGTGTGTGTCTTTTTTTTTAACCATTTCAGACTATTGGATTAATAATGGATAGGTGTCATAATTGACGCCTCTCCATTATTACTCTGGCTTAATGTCACCTTACAATAGCAAGGTGACATTAACCCTTCATTACCCCATATCCCACCGCTACATGGGAGTGGGAAGAGAGTGGCCAAGTGCCAGAATAGGCGCATCTTCCAGATGTGCCTTTTCTGGGGTGGCTGGGGGCAGATGTTTTTAGCTAGGGGAGCCAATAACCGTGGACCCTCTCCAGGCTATTAATATCTGCCCTCAGTCACTGGCTTTACTACTCTGGCGGAGAAAATTGCACGGGAGCCCACGCCAATTTTGTCCGCCATTTAACCCTTTAATTTAATAGGTAGAGCGCCCAAATTTTGCACATACACACTACTAACATTAGTAGTGTGGAATATGCAAAAAAATGGGGATATGAGATGGTTTACTGTATGTAAACCATGTCTCATATCATGTCGGGTTTAGGAAGGAGATAGCAAAAGCCGGCAATTGAATTACCGGCTTTAAAGCTATCTCGCGCTGGATGAAATATTAATATATATACATATATGTGTCTACTGATATATATATATATATATATATATCTATATATATATATATATCTCTATATATATATATAGATATATATATATATATATATATATATATATATATATAGACAGTATATATGTAGTTACGATTTTTTGACAACATGGATCCATTGTATGTCCGTATGTCGGTTTTGCAAGCCTGCGAGAAAAACACGCAGTACGGATGCCATACGGATTACATACGGAGGATGCCATGCGCAAAATACGCTGACACACCCTGCCTACGGAGGAGCTACGGACCACTATTTTGGGGACTTTTCTGCGTATTACGGCCGTAAATTACGGACCATATTTTTATACGCTTAGTGTGACGCCGGCCTAAAATGTGTAAAACTAGAATATATATTAATTTTTGCCTAAAATACAGAGGAAATGTGTCATCTTTAATGTTAGGCCTTTTAGAGATCATTTTGTCTTCAGCTTGCTTAACTGTTCTCAGTAACAGTAATTTTGACCAGGGGTGCCCAAACTTGTACATGCCACTGTAACTTACGTTAAGGATAGGTACATGTTTAGAAATCTATTGAGAACAACATGGTTTTGATTTAGTGATAAGTTCCTTTTAATGGGGTTGTCAAATACTGACAACCCCCTTATTAGGGCATAAAAAGTGAAAAAGGGTCTCTCAGGGTCTTTTCCAAAATCCCCTAAGAGCCAGAACAGCTCAAGTCCGCTTTTGTGAGCTCAGTCATCCATATGCACGAAACCTGTCAAAAGTGGCCGACAGACACCACATCAGCGGAGACTTTAACATGCCAAAGTTAAAGTGGCGCTGGATAGTGCCAGATCGTAGAATGATTACATTTGTGCTTAGCAATCTTTAAACCTTACAATTGAAATTTTTGAAAATCGGAGTGTAAGCATTTGCATGGGTAGATGAACATAAGCACTGATCACAATTTGTGATGATTACTGCGCAGCTCTCCAACGTGCCCTGACCAAGAGGCACTATCGACTTTCTAAAATAAAGCGTTCATTCCTATATTTAAACAATGATGGAAGTCACGGTAATGTTCTTGAAACTCAGAGCAAAATTGCGGGTAGGTATAACACTGAAGCCGCCACAGCAGTGATGGAGGGAGCAGAGTATGATGATTACTCTGACTCGCGCAAGATTTCCCTTGTGGCACGTCCCGCTTCTGTGGTAAGTAACTGAGTATTGGATAGACAGGAGAAAATACACGTTAGATGGATACGTGGGTGGTATGCTTTAAGGTTATTTTAAGAAGGTCAATGGGAAAACTCCGCTAGCACAACTAAACGTTACCCGCAATCTGATGTTATTTCTTGGAATGTTCAACTGTCAGATCGAGACGTGTTAGATTCACCCCAGGTTAAGTTACATCAATTTATTCCATAATTACAAAGATTGCGACGGTCTAATTTATACTAATTATTCAAATGCCTTTTTTTTCCCCTCGAAGCCTCCTTAACCCCTTGACGACAAAGGACAAATGTAATTCCCCGGACTTTAATCGATTGCAACTAGAAATTTAGGAATATAGTTTAACTATTTGCATCATATTAAAAAAAAAGACCTCTTTGGTAAATAATTGTATTCTGCTATTCTTAGAACCAAATTGTATTATTCCTCCTAAAATAAAATGGCAAGTGGGCGATAACAGTTGAGAAGGTGACCCTACACATCACCTTGCCTAAACAGTGTTCCCTGTGAAGAGACACACCCCTTTGACATGGGGAATGGTCATACCCAGTTGTCAATTTATTTATAAATTTCAAGGATTAATAAAAGAAGAACTAGACAACACAATGTTCCAAAAAAGGTACTATAGACTTGTTCTTTTCCTGGGTAATACAAGTATTTATTTAAAAAGACAAGTCCTGAGAACTGAATTTTCTACCTTAAACTCCATAAATGTGGCTTTTTGGGATACAGAACTCAATGGAAGCCAATGTCTTTTTGATAACTGTCTACTTTGAGAAAAAAACATGGGCATACGAATATAACTTTTTTTTTTTATCACCGTTGTCAAATGTGTGAATTTTTCTGGCAGCAACGGAATTAAAGGGAATGTTGGACGGGTTTTTCCTTCTATATGAACACAGGAAAAGACCTGTCACTCAAGGGGAGTAGGCGGGGAAAATCCTCCAATGTTAACCAACTGTCCAACTAGTCTCCCGTGAGGCTCAGTCCCCAATGGCTTTCAAGTGTGTTTTTCTCTAAAAATCCGCAGCCTTTTCGAGTCTAACATAACTGGAAGAAGTCATACAGCCAGATTCTGATACATGCTGCCCGTGGATCGTTCATCATGTATCAGCAGCCAGATTCCCTTTACAGGACTTGACACGGTCACGATTTCTTCTTTACTGTGGCTTAGGGATGCTGTGACATCTATCCGATATGAAGTGTGCTGGACTGTCCATGTTGTAAGTGACAATCCAGTCATCCAACTGATGCTGGGCTGTCAGGATTTTGATTGACAGCCCTGTTGCACAATCTGGCCTAACCTGCTGGCATTTCCCCCAGGTGTCTCCTGTCCTTGGAGCTTGCTAGCTATTTAGCTGTGAGCAGTCCGGTGTCAGTTGTAGCTTAGCGTAGTTTGGTGTGTGCTTAGCTCCGTGTCTGATTCTCAGATCGTGTTGCTGTACCTAGGATTTATTGCGACCATTCGTGTGGATTATCCCTTTTGCTCTCGATGCTTTCTGACTTCAGGTACCTGACCCCGGATTTGGTCTCTAACTATTCGTTTGTCTTACTCCCTTGTCTTGGTGTATCCTCCTGGCATTTGAGCCTGGACTGTAACCTGACCACGCCTCTGTACCACGAGCCCTCCTGATATCTGACCTCGGACCTCCTGACTAGTACAACCCTGTCTGATGGCTTGTCAGTGCGTACTGACTCAGCGTCACGGTCGCATTATGATAATTGTTACTTGTATGCCATATGAGGGCATTTGGTTTTTATGGATGGCTTGATCTCCTCCTGTAGGAAACTTTTTTCTATTATCTAGAAATAGACAGACACTGCAAACAGTGGCAGACGCAGCGTGAATGATTGGCATGTACAGCCTGCTTGAGATTCCCATTGTGATAGCAGATGATCAAGTGAGATTTCTGTAGCTGGACTGGTGGTCATTAGCTGATTGCTTTACTTGCTTTAGTATATGATGAGGCATCCCCTTTTATTTTTTTTCTCCTCTCATTACCAAAATAAATCAGAAATAACACGGTGGAACCATATCTGGTAGACATCTCATACCTTTTGCGAAATCCACCTACGCCATCTCTACCGCTCAATGTCTGATTATATATCTGAGTTTTAATTGGAACCTATTTCCTTCCCTGCGCAATAAAGAGGTCACAACAAATTAGTCAGAAGATCACGCAAACTCTACCAACATGAAGTTATTGGGTTATTAAACAGCAACACATTCTGAAGATTACACCGCCGCCACATAAATATCTGCTTTGTAGACTATTTATTCCAAAGACGTATAAAGTCAGTTAGACGGGAGGAAAAAAGATTAGGAAACCTTTGTACAACATGAAGAAATGATAAGAAAGACGGGCGAAGGCTAAACTGCTTTATGTCTTAGCGGAATCGACCGAGTTTCCGAATCATGGTTTATATGGAGTGCAGATAAATCTTCATTCAGTGATTAGCAAACTGTATCAGGGTTATCAGAAGAAATCAGCATCGTTAGGAGTCTAATCATCGGAGCGGCACATGCAGACTGATTAAAGGAAACATTTATTTAGCCCTATAAAGCATCGCTCGACACAGCGGGAATGAAAAATCAGGCATATAAATGGAAACAGTGTCTATTTTTCATTCTGCTCAAATTGGCGGAGTCCTACATTACTGAGACCAACTCAAACTCTACCCGGTCACAGGCCGATCCCTACCGCGCCCTCCAAACCCTACACGTCCACTGGCAATCAGAACTTGATTCTTACTACACATTCATTTTGGTTTTTTTTTTCTTCTTCTTGTAGGAACTGTACAAAATAAAACAAATTAAAATCTTGGCTTTGCTGTTGATAACCATTAACCAACCATCCTGTACGAGATAAAATTATACTGTGAGGGTAGGCTTAGTTCACATTGCTCCTTACAGGAGGGGAGCGAAACACTGTAGTCTTTTATAAAGGTGACTATGTAAGGCCAGTCTCACACGTCCAGATAATTCCGGTACCGGAAAAATCGGTACCAGAATTATCCGTGTCCGTGTGCTTACCGTGAACATCAGTGTGGCACACGTGCGGCAGCCGTGTGCCGCCCGTGTGCCAACTGGGTACCACACGGACCGTGCAGGAGACAGCGCTACAAGTAAGCGCTGTCCCCTGCATCTGGTGCTGAAGCCGCCATGCATATCTTCTCTCCAGCAGCGTTCGCTGGAGAGAAGATATGAAAAACCCTTTTTTTTTTTTCCTTGTTTAAAATAAAGATCCCTGTCCCCACCCCCCTCCGCTGTTAATAAAATACTCACCCGGCTCCCTCGCAGCGTCCTGTCCTCGCCGCACCTTCTCCTATATGAGCGGTCACGTGGGGCCGCTTATTACAGTAATGAATATGCGGCTCCACCCCTATGGGAGGTGGAGCCGCATATTCATGACTGTAAGCGGCGGCCCCACGTGACCGCTCATACAGGAGATAGGGGACAGGGATCTTTATTTTAAACAAGGAAGAAAAAAAAAAGGGTTTTTCATATCTTCTCTCCAGCGAACGCTGCTGGAGAGAAGATATGAATGGTGGCTTCAGCACCACGTGGGGGGACAGCGCTTACAGTAGCGCTGTCTCCTGCACGGCACACGGACTGCACACGGACAGTGTCCGTGTGCGGTACGGGTTTTACACGGACCCATTGACTTTAATGGGTCCGTGTAATCCGTGCACTCCCACGAACACTGACATGTCTCCGTGTTTTGCACATGGACACACGGTCCGTGAAAACACGCTGACATGTGCAGTGACACATTGATTTCAATGTGTCTACGTGAGTCAGTGTCTCCGGTACGTGAGGAAACTGTCACCTCACGTACCGGAGCCACTGACGTGTGAAACCGGCCTAAGACAGCTGTCGTCTTAAATGCAGGTAATGAGTTGATTAGGAGCGTCTAACTGGTCAGTAGGAGCCAGAACTCTTCATGGTTGGTAGAGGGTCAAATTCTTATTTCTCACTGCAAAATGCAAATAAATTTGTATAATTTATGCAATGTGATTTGCTGGATTTTATTTCTGATATTCTATCTCTCAATGTTAAAATTAACCTTCCTTTAAAATTATAGACTGTTCATGTCTTTGTCAGTGGGCAAACTTACAAAATCAGCAAGGGATCAAATACTTATTTCCCGCACTGAAAGTTCTGCACCTATCACTGAGCAGGAACCTAAGCCCTGTATATCCTTAGCGATAGGCCCTGATTAGGGATAGGATGGGGTGACACTAGCCAGTCTGCACTACAACTAAAGACAAAGAAGGTAGACGAACAAGGGGAACACTTATCTTGAGCAGACTTAGAGAGGTAACAAAACAAATCCACCAACAGAACTAGAGAGGAAGACAGCTGATGCTATAGCTCCAAGTCTTTACAAGGACGAAATGTGAATATCACCGGCGATTCCCAGAAGCAGCTTTGGAGTCTATAAACAACCAGATCCAGGAGTGTCAATTAAGCCAGAGAGAGGTGGCCCCTGGGTCCAAGATTTAGAAGGATTAAAAAGGCGTCTGCAAAGCCAAACGCAGAGACCTTCTGCAGCCAGACGCAGAGCAGCTATCTGCAGCATTTGACACATCCGTGACAGAGGCCCTGCGTTGGAAAGATTGGCATTCCCTAAGAGATTCAAGGCACTGTTTCTGATTATTTGGTCTACTTCAGTCTCAGGACGTACCAGTACTATCTTACATCTGAATATGTATGTGCATATATAAATAGCCTTATAGTCTAGTTAGTTAAGAAAAAAAGGCCTCTTCTGTAGAAAAAAACTGCTCCGAATAGACGATTACTAAAGTACTGGCACAACACTGTCAATTTATTGATTTATACATAGAAAGGGTTAATCACGTTCTATTTGCCCGCCGGCATATAACTGTTAATTCTATTTAGTGTACCTGCGTATACTCTTAATGGGCGTTATTGAGGTTAACTTCTGTCATTGTATCTGTTACTTATACACAGTGTATCTACCATCCTTTCCTTTGTTTTATAAACTGGCTAGTAAACATTTATATTATACTAGATGGTGGCCCGATTCTAACGCATCGGGTATTCTAGAATATGCATGTCCATGTAGTATATTGCCCAGCGACGTAGTATATTGCCCAGTCACGTAGTACATTTCCCAGCTACATAGTATATTGCCCAGCCACGTAGTATATTGCCCAGCTACGTAGTATATTGCCCAGCTACGTAGTATATTGCCCAGTCACGTAGTATATTGCCCAGTCACGTAGTATATTGCCCAGCCACGTAGTATATTTCCCAGCTACATAGTATATTGCCCAGCCACGTAGTATATTGCCCAGCTACGTAGTATATTGCCCAGCTACGTAGTATATTGCCCAGCTACGTAGTATATTGCCCAGTCACGTAGTATATTGCCCAGTCACGTAGTATATTGCCCAGCCACGTAGTATATTGCCCAGTCACGTAGTATACAGCACAGAGCCATGTAGTATATTGCCCAGCCACGTAGTATATTGCCCAGCCACATAGTACATTGCCCAGTCACGTAGTATATTACCCAGTCACGTAGTATATTGCCCAGCCACGTAGTATATTGCCCAGCCACATAGTATATTGCCCAGCCACATAGTATATTGCCCAGCCACGTAGTATATTGCCCAGCCACGTAGTATATTGCCCAGCCACATAGTATATTGCCCAGCCACATAGTATATTGCCCAGCCACGTAGTATATTGCCCAGTCACATAGTATATTGCCCAGTCACGTAGTACATTGCCCAGTCACGTAGTACATTGCCCAGTCACGTAGTATATTGCCCAGTCACGTAGTATATTGCCCAGTCACGTAGTATATTGCCCAGCCACGTATCATATTGCCCAGCTACGTAGCATATTGCCCAGCCACGTAGTATATTGCCCAGTTACATAGTATATTGCCCAGTCACATAGTATATTGCCCAGTCACGTAGTATATTACCCAGCCACATAGTATATTGCCCAGCTACATATATTGCCCAGCCACGTAGTATATTGCCCAGTCACGTAGTATATTGCCCAGTCACGTAGTATATTGCCCAGCGACGTAGTATACAGAACAGAGCCACGTAGTATACAGCACAGACACGTATATTGCTCAGCCACGTATATTGCACAGCGACGTAGTATACAGAACAGAGCCACGTAGTATACAGACAGACACGTAGTATATTGCCTAGTCACGTAGTATATTGCCCAGTCACATAGTATATTGCTCAGTCACGTAGTATATTGCCCAGCGACGTAGTATACAGCACAGAGCCACGTACTATACAGCACAGAGCCACGTAGTATATTGCCCAGCCACGTAGACTGCCCAGCGACGTAGTATACAGCACAGAGCCACATAGTATACAGCACAGAGCCACATAGTATATTGCCCAGTGACATAGTATATTGCCCAACTACGTAGTATATTGCCCAGTGACGTAGTATACAGCACAGAGCCACGTAGTATATTGCCCAGTCACGTAGTATATTGCCCAGTCACGTAGTATATTGCCCAGCCACGTATCATATTGCCCAGCTACGTAGCATATTGCCCAGCCACGTAGTATATTGCCCAGTTACATAGTATATTGCCCAGTCACATAGTATATTGCCCAGTCACGTAGTATATTACCCAGCCACATAGTATATTGCCCAGCCACATATATTGCCCAGCCACGTAGTATATTGCCCAGTCACGTAGTATATTGCCCAGCGACGTAGTATACAGAACAGAGCCACGTAGTATACAGCACAGACACGTAGTATATTGCTCAGCCACGTATATTGCACAGCGACGTAGTATACAGAACAGAGCCACGTAGTATACAGACAGACACGTAGTATATTGCCCAGCCACGTAGTATATTGCCCAGTCACGTAGTATATTGCTCAGTCACGTAGTATATTGCCCAGCGACGTAGTATACAGCACAGAGCCACGTACTATACAGCACAGAGCCACGTAGTATATTGCCCAGCCACGTAGACTGCCCAGCGACGTATTATACAGCACAGAGCCACATAGTATATTGCCCAGTCACATAGTATATTGCCCAGTCACGTAGTATATTGTCCAGTCACGTAGTATATTGCCCAGTCACGTAGTATATTGCCCAGTCACATAGTATATTGCCCAACTACGTAGTATATTGCCCAGCGACGTAGTATACAGCACAGAGCCACATAGTATACAGCACAGAGCCACGTAGTATATTGCCCAGTCACATAGTATATTGCCCAGCTACGTAGTATATTGCCCAGCGACGTAGTATACAGCACAGAGCCACGTAGTATACAGCACAGAGCCACGTAGTATACAGCACAGAGCCACGTAGTATATTGCCCAGCCACGTAGACTGCCCAGCGACGTAGTATACAGCACAGAGCCACATAGTATATTGCCCAGTCACACAGTATATTGCCCAGTCACGTAGTATATTGCCCAGCGACGTAGTATACAGCACAGAGCCACATAGTATACAGCACAGAGCCACATAGTATATTGCCCAGTCACATAGTATATTGCCCAACTACGTAGTATATTGCCCAGTGACGTAGTATACAGCACAGAGCCACGTAGTATATTGCCCAGTCACGTAGTATATTGCCCAGTCACGTAGTATATTGCCCAGCCACGTAGTATATTGCCCAGCCACGTATCATATTGCCCAGCTACGTAGCATATTGCCCAGCCACGTAGTATATTGCCCAGTTACATAGTATATTGCCCAGTCACATAGTATATTGCCCAGTCACGTAGTATATTACCCAGCCACATAGTATATTGCCCAGCCACATATATTGCCCAGCCACGTAGTATATTGCCCAGTCACGTAGTATATTGCCCAGTCACGTAGTATATTGCCCAGCGACGTAGTATACAGAACAGAGCCACGTAGTATACAGCACAGACACGTAGTATATTGCTCAGCCACGTATATTGCACAGCGACGTAGTATACAGAACAGAGCCACGTAGTATACAGACAGACACGTAGTATATTGCCCAGCCACGTAGTATATTGCCCAGTCACGTAGTATATTGCTCAGTCACGTAGTATATTGCCCAGCGACGTAGTATACAGCACAGAGCCACGTACTATACAGCACAGAGCCACGTAGTATATTGCCCAGCCACGTAGACTGCCCAGCGACGTAGTATACAGCACAGAGCCACATAGTATATTGCCCAGTCACATAGTATATTGCCCAGTCACGTAGTATATTGTCCAGTCACGTAGTATATTGCCCAGTCACGTAGTATATTGCCCAGTCACATAGTATATTGCCCAACTACGTAGTATATTGCCCAGCGACGTAGTATACAGCACAGAGCCACATAGTATACAGCACAGAGCCATGTAGTATATTGCCCAGTCACATAGTATATTGCCCAGCTACGTAGTATATTGCCCAGCGACGTAGTATACAGCACAGAGCCACGTAGTATACAGCACAGAGCCACGTAGTATATTGCCCAGCCACGTAGTATATTGTCCAGTCACGTAGTATATTGCCCAGCGACGTAGTATATTGTCCAGTCATGTAGTATATTGTCCAGTCACGTAGTATATAGCACAGAGCCACGTAGTATATTGCCCAGCCACGTAGTATATTGTCCAGTCATGTAGTATATTGTCCAGTCACGTAGTATATAGCACAGCCCACGGAGTATATCACACAGCCCACGCAGTATATAACACTGCCTATGTAGTATATAGCAGCCACGCGGTATGTAACACAGCCCACGTAATATACAGCAGTGTGGGCACCATATCCCTGTTAAAAAAATAATTAAAATAAAAAATAGTTATATACTCACCCCTGGGATCCACCGAAGCTCCGGCGATAGGCCCACGGCTGCCGCCATCTTCCGTTCCCAGGATGCATTGCGAAATTACCCAGATGACTTAGCGGTTTCGCGAGACCGCTAAGTCTTCTGGGTAATTTCGCAATGCATCGCTGGGAATGGAAGATGGCGGCAGGCGCAATCGGCTCGGCGGACTACGGAGGGTGAGTGTAGCAGGTTTTTTGGTTTTTTATTATTTTTAACATTACATTTTTTTACTATTGATGCTGCATAGGCAGCATCAATAGTAAAAAGTTGGGGACACACAGGGTTAATAGCGGCGGTAACGGAGTGCGTTACCCGCGGCATAACGCGGTCCGTTACCGCCGGCATTAACCCTGTGTGAGCGGTGACCGGAGGGGAGTATGCGGGCGCCGGGCAGTGACTGCGGGGAGGAAGGAGTGGCCATTTTCTTCCAGACTGTGCCCGTCGCTGATTGGTCATGGCTGTTTTGCCGCGACCAATCAGGGACTTGGATTTCCATGACAGACAGAGGCCGCGACCAATGAATATCCGTGACAGACAGACAGACGGAAGTGACCCTTAGACAGTTATATAGTAGATTATCTAATCTTTGTGCGCGTCTGCTGATTGCTGCTGTACCCCTCGTCCTGTTGCCGTCCCTCGTCCACACCTCACATACCCGAGGCGGGCGGCCATCTGCATCTACAGTATCCTTCTGCAATGAAGCAGCAATTAGCAGTGTGCAATATCACGCAGACATTGATTTATGGTTTTCCTCTGGGCAGCAGAATACGCCGCTGTCTATTTGAGAAGACATCTCAGGATTGATCTTGTTGCGGTTGTATTTACCACAGTTTAGGCCTGAAGGGCTATGAGTGACGTCCGCAAGGGTAGAAGTCTGACTCCTTTGGATCTAGTGAGCGGCCCCTGGCACAGCTCCTTCTCCCCCTGTTGCTCCTTTCTACCAACCACTCATCCTCCAGCCTAGATAAATGGACAGGAGACCCCGAGGGACCCTATTATGGAGTACTTATGTCTTCTGTAGGAGCAGTCCAAGAAGACGGATATCCTTTTGTTTCATTTATTAAGCAAAAAAGGATCATTTAACTCGTTTCCACAGTCGGCGAGCGCCTCACAACACACGCTTTACTTTAAAAGTCTAGATCTTCATTGCAGTCATGGGACTCACTTTTTCACATTTGTTTTCTTTGGCGTTTGAGAGAATAATGCACCAAACCTGCCCTGAAAGCGTGACAAGCGGCAGAGCCCCAATTAAGGCTACGTGCAAACGTTGCGGATTTGGCTGCTGATTCGCAGCTGTTTTCCATGCGGTGTACAGTACCATGTACACCTATGGAAAACCAAATCCGCAGTACCCATGGTGCGGAAAATACAGCGCGGAAACGCTGCGTTGAATTTTCCGCAGCATGTCAATTGTTTGTGCGGATTCTCCAGCGTTTTACACCTGCTCCTCAATAGGAATCCGCAGGTGGTAAAACGCAGATGAAATCCGCAGAAAAAACGCAGGAATTCCGCCGTAAATCCGCGGTTAATCTGCAGGTAAAACGCAGGGCGATATAATATCATAATTTAAATATATGTCAGACTAAGGGTATGTGCACACACGTCAGGATTTCTTGCAGAAAATTTTCCTGACAAAAACCGGACATTTCTGCCAGAGATCCGCATGCGTTTTTACCGCGATTTTACCGCGTTTTCACGCGTTTTTTCCCAAATGCATAGAATAGCGTGAAAAACACAGAAAATCCGCAAAATTTATGAACATGCTGCTTTTTTTACCGCGATGCGTTTTTTTCGCGGAAAAAAAATGCATCATGTGCACAAAATATGCAGAATGCAGTCTAAATGATAGGATGCATAATGTATGCGTTTTTAATGAGTTTTTATAGCTTTTTTACCGCAAAAAAAAATGCAAAAAAAAAACCTGAACGTGTGCACATAGCTTAAGTGGGGGAAGAATATCCTATAAACTAATATCACCACTATAGAGCGTGTAAGAATGCTTCAATCCTCAAACAAACCCCCAAAGCCCATAGCTGTCTACAAGCGCTTACCCATGATAGATAAAGCAGGATCCGTGCCACGTGGCGGGCATTTAATGATCTGTCTACACAGGCTGACCTCGCTTCTGACGGGCACTGAACAATCTGTAATACATTGCTCAGTACTCATAGGCTGCCATTGTTTTCGGCAGCAGAAATCTTGTTTAGGCCGATTTCACACGTCAGTGTCTCCGGTACGTGTACTGACAGTTCTCCCACATACCGGAGACACTGACACACGTAGACCCATTCAAATGAATGGGTCTATGCACATGTCCCCGTGTTTTCACGGACCGTGTGTCCGTGTTGAAAACACGGAGACATGTCAGTTTTCTCCGGCAGCACGGTCCGCAAAGCGTCCCGCACACGTGCACACGGAGAACAGTGTGCACTCTCCTCCATGTGCACGTACCGCCCACAGGAGAGACAGCGCTACAGTAAGAGCTGTCCCCCCGCGTGTGGTGCTGAAGCCGGAATTCATCCCTTCTTCCCAGCAGCGTTCGCTGGAGAGAAAGAATGAAAAATCTTTTTTTTTTCTTTTCCCTTAAAAATAAAGTTTGTGCGTCCCCTCCCGCCTCCCATCCCCTGTGCGCCCCCCCGCTTGCCAGGAAATACTCACCGACACCCAGCTCCAGCGATGTCTCCTCTCAGCGGCTGCAGCCTGTGCTGTGTGAGCGGTCACGTGGTCCCGCTCATTACAGTGAGGAATATGCGCATATTCCTCACTGTAATGAGCGGGACCACGTGACCACTCACACAGGGCCTGCTGCCGGCGCTGAGAGGAGACATCGCTGGAGCTGGGTGTCGGTGAGTATTTCCTGGCAAGCGGCGGGGGGGGGGGGGGGGGTTCGCGCACAGGGGATGGGAGGCGGGAGGGGACGCGCAAACTTTATTTTTAAGGGAAAAGAAAAAAAAAAGATTTTTCATTCCTTCTCTCCAGCGAACGCTGCTGGGAAGAAGGGATGAATACCGGCTTCAGCACCGCATGAAGGACAGCGCTTAACTGTAGCGCTGTCTCCTGCACGGTGCGTGTGGTCCTCAGTCGGCACACGGCTGCCGCACGTGTGCCACACTGATGTGCTACGTGAGCACACGGACACGGATAATTCCGGTACCGATTTCTCCGGTACTGGAATTATCTGGACGTGTGAAAGAGGCCTTACACAGGACAATACGCTGCCGGGAATGATGATCTTTTGTGTAAACTAAAAGATCATTTCACCTGACGAACGAGTGGTTTGCTCGTTCACTGGGTGATCGACAGCCGGTTTACTCTGTATAGCAAATTAGACAGAAATGAGACCCCTAAGCGTCAATATTTACGGTAAGTCGAAATGAAAGGAGTAATTCTGGAGTAAAGCAACATAATCCTCAGCACTTGCACTTCTGACGCAAGGGCAGTGAAAAATGCAAATATTATGTATGTTTCAGTGCCTTGAAAAAGTATTCATACCCCATGAACTTTTCCTCATTTTTTTCACGTAACACCCACAAACTTTAATGTTTTTTATTGGGATTTTATGTGACATATCAGCACACAAAAAAAACAAACAAGTATTTGTGAAGTGTAAAGGAAATGATACATGGTTTTCTAAATATTTTAGCGCAAAAAAACCGCATAAAAAAGCAATAAAAATGGATAAGCGGATTACTATTGCGTATTTTGATGCAGAAAAAAAAGCAGTTTTTGTACTTGGGAACAAGGTCTAAAGGTACCGTCACACTAAGCGACGCTGCAGCGATACCGACAATGATCCGGATCGCTGCAGCGTCGCTGTTTGGTCGCTGGAGAGCTGTCACACAGACAGCTCTCCAGCGACCAACGATCCCGAGGTCCCCGGTAACCAGGGTAAACATCGGGTTACTAAGCGCAGGGCCGCGCTTAGTAACCCGATGTTTACCCTGGTTACCATCGTTAAAGTAAAAAAAACAACCGCTACATACTTACCTACCGCTGTCTGTCCTCGGCGCTCTGCTTCTCTGGTCTGGCTGTGAGCGCCGGGCAGCCGGAAAGCAGAGCGGTGACGTCACCGCTCTGCTTTCCGGCCGCTGTGCTCACAGCCAGTACAGAGAAGCAGAGCGCCGGGGACAGACACCGGAATGTAAGTATGTAGCGGTTGTTTTTTTTACTTTAACGATGGTAACCAGGGTAAACATCGGGTTACTAAGCGCAGCCCTGCGCTTAGTAACCCGATGTTTACCCTGGTTACCAGTGAAGACATCGCTGAATCGGTGTCACACACGCCGATTCAGCGATGTCTGCGGGGAGTCCAGCGACGAAACAAAGTTCTGGACTTTCTTCCCCGACCAGCGACAGCACAGCAGGGGCCTGATCGCTGCTGCCTGTCACACTGGACGATATCGCTAGCCAGGACGCTGCAACGTCACGGATCACTAGCGATATCGTCTAGTGTGACGGTACCTTAGGGTTTTCAGATGAGAAGGGGACAGATGGTGAGTGCTGGACGAGAGGTAAAAGGTAAGGCAGCATCTGCTCTATAATCAGCACCCGGCCATGATGATTATAATTACCTCCTGCACAACACATTATTTGCCTGTTGTTGTCGCTTTTGCTTTCTTACACACCATGGTGCGCTGCTGTACGCAGATTTCATTGTAGCTGTAGATGTGGCACTAATCCAAGGAAAAATGAGGCGGCTGCTCCCAACTCTTGATCATTTGTAATTGTATCAATAAGATTTTTTAGGGCGCCGTTCACACCTGCAATGGAGATATGTAAGAATCATGTGCTTTTTGATGTTTTTTTCCGGAAATGCATTCAATTTACTGAAGTCCTGATGGAGCTGGGCATCAAAGCCAAAGAGCATCAAAACGTAAAAGCTTGTTAGAAATTAGGTGAAGGGACACATTCCTCACGACAATGCATTATTAAAGGGAATCTGTCAGAAGGTTTTTGCTATGGAATCTGAAGACAGCATAATGCAGGGGCTCAGACCCTGATTCCAACAATGTGTCACTTACTGGGCTGCTTGCTGCAGTTTTGATAGAATCCCTGTTTTCTCTATTTCAGGTCTAGCAGAGCTCTTCTGAATGCGGAGCTGTGTATAACCCCGCCCACACCACTGATTGGCAGTTTCCTGTGTATACTGCCAATCAGTGGTGGGGGCGGGGTTACACAAATTAACCTGACTAGCCTGCACGTGAGACCTAGTCCTGCAGTGATAATCTGCTGCTGATAAAACAGATTGTATTGAAACTACAGCAACACAGTCTAATAAGTGACACATTCCATGAATCAGGCTCTCAGGCCCTATATTAAGGTGCTCTAAGATTCAATAGCAAAAACTGCTGACAAATTCCCTTTAATGAGGACCTGTTAGCCATTTTTTTTTTTTTTTTTAAGAAATCCATGTTATTCTCCTTTCCGAAGTTATATGCTAATGAGGTGCAAGTGAAGAGTGGCTGGAGTTCGCACTCAGTCTTCTCCTTCTTGTCTGGATATTTTTCACCTGCCTCAGGTCTATGACTGACAGGTCCCTGATTTTTCAGTACCCTGCCTGTTCTGGCAAAAATCTCACTCATGATCCGTTTTTTCCCCAGCCGCTACATGCATAGATTGATGTCTAGCCTCAACGATGTCGTGTGGAAGTTACTGTACACGCGCCTCCATTCTAAAGGGGATCAAAACGCCAAGTGGGGGTAAATATTCCCAGTTCTGCCAGTTGGTGCAGGTCCAAGTGGTGGGACTCTCACCGATAAATGAGTTACCGACTATTCTCTCCATAGCTGACAACTTATTTTCCCTGGACGGCCCCTTTAACTTTGTAAACAGTCTTGATTTGTTCTGCCCCACCATTTTGTGTTTACATCCAGAGCTCATTGTCTTCAAATATTGTTTCCACGATTACAGACTTCAAACAAATCCTGTTCAGTTTGATCCTGCCGCCGTCACCCCCTCCCATACATCCCATTCTTCTAGCCCACCTAAGTATGTTAGCAAGAAGTGCGCAGGGACGGAGGGAGAGTGGAGACCGTGGATGAACCTGCGCAGCTACATGCATGTCACAGGCAATCTGAAAAGTGCAGCCCAACGCAGCTAGGACTGGTTAAAAAAAAAAAAAACAAATCTGACATAATCTACAAGAAAACTCATAGGGGAAATTCAGTGCCAACAGTAGAAAACATGGTGTCAGGCGCATTTGGTTAATTTCACCAGAATTAGATGCTACGAAAATTTTGCACCATTTGCACCACAACTTCTAATAATCTACTTACAGAAAACTTTCCAAACTTTGTGCAACTTTCTGCATGGAGAACATTGTGTAGGTTCTTCTTCTTTATTTCTCCCAGTAGGAATTCTGAGCTGTAGACGAGATCATTTATGTAAACTGAACCTGGCAGAAAGTGAGACTGATTGACCGTAATCTGCCGAGCTTTACAGATAACCCGTGATACATTATAGAGAGGAGATCCCGGGGGTACGACAGCGGGTGCACTGCAGCAAAACGCTCGCTCTGCCCTGCGGCTCAAGGCGGCCCCAGTCTACACCGACCAAATACCCCCATATTACATTATATTGCTAAAAAACACACACACATGATATATCGATATTGCAAATGTAAACGAATTAGAAACAAGTCAACCGTTTATTTATAAAGCCTCATGAACATGGCAGGAAGATGTATGGTGGGACACAAAGCCCCTGCGGCTCAGGGTTCGGTGGCTGCCGCATCGAGCTCAATGCAGCATCACATGTTGGAAGATGTAAAAATGTATCTTTACAACATGACATCCTATTTCCCATGGAGCTGGATGTTGGGGACAAAAGAGAGGCTGGATGTGGAGGACATAAGAGAGGCTGGATGTGAGGGACACAAGAGCGGCTGGATGTGAGGGACATAAGAGCGGCTGGATGTGGGGGCAATAAGAGGGGCTGGATGTGAGGGACATAAGAGGGGCTGGATGTGAGGGACATACGAGGGGCTGGATGTGAGGGACATAAGAGGGGCTGGATGTGGGGGACATAAGAGGGGCTGGATGTGGGGGACATAAGAGGGGCTGGATGTGGAGGACATAAGAGCGGCTGGATGTGAGGGACATCAGAGCGGCTGGATGTGAGGGACATAAGAGGGGCTGGATGTGGAGGACATAAGAGCGGCTGGATGTGAGGGACATAAGAGCGGCTGGATGTGAGGGACATAAGAGGGGCTGGATGTGAGGGACATAAGAGGGGCTGGATGTGGGGGACATAAGAGGGGCTGGATGTGGAGGACATAAGAGCGGCTGGATGTGGGGGACATAAGAGGGGCTGGATGTGAGGGACATAAGAGGGGCTGGATGTGAGGGACATAAGAGCGGCTGGATGTGGGGGACATAAGAGGGGTTGGATGTGAGGGACATAAGAGGGGCTGGATGTGGGGGACATAAGAGGGGCTGGATGTGAGGGACATAAGAGGGGCTGGATGTGGAGGACATAAGAGGGGCTGGATGTGGAGCACATAAGAGGGGCTGGATGTGGAGGACATAAGAGGGGCTGGATGTGAGGGACATAAGAGCGGCTGGATGTGGGGGACATAAGAGGGGCTGGATGTGAGGGACATAAGAGGGGCTGGATGTGGGGGACATAAGAGGGGCTGGATGTGGAGCACATAAGAGGGGCTGGATGTGGAGGACATAAGAGGGGCTGGATGTGAGGGACATAAGAGCGGCTGGATGTGGGGGACATAAGAGCGGCTGGATGTGGGGGACATAAGAGCGGCTGGATGTGGGGGACATAAGAGGGGCTGGATGTGGAGCACATAAGAGGGGCTGGATGTGGAGGACATAAGAGGGGCTGGATGTGAGGGACATAAGAGCGGCTGGATGTGGGGGACATAAGAAGGGCTGGATGTGAGGAATATAAGAGCGGCTGGATGTGAGGGACATAAGAGCGGCTGGATGTGGAGGACATAAGAGGGGCTGGATGTGAGGAACATAAGAGGGGCTGGATGTGGAGGACATAAGAGCAGCTGGATGTGGAGGACATAAGAGCGGCTGGATGTGAGGGACATAAGAGCGGCTGGATGTGGGGGACATAAGAGCGGCTGGATGTGGGGGACATAAGAGGGGGTGGATGTGAGGGACATAAGAGCGGCTGGATGTGGAGGACATAAGAGGGGCTGGATGTGGAGGACATAAGAGGGGCTGGATGTGGGGGACATAAGAGCGGCTGGATGTGGGGGACATAAGAGGGGGTGGATGTGGGCTATCACAAGAGGGGCTGTGAGGGACTTCATATTATGTTGGATACTGTGGGGAACAACATACTGGGCGCTGTGGGGACATTATACCTATACTGTGGGGAACATCATACTGGGAGCTGTGGGGACATTATACCTATACTGTGGGGAACATCAGTATATATGATATGTGGGGGCATCATTGTATAGGGGCTGTTGGGGGAACCTACTCTATAGGGGGCTGTGGTGGACATGATACTGTATAGGAGGTTATAGGGACATATTACTGTTTATTGGAGGACTGTGGTGGACATCAGTGTATATTGAGGGGATGTTTTGGATATCACACTGTATGGACGGCTATGGTCACCTTCTTACCTTGTAGGGGAAGAGTGTGAGGGGGGTACAGTTTGGAGAGGACAATGTGGTGGGCAGTAAGAGGGCATAGTGTGAGAAGGGGCACAGAATGGATATGGAGAGGGGACAGCGCGACATGGGAGCACAGTATGGAAAGAGATTAGCATGGTGGGGGTAGTGTGGAGATATACAGAGTGTAAGAGAAAACTAGAAAAGGGACAACCATGGTATAGGCCATCTATATATATATAATTGCCTAAGGGGTACGTCCGTCTTTCTGTCGGCAACTTCCGTAACGCAAATCCCGCGCCGCTGATTGGTCTCGCCAGCTGCCTGTCATGGCTGCCGCGACCAATCAGCGATGGGCACAGTCCTATTAGTCCCTCCCCTACAGTCAGTGCCTGGCGCCCGCTCCGTAATCCCCTCCAGTCACCGCTCACACAGGGTTAATGCCAGCGGTAACGGGCCGCGGTGACCGCACTCAGTTACAGTTGCTATTAACCCTGTGTGTCCCCAACTTTTTTATTATTGATGCTGCATAAAGATCTAATGTTAAAAATAATAAAAAAACAAAAAACCTGCTATTCTCACCTTCCGTCGTCCGACGATACGCTCGCACCGGCCGCCATCTTCCGTTCCCGGAGATGCATTGTGAAATTACCCAGAAGACTTCGCTGGATCCCAGGGGGTGAGTATATAACTATTTTTTATTTTAATTAATTTTTTTAACAGGGATATGGTGCCCACACTGCTAAATACTGCGTGGGCAGTGTTATATACCGCGTGGCTGCTATATACTACATGGGCAGTGTTATACACTCCGTGGGCTGTGTGATATACTACGTGCCCTGTGTTATATGTTACGTGGCCTGTGTTATATACTGTGTGGCTGCTATATACTGCGTTGACTGTGTTATATAGTACGTGGGCTGTGTTATATACTCCGTTGGCTGTGTGATATACTGCGTGGGCTGTGCTATATACTACGTGCCCTGAGTTATATACTGCGTGGCCTGTGTTATATACTACGTTGCCTGTGTTATATACTGCGTGGCTGCTATATACCGCGTGGGTTGTGTTATATAGTATGTGGGCTGTGTTATATACTGTAAATAACGGCACCGCGCTCGGGTTATGAAAGGAATGCCTATACTCCTGAATAAGCTGGTGAACACATATGTCCTGCTGCCAACAAAATATGGGCTGTTGCACTCTAATCAGGCGCTGCCCTGTTATGTGCTTGCAACAAGCCCCTACTAGGAAACAATATTCAGGAGCTGAATAGAAAAAAAGGGGATGAAAGGAAGAGATTCCTTACCCTGAAAAAGCAATACTGGGTACACTTCGCTGCTGATGGGCGTGTGCACAGGTAAGGCACAGTCATGAACGCTGGCGATGATGAGAGAGTGGACACGCAGGAGCGTGTGCGGCTGGGCGGTGCGGATGCAGTACAATCCGTGCCAGCTGGCGATGTCCGGAGGGTGGGCACACAAGAGTGTGTGCGGATGAGCGGTATGAGGTGCCGTTACTGAGTGCAGAGCCAGGAAACGTCCCGGCCGGAGGCGTCCCTGGATGCACTAGGACGTCACACGCTGCTTGTCAGCGTCGGCCATCTTGGTTTCCTAGTGCATCCAGGGACGCCTCCGGCTCGTCCGCACACACTCTTGTGTGCCCACCCTCCGGACATCGCCAGCTGGCACGGATTGTACTGCATCCGCACCGCCCAGCCGCACACGCTCCTGCGTGTCCACTCTCTCATCATCGCCAGCGTTCATGACTGTGCCTTACCTGTGCACACGCCCATCAGCAGCGAAGTGTACCCAGTATTGCTTTTTCAGGGTAAGGAATCTCTTCCTTTCATCCCCTTTTTTTCTATTCAGCTCCTGAATATTGTTTCCTAGTAGGGGCTTGTTGCAAGCACATAACAGGGCAGCGCCTGATTAGAGTGCAACAGCCCATATTTTGTTGGCAGCAGGACATATGTGTTCACCAGCTTATTCAGGAGTATAGGCATTCCTTTCATAACCCGAGCGCGGTGCCGTTATTTACATTATATTTTTTGGTTCTTTCAGAAAGTGGCACATGTTCTGTGGTCACCAGCAGCTGGGTTATTGTACTAGGCTATCCCCATTTTTTCAAGTGGGTTGAGGTGTAGAGCGCCGGTGACATTGTTTTGTATTTTTATGCTGTGTTATATACTGTTTGGCCTGTGTTATATACTACGTTGCCTGTGTTATATACTGCGTGGCTGCTATATACCGCATGGGTTGTGTTATATAGTATGTGGGCTGTGTTATATACTGTTTGGGCTGTGTTATATACTGCGTGGCCTGTATTAACACATCGGTCATTCTACAATATGTATGTATGAATATAGCAGCCACATAGTGTATAGCACAGGCCACGTAGTATTTGCTATACACTACGTGGCCTCTGCTATATACTATGTGGCTGCTATATATATACATACATACATATTCTAGAATACCCGATGCGTTAGAATCGGGCCACCATCTAGTGGTTCATAAGAGCGGATGGTGTGGCGGTTATAGCTGCTGATGGCAGACAGTGTGGTGGGTGTAGCTCATTAAGGAGGACAGAGTGGAGGCCATATACTGTAGGAGGCTTATTTAGGGCAAGGTATATGGACAGATATTTTTATGCAGAGGGCATTTTAATAACACTGTTATTTTTACAGGGCACTCTATCTGGATGTGCTGCAGAAAACCGGAGGAGAGGGAATCTGGAGAAACTAGCTGTGGATGTGAAAAGTCATCATGGTGTCTGAACAAGATGGAGATGAGATGTAAGAAACCACTCAATCAGAGAAGAGGTCACCCATAAGGTACCTGGAAGTAAACGTTTACTAGTTGATACCGACCACGTCTCATCAGTACAGTGGTTCCTGTATGATCCGCAGTCTGGTAAAGACTCATAACTCCCAGCATCTCTTACCTTTGTTAAGGACATACTGGGACTTGTAGGTTCACGAGATACAAATGTATAAGGGCCTGACTTAAAAGGTTTCAGCTAGTCAGTTTTTAATCGCGATGTCATAAACCTAATGTAAAACAGAAGAATTAGCTGGGTAGAAGGGCAAAATGAGCAATTGTAAGCGCACAGTGCCATATGATGACTGCAATATATTAACCCCTTCACAACCTATGAGGTACATATGACGCATGTTTTCCGCCACGTCAGCTAATTTCTTCAGCTGTCATGTGCCTATAACAGCCGTGGGTGGAATTGCGATCCACCCGCGGCTGTTAAAATGTTAAATGCCTCTGTTGATCTCTGACAGCGGCATTTAACATGCACGAGCCGGAAGCGTGACACAAACCCTACGCCCATGTCACATGACCGCGTGGTGAAGATGGGTTGACATGACAACCCGGGGTCTGCAGGAGACCCTTGTGGTTGTCATTGCTGGATTGCTGTGAACATCGCCCCGTGGCCTGCGCTCATAGCAGATGAGCATTTTAGCAAAGCATAGAAGGGCTGAAGCCCTGCTGTGTGTAGCACAGGCGATCGGATGATCGCACCTTCTAGTCTCCCATGGAAATTATTGAAGATAAAAAAATAAATAAAAGTTCAAATCACCACCATTAGCCCCATTAAAAATAAAATTTTAAAAACAAACAAAAACTTATTTGGTATTGCCGCATTCAGAATCGCCCGATCTATCAATATATCTAAAGAATGAATCCAATCGGTACACGGCGTAACGATAAAAAAATCAAATCGCCAAAATTACCTTTTTTTTTTGGTCGCAGCAACATTGCAATAAAATTCAATAACAGGCAATCAAAACCTCATATCTACCCCAAAATGATATAGATAAATACAGCAGCTCAGCACGCAAAAAATAAGCCCTCACCCAGCCCCAGATCCCAAAAAAATGGAGACGCTACGGATCTTGAAAAAGGGCACCATTATATTTTATTTTTTGCAAACTTTGGATTTTTTTTTACCACTTAAATAAAAAAGAAACTGTATATGTTTGGTATCTCAGAACTTGTAATGATCTGGAGAATCATAATGTCAGGTCAGTTTTAACATTTACTTGAACAATGGAAAAAAAAAACACAGACCCAAAAAACAATTGTGATATATTGCACTTTTTTTTGCAATTTCACCGGACTTTTAATTTTTTTTCCTGTTTTCCGATACACAATATGGCAAAATCAATGGTGTTGTTCAAAAGTACAACTTGTCCCGCAACAGACAAGCCCTCACACAGCTATATTGACGAAAAAAAATAAAAAAGTTATGGCTCTGGGAAAAAGGGAAGGAAAAAATGGAAATGCAAAAAAACGGAAAACGCCAAGGTCGTGAAGGGGTTAAGAGAATAAATATTTTGATGGGAGGAAGAGGAGTGCTTCTTTCAAAACAATGATGCGTATCTATATCCCTTTGTCTATAATGGGGTCTGTTTAGTTTCCATTAGGGCGTCTGACAAATGACGGACCCTTTAATTGAAACCAACCGGCCCCGATTATAGTTAAATTACATTAGTTTCCAAAACCGTCATATAAAATATAGGACGTCAGGGATGAATATCACTATTTATCCCTTATATGTCTAACTATGAAAACACACTCCCTGTTGAGCTTCACCCCTAAAGTAGACCACTTATTTTGCTTTCGCTGGTATTTTGGTGTGAAAAATTTAGGTACTTTAGGGGTTCTTTTACCTTAGTCTCTGACTTATTCCTTTACTTGGGTGCTAAGGGTTCATTGGTGGTGGCTTCAACTGCTTAGGGCACCAAAATACCCTGTACCTGGTCTCGCACTCGGAAAAACACTCCAAAGTGCCGGCAACTGCCTGTTGCCAAGTGTAATCTGTCTCCAGCAGCAAAGATGCAGATTACAGGAAATATATCTCTACCTCTACTCTTCTCTTTGTAAAACTGTATTGAATAATAGAGAGATGAGCTTTTAATTCAGGGCCAGCAAGCTATAGGATAATGCATGCTGTGAGGTGAGTGAAAAGGAAGTTCCAGCACCTACAGTACTGGTAACATTCTGATATTAAGATCCAGCACCTATAGTACTGGTAACATACTGATATTAAGTTCCAGCACCTATAGTACTGGTAACATACTGATATTAAGTTTCAGCACCTATAGTACTGGTAACATAATGATAGGAAGTTCCAGCACCTACAGTACTGGTAACATACTAATAGGAAGTTCCAGCACCTATAGTACTGGTAACATACTGATATTAAGTTCCAGCACCTATAGTACTGGTAACATACTAATAGGAAGTCCCAGCACCTATAGTACTGGTAACATACTGATATTAAGTTCTAGCACCTATAGTACTGGTAACATACTGATATTAAGTTCTAGCACCTATAGTACTGGTAACATACTGATATTAAGTTCCAGCATCTATAGTACTGGTAACATACTGATAGGAAGTTCCAGCACCTATAGTACTGGTAACATACTGATATTAAGTTCCAGCACCTATAGTACTGGTAACATACTGATAGGAAGTTCCAGCACCTATAGTACTGGTAACATACTGATATTAAGTTCCAGCACCTATAGTACTGGTAACACACTGATAGGAAGTTCCAGCACCTATAGTACTGGTAACATACTGATAGGAAGTTCCAGCACCTATAGTACTGATAACATACTGATAGGAAGTTCCAGCACCTATAGTACTGGTAACATACTGATATTAAGTTCCAGCACCTATAGTACTGATAACATACTGATAAGAAGTTCCAGCACCTATAGTACTGGTAACATGCTGATATTAAGTTCTAGCACCTATAGTACTGGTAACATACTGATGGGAAGTTACAGCACCTATAGTACTGGTAACATACTGATATTAAGTTCCAGCACCTATAGTACTGGTAACATGCTGATATTAAGTTCCAGCACCTATAGTACTGGTAACATACTGATAGGAAGTTCCAGCACCTATAGTACTGGTAACATACTGATAGGAAGTTCCAGCACCTATAGTACTGGTAACATACTAATAGGAAGTTCCAGCACCTATAGTACTGGTAACATACTGATATTAAGTTCCAGCACCTATAGTACTGGTAACATACTAATAGGAAGTCCCAGCACCTATAGTACTGGTAACATACTGATAGGAAGTTCCAGCACCTATAGTACTGGTAACATACTGATATTAAGTTCCAGCACCTATAGTACTGGTAACATACTGATAGGAAGTTCCAGCACCTATAGTACTGGTAACATACTGATAGGAAGTTCCAGCACCTATAGTACTGGTAACATACTGATATTAAGCTCCAGCACCTATAGTACTGGTAACATACTGATAGGAAGTTACAGCACCTATAGTACTGGTAACATACTGATATTAAGTTCCAGCACCTATAGTACTGGTAACATACTGATAGGAAGTTACAGCACCTATAGTACTGGTAACATACTGATATTAAGTTCCAGCACCTATAGTACTGGTAACATACTGATATTAAGTTCCAGCACCTATAGTACTGGTAACATACTGATGGGAAGTTACAGCACCTATAGTACTGGTAACATACTGATATTAAGTTCCAGCACCTATAGTACTGGTAACATACTGATATTAAGTTCCAGCACCTATAGTACTGGTAACATACTGATGGGAAGTTACAGCACCTATAGTACTGGTAACATACTGATATTAAGTTCCAGCACCTATAGTACTGGTAACATACTGATGGGAAGTTACAGCACCTATAGTACTGGTAACATACTGATAGGAAGTTCCAGCACCTATAGTACTGGTAACATACTGATAGGAAGTTCTAGCACCTATAGTACTGGTAACATACTGATAGAGAATGAACCATCCACTGTAAAAAATGGATGACAAGTTACAGAGCCTAAGACTCGGGACAGTTTCTGGATTAATTTGATTGATATTTACACCCAAAGAAGATTGGACAGAGACCATACTTTTCTACCAGTTTTGTGTAAAAAGTCAGGTACACTTTAAGAAATCACTGATAAAAGAAAAGAAATGGTGTCTCATTTTTCATCATTTTAAAATGCAATTTAAAGGTAACATTTTTGCTGCCCTTCGTGTTTTCCCCCAAAAAATGCTAACACAAATTACATAAGTCTCTGTGGAATAAAGAGTACCGTAATGTAAGCGCGCACATGCACCGTAATTATTTACCTGCTATTAGCCATTTTTTCTGGACAGCATCTGTCAGCAGCAGAACTAGTAATACAACGTTTTATTGACTAATTAGAATAATTAGGATGAATTATTCCTATTAAGGCCATATGCCGGCATTGCTAATTATATGGCTGCTCTGCTGCCTGCAGAGAGTTCTGCAAAGATCTGTAACATACGACGTCAGGTATAGAAATGTAGGCCGAGCGCCACAGTCTATGCATTAACTTGATTGAGGCGTATTGTTTGGCTTTTCTGTTGGAACAGAATTGCTGAAGTCCTTGTGTAATGGAGGAAAAACCTCTAAGAAATCTATATCAACACTAAAAGGACCAAACGATATGCTGATTTCATACATACTGTATATTGGACATTATAGGACTTATTAAAACACACAAAAAATGCCCATTTCCACCAGAGATCCGTTGCAATTCTTTAAAGAAAAAAATTCCTTCACTACCTATATTATTATTTTATTACTACAATTATATTATACTAACTAAACTTTTATTTTTATTTAGTTATCCTCCAGGGATTGCAAAGTTATGAATCTTTGTAATATACATCATTGCTTTATTTTGCTTCCTTATCTCCCAAATATTATGCTGTAGTGCTATTTCACATGGACAGTTCATGCTCCTTTATAAGCTGCACTCAACTGCTGCTCTATTTACAAATAATTAGAGTAGGGGAATTCCCCTTTCTGAGCCCCTTTTGCTCTCCATTCTCATACTCGGACAGGGTAATTCTCCTAATCATACAGAGAAAAAAAAATCCCTTTACTCAGACAGGAAAATTCCCCTACTCAAGACAGGAGAATTTTCCATATACAAATTGGAGAATTCTGCTAATCAGACAGGGTAGTAGTTCAGCATACTCAGAAAGAAGAATCTCCTTACTCAGATAGGTGAATTCCCCTAGTCAGAAAGGAGAATTCCTCTACTCAGACAGGATATTTCCTCTACTCAAAAAGGAAAAGTCCCCTGCTCAGACAGGATATTTCCCCTACTCAGACAGGAAGAGTCCCCTCCTGAGACAGGAGAATTCCCCATATTCAGACAGGAGCATTTCTCTTCTCAGACAGGAGAATTCCCTTATTAAGACAGGAGAATTCCACTACTCAGACAGGAAAAGTCCCCTCCTGAGACAGGAGAATTCTCCATACTAAGACAGGAGAATTCCCCATATTCAGACAGGAGCATTTCTCTTCTCAGACAGGAGAATTCCCTTATTAAGACAGGAGAATTCCACTACTCAGACAGGAAAAGTCCCCTCCTGAGACAGGAGAATTCTCCATACTAAGACAGGAGAATTCCCCATATTCAGACAGGAGCATTTCTCTTCTCAGACAGGAGAATTCCCTTATTAAGACAGGAGAATTCCACTACTCAGACAGGAAAAGTCCCCTCCTGAGACAGGAGAATTCTCCATACTAAGACAGGAGAATTCCCCATATTCAGACAGGAGCATTTCTCTTCTCAGACAGGAGAATTCCCTTATTAACATAGTAACATAGTAACATAGTTAGTAAGGCCGAAAAAAGACATTTGTCCATCCAGTTCAGCCTATATTCCATCATAATAAATACCCAGATCTACGTCCTTCTACAGAACCTAATAATTGTATGATACAATATTGTTCTGCTCCAAGAAGACATCCAGGCCTCTCTTGAACCCCTCGACTGAGTTCGCCATCACCACCTCCTCAGGCAAGCAATTCCAGATTCTCACTGCCCTAACAGTAAAGAATCCTCTTCTATGTTGGTGGAAAAACCTTCTCTCCTCCAGACGCAAAGAATGCCCCCTTGTGCCCGTCACCTTCCTTGGTATAAACAGATCCTCAGCGAGATATTTGTATTGTCCCCTTATATACTTATACATGGTTATTAGATCGCCCCTCAGTCGTCTTTTTTCTAGACTAAATAATCCTAATTTCGCTAATCTATCTGGGTATTGTAGTTCTCCCATCCCCTTTATTAATTTTGTTGCCCTCCTTTGTACTCTCTCTAGTTCCATTATATCCTTCCTGAGCACCGGTGCCCAAAACTGGACACAGTACTCCATGTGCGGTCTAACTAGGGATTTGTACAGAGGCAGTATAATGCTCTCATCATGTGTATCCAGACCTCTTTTAATGCACCCCATGATCCTGTTAAGACAGGAGAATTCCACTACTCAGACAGGAAAAGTCCCCTCCTGAGACAGCAGAATTCTCCATACTAAGACAGGAGAATTCCCCATATTCAGACAGGAGCATTTCTCTTCTCAGACAGGAGAATTCCCTTATTAAGACAGGAGAACTCCACTACTCAGACAGGAAAAGTCCCCTCCTGAGACAGGAGAATTCTCTATACCAAGACAAGAGAATTCCCCATATTCAGACAGGAGCATTTCTCTTCTCAGACAGGAGAATTCCCTTATTAAGACAGGAGAACTCTCCATAGAGAGAATTCCCCTGCTCAAACAGGAGCATTCCCCCTACTCTGATAGGGGAATCCCCCCTTGAAAGCAAATCCTAAAGGACAATGAACCTGGCATGTGAAACAGCTCTACAACATATTGTTTAGAGATTATAGTGTGGAGATAAGTAAAAAAAAAAAAAGTAATAAAATGCATTACAAAAATACTCAGGAGCATTTCTCTTCTCAGACAGGAGCATTCTCCTATTAAGACAGGAAAATTCCCCTTAGAGAGAATTCCCCTACTTAGACAGGAGAATCCCCCTTACTCAGACAGGAAAATTCCCCTACTCTGATTGTTTGCAAAAAGAGTACCTACCTTGGCTGAGCAGCAGTTGAAAGCAACTTCTAAAGGACCAAGAACCTGGCATGAGAAACAGCTCTACAACATACTGTTTAGAGAGTATAGTGTGGAGATAAATAATAAAATGTTTTACCAAAATTTATAACTTTGCAATGCCTGGGAGATGAATAAAATAAAAAAGTTTAGTTACTCTATAAACATAAGCCGCAAAGTACAGAGATTATTACTAGTCACATCAGTCTCAATGGGGCTCACAATCTAGTTTTCCCTATTTTAGACACAGTATGACCAATTTAATAGGAAGTCAATTGTACGCTCAGTGAAACAGCAGCTATTCTGGCGTAGGAAGGGGGGTGCGGGGGGGGCGGTCCGCCCCGGGCGGCACAATGCGGGGGGCGGCCGGCGCTGCAGGAGAAGAAAAAAAAAAAAAAAAAAAAAGACGCCCCTTTAAATCTTCGGGCGGCGCCGTCCGCCGCCACGACCAGGGCCAGCTCCCCCCACCACCGGACCCCGCCCCCCGCTCTATACTCACCTCTCCTGGTTCCTGCGGCGCCGGCAGCTACAGCGTCCTCTGACTCTGCGACGTCTCAGAGCAGAGGGCGCGATGACGTCACTACTGTGCGCGCCGCTCTGCCTCTCTGTCCTGAGCGTCGCAGAGCCGGAGAGACGCTGACTGCACCGGACCTGCGCTAGGAACGGGAGAGGTGAGGATTTTACTTTTTTTTTTTTCTTTATGTCTGACTGTCTGGGGCTGGGGCAATGCTGGACACACTGGGGCAATACTGGAGACCATGGGGCAGATTGCTGGACACACTGGGGCAATACATGAGACCATGGGGCAGATTGCTGGACACACTGGGGCAATACATGAGACCATGGGGCAGATTGCTGGACACACTGGGGCAATACATGAGACCATGGGGCAGATTGCTGGACACACTGGGGCAATACAGGAGACCATGTGGCAGAATGCTGGACACACTGGGGCAATACAGGAGACCATGGGGCAGATTGCTGGACACACTGGGGCAATACAGGAGACCATGGGGCAGATTGCTGGACACACTGGGGCAATACTGGAGACCATGGGGCAGAATGCTGGACACACTGGGGCAATACAGGAGACCATGTGGCAGAATGCTGGACACACTGGGGCAATACAGGAGACCATGGGGCAGATTGCTGGACACACTGGGGCAATACAGGAGACCATGTGGCAGAATGCTGGACACACTGGGGCAATACAGGAGACCATGGGGCAGATTGCTGGACACACTGGGGCAATACAGGAGACCATGGGGCAGATTGCTGGACACACTGGGGCAATACTGGAGACCATGGGGCAGAATGCTGGACACACTGGGGCAATACAGGAGACCATGTGGCAGAATGCTGGACACACTGGGGCAATACTGGAGACCATGGGGCAGATTGCTGGACACACTGGGGCAATACTGGAGACCATGGGGCAGAATGCTGGACACACTGGGGAAATACTGGAGACCATGGGGCAGAATGCTGGACACACTGGGGCAATACAGGAGACTATGGGGCAGATTGCTGGACACACTGAATACTGGAGACCATGGGGCAGATTTCAGGACACATTGAGGCAATGCTGGAGACCCTGGGCAGACTTCTGGACATACTGGGGCAATACTGGAGACCATGGGGCAGATTGCTGGACACACCGGGGCAATACTGGAGACCATGGGGCAGAATGCTGGACACACTGGGGCAATACAGGAGACCATGGGGCAGATTGCTGGATACACCGGGGCAATACTGGAGACCATGGGGCAGAATGCTGGACACACTGGGGCAATACAGGAGACCATGGGGCAGATTGCTGGACACACTGGGGCAATACTGGAGACCCTGGGGCAGATTTCTGGACACATTGAGGCAATGCTGGAGACCCTGGGGCAGACTTCTGGACACACTGGGGCAATGCTGGACACTGGGGCAGATTGCTGGACACACTGGGGGTAATATGCTGGACACACTGGGGCAATGCTGGACACTGGGGGTAATATGCTGGACACACTGGGGCAGACTGCTGGACACACTGGGGAAAGGCTGGACACTGGGGCAGATTGCTGGACACACTGGGGGCAGTGCTGGACATACTGGGGCAGATTGCTGGACACACTGGGGGTAATATGCTGGACACACTGGGGCAGATTGCTGGACAACATGGGGGTAATATGCTGGACACACTGGGGCAGATTGCTGGACAACATGGGGGTAATATGCTGGACACACTGGGGCAGATTGCTGGACAACATGGGGGTAATATGCTGGACACACTGGGGGCAGGACTTGAGGCATGGGCAGAATGTAGATACGGGGCATGATTGGAGACACGGGGCAGGATTGGATCATGGGGCAGGACGGATACGATGGAGGCTGGTGGGGCAGGATGTGGAGATCATATGGGGTAGAATGGATACTCATGAGGGCAGGATGCGAGAACATATGGCTGGAGCCAGGAATGAGAAACGGGGCCAGGGTGGGGAATATTATTACCATAGGGGCTAATTAAGGGATATTATTACTGCAGTGATGTATTTATTTTATTTTTTGAGTATACTGTTTTAAATGGGGGGGCGGTCCTGTTACTGTGCAGAGTGACACTATATCACCTTTTTTTCTTCATGTGATGTAATGTAGAAGTTGTGAAAAATTAAGTAATGTGTTCTGCAAGCGGAGCTCGAGATAACTGTGTTATTTCCTGCAGAAACGAGTCCTGGCTGGAAGGAATGATGGCGGTCTGTGCTGGATGAAAGATGAAGGACTTCACCTAGAGACGTCACTGGTGAGTCAGTGTTACCTATACACTGACACTATACACTGTATACTATATAGAGGTCCTGTGTATAATGTCACCAGTGATCTCTGTATTACCTCTACACAGATACTGCATACTAAGTACAGATCTCCTGTGAATACTGGCACTTATGGTGATAGTATTGTGGTTTTTTTTTTATTACTGATCAGTATTGTAGTATTCAGTCACTATGTGGTGGTAATATGTGGTCTGGAAATGGTGTTGTGGTATTTGTCCCTTGTATGTAGTATTATTCGGTCACTATGTGGCCTGGTCATGTTGTGGTGGTATTAAGTCACAGGTGTGGCATGTGGGGGTGACACCATTAGGCCCAGTTTAAGTTCTACAAAACAGGAAAACCGTTTTTGGTAACCTTTGTGTGTATTGAGCCGGGGGGCGCCAAACTCGGGAACAGCCCCGGGCGGCAAAAGCTCTAGCTACGCCTCTTCCTAGGATGAATTTGAACCAAGACTCTAGCGCTGCAAGGAAACAATGCTATCACTGAACCAGCATGTTTCCCCAAATTTTAGAGACAATGGTGTAAACAAAGTTCAATAATGTTTTAAACAATGTGTTTTTTATTGTATGCAAATGTGTGATTTGCAAAATACATTTTTGTAAACACAGGATACTATGTGACCATGGCCGGCATACAACACAAGAACAAAAATGTCTCAGCTTTGATTCCTTTGTTGCTATTCAATAAATGAGAGCTTTGTTTTGCTTTCCTTATATTTCGGCCTCGGCAGTATTGTCCTTGGCCAATCTCCAAAGGATTCATTCGCCTGTACTTATTGCCTTGATTATTTCAGCTTTTTCATCTGCCATCAAGAAGAAATGTTCTGAACTCTGAAATCCTTAAAATTCTCAGAATAATTCTATAAAGTACTTGTTAGGTAAGAGATAGCTAAAAAGCAGGCGGTCTCTCCCCTTCCAATGTAGAGCGTCGGCGTTCTGCATTCCGACTCTGCGTCGTCTATATAGAAAGTTCTCATTTTTGGGAAGAAATAAAAAAAACAGATCGAAAATAAAATCTTTTAATTTTTAATAAATGCAAATTACTCACAGATACTTGCAGAATCAGTGAGCTTAAACTCATGGTCTAACTTAAAGGAATACAAGACTTACAGTACAGATAAATGATTAACTTAAAAAAACGAATAAGTTTTCCTCACTGTTTGTTAGTCTGCAGCACTTTCTACAATCTTGCAGAGAAGGAGAGGTTAAGCTCCTGCTGATCAGTTCCTTCTTCAGTCGGTTGGTTCAAGCTCCACCCCATTGGTTCAAGCCCCACCCCTTTATCCAAAAGGAGGGGCTTACTAATACTTTGCCTTACTGCAGCAGAAGCCTCTCCCCACTCTGTCCTCTGTGCAGTCAGTTGATTTACAGCTACACAAAAGGACAATTAGTAAGAAGAAGGTGACATGACTCATCTCCTCTACAACATAAGGAAGATTCATTATTTAAACGTCTCCGTTTTTAGACAAAATAAGATCAATAAAAGCCAAAAAGTTGCCATTAATGTATATCACTGACCAACTATTTTGTTTATTCTTTTCACATTGACAATAACCAATCAGACTTCTCTTCTCTGTATTTGGTTTACTCTACATTTTGGATTCCATAGGCCCAAATATATCAAAATTGACGTCGTTGACGCCGGTCTTGATGAAGAGATAGGTTGGAGTCAGACGCTTCTGATTCACGGATCAGGAATGTTGAACGAGCGGCGAACACCTCTTTGTGCGCCTCACCAATATCCTACTCCAGCCCGTGCTGGAGTAAGATTTATGGGGTAGTTAAAGCCAGCGCTCGTCATTAATTTGATGAATGGCAGTTGCAGTTATCACGCCCCCACTTCCGCCCCAGTTTAACCAATTTTGTTGGAGCTTGGAGAAATTGGTGTGACAATGTCAAAAGTTGCTAACTTTTGGCACAATTTTTCAAATTTTTTTCACGCAAGAATTCTGGCGTGAAGGCTGTAATGAATTTTAAAGCTACATCCTGCAAAATGGGGTGAAAATATGAGAGTGGACTAAGAAACAAACAGCAACTTTAAAGAGGGGCATTTCAAAATTTCAAAAAGGGAACTCGTAAGATCTAACAAAGCTCCCAAACCGCCACCATAATACTTTAACGCTTTCTTTATGATTTTTAGTTTTGTCCTGAGAACCTTTATTTTTGCCAATACAACTTTTATCTCTCCAGTCGCCATATGCAAATGACTGAGATTGAGCCCAGCAGAGAATGAGCTCCCCCAGATTAGTCCGGCCTCCGGACCACTCCTCCCGAGAACGATTGATGTTCTTCCCTGCTGCTTAAGTCACTTCAGCACCGATGCAAATTCTGCTTTGCTGTGAGATATTAATGAATGATCAGGATATGTTGGGTGGACTTATGCGAAGGTGGACCACTTTTTGGCAAGTGTAAACATTTATCATCCCAAGCTTTTCTCATCTTCAAAATGATGTTGGAATTAAGTACCGTATATACCGGAGTATATGCCGACCCGAGAATAAGCCGACCCCCCTAATTTTGCCACAAAAAACTGGGAAAACTTATTGACTCGAGTATAAGCCTAGGGTGGAAATGCAGCAGCTACCGGTGAATTTCAATAATAAAAATAGATCATTATTTCCCCATAGCTGTGCCATATAATGCTCTACGCCGTTTATTATTGCCCTATAGTTCTGCCCCATATAGTGCTCTGCGCCATTCATTATTGCCCTATAGCTGTGCCCCATATAGTGCTCTGCACCGTTCATTATTGCCCTATAGCTGTGCCCCATATAGTGCTCTACGCCGTTCATTATTGCCCTATAGCTGTGCCCCATATAGTGCTCTACGCCGTTCATTATTGTCCTATAGCTGTGCCCCATATAGTGCTCTGCACCGTTCATTATTGCCCTATAGCTCTGCCCCATATAGTGCTCTGCGCCGTTCATTATTGCCCTATAGCTGTGCCCCATATAGTGCTCTGCACCGTTCATTATTGCCCTATAACTGTGCCCCATATAGTGCTCTGCAGTTCATTATTGCCCTATAGCTCTGCCCCATATAGTGCTCTTGCACCGTTCATTATTGCCCTATAGCTCTACCCCATATAGTGCTCTGCACCGTTCATTATTGCCCTATAGCTGTGCCCCATATAGTGCTCTGCACAGTTCATTATTGCCCTATAGCTCTGCCCCATATAGTGCTCTTGCACCGTTCATTATTGCCCTATAGCTCTGCCCCATATAGTGCTCTGCACCGTTCATTATTGCCCTATAGCTGTGCCCCATATAGTGCTCTGCACCGTTCATTATTGCCCTATAGCTCTGCCCCATATAGTGCTCTGCACCGTTCATTATTGCCCTATAGCTGTGCCCCATATAGTGCTCTGCACTAGGGTTGAGCGACCTTGACCTTTTTAGAGTCGAGCCGTGTTTCGCGAAACCCGACTATCTTAGAAGTCGAGTCGAGTGGAATCGGCCGATTATCGCGAAAAGTCGGGTATCGCCCGAAACACGAAACCCAATGCAAGTCAATGGGGGAGCATAGTCGGCAGTGAGTGGAGGCCAGGAAAACACCTACACTGCCCATTTTAATGGCAAAAACATCCATTCTTGTTACAGAAGCTTGTCAATCGTAATTTACCTTATAATAATTGGAAGGCATTTGAAATTGGGGGTCATTTGGCTAAAGTTGTGGGGGGTAGGGCTGATTCAAGTAATTAGTGGGCCCAGGAAATCTGGAACACGTCACGGCAGTGGAGTAGGGAGAGGTAAGTATTTAAACTTTGCAAGTGCTGTGATCCTGAGCAAGCAGGGGGGGCCCACTCGTTGGCATTGGCACTGGCACAGGGCCCCTCAAAGTACAGCGGTGTGTTTGCACGGCGGGGGCGCCTCCCACCGGCAGCAACACTTTTGCGTACTATGAGAGGCCCTGTGCCAGTGACGTCGCCAACTAGTATTCCTCCCCCCACCTGATGAAGGAACCTGCACTTTCATCTGCACCTTCCTCTTTGTCCCCGTGTAAGGTGGTATGGTATGTGGGAAGAGGAACCTGACTTTCAGCAGGGTCACAATCTTGCTGTGTAGCGTGCACGGGGAATGTTGCGTTATGGGTCAATGTACCAGCAGACTCATCTATCACTGGCTGGGCAATGGGCAGGATGAGGAGGAAACACAGATATAGGCCCAAAGAATAAAGTTGGCTAAATGCAGTTCAAAATTGGTAACACAGGACTAACCAGGGGGCATTGCAGTGGAGGACAACTGGAATGAGAGGCTGACACAGAGAGTAGGCCCAAATCAGTAAGTAGTCGAAATGCAGTTCAAAATTGGCAACCGTAGTAAACAGGCGGCACAGCTTTGTTCAGTGGAGGAGAACAGCAAGGAGTGGCAGACACCGATAGTAGGCCCCAACCCAACTAGTAGGCCAAATGCAGTCTAACGTTAACAACTACTTAACGAGAGCCTGAAAATGGAATTTCAGGACAGGAAACCAGGAGAACAGCAAGGAGCGGCAGACAATGTTAGTAGGCCCCAAACCAACTAGTACGCCAAATGCAGTTGTTCCATTTAACCACAATTTAACAAGAGCCTGAAGATAGAAGCTCAGGAAAGGCAACCTGGAGAACACCTTGGAGTGGAACACACCATCTCTCTACACCCCATACCCAATTTGTAGGCCTAATGCAGTGTAGTTTCCAACAACTACTAAACGAGAGCATTAAGATCGAAGCAATGGCGAGGAAACCTGGGGAACACCTTGGAGTGGAACACACCGTCTCTACACCCCATACCCAATTTGTAGGCCTAATGCAGTGTAGTGTTCTACAACTACTAAACGAGAGTCGGAAGAACGAAGCAATGTGGACGAAACCTGGGGAACACCTTGGAGTGTAACACACCATCTCTCTACACCCCATACCCAATTTGTAGGCCTAATGCAGTGTAGTTTCCAACAACTACTAAACGAGAGCATTAAGATCGAAGCAATGGCGAGGAAACCTGGGGAACACCTTGGAGTGGAACACACCGTCTCTACACCCCATACCCAATTTGTAGGCTTAATGCAGTGTAGTTTCCAAGAACTACTAAACGAGAGCATTAAGATCGAAGCAATGGCGAGGAAACCTGGAGAACACCTTGGAGTGGAACACACCGTCTCTACACCCCATACCCAATTTGTAGGCCTAATGCAGTGTAGTTTCCAACAACTACTAAACGAGAGCATTAAGATCGAAGCAATGGCGAGGAAACCTGGGGAACACCTTGGAGTGGAACACACCGTCTCTACACCCCATTCCCAATTTGTAGGCCTAATGCAGTGTAGTTTTTTACAACTACTAAACGAGAGTCGGAAGACCGAAGCAATGTGGACGAAACCTGGGGAACACCTTGGAGTGTAACACACCATCTCTCTACACCCCATACCCAATTTGTAGGCCTAATGCAGTGTAGTTTCCAACAACTACTAAACGAGAGCATTAAGATCGAAGCAATGGCGAGGAAACCTGGGGAACACCTTGGAGTGGAACACACCGTCTCTACACCCCATACCCAATTTGTAGGCCTAATGTAGTGTAGTTTTCTACAACTACTAAACGAGAGTCGGAAGACCGAAGCAATGTGGACGAAACCTGGGGAACACCTTGGAGTGTAACACACCATCTCTCTACACCCCATACCCAATTTGTAGGCCTAATGCAGTGTAGTTTCCAACAACTACTAAACGAGAGCATTAAGATCGAAGCAATGGCGAGGAAACCTGGGGAACACCTTGGAGTGGAACACACCGTCTCTACACCCCATACCCAATTTGTAGGTCTAATGCAGTGTAGTTTCCAACAACTACTAAACGAGAGCATTAAGATCGAAGCAATGGCGAGGAAACCTGGGGAACACCTTGGAGTGGAACACACCGTCTCTACACCCCATACCCAATTTGTAGGCCTAATGCAGTGTAGTTTCCAACAACTACTAAACGAGAGCATTAAGATCGAAGCAATGGCGAGGAAACCTGGGGAACACCTTGGAGTGGAACACACCGTCTCTACACCCCATTCCCAATTTGTAGGCCTAATGCAGTGTAGTTTTCTACAACTACTAAACGAGAGTCGGAAGACCGAAGCAATGTGGACGAAACCTGGGGAACACCTTGGAGTGTAACACACCATCTCTCTACACCCCATACCCAATTTGTAGGCCTAATGCAGTGTAGTTTCCAACAACTACTAAACGAGAGCATTAAGATCGAAGCAATGGCGAGGAAACCTGGGGAACACCTTGGAGTGGAACACACCGTCTCTACACCCCATACCCAATTTGTAGGCCTAATGCAGTGTAGTTTCCAACAACTACTAAACGAGAGCATTAAGATCGAAGCAATGGCGAGGAAACCTGGGGAACACCTTGGAGTGGAACACACCGTCTCTACACCCCATTCCAAATTTGTAGGCCTAATGCAGTGTAGTTTTCTACAACTACTAAACGAGAGTCGGAAGACCGAAGCAATGTGGACGAAACCTGGGGAACACCTTGGAGTGTAACACACCATCTCTCTACACCCCATACCCAATTTGTAGGCCTAATGCAGTGTAGTTTCCAACAACTACTAAACGAGAGCATTAAGATCGAAGCAATGGCGAGGAAACCTGGGGAACACCTTGGAGTGGAACACACCGTCTCTACACCCCATACCCAATTTGTAGGCCTAATGCAGTGTAGTTTTCTACAACTACTAAACGAGAGTAGGAAGACCGAAGCAATGTGGACGAAACCTGGGGAACACCTTGGAGTGTAACACACCATCTCTCTACACCCCATACCCAATTTGTAGGCCTAATGCAGTGTAGTTTCCAACAACTACTAAACGAGAGCATTAAGATCGAAGCAATGGCGAGGAAACCTGGGGAACACCTTGGAGTGGAACACACCGTCTCTACACCCCATACCCAATTTGTAGGCCTAATGCAGTGTAGTTTCGAACAACTACTAAACGAGAGCATTAAGATTGAAGCAATGGAGAGGAAACCTGGGGAACACCTTGGAGTTGAACACACCGTCTCTACACCCCATACCAAATGTGTAGGCCTAATGCAGTGTAGTTTCCAACAACTACTAAACGAGAGCATTAAGATTGAAGCAATGGAGAGGAAACCTGGGGAACACCTTGGAGTGGAACACACCGTCTCTACACCCCATACCCAATTTGTAGGCCTTATGCAGTGTAGTTTTCACCAACTACTAAACGAGAGTAGGAAGATCGAAGCAATGTGGACGAAACCTGGGGCACACCTTGTGGCGGCAGACACCGTTAGTAGGCCCTACCAAACTTGTAGCCCCAATGCAGTTTTAAAATTCCTGGAGGCTGAAAACAAGACTATTGACACTCAGCTTTTTTCAAAGGAACACAGCTGAATTGAGTGGCGCAGACAGACACAGGTAGTAGGCCTTAAACCAAAAATGTGGCTCACTGCAGCTTAAAAAAGGTTACAGGGGTACACAGGCAGCATTGCTCTGGGCAGTGGAGGACAATTTCAATAGTGGACCGCAGACAGACTTTGTACGCCTACTATTAAAAAAAGGATGCTCTATGCAATAAAAAATAGGTTCCAGGGGTACACGGGCAGCAGTGGTCTGGTCAGTGTAGGAGTAGTAGAAGGAACGGGCCGCAGACAGGCTTCGAAGGCCTAACATAAAAAAATATTGGGCTGTAGGCACTTTAACATTGGTTCCAGGGGTACACAGGCAGCAGTAGACTGGTCAGTGTAGTAGTAGTAGAAAGAACGGGCCGCAGACAGGCTTCGAAGGCCTAACATAATAAAATTGGGCTGGCTGTAGGCAATTTAAAATTGGTTCCAGGGGTACACGGGCAGTAGTAGACAGGTCAGTGGAGGCCTAGTGGAAGGAGGGACCGCAGACAGGCTTCGAAGGCCTAACATAATAAAATGGGCTGGCTGTAGGCAATTTAAATTGGTTCCAGGGGTACACGGGCAGCAGTGGTCTGGTCAGTGGGGACCGCAGACAGGCTTCGAAGGCCTAACATAATAAAATGGGCTGGCTGTAGGCAATTTAAAATTGGTTCCAGGGGTACACGGGCAGAAGTAGACAGGTCAGTGGAGGCCTAGTGGAAGGAGGGACCGCAGACAGGCTTTGAAGGCCTAACATAATAAAATTGGACAGGCTGTAGGCACTTTATGATTGGTTCCAGGGGTACACGGGCAGCAGTAGACAGGTCAGTGGAGGCCTAGTGGAAGGAGGGACCGCAGACAGGCTTCGAAGGCCTAACATAATAAATTGGGCTGGCTGTAGGCAAATATAAAATTGGTTCCAGGGGTACACGGGCAGCAGTAGACAGGTCAGTGGAGGCCTAGTGGAAGGAGGGACCGCAGACAGGCTTCGAAGGCCTAACATAATAAAATTGGACAGGCTGTAGGCACTTTATAATTGGTTCCAGGGGTACACGGGCAGCAGTAGACAGGTCAGTGTAGTAGTAGTTGAAAGAACGGGCCGCAGACAGGCTTCGAAGGCCTAACATAATTAAATTGGGCTGGCTGTAGGCAATTTAAAATTGGTTCCAGGGGTACACGGGCAGCAGTAGACAGGTCAGTGGAGGCCTAGTGGAAGGAGGGACCGCAGACAGGCTTCGAAGGCCTAACATAATAAAATGGGCTGGCTGTAGACAATTTAAAATTGGTTCCAGGGGTACACGGGCAGCAGTACACAGGTCAGTGGAGGCCTAGTGGAAGGAGGGACCGCAGACAGGCTTCGAAGGCCTAACATAATAAAATTGGACAGGCTGTAGGCACTTTATGATTGGTTCCAGGGGTACACGGGCAGCAGTGGTCTGGTCAGTGGAGGCCTAGTGGAAGGAGGAACCGCAGACAGGCTTCGAAGGCCTAACATAATAAAATTGGACAGGCTGTAGGCACTTTATGATTGGTTCCAGGGGTACACGGGCAGCAGTAGACAGGTCAGTGGAGGCCTAGTGGAAGGAGGGACCGCAGACAGGCTTCGAAGGCCTAACATAATAAAATGGGCTGGCTGTAGGCAATTTAAAATTGGTTCCAGGGGTACACGGGCAGCAGTAGACAGGTCAGTGGAGGCCTAGTGGAAGGAGGGACCGCAGACAGGCTTCGAAGGCCTAACATAATAAAATGGGCTGGCTGTAGGCAATTTATGATTGGTTCCAGGGGTACACGGGCAGCAGTGGTCTGGTCAGTGGAGGCCTAGTGGAAGGAGGGACCGCAGACAGGCTTCAAAGGCCTAACATAATAACATATGGCTGTATGCACTTTATAATTGGTTCCAGGGGTACACGGGCAGCAGTGGTCTGGTCAGTGGAGGCCTAGTGGAAGGAGGGACCGCAGACAGGCTTTGAAGGCCTAACATAATAAAATTGGACAGGCTGTAGGCACTTTATGATTGGTTCCAGGGGTACACGGGCAGCAGTAGACAGGTCAGTGGAGGCCTAGTGGAAGGAGGGACCGCAGACAGGCTTCGAAGGCCTAACATAATAAATTGGGCTGGCTGTAGGCAATTTAAAATTGGTTCCAGGGGTACACGGGCAGCAGTAGACAGGTCAGTGGAGGCCTAGTGGAAGGAGGGACCGCAGACAGGCTTCGAAGGCCTAACATAATAAAATTGGACAGGCTGTAGGCACTTTATAATTGGTTCCAGGGGTACACGGGCAGCAGTAGACAGGTCAGTGTAGTAAGAACGGGCCGCAGACAGGCTTCGAAGGCCTAACATAATTAAATTGGGCTGGCTGTAGGCAATTTAAAATTGGTTCCAGGGGTACACGGGCAGCAGTGGTCTGGTCAGCGGAGGCCGATTGTAATGAGTGTCTGCCAGTTAGTAGTCCAAAACAATAAATAAATGTGAATGTCTCGCATTAAAACAAAACGAAAACACTAAAGGGTGCAATCATTAGGTACAGGGGTGGGATCCTCTGCGTAGTTTCAGACCTACTAATTTAGCGCAAAGTATTTACTGTGGTAAATAGAGGACACTGCCCCTGACTATGTTAAGTACCATCATACATGTCAACACAATGGTATTGTCAGTGGCAGGAATGGAAGGATGTCAGCGCATAGACTAAACATTGGTGGAAGTGTGAGAGATAACTGTGGAAGTGGTAGAGCAATGTTTGACCTGGGGGTGGGTGAACTCTCTTGTGACCGGCGGTACAGGCCCTGGGGCCCTCATGTTACAACAGTGTGTCTGACGTTGGGTGCGCACCACCACCGCCAGAGACACTTTATTGTACTATGAGGGACCCAGTGGCAGTGCCGTCGACCAAAAGCGGGCACACCCACCTCTTCAGACAAACAGCACTCTCACGGGTGCTTGCGCCAAGTCGCGATACCACGGCCCCGTGTGGGGAGTTTGGCCATTTAGGGAGGTGTAAACATGTCGTATGCTGGACAATCAGCTGCAGCAAATTAGACATTAGAAAAGTAATTCACAGTAGTCCACAGGCAAGAGCTTTTCATAGGAAAGCTAGGTGTCGGCCGGGCAAGGTGGGGCAAAAGAATTCGAAATCCAGTTGTGGTTCATTTTAATGAATGTTAGATCATCAACATTTTGGGTAGCCAGACGAGTCCTTTTTTTCGGTTAATATTGAACCTGCAGCACTGAATACTCTTTCTGATAGGACACTAGCTGCCAGGCAAGCAAGCTCCTGCAATGCATATTCTGCCAATTCTGGCCAGGTGTCTAATTTTGATGCCCAGTAATCAAATGGGAATGACGGTTGAGGGAGAACATCGATAAGGGATGAAAAATAGTTTGTAACCATACTGGACAAATGTTGTCTCCTGTCACTTTCAATTGATGCAGCAGTACCTGTCCTGTCTGCGGTCATAGTAAAATCACTCCACAACCTGGTCAGAAAACCCCTCTGTCCAACGCCACTTCTGATGTGTGCACCCCTAACACTCCTGGTCTGCTGCCCCCTGGAGCTCGTGTGAGAACGATCACGTGCGCTGTGTGCTGGGAATGCCTGAAGCAAACGGTCAACAAGAGTTGATTGTTTGGTTGCTAATATTAGTTCCAAGTTCTCATGTGGCATAATATTTTGCAATTTGCCTTTATAGCGAGGATCAAGGAGGCAGGCCAACCAGTAATCGTCATCGTTCATCATTTTTGTAATGCGTGTGTCCCTTTTGAGGATACGTAAGGCATAATCCGCCATGTGGGCCAAAGTTCCAGTTGTCAAATCTGCGGTTGTGATTGGTTGAGGGGCAGTTTCAGGCAAATCTACGTCACTTGTGTCCCTCAAAAAACCAGAACCCGGCCTTGCCACGCAATCAATTTCCAGTGCCCCCGGGAAAGCTTCCTCATTAAAAATATACTCATCCCCATCATCCTCCTCGTCCTCCACCTCCTCTTCGCCCGCTAACTCGTCCTGTACACTGCCCTGACCAGACAATGGCTGACTGTCATCAAGGCTTTCCTCTTCCTCTGGTGCAGACGCCTGATCCTTTATGTGCGTCAAACTTTGCATCAGCAGACACATTAGGGGGATGCTCATGCTTATTATGGCGTTGTCTGCACTAACCAGCCGTGTGCATTCCTCAAAACACTGAAGGACTTGACACATGTTTTGTATCTTCGACCACTGCACACCTGACAACTCCATGTCTGCCATCCTACTGCCTGCCCGTGTATGTGTATCCTCCCACAAAAACATAACAGCCCGCCTCTGTTGGCACAGTCTCTGAAGCATGTGCAGTGTTGAGTTCCACCTTGTTGCAACGTCTATGATTAGGCGATGCTGGGGAAGGTTCAAAGACCGCTGATAGGTCTGCATACGGCTGGAGTGTACAGGCGAACGGCGGATATGTGAGCAAAGTCCACGCACTTTGAGGAGCAGGTCGGAGAACCCAGGATAAGTTTTCAATAAGCACTGCACCACCAGGTTTAAAGTGTGAGCCAGGCAAGGAATGTGTTTCAGTTGGGAAAGGGAGATGGCAGCCATGAAATTCCTTCCGTTATCACTCACTACCTTGCCTGCCTCAAGATCTACTGTGCCCAGCCACGACTGCGTTTCTTGCTGCAAGAACTCGGACAGAACTTCCGCGGTGTGTCTGTTGTCGCCCAAACACTTCATAGCCAATACAGCCTGCTGACGCTTGCCAGTAGCTGGCCCATAATGGGACAACTGGTGTGCAACAGTGTCAGCTGCCGATGGAGTGGTTGGCCGACTGCGGTCTGTGGAAGAGCTGTCGCTTCTGCAGGAGGACGAGGAGGAGGAGGAGGGGGTGCGAACGCCTACAGCCAACTGTTTCCTAGACCGTGGGCTAGGCACAACTGTCCCGAAATTGATGTCCCCTGTGGACCTTGCATCCACCACATTCACCCAGCGTGCCGTGATGGACACGTAATGTCCCTGGCCATGCCTACTGGTCCATGCATCTGTAGTCAGGTGCACCTTTGTACTCACAGATTGCCTGAGTGCATGGACGATGCGCTGTTTAACATGCTGGTGCAGGGCTGGGATGGCTTTTCTGGAAAAAAAGTGTCAACTGGGTAGCTCGTAGCGTGGTTCAGCGTACTCCATCAGGGCTTTGAAAGCTTCGCTTTCAACTAACCGGTAGGGCATCATCTCTAACGAGATTAGTCTAGCTATGTGGGCGTTAAAACCCTGTGTACGCGGATGCGAGGATAAGTACTTCCTTTTTCTAACCAGAGTCTCATGTAGGGTGAGCTGGACTGGAGAGCTGGAGATCGTGGAACTAGCGGGTGTGCCGGTGGACATGGCAGACTGAGAGACGGTTGGAGACGGTATTGTTTCCGCCGGTGCCCTAGATGCAATATTTCCTCCTACAAAACTGGTGATTCCCTGACCCTGACTGCTTTTGGCTGGCAAAGAAACCTGCACAGATACTGCTGGTGGTGCGGAAAATGGTGGCCTTACAGTGACGGAAGGGATGTTGCGTTGCTGACTAGCTTCATTGGCCGAGGGTGCTACAACCTTAAGGGACGTTTGGTAGTTAGTCCAGGCTTGAAAATGCATGGTGGTTAAATGTCTATGCATGCAACTTGTATTGAGACTTTTCAGATTCTGACCTCTGCTTAAGCTAGTTGAACATTTTTGACACATGACTTTGCGCTGATCAATTGGATGTTGTTTAAAAAAATGCCAGACTGCACTCTTCCTAGCATCGGATCCCTTTTCAGGGATTGCAGACTGAGCTTTAACCGGATGGCCACGCTGTCCTCCAACAGGTTTTGGCTTTGCCACGTGTTTTGGGCCAGATACGGGCCCGGCAGATGGAACCTGTTGCGATGATGCCTGCTGCGGTCCCTCCTCCACCTCCGAACTACTGCCGCCTGCACCCTGTTCCCCCAATGGCTGCCAATCGGGGTCAACAACTGGGTCATCTATTACCTCCTCTTCTAGCTCGTGTGCAACTTCGTCTGTGTCACCATGTCGGTCGGTGGTATAGCGTTCGTGACGGGGCAACATAGTCTCATCAGGGTCTGATTGTGGATCAGTACCCTGAGAGGGCAATGTTGTGGTCTGAGTCAAAGGACCAGCATAGTAGTCTGGCTGTGGCTGTGCATCAGTGCACTCCATGTCAGAATCTACTTGTAATGGGCATGGCCTGTTAAGTGTTTCACTTTCTAAGCCAGGGACGGTATGTGTAAAGAGCTCCATGGAGTAACCCGTTGTGTCGCCTGCTGCATCCTTCTCTCTTGTTGTTGTTTTTGCTGAAGAGGACAAGGAAGCGACTTGTCCCTGACCATGAACATCCACAAGCGACGCGCTGCTTTTACATTTACCAGTTTCAGAAGAGGAGGCAAAAGAGCTAGAGGCTGAGTCTGCAAGGTAAGCCAAAACTTGCTGTTGCTGCTCTGGCTTTAAAAGCGGTTTTCCTACTCCCAGAAAAGAGAGCGTTCGAGGCCTTGTGTAGCCAGACGACGAACCTGGCTCCACAGCTCCAGACTTAGGTGGAATATTTTTTTCCCACGACCACCTGATGCTCCACTACCACTACCATCATTACCAGCTGACAATGAACGCCCACGGCCACGACCTCTTGCACCAGACTTCCTCATTGTTTTAAAAACTTAACCAAAGTAACTTTATTTGTTGCTGTCAAACAACTTACACGGTGAGCTATAACTTCACTATGATTTCAATATCCCTTTACAGGTTGGTGAGACCACAAGGAAAATCAGGCACAATGTTACATACTCTGTTTTCTGTGGCACCAAATCATAGAGATGCCACACACGCAGGACTGTCACTCAAGCACAAATGTCAATATTAATCTCCCACTGATTTTTTTTTTTTTTTTTTTTTTCAGGGAGACTTTAGAAACAAAATAAAATAAAATGATTTTTTCAGGAAGAATTTAGAAACCAAATAAAAAAAAAAAAAAGGCTTTCTATGGCCCACTGAGTGAGAGATGGCACACATAGGAGTCAGGAGTGGCACACAAGCCCAGAGGCCAATATTTATCTCCCACTGAATGTTTTATTGATTTTTTCAGGTAGAAATTAGCAACCAAATCAACCAAAAAAATAAATAGGCTTTCTATGGCCCACAATTTGAGAGAGAGATGGCACATACAGGAGTCAGGAGTGGCACACAAGCCCAGAGGCCAATATTTTTCTCCCACTGATTGATGTAGTGATGTTTTCAGGTAGATTTTAGAACCCAAATCAAGCAAAAAAATAAATAGGCTTTCTATGGCCCACTGAGTGAGAGATGGCACACACAGGGATGGCACTCTAGCAGAAATGCCAATCTTAATCTCCCACAAAAAATAAATAAATAAAAGGGAGTGTCCTACAATTACTATCTCCCTGCAGTAATCTCAGCCAGGTATGGCAGGCAGCAATAAGGAGTGGACTGATGCACAAATTAAATAAAAAGTGTGGACAAACAAAAAAGATAGCTGTGCAGAAAGGAAGGAACAAGAGGATTTGTGCTTTGGAAAAAGCAGTTGGTTTGCACAGCGGCGTACACACAGCAATGCAGCTATCAGGGAGCCTTCTAGGGCAGCCCAATGAGCTACAGCGCTGAGCGGGAAAAAAAAAAAAAATGTAGCTTCCACTGTCCCTGCACACCGAAGGTGGTGTTGGACAGTGGAAATCGCTACAGCACAAGCGGTTTGGTGGTTAATGGACCCTGCCTAACGCTATCCCTGCTTCTGACGAAGCGGCAGCAACCTCTCCCTAAGCTCAGATCAGCAGCAGTAAGATGGCGGTCGGCGGGAACGCCTCTTTATAGCCCCTGTGACGCCGCAGACAGCAAGCCAATCACTGCAATGCCCTTCTCTAAGATGGTGGGGACCAGGACCTATGTCATCACGCTGCCCACACTCTGCGTTCACCTTCATTGGCTGAGAAATGGCGCTTTTCGCGTCATTGAAACGCGACTTTGGCGCGAAAGTCGCGTACCGCATGGCCGACCCCGCACAGGGGTCGGATCGGGTTTCACAAAACCCGACTTTGCCAAAAGTCGGCGACTTTTGAAAATGAACGACCCGTTTCGCTCAACCCTACTCTGCACCGTTCATTATTGCCCTATAGCTGTGCCCCATATAGTGCTCTGCACCGTTCATTATTGCCCTATAGCTGTGCCCCATATAGTGCTCTGCACCATTCATTATTGCCCTATAGCTCTGCCCCATATAGTGCTCTGCACCGTTCATTATTGCCCTATAGCTGTGCCCCATATAGTGCTCTTGCACCGTTCATTATTGCCCTATAGCTCTGCCCCATATAGTGCTCTGCACCGTTCATTATTGCCCTATAGCTGTGCCCCATATAGTGCTCTGCACCGTTCATTATTGCCCTATAGCTGTGCCCCATATAGTGCTCTGCACCGTTCATTATTGCCCTATAGCTGTGCCATATAGTGCTCTGCACCGTTCATTATTTCCCCATAGCTGTGCCATATAGTGCTCTGCACCGTTCATTATTGCCCTATAGCTGTGCCCCATATAGTGCTCTGCGCCGTTCATTATTGCCCTATAGCTGTGCCCCATATAGTGCTCTGCACCGTTCATTATTGCCCTATAGCTGTGCCCCATATAGTGCTCTTGCACCGTTCATATTGCCCCATAGAAAGCTCTGCCCCATATAGTGCTCTGCACCGTTCATATTGCCCCATAGAAAGCTCTGCCCCATATAGTGCTCTTGCACCGTTCATATTGCCCCATAGAAAGCTCTGCCATTGTCGCTGCTACTGCTGCAGTTAAAAGAAAAAAAAAAAAAAAACACATACTCACCAATCTTGCTTGCAGCTCCCGGCGTCTCGTTCCGGCGTCTCCGCTCTGACTGATCAGGCAGAGGGCGCCGCGCACACTATATGCGTCCTCTGACCTGAACAGTCAGAGCGCAGAGACGCCGGGAAGATGGAGCGACGCCGGCAAGATGGAGCGGCGCCCGGCGGCTGGAACGCGGACAGGTGAATATTACATACTTACCTGGTCCTGGCGTTCGGCTCCCCCTGCCGTCCCACGGTCTTCGGTGCCGCAGCTTCTTTCTCTATCAGCGGTCACCGTTACCGCTGATTAGAGAAATGAATAGGCGGCTCCACCCCTATGGGAGGTGGAGCCGCCTATTCATTTCTCTAATGAGCGGTCCCACGTGACCGCTGATAGAGGAAGAACTGCAGCACCGAAAACCGTGGGATGGCAGGGGGAGCGCCAGGATCGCTGGGACTAGGTAAGTATGCCTCAGCGCCCTCTCCCCCTCACCCGCCGACCCCCCTGCCGACCGTGACTCAAGTATAAGCCGAGAGGGGCACTTTCAGCCCAAAAATTTGGGCTGAAAATCTCGGCTTATACTCGAGTATATACGGTATCTAGAGAAAATTAGGACCGTGCATTATTTATAGATTCTGCAATTATAACACGAGGAGGCATAAACTTCTTACAACTCCTAGCGAAATGATCTGGGAACTGGATGCACGCTGTGTCATCTAAGCAAGAGGAGGGATTGCTTTTCACGCCATTTAAGCACAAAATATCTTGATGTCTTTAAAGGGGTGTTCTTATCTTAGTGACCTGCCATTAGTTTATAAGATATGCTTTTAAATAGACGGCCCGGCATCATCGTTGTGACCCGATGCACATGTGACGTAGCGCTTAATAGAAGAGTTGCAGATGCCGAGTGGCAGGAAGCTGTTCCCCCGCTTCCATCTGGAGACCAGAGATTATTGATTTGGCCGCTGGAGTGGGTCCTGCATATAATTTTGCACCAACCCTAGCTCTAATACAAGCACCCCCCTCACTTCATTACCATTTATAATATTGGTGTCTTCTTATGTGACAGAGGGCAGCACCAGTTAATCAAAAGAACTGCGGATGCTGAGATAGAAAGAGGTTCTCCTGCTCCCATCCAGAGACCAAAGATTACCGATTTGGCCGCTGGACCGGGTCATGCAAAAATATTTGTACCAACTCTACTCCCAATACAGGCACCCCCTCATTTCACTGCCATTTATAATGCTGGGGTCTTCTTTTGTGGCAGAGTGCACCATCAGCACCAGCTAATCAAAAGAGTCGCGGATGCCGAGAGACAGAAGGTGGTTCTCAAGCTTCCATCCAGAGACCACAGATTACCAATTTGGCTGCTGAGTCAGGTCATGGAAAACGATTTGAACCAACTCTACCCCTAATACAGGTACTCAACTTATTTCATTGCCATTTATAATACTGGAATCTTCTTATGTGGCAGAGTGCACCATCAGCACCAGCTAATCAGAAGAGTTGCAGATGCCGAGAGAGAAGAGGTGGTTCTCACGCTTCCATCCAGTGACCACAGATTACTGATTTGGCTGCTGGACAGGGTACTGCAAATCAATTCGCACCAACGCTACCACCAATATAAGCACACCCTCATATCATTGCGATTTAGAATACTGCTGACTTATTATATGGTAGTGGGGAACCACCAGCACCAGCTATACCCCGGATGAGGTTAATGAAATGTGGTCCAAGACACTAGATTCTGTGGATAAGTGGCCCAACAATATCTTTATCCAAGAGGCTTACACAAGATTACACCATCTTATTAATTCACCCTGTGTGCCTTGAAAAGAAGGATAACCACATCCCAGTATCTCTCCGAAATTATTAATTAGAGCAGTGAATTTACACTAATTGTTATTTCCAGGCTCCGGCCTATAAATAGAGAAGTTTACAGAAGACACAGGGGAACTTCGCGAGTTGCTAATTATCCACAGCCACGTGTAATTTTCAGAGCTTGAAAGTGTCTCCTATTTTTACACGTTAGCAGATGGTGCTTCTGTACAAGAGACTCCATCTCCTCCCCTGCACAACACAGCATCTCTCTGAAATGTAAAGCTGCAAAATGTGCATAAAAAAACAAGAAGCCTTCAGCCACACTGTAAGGCTATGTGCAGTGCACGTGTTCAGGATTTCTTGCAGAAATTTCCTGAGCAAAACCGGACATTTTCTGCAAGAAATCCACACGAGTTTTTTTACCGAGATGCATTTTTTTCGCGGAAAAAAACGCATCATGTGCACAGAAATTGCGGAATGCATTCTAAATGATGTGATGCATAATGTATGTGCTTTATAGCGTTTTTATAGTGAAAAAAACGCAACGTGTGCACACAGCATAAATGTTCACATAGCTATTTTGAGAACCAGTTGGACCTTCCATAGGCTGTTCTGTCGCTTTTGTCTCGAAAGATAGAAAAATATTCAATGTGATAAACAAGGCAATGAGACTCCATTTGGATCCTTCGTATGATGGATCCAGAAGAGCAGTGTTCCCCAACTCCGGTCCTGAAGAGCCACCAACAGGTCATGTTTTCAGGATTTCCTTGGTATTGCACAGATGATGGAATTCTTACCTGTCCGGGTGATGCAATTATCACCTGTGCAATACTAAGGAAATCCTGAAACCATGACCTGTCGGTGGCTCTTAAGGACCAGAGTTGGGGAACACTGCAGTAGAGCATCATGGAAGCCACAAAACAATGGTCAGTATAGCTTAAAGGGGTTCTCCAAGAATGTAATACATTACTGAAATGGCAGCCAGTCCTAATCACGTATCAAGATGGGCTGCAGTCTGAAGAAACACAGCTCCCAAGACCTGTATCTCAACTGACAGAGAAGCAGTATCGTAAATACACATACAAGTGAGCTGCCGGAGAAGGACGTGACAGAAGAATAAATAAATCTGAGACTGTAGGAAAAAAAATCGTTTTTTGGTCATTGTGATGAACCCGCACCTTGATATCAAGCTTGACGTCACTATTACATCAGATGGATCACATAATGCGGTCTCCCCACTTTCACAAGAGTGATGTTCCGCACCCCTTGGGGACACGTAAGGTCAGCTTGGTACCATTTTACACAGACAATCCCTGTCCACACAGGCCCAGAGAGGCCTCTTTCACTAGCACCAGTGAAACAGAGCGCTGCCAGCCCCGTAGGACTGCCACCAGTTCTTCTTTAGATATAAGCCTGGTCCATTAACGAGATTATATCGGGCCAGAAACCAGCCCTGTTAGCATGGAAAGTTGAACCGAGAAACAGATTTGTGGATTCGTGGAGCGAGATAATATAGCAGCCCAAGGTTAAATTATATATTTAAGAATCGAGCAGACATATCAAAAACAGACAGAAAAAAAATCCTACAAATGCTGAAAGTAAATTGTTTGGCAGATATTTGGCGAGAGCTAAATGGCCCTCAGAGGGGATATACATATTTCTCCCCCGCACAAAAGTCCTATTCCAGAATTGACTTACACCTCACCTCTTCCAAAATACTCCCCTCGGTCCTATACTCCCGACATATAGTATCGTCTTGGTCAGACCATGATGCCGCCCTTTCTGCATTTAACTTTAACATTACCACTTCTAGGCTGTTCAGATGGAGATTGAACGAGTCCCTACTAACAGACCTATCGGTCTTATCTACTATAAAGGATGAGCTGAACCTATATTTCCAAACTAACAATACCACAGACGTGTCCCCGGGAACTGTGTGGATGGCACACAAAAAATTTATAACAGGGACCCTGATCAAAATTGCCTCTAACAGGAAAAAGCAAAGGTCTGAATTGCAATTAGAAAATAAACTCTCAAAATTAGAACAGGCAAACCAAAACCTCCCTTCACTTTATCTAATCAAGAAAATTTGTGAAACTAAATTACGACTCAATACCATTTTAACAAATAGATCAGAAAGGGCCCTGACATGGACTAAATCTACTTTTCACAAATATGCTAACAAACCAAGCAGCATGTTGGCCCGTAAACTTAGGAGTAGAGAGCTCCTGAATAATATCCCCTCCATTAAAGATCCTACAGGCCGTATTACTGCCCACCCAGATGTAATATATAAAACGTTTCAGCAATATTATCAAAACCTATACTCCCTCCCGCAGCCCCCTTCCCCGATTTGCATCCAGAACTTCCTCAAAGATCTGACACTACCTAAAGTCCCGAACACAGACATAGACCCATCTCCAAGCACAAATCAACTCTGACGAAATAAAGGCAACGATTAAAATTTTTTTAAAAAACAAGGCTCCTGGGCCTGATGGGCTCACGGCACAGTACTACAAAAAATTTGACAGCTTACTCATACCTCATATACAGAGCTTTTGTAATGCTCTACTAAACGGAGCTCAAATGCCACCTGAATTTTACATCGCCCACGTAGCTGTAATCCCAAAACCGAAGAAGGATCACCTCTACCCCAAAAACTATAGACCTATTTCATTGCTAAACATAGATTTAAAAATTTTTACATCCATAATCACAGCCAGACTAAATAAAATACTGCCCTTTCTAATTCACCGGGACCAGGTAGGGTTCATCCCCAAGAGACAGGGCCCTGACAATATTAGGAGGAACCTTAATTTAATACATTCAGCTAATCACTCCAAGCAATCCTTGCTCTTGTTAGCACTCGATATAGAGAAGGCCTTTGACTCGGTATCATGGTCATACTTGTTCGAAGTCCTCGCTAAGTTTGGTTTCCCGAGCGGTATTACCTCCTGCCTTAAACTTCTGTATGATCACCCCACGGCCTATCTGAAATTACCCTCAAACCAGCCCACCCCTATTAACATACAACGTGGTACCAGGCAGGGATGTCCGCTTTCCCCAGCCATATTTGCCCTAGCCATGGAGCCCCTGGCGGAAGCTATTAGAGCCAACCCCAACATTAATGGACCTATAATCAGAGATGATCAATACAAGGCTAGCCTTTTTGCGGATGATCTACTATTATCCATAGTCAATCCCACTATTACACTCCCAAACCTTTTCATTGCCCTCCATGAATTTGAACTGGTCTCTGGCCTCAAGATTAACATTGAAAAATCTGAAGCCTTGTTCATCAACACCCCCAGGGAAACGCAAAACAACATAACAGCACAATTTAAGTTTACCAGAAATGAGCAGTACTTAACCTATCTCGGCATCAATCTAATCTCCCATAGGTCGACTTTATTTAAATGGAACTATGCCCCCTTAATTAGAAATCTCAAATCGGACCTTACCAGATGGTCATCCATGTCCTTATCCTGGTTAGGTAGACTACACGCCATTCAGATGGTTTCCTTACCACAATTTCTGTATGTTTTCCGATCTTTGCCCATTCCTCTACCTGCCAAAACGTTACTAGATATCCATAACACGATCTCTAATTTTATATGGCAGACCTAGGATAAGACTTAAAACCATGTTTATTAGTAGAAGACGAGGAGGTATGTCTCTGCCCAACTTCACTTTATACTATAGAGCGGCCCAACTAGCCCAGCTAATAAGTGCTAACGTGGATAAACATAGCACACCCAGATGGGTGAATCTCAAATCTCACTTCCTGACCCCACTCACCCTACTGGGCCTCATGTGGTCGTTGCAGAGTCTCCCGAAAGGGATCCATACATCAGCCCCTTTCACAGCACACTCCCTGATGTTATGGAGGAAGGAAAGATTTAAACATTCCCTACAATCCAAAACGTCATTAATGACGCATATTTTTCATAATCCAGCTTTTCCACCAGGGTTGGAGCCTCGCCCTTTCCATTGGTGGGTATCTAGGGGTTTAATTACCCTTAAACATCTTACTTCGTCATTTAACATTCTACTCACCAAGCAAGAGTTCATCCAAAAGTACTCCCCACCAAACTCTGAAATATTGCGTATCATCCAAATTTTTCACTTTGCTGAACAAATCTTAGGACATGGTGTCACCCACCGCCCAACAGGTTATGAGCAAATATGTTTTAATGACCCACTGGGCAAGGGAGCTATCTCTCTAATATACTCAAACCTGAACGCAATATCAGAGGATGTAAAACTCAAATATAAGATACAATGGGAAAGAGACTTTAATAAGATAATGTCCCCATTGGAGTGGCAAAAATGTTGCTGCTCTCTCTCTAAGGGCAGTCTTCAAACCTCTTTAGTTGAGACATCCATCAAGCTCCTACATAGGACATATTTGGTTCCAAGCAAATTACATTCCATCTACCCAAATTTATCGGATCGGTGTTTCAGGGGGTGTGGAGCCCTGGGCGATTTGAAGCACACGTGGTGGGATTGTCCGGTTGTATCCGCTCTTTGGTCAAGGATCAAATCTGTTGTGGAGGAGCTATATGGTGGGGCGATTCAATTAGATGCAACAGTGTTCCTATTGGGAGCCAGATATCCGGGCTTCTCCAACAAACTCCATAATTTAGTCAATCAGCTGTTCCTCGCCACTAAGCTACACATTGCAACAAAATGGAAAACAACTACACTATATCTTTCCTCAGTAATTGACAAAATGAACACTATCATGCTATGTGAACGAATACAAGCTACAAGAGAGGACTCATGTGAGCCTTACTATCAAATATGGAGACCGTGGATTGAAAGGAACTCTAGCAGCAATCTTGACCAAGTCTTAGCACTATCACTATGAGGCCAATTTAATACCCGATAGTCTTCCTTGGACTCGCTCCTTATACCCGACCATTGATAGTACTCTGATGCAGTAATGGATCTTTTACTCCCCACCCCCCTCCTCTTGTCTTTTTCAACCACCTGTCTTTGTCTGCGTGTTTAACTGTATTGTTTAAATACCATCAAGGTTAATCTAGAATTTGATTATATTCATGTATATTCCCCTGCGTGGGATTTTGTTTTGAAACTTTCTTGGTTTTTCTTTGAAAAAAATAAAAACATGTTGAAACTAAATTATATATTTAATCGCCTTAAGAGCACACTAGACAATACACTATATACACAATGGTTATACATATACAATGGTCAGATATGCAAATAAAATAATGGTAGGCCAAAGGATATAAACAGATGTATCATGTCAATTACAAAGCTGATGTGCGACGATGGGTGCACTGGGCTGCAGGGGCATGGGCTGCCAGCTGGTCCTAGAGCCTTCACAACATGTTACTCAAGTGGTGCTGCGGACTTCTTTCCTTAAGCTCCGCCTACTCCTGCATTCGTCCTGCATACCTATCTTTAATATTGGGTTCGCAGGGACATGCATTGTATGCGGATGCGTCTGCGTGCATCGCTTTGACGTGCTCGCCGAATACAACATGTTGCATTTTCTTGCGTTCGACGGGCACGTCAAAATGACGCACGCGGATGCATCCGCATACAACGCATGTCCCTGCGTACCCAGTGTTAAAGATAGGTACACAGGACGCATGCAGAAGTAGGTGGAGCTTAAGGAAAGAAGTCCGCAGGAACCATGCTGCAGACTCAAACGCTAATGTGAACTTAGCCTAAGTGAACGGCCTAGAGAGGCAGTTTTAGTGCCATTGGATCCAGACGGGCGCCTGCTACACTTTGAGACTAAACACATCTTTACGATAAGTGCATATTCTCCTTATGAAATCACAGCTGATGAAACGAAGAAGTTAGATTGCATGGTACCCACATGGCAAGCAAGTGTTTTGTTCTGAGCTTAGCTGGCTCAATGTGCCAGATCTGTCACAGCCTTTTGAAGTTGACCCCCCCTGCTGAGCTAGGTGTTCTCATAAAGCTGCATGCTGAAGGAGGTTTTATAATTCCATGCCTCATATGATACAAATGATTGGCATGAAATTATATCTCCAATATTCTTCACACTCAGCCACCTGAAAAGATATATTTCCTCTCCTCTTCTCCAGCAGTTCCAGTATGAGAGCTTACAATACAGCTCCTCAGTCAGTTGAGACACAGTTCTCAGGAGCTATGTTTCTTCACACTGTACCCCATCCAGATATGTGACTATAACAGGCTGCCACTTGAATTACATTTTTTTAGCTGTGGTACTTTTTTTTTTAAAACCTCAGCATGTCAATTCTTTTACACTATTTACATATTCAACTGTAGCATAAAAACAAAATGCTAAAAAATTGGTTTTCCTGCCAACACTGCTTTTTTGCAACTTTTTTCAGCATGAAAAAAGCACTGTGTGATCATACCCTTAGGGTGTGTTCACACTGAGTTTTTTATTTTCAGGAGTTTTTGTAGCAGAAATTCTTCAAAAATCATGAGTTCAAAAACCAAATATTTTGATTGGAGAGTTAAGTTTCTGCTCCAAAACCCCTTGTAAATAACTCTGTGGGCACACACCCATAGAGTATATGCACAAACTTTTTTTATGCTTTAATTTGCAACAAATCCGCTTCTAAAAACATCTGCAAAATTGCTTTAAAAACTTTTGAAAGACACTTCCTATTCATTTCAATTGTAAAACTGCCTTGCTGTTCATTGATTCAATATTTTGAGTCTTTTTCCACTTTGGGTTTTGGATAATGCCAGCTGGGTAAAAAGAAAGTGCATGTCACATCTCTGAAGAGGCTCCTGACAGAATCCGCTGTAAACTAGGCACTGTCCAATAAAAAGGCTTTACGAAACTTTTTTAAAATGCTACGAAAACTCTTCAAAACTGCTCCAGGAGATTAAAAAAATCCTCAAAACTAGGTGCACGTGGAGACTTTTTGCTGAGATTTCAGAGCAGAAACTTGGGAGAAAACTCAAAGTTTTTGTGTAGATTTGGATGAGAACTTCAAGAGTTTCCCCTCAGTTTCTGGTCCAAAAAGTCCTTGAAAAACTCTGCACACATACCCTAAAGAAGGAGCATTTCCTGAATAGGTTTCCTCTTGAAAACTCATTGTTTTTGAAAAACTCAAAAATCTCTGTGTGCAGATACCCAGAAAGGAGTTAGTTTGGCAAGATTTTGGCTCTTGAACTCTACCAGAT